>NC_134276.1:87128153-87762699 GCF_949628215.1 Phalacrocorax aristotelis
ATTCTTGGAAAGTGTGAGTGACAATGGGCAACCTCTCTGTAGCAGAATATGTTCACATGGGCAATTGATAAAGAACAGAAATGATTAGCTATAAGCATGAATATGTTTCAACAAACAGCCTCTCCATCTCTGACTGCTCTGTCCTGATCGTTGATGAAGATTTACAGAAAATAGCTTCAAAAAATGAAGACTAAAATTTGTAATGCAGATTTATAAAATTGAAAGCTCAACTGAGATATTGTTTTCATGATCCTGTATAATTTTCCTCATGTATTATCTTTGCTACACCTTTACTCTTTTGTTGATGCAATCTACTCCCTCAGTTTATCTAGTCAATTAATTTACTCTCAGCTTGCACTTAGTTTGATGTTTGTTGTGCTGTTATTGTATCTAAGGAGGGGCTGATGTGCCCCAAGAGATGTCAGTATTTTGCAATTATATCACTTAGTCTAGTAAAGAAATATAACCTCTCCCCGAAAATCTTCCATTAAAGGTGCTTGTTACCACCTAATGGCAACAACTTCATTTTGTCGCAGTGGTGTCTTCTAGTGTTTCACTGTTCATAGAATCAGAAAAGCTTTCTTCTAGAGGTCTAACCTAAATCTCATTTGGTGTAATTTAAGCTTCTCAGTCCTCTCTATGTGTTCAGTG
Source organism: Phalacrocorax aristotelis (assembly GCF_949628215.1). NCBI lineage: Eukaryota > Metazoa > Chordata > Aves > Suliformes > Phalacrocoracidae > Phalacrocorax > Phalacrocorax aristotelis. The sequence goes on from NC_134276.1 coordinate 87,128,805, forward strand.
GTTAGGATATGGGAAAGCTGTCATTTGCATCTTTTAACAAGACAAAGGAAAATAGTTTCTGATTAAGAAAATGAAATTTATTTCAGGTTACATGCTTAGTGTAAAAAGTTGAAGGCTGCCCAAAGGCAAACATCTCAGCTTAGTTTGACAGATAATAACCTAACTTTCAGAATATCAAGCAAGCCTTAAGCAACAGCCAACGCAATTTCTCCTTTTGTGTATACCAACAAGGAAAAAACATCACTAATTGTGAAATGCTGAATGAGAGGGAGACAGAGAAAGAAAAGTGTGGAAGGTTCTGCCAGGAAACCATCAAGTTGAAGATGGACAAAGTGTATTGGATACTCCATAAAACAGACACAGATGCACGGGTTGTAAAGACATCTCTCTGATGTTCTATACAAAGAATGCCATTAAGTGGGTACTCTGTGTTTTTTGGTAATTAATAAAGTAAAAATGTATCTGATAATGGAGAAAATTACACTCTAATCCACAAGTGCATTAGTCAATGTTAGTTCATGAACATGAATGTCATGGTTTAGCCCCAGTCAGCAATCAAGCACCACAGAGCCGCTCACTTACTCCACCCTGGTGGGACGGGGGAAAGAATCAGAAGAGTAAAAGCGAGGTAACTCGTGGGTTGAGATAAAGACAGTTTAATAGGCAAAGCAAAAGCTGTGCGTGGAAGCAAAGCAAAACAAGGAATTCATTCACCACTTCCCATGGGCAGGCAGGTGCTCAGCCATCTCCAGGAAAGCAGGGCTCCATCACACGTAACGGTTACCTGGGAAGACAAACGCCATCACTCCAAATGTGCCCCCCTCTCCTTTCTTCTTCCCACCAACTTTGTATACCGACCATGATGTCGTATGGTATGGAATATCCCATTGGTCAGTTCGGGTCAGCTGTCCTGGCTGTGTCCCCTCCCAGCTGCTTGTGCACCCGGCAGAGCACGGGGAGCTGAACAAGTCCTTGACCAGTGTAAGCGCTACTTAGCAACAACTAAAACATCTCCACATTATCAACATTGTTTCCAGCAAAAATCCAAAACACAGCCCTATACTAGCTACGATGAAGAAATTTAACTCTATCCCAGCTGAAACTAGGACAATGAAGTGTCTGCAGATCCTACTATGGTGAGATCTATGTAGTGCAATTTATTACTTTCCAAGCCTAATTCCCTTTTATTTCAACAAATGTTCTTATTATTCAGACATCCTTCTCTCCCTCCAAAAGCACTACAATAAGCATGCTGGAAATTAAAAGCTTGAATATGCAGATAGTTTGCCTAAAGGAATTCCTTCTGGGTTGAAATTTGACATACACAATCTTCATATAATAAAACTCTACTTTTTTCTTGTATAATGCCAATAAATAAATGGGGAAAAAAAGAAAAGAAATATCATAAAAGAAGAAAAGTAGGGGGACAGAAAATAATAAATTTGAATTATTTCTTGAAATTCTGTCAGAAAAGATTATTAATAGATCCAATCAAAGGAAATGCATTGTGAGAATCTAGTAACCTACAATGATTAGATGATATTTCGTGTCCTAAGAAGACAGCAACATATTCCACTGCACTGAAGACAATGAGGAATATTATAAAATCTGATGACAAAGATTAATTCAAGTTGTTATTCTAAAGGACATTTTTCAGCTGTTGCTATTTCTAAAAGAGAGTGATTCATTTTCCTCTATGGGAGTTAGAGTGGCTTTCTAATATGATAATATCTGATTTTTTGCTCCTTTGGTTTCCTTAAAAAGTTATGGCTCAGCTCTTTTGATAGTAGTAAGTCAAAATTCATCTGCATTTTAAAAATTTTTGTGCAGTTAGGAAAAAATCTTGATTTTGTTATGGTAGATTTTAAAAATGAAGTTATTAAAGCTGCGGTTATGCAGCAGCATGACTCCAGACAGTGTTTGGAGGGCTGAGGTCTTCGCCTTTTGTGATTGGTAGTGTCATCAGAACTATTTGAGTGGCCATACATGTTACATAGCTGTTTAAGGACTGAGGAATTGTTTTCAGATCACGTGTAGTGGAGGTGGTGTTTGCAAATGTGGTGGTAGAATTCATTACGGAGTTGACAAATCTCCAGTAATAATGTCATGGAAGGTCATAGGCCAAAACTGCCCTCTGACTTCAGGTGCTTCTATTTCAAGATGCCCAGTTGAAGGGGCATGCTAGACATGACTTTTCAAGTTGTTGAGTGTTTGAGTGTATTGAGTATTCATTTTGGTTATTTTTCAGAAATAGTGATCACCCATAATTCTCTGTGAAGGTTGCAGCTCCCCAGGTGGTGGGAGGGCAACATATTCTCAGAAAGGAAACCCACTGCAGAAAGAAAACGAACTGTTCTCTACCAGAATACTGAACAGCATGTGGAAGCTCATGCAAACAAGAATTAACTGCAAATGAGGGGACAGATGGGCTTTGCAGCCTGTCCATAAAATGTCATCCAGAGAAAAAAAAATACTCTTAACTTGGAGTGCATGTGAATGGGAGTGAGAGATTGTTGGAGATTTCATGCCCAATATATTTGTTTTTGGAAAAAGAAAAGCTTCATGCTGCATTTCCTTTACATTTTTGTCACTGGTTAAAATTTTCTTGAACTGCTGCAGGTAGAGCTGAACACAAAGATTTCCCTTTTCTTCATTCTACTTAACAATAGGATACACATATCATACCTACAGTTCTCTTCATCTGACCTGAAGAACAGAAGAACAGAGCAACTGCTTGAGGAGTTGTTCATCTTCAAAGAGCCATTGAGCAGCTCAGGCTGTTTTCCTGTGTATGTGGCATTCAGTTGTATGTCTGTGCCAGGCATCTACCTGAACAACCATGACATAGGAACTCTAGAAAATGATATTTTTTATTCTTGTGGTTAACTTTATGTGACAGGTTGACCTTGACTGGCTGCCAGGTGCCCACCAAACCGCTCTATTATTCCCCCTCCTCAATAGGATAGGGGCAGAAAATGCAACAAAAAGCTGTGGGTCTAGATAAGGACAGGGAGGTCACTCAACAGTTAGCATCATGGGTAAAATAGACTTGACTTTGAGAAATTAATTTAATTTATTGCCAGTTAAGAACAGAGTTGGATAATAAGAAACAGGAACAAATATAAAAACACCTTCCCCCAATGCCCCCCTTCTTCCCAGGCTTAACTTTACTCCTGACTTCTCTACTTCCTCTCCCCCAAGTGGCTTAGGGGGATGGGGAATGGGGACTGTGGTCAGTTTATAACAGTTGTCTCTGTCGCTCCTTCCTCCTCATGCTCTTCCTCTGCTCCAGCATGGGCTCCCATCCATGGGATACAGTCCTTCATGAACTTCTCCAGCATGGGTCCTTCCCATGGTCTGCAGTTCTTCAAGATCTGCTCCAGTGTGGGTTGCCTGCAGGGTCATAAGTCCTGCCAGAAAACCTGCTTCTGCCCGCATTCCTCTCCACGGGGCCACAGGTCCCACCAGGAGCCTGTTCCAGTGCGGGCTCTCCATGGGGTCACAGTTTCCTTCAGGCGACATCCACCTGCTCTGGTGTGGGGTCCTCCACAGGCTGCAGGTTCAATATCTGCTCCATCACGGTCCTACATGGGCTGCAGGGGGACAGCCTGCTTCACCATGGACTTCTTCATGGGCTGCAGGGCAATCCCTGCTTTGACACCTGGAGCACCTCCTCCCCCTCCTTCTTCACTGACCTTGGTGTCTGCAGGGCTGTTTCTCTCACATATTCTTACTCCTCTCTCCCAGCTGCTGTTGTCTAGCTTTTTTACCCTTTCTTAAATGTTATCACAGAGTCACCACCAATGTTGTTGATGAGCTCAGCTTTGGCCAGCTGCAGGTCTGTCTTGGAGACAGCTGAAATTGGCTCTGTTCAACATGTGGGGAGCTGCTGGTGTCTTCTCACAGAAGCCACCCCTTCAACACCCCTGGCTATCAAAACCTTGCCACATAAACCCAATATACCTTAGCTCTTATTCCATCCATATTGATACTGTTCAGTCTATAGGAAAATACCAATAAGAATTCCTGCCAGATAGCAAGACATAACAAAAGCAACATACTTTAACTGTTGTGTATGTGTAACATGCCATTATAAAACTGCTGTGCTTAGTTTGTGTGCAAAAAGCAGTGTACTGCAAAAACAAATCCATTAGTGTTCACACTGTAATGAAACCAATGACAGTTTTTAAATTAAGAACACAATAAAACCAGCCAAAAACCAAGCAAACAAAGAGAAAAAAAAATAGCCAGTGCAAAAACCCAACAGATAAGAGGAAGAGCAAAAGGAATTTTCTTTTGCATTTCCAGGAATCAGAGATGAATACAAACTGACTGCTGAGGTCAGTTCCTGCTGAAAAGTCCACATCAGTTTTGGGAATAAATAATAGATGTCACTGCTCAGTAAGAATTAATCAACAGCACCTTCATAACCAGTCATCCTTGGAAATGATTGAAAGACCATTTTCTGTATTCAGAGAAGACGCTGTTAAGACGGAGTAGCCGATGGCCTGATGTCGTGGTTTAGCCGGCAACTCAGCCCCACACAGCCGCTCGCTCACTCCCCCACCGGTGAGATGGGGGAGAGAATCAGAAGGGTAACGCTTGTGGGTTGAGATAAGGACAGTTTAATAATTAAAAGAAAACAAAAACAACAACAGCAACAAAAATGCAATGGAAAGGAAAACAATGAGAGGCACGAAACCCAGGGCGGGGGGATGAAGGGGAAAGAACCACCAAAACAACCCACACACAATGCAGGCACTCACCACCTGCCAACCCAACACCACCAGTCCCCAAGACACAACCACCCCCACGCGCCAACTGCCCCATTAATGTACTGGTCACGGCGTCACATGGTACAGAAGGAACACCCCATTGGCCAGTCGGGGTCAGCTGCCCCGGCCGTGGCCTCGCCCCTCCCGGCCTCCAGCCGACGTGGCAGAGCGCGGGGAGCTGGAAAGGTCCCTGACTGCTACAGGCACTGCAGTGAAGAGAATTAACTCTATCTCAGCCAAAATCATCACACCTAATAAGTCAAAGTGTCTGGAGGGTGGGTGCCAAAGAGGTAATCTCCTATCGATGGTCAGACACTAATACCATCTGAGAATGATGTTTGTGGAGGAGATGTGAGTTGACAGAGCAGGAAAGGTATGAGCTGAAGTATTTGTTTTGGTGTTGCCTGTACAGAAAGCTTTGAGGGTTATCAGAGCAATTCAAATCAGTGCTGAGGTCTTCCACTGCTTCATGTGTCATGGATCAGTTTCTTTTCTCAGATTTGCATCAAGTTTTTTGCTCCTATTTGTATGTCTGCATTAAAATTGTGCACCATCTGGCTTTTAATAAGGAATGAAACTTAAAATGAGACTTTGAATGGGTAAGGAATTGTTTGAAGTCTGGCATATTTATAAGATATTCCCACCAGAGAGCTACAGAGTGGTAGCTACTGGCTGCATAGTGGCTGTCACTAATTCTTCGCACATAGGCTGCTTTTAACTTAAATTTTCTATTACTAAGAAAGCTAATTTTACATAAAATTAGAGCTTTTCAGTATGCCATAACTACTGCATTAATTAATCCTATCTGAGCAGTAAACTAAAGTAGTCAGCAGAAAAGGAATAGAAACATTTTCTGTTTTTCTCCTGCCTCCAAGTGGGAAAGAACCTATTGGGCCATTTACTCCTTAATAATGTACAGCCTGCACCTAAGTAAATCCATACACCTTACCTCAGATACATTTTTAATTAAAGTTTTGGATGATCCATATTTAAACGTGACCAAATATATGTAAAGCTTTAAAAACTACCATAGCTCCTCAAGCTAAGACTTTTCTAGATACTAGATTTTTCTGTGATAAGTATCAAGCAAAACTAGTCAGGCATATTATTTCCCATCCAGATTGTCAAGTAATACGGAAAAGAGTTCATACCTGGTAAGGAGGTAATTAAGCAGGGCATAATAATAAATTTCAGACTACAGCTAATGCAATGTACCAGCTTCTGCATATTTCTTTAGGCATAGCTCTGATCTACTCACTTATAGTAAGCATTGCTACAGATTGGTGTATATTTATGAGCCTGATCAAATCCCTTCATATTAATAAGGAAACATTCAATATGGTCCTTTAAAATAGTGTAAGTCATGAGTTTTTTCCTGTCTTTGAAAATCAGTTGCACAGAATTTAGGGAAGTCTTAATTTGTTGGAAGTTATATCTTGAAGAGGAATAGGGTTTTTTTTTGCATTGAACCAACAATTACTTAAGACGTTGTTCAGCGTATACTTTCTTTTTATTTATTTAGTGCAAGACACTAACAGCTCATGGAAGGAAAAGCGTTAAAGCTTGGAAACAAAATAATTAGCTCTGGAAACAAAAAACTTAGCTCTGGAAGACTGAATACCCAATTTTAAATGATGTTTTATTGTTATTGATAAAATTGCAAGATGGAGGAGAAAGTACCTTGGCTCCTGACTCAGAAAACTCAGTCTTGATGATTTAATTCTTTGCCTTATTCTCTGTTATCTAGAGCCAATCCAGTCACTTTCCAAAGTTGCTCAGGTCTCCTGGTGGTTTGGATTCACTGATATGGTGATGGTTATATCAGTTTTGTTCCATTCATTTATATTATAGACTCCAGCAAGTATGTTGAAGTTACCTAGAAAGGGTCTCGTTTCTAAGTGACCAGTTCAAATTTAGCCTTAATGTATGTGCTTGTCTTGCTCCAGAGCAGTGGAGAAGTAAGTGGATCTGTCCAGAAGAAGGGCAGAACCTGCAGGAAGCATTGTTTTAGGTCCTCCCAAATCTGATGTGTGGGTAGAATGTTCACTCTCTTTTTGCACAATTGTATTTACTGTCTGTTTTTCACACTGCAAGTACATTACCAAAAAATCCGGTCCTTATAGGAAAAGCAACGTTCCACGTGCTTCCTCCTGATCTGGTGTATTATGCTTTCTTTAGAATGAGTGTGTATAGATTCAGTCCCTCAGGATGGTTTCAGCACACAGCTAGTAAAATATAAGTAGTGATTGACCATATCTTTTTAGTGAGGTGGAACTGACTGATGAAGCTTTACAGGAAAGAAAGGTAGCCTTTCACCCTGTGCTTCACTCTCCTCTGAGAGTCAAAAGCTTCCCACCGCATGTCCTACTCCAACTCTTAGGAGAAATCATTCATCTGTCTTGTGTTTCAGCCAAAAGTCTAAGCACTGCTCAGAATGACCATGCCCTTTCAGCTTCCTGGCACATGCCCCAGCTCTGAATTGAGTCTCAGATTGCCTTCCCTTTCCTGCTCTCAAAGCTGTCAGCAGTCAAGCTTTCTCCTCATTGCCCCCCATTTAAAGGCTAAAGGTGTTTGTGGTGAGTCTGCTCCAGGCTGTGCTCTGCCTGTTCTGTTTGAAGAATGGCCCAAGCTAGAGGGGTAGGGGTCACAATAGCACAGCCTGAAGGCTAGGCACAGGTCAGGACAACACAGGCTTGTGGCTGTTCAGGTTAGCTGTTATGTGGATCACTGACTCCTTGGTGTACAGTGGTCTCCCTGTTGGGATTCCACCCCTTGACCCACATACAGTTTACCTTTCCCTTGCATTACTAACATAAGGGCTTCTCAAGCCCTAAGAACAAGGCCCAATAGACCAGGCACGGCCTGTTCAAGATTAATAATTCCTCAAATACAATGTCTTCTGCAAGGCTCACAGTATAATGTCTGGGCTTTCAAGCAGTCATGGGCAGGTGTCTTCTCAAGACCTCTGTTCTAGTGATGCCGTGAGAAGCTGAAATCAGGACTCAGTAGTCTAACTCTATCACTAGGATGACATGGGCTGTCCTAGGGTGCAGTTGTCACAGGTTTTCAGGAAGTTGTCTCTCTTCTTTTGCAATTCAATATGGTACTGATGATAGAGCTCTCAGCCGTGGTGGCAACCATGAGGGGGCAACCTCCTGTTATTTCACTGGCTTTAGCTGCTGCTGTAGGAGCTCCTGGACGTCTTGTGGTCCAGGCTGATGGGCAGTGTCATTTCTTTTGCATCCCCTGCAGAACTACAGTGGGTCTCGGGTGCTGGAAAGGTTGGTTCTGCCATTGGAAAAGACAGCAGTGGGAAAGGGAGGGGAGTAAAGGAGGTTGTTGTAAGAAAGGTCTTCAAATTAGGAACGGGAAAAATAAAGTACAGTGGGTAAGAAATGCAAAGACTATCAAAGCAGGAGAAGGGTAGGGTAGATGAGTGTAGAGGTAAGCAAGACCTGGTGGCTGACAGTAAATACAAGGGTACAGATGCCATTGCCTGTTTATATAGCATGACAAGCATATTGGTATTTCAGAATGCACTGCTTGGTGGTTTTGAGAACTTTCTGTTAAAGCATGTGGCCTCAGTAAATGAGGATTTTGTGGTGGTGATCCAAAGAGTGGCAGGTTAAGACTTGTGTGTCCTAACTAAGGGGAAATTGTTCATGATATGCATATGGAGCAAATAATTCTGTTTAATTTCCTCCACAGGTACCTAGCGAGCACACATCAAGCGACTTTGAAATTTGCATCAGTGCACAAAAAGTGAGGATGATGGCTTTTGCTTTAATAGCTCAGCACTCCTATGAATTAAAATGCTAATATAGCCACAGCCTGTTTGCATCAGAAAGGGTCTTGCAGATATCCTGCAACACTATATGGCAGTTAAGGGGAAAAGAAGGGCTGTAGACTTAAGTTAGGATCTGTGAGAACTGCTACATCATACTTTTTATAGTCTTTGCAAACCAGGTGTACATTTTTCTCATGGGACAGAGGCTATAAGGTGCCGTGACCATAGGACTGATTTGTTCCATGTTTTTAATCTTAAAAATACAGTCACATGCTCAGAGGGCCACCTGGGCTGTCCTGTATTATTCTATTTGTATTGCTAAACTGACAGCGGTACTGAAGGTCTTGCTTAATGGTGACCCTTGGTTTCATCACTCTCTCATCTAACACAAGCCCTGGGACATATTCATATTCTCATGTTCTACTCAAATAAGTTTTTTAAAGTATTAACTAGGTAAATGCTCTGATTTTTGATAGATCTGACTTGATATTTAGGTTGGGGAATGTAAACAAAATATGTAGGCTATGAACTACAGAGAATGTACTCAGATGCTTGAACGACAAATATGCCTGGTTTGCCCTCAGATCCCTGCGGTTTTGGGACTGGCAGAGCAGTGTCCTGCAGTAACCACAAGTAGTAAAAATTTGTTTGCCATGGGCAGATGAAATCCTAAAACCCCACTTGAATATGCAATAGAAGGCTAGAGAAGGGAGAGTGGCTGACTTAATGGCAAATATTTTTCTTTAAAAATGCATCTGCTGAAATGACAGTTTGTTTAATATCCTGAGGTCTGAACTGCCCTCTGCTAGTGTCCCAGTAGTCTCTAGGCTTTAAAATTAAGTTTCAAAAGTGAAGCTGAAATTCGTTTTCTTTTCTGAATTAAGAAACCCAGGAGGTGCTGTGTTAGGTAGAATGATGACAGTGGACTTCCAGTGGGATAGTGGTGGAGTCTGATGACAAGAGTTAATACTGTTCCAGCTTTCTCTATTTATTAGTGCTGGATCAGTTGTCTTCTCCATGTCACAGACTGAAACTATGATCAAGTTTATTAATTTGGTGTTCCTTTTCAACCATAATTGTATTTCATTCAGTTCCAAGATTAACTTTTAGATTTATACTTGTAAAAAAAAATTATGTAAGTGATGTAACTCTGTATTTTCAGATTAAAATGTTCGGAATCTATGACAAGTAATTTTTACCATTGTTTTACATTTACATTTGATGAATTTCAAATAATATTTCAACATCAAACTCCATCTTTGAAAAGCAATGTTTTCTCCAATTAGTTTTTGGTGTCAGAGTTTAGGTATCATGTTTTAGAAAAGCACCACAATTTTATTTTTAACATAAGTGGAGAGGTACTTAAATAAAAATGGTCTGACATTTATAGAAGCACTTTGACAAAGTTTCATATTCTTATAACATCGTAAGTGATTTCGTCAAGTGCATATTTCACGTTAACAATACTGGATAGGGAAGTGAGTGAGGTTATATGTGTTGCAAAAATGAGAGGACTGTCTTTCAAATATCTTGTAGTTTTACAGAGAAACTTTTTACCTAATCAGATGACAGCCTTTTTTCAGAAGACCTGAATAAACCTTACATAGTCCCAAATTTTGAAGTAAGAAAGAGAATCATGGGTGCTAATTGCTCCACTCTTTGACATCGTTGAAAAAAATGTGCTTTATCCTCTTTTTAAATGTTTATTTTGTCTGTGATGAGGTAGTCTGTGTTGAAAAGAAATATTTGTTCCTAATGGACATCAGCCACCATAATCCACTTGCAAAATAGCTGGCCTTGTCTATGAGTTGCAAACATACCTTTATAGACAACCACAAGAATTTATCTTATAAGCCCTTTTTTTCCAGAAACCTCCTACTGTATCTTAGAAAGCAATCCCATTCTTCTCTAAAAGCACAACATCTCTTCCAACGCCTTAATTTTTTTTTCATCAGCAGATTGATCTCCTGGGAAAGCTACTCGCAGACGGTGAACTACATTGATTTGATTAAATTGTTAATGGGAGTGCAGTTGTCTAGCTGGAGATTGGGAAAACTGCAGGGGAAGAAGGAATAATGTTGTACTTTCTCTCCAGGTTTAAGCCCCTACCTCCGATAGCTGACACATCAAACACCTATTCCGTAATCTTTCTTCCAAGACGCCTTCTTCGAGAAGCAGGGCTGATGCAAATAGTCCCTTGCCTTGGAGCTCTCCTACTAAATTTGGATAGGACCTAATGTCCAGGGTGGTGCAGAACAAGGAGAATGAGGTAGATTCCTTCTACTATGGCAGTAATTGAAAGAAAAAACAACTCAACAGGAAACCAGATGTTTTGGAACGTTGTCTCCCAAACTGCCGCTACATCTTTTCATCTGTTTCCTTCACAATCCAGATACCATATCCCCAAGTAATGCAACACGTATCTTAGTCCATTGTAGTGGACTATACAGCTGTACACATATGAATCCTTCTGTGCTTTGAAATGTCCTTTCAAAGAGCAGGTGCCACAGATACTAAGGGTAGCAGTGAGTTGCCCTGTCTTAAATGGAACTTGGTTAATTTACAACTGAGATTATAAAGCACAGTTGTCTGTGGCAGCCAGATAGAAGGGAGATAAGAATTTCACCCTAGTAATCTGTGACCTTTGAGAAATCTATTTGAAGTCAGTTTCAGAGAGTGAAGATCATTAGCACAGATTTCTGTGTTGCTGCCCTAGTAAAATCCGTAGAAGGAAATATATAGTGAAGGTGGTGTTAGCTAAGCCAAAGCAAAATATCTTTATTTATAAAATAACTGTAGTTTTTAGCCAAACTCTTTCAAAACATACATTGAACCATGCAAGCAGTTTAGATGGCAGTGATTATAGCTTCACAGAGTACTGTCGTGATTTGTCACCTAAAAGAAGACCCTGAAAAACATGAAGAAAATTATTGACTTCATTCAAGGCATCAACATTCATCAGTGGCATGAGAAGTCAGGCAAATTATATTTGTCATTTTTTCCACTTTAACTTGAATTACAACAAGTTCACATATCCCTGTAGTTATACAGTACTGCTTTTAGGTCAGAACGATGTTTAACATTGTCAGTCTCTGGAGGTTACATTCAAGTGATTTAATAGATGACACAGTGATCAGGAGGGAATACAGAACTTCTCCTAAATATCCTCTTCTAGAAGTTTTGTGTTCCTTGAGCCACAGTCTAGGTGACAGTTCACCTACAGAGAGCTGTGCTTTAGATAAGCCACCTGGCTTTTGCCACCTCCTGGGTAGCTCATAACTATTCATTTGATAAGGAGAGCAGAAAAAACAGAGCTAACTTCATAATCTTAAAAAAAGAATGATGCTGACTGAAGAAAGATTGTTTCTTTCCTTAACCTCTTACTAAAAAATATTCCAAATATGCACAGGCAATGTAGTGACTGTGTAAAGCAAATAATATATGGCCTTCAAATGTCTGAAGAAATTCTCTTATAGAGGGGACTTAGCACATACAGCTGATGGCATTTTATAAAAAAGAAAACAGGTGATGCCCTTTTTCTGACTAATTTTATTTACTAATACATTCCTGTCACGCTTTTGTGTGTTGGCATATTTGGAATTTACAAGGATTATATACAGAGAAAATGTTAGGCAACCAGCTGTAATTTCAGTGTGACCTTATGTTGACTTATGCTAGTAAAATGGTAGTGAAAATGATGGAAAGCAAGAGAGAGAAGGAGGACTATGGAAACTATGTCCAAATATGATTTACTGCTACATATACTGTAAACATCTCCAGAATCCATGCTTTCATTTACCTGTAAATTGAGGTGTATTCTTTAGTTCCAGGCAATGTAGCCACTCCAAGGAAATCATAGAGCAAGGTGGAAGGCAATGAGAATCTGGTGGGTAGATGCCTCGCCTGAGCAATAGGAGACTTTCTTTCCCACAGACTTGTGTTGTTTTGGACAATTTCACTCATGCCAGATATTTTCTGAAGTCATGAGCTGATTTGGACTGTACCAGCTTTCAAGGGGATGGTGCTTACCACTCTCTCAAAACTGGAATATTTTTGGATCTCTCAAGTGGGTAAAAAAAAACCTCAAGGAATTAAAAATTGATAATTGGTTTAAGAAAAGTGTGACCTTGCCTTGTTGGGTTGAAGTTGCCTCTGTGTGCGCACAAGGATTACTCTTTCTTCCCCTTTTCCGAGAGACACTCTCATGATCAGTACACAGAAGATTGTGAAGGACCTGGGGATACGACGGGAATGTGGCCAATTGGGTAGAATTAGTATACCTGAAGTTAACGTTTTGAGCTTTGTGATTGCTCTGTGCCAGTGTCATATCCTCTAATTCTCTGGGAATGGTTGGAAGAAATTTGAAGTTTTGGTCAGAAACCTTCCTTTTGCAAAAGAAGAATTTTTTTTTCAGTGTAATGTTTCCAAATGCGCTGTATTCACTGAATTACACAGTCTGTGCATATATCATTTTTGGGCACCTACAGTACTGCAGAGTTCCTGTAGGCAGAGAAGTTAAAAGCTCTAACTTTTTGCCATCACTACCTCTCTCACTCTCTAATAATGGAGCACAAATGGGAGCATTTCCCGGAATCTCATTTTCCCTTCTGAGCTGTGGCCAGTATTTCAATCTGAATAATTCAACTCTGGTGTCCTTTGGTTTCGTGCATGCTGTTGTATTGCTCTGCACAGGGAGACTGTGGCACCCAGCAAGGAAGCCAAACCTGAGACCCACAGAAACAGTTGCATTACTCTCTGATAATATAACCAGCAAGTTTGCAGATGAAAAAGCCAGCCATTTTCTTATCCTTTCACATGCTTAGACAGTAGCAGCTGCTGGTTGGAAACAGAAACTAGTGTCACAATATGCTCATACACAAAAATAAGTGTCTGTGCTCGAGAATTTTATATTCTCTGTTTTCACAATGGGGAGTGTCTTACAAACAGGAGCATGTTTTAGAATGGAAGAAACTTTCTTAGTATGAATCCCTGTATAAAATAGTACTTCCTGTAGCTGTAAACTGACATGTTGAGTTTGTTATTCAAAGCAAATTAATGGCAACTGAAATAAGATAATGTGAGCATATAGTATCTTTGTCACAGCCTAAACTCATTTACTTGAGCAGTTCTGTCACTGTAATTTAGGAATGGTCACCTGAAGCCTGTTTTACAGCTTTTATAAAGATTTGACCCTATGAATACTTCCTGTCTTTGATTGCAGTGTCGTGGGATTTGAGCTGATCAGTTTTACATTACAACCCTTAATTTCGTAGACTCTGACTGTTCCAAGGTGTTGAAATATGCACACTTCTGAGCACTGAAAATCCTTGACCTAGACTGAATTTTGAGGTGATGAATTTTCCTGAACAGGGACTAGAATTTATTTTTAAAATACATTCCACAGCATTTTTATGCATCTTTATGTAATTTTATTAGAAACTTGATAATATTGTTGGAAAGCCTAAACTGATTAGTATCAACAGGATAATTAGAATAATAAGTAGGTTAAAAATTTTTTCTGATGCTTATGGTAAACTAGATTTTATTTTTCTTAGTGCCCATTAGGCAATAAGAAAGTCAAGATAAGTTGTCTTACAAAAGAGCATATGAAAGCAATTGATACACTGTGCTTGACTGCAGGGTGTGGTTCATACTACACTCTTATTTAAATTGTTACACAAGTGGTTCATCTTTTTCAATATTCTGTTTTCAATTTACCTGGCTATATATAGAAATTTCCTCCATGCAGATACCTCCAAGCCTTTAGCATACCCAGAGGAAAGGGATAATATTTAGGTCTTTCCCATAACTATTTCAATCAGCCAGCCCATTTACTGGGGCTTTGGGGAGTTTAGAACTGCTGAAGCTGTTGTAACTTAAGTGGAAACGTAACAATCACAAAGTCTAATTAAATTTAAACTAACGCTAAAAAAAAATAAAAAGAGAGAGAGAAAGACAGAATCTGTTGTTATGTCGTCTTGCTACTTGTTTGCAGTGGTTTCAGCTCTCACAAAGTTCAGGATGTCCATTACGGACTATAAAATACGTCCAAAGCACGCTTACTGATATGCACAGATGTTCTGCACTCACCTTTGCACAGCTGTGAACCACTGTGCATGAGGTGCGATGCAGTGAAGAATCAGGCTGTGTCCTGCAGTGCCACAGTGCAACTGAACTGTAAACCCATGTGGGCTTTACACTGAAAAAGGAGCTTTGATTTTTCTTTTTAGACAGGACTAGTGAAGGAATTAATGAAAATTTTTTCAACAGTAGTAGACTGGAAAATGATCAATCTCCTTCACATTCTTTCCAGTGAGATCTACCCAGGATTTTGTGAAGCAGAATCACACCTATCTGCTTCATGATGGGAGACCTCAAGTAAACCTAGCAACCGTGAATGGATTAGTGGGTTCATCCTAAGCAACATGGCAGTCAGAGATGAGAGGGTGTAAAACCTAATGACAGGCTTATTAGGGTGCTCAAAGACTTTGTGGAGCTTTGCATAGGAGTGGAAGTGCTGAACCCTGTATCGTGAGCAAGTATCAATGAGATAATTATTTACCACCTACTTCAATTCCTCTTGCAGTTATAGTTCTTCACTCTCTGTCCTAACCTGTTGTGTACTGTTGCTAGGTACTCTTAAGTGCTTGTTATGTTTCACCCCAGTGGGGAATTGTGGAAGTGCTAACTGCAGAACCGCAGTGGTGGCTAATAAAACTGTAATTCTAAGACAAGTCCTGCTTTTGCTAGCTTATTACTTTTTCAGAAATTCTTCCTTTGGGATAAAAGACTGTTGAGTCAGAAAGGCATAGGGACTAGTGATGCAGGTTTAGATACTAAATGAGTATGTCCAAGGGATATCACCTACCAAAGAAGTAATTCCCTCCCTAATTCACGGCTTACCAGACAACCTGCCTGTCTGTTCTTTAGCTAGAATGAGGTGCACAGCTGCAGAGGAGAGTTAGTATCTAATATGGACAGATGTCCCTTGAATAGTCATGTGAAATAATGAAAAAAATACCTGCTAAGAGTGTCATTTTTTAAAAAATTATTGCAAAATCTTCAGAAATTCTCTCTCACATCAGTTTGACACTTAAGTAGCGTTAAGCACTGAGAAAATCATAAGTACAAACTGAAATGCTTCAAATGTGTGCCTGTAACTTCTGTATACAAGTTAATACCTAGATGCTGTTTATTAACCATACCAAAAGTGCTGTAGACCACCTCTTGCATTAACTGCTATGAAGAATCAAACCAAGTTAATGTGAATAAGCAGCAGTCAGCTAGATATGAGAAAAAACCCAGATGTTAAAACCTGAGGCTGTTCCTCTCACTGTAAATAAGAGGAGGCCCTGCTGCAGCTGAAAAAAGAAACCACTTAAATGGAGAAAATCAAACAGAAAGATAAGTTATATAACAGTTATGAGAAATACGAACAAAAGGTATGAGTTTATATTTTAAAAATAAAGCAAAACCACATGCCAAAATCCTTCTACTGTCATTTGGAAAGTGAATTGATATTTTGTAAGTGCTGAAAGAAAGGTCTGCTCATCTTGTGAGAGTTTTCCACTTTGATTTTTGTATGTCTTATGTGTTTAGAACTCAAGAAACTAGAGGTCTCAGGCCGCTCAGCAATATTCCTGGTAACCAGCTAAAACATGCTTACAAATACCTGTTTGTGGAGCACCCACTGCTACAGACTGGTTTGAGTGGGGTCCTACTGGTGACAAGTTGTATGTACCTTGTCATTTTGTTGGACTAAAAGTTCTGTGCCAGCAGCTATCCTTGTATAACTGGAGGAAGGCAAAGCTGTATTCATTCATATACATGGCTTAAACTTCCTGATATTTCTTTATAATGAAGTGTAGACAGGTTGTTTTCGATTGCAAAAGACCCAAGGACTTTGGAGACAGATTGAACGGTGAGCCAGGGAACCATTGCACAGCATTTGACTGCAATCCCAGGGGAATGCTGGAGGGCCTAGATGGACAGCCACGAGCCAGACACAAGTCAGTGGGAAAGACTGCCCTGAGAAGCCTGATAGCAGGTGCCATGTAGGGATGCACGCTAGTGCAGGAAACTATTTTAATAAATGATGGCCATAAAGCACAATGTGGCCCTATTTCAGCACAGAGGAAAGTAATTATGCAGGGTCTGCTGCATGATATTGATTGACTGACTTGATGTATAGTTTGGGCTTCATCCTTTGAGAAGTGTTTTATGTGGTTGTATTTAAAAACGAAGAGTTATGTTTGTGCTTTTGCCCACCATGGAATTTATAAATTATACAGCTTTCCAAACCCATTAAAAACCCAAAGATAAGATGGAGGATAAAAAGGTGCAAAGACCTCAGAAACCTGATGTTTGCTGAAAATCCCAGATAGCATGTATGGTCATTGCATAACTCTGCCCCTGACCATAACTGCATGGTCTACGTACCCTTTCCTTCTTCCCCTGGCCCAGTCCTGTTAACTGAGAAACTTTTTTGAATTTTGGATAAAAAATTTCTGCCATGTGCCAGTTTTCCCCCCCTCTGTGTTATGTGCAAGCATGCTTCTCTTATTTTTTTTTCCTTATGGGAACAGTCTAGAAATTAGCTTTGGAGCCCCTGGAATAATGTGCACAGATCATTATCTGTATAAGTCCCATTTAGTTTAATTAAGCTTCATTTAAACTTAAATATGTTGTCTTGAAAATTGTTTTCCACACCGTCCTCAGAGTATCTTGCAAAGGATTCCATGATTGAAAAAGATCAGTTCAGTTTTCCTAAAGCTCTGCCTATGGGAAGCTAACATGATCTTTAACCATTTTCCAGAGTGTTCTTTCCCCTACTTTTTATACAGTTTTAAGGAGCATCTTTTGTTAAGAGCATCTCAGCACTCATAATGAACAAGTTGAGTAATACTCTGATTTGTTTGCTTCAAACTGAAGAAGAGTAAAAGCGCAGTCTGCTTCAAGGAGTTTGCTGGTTTTGCTTCCTCTTTGAACAAAGAGAGCGAATAAAGGTTGTTCTCTTTAGGAACCGTGTACACTGTAGTCTTCAGTGTGTACACAGTTTGTGAAGACATATCTGAGCTAACGTTAACTTATGCAGCCCCAGTGCTGCCAGAATACAACTGGGTGTTGGCTGCAAACTCCCAAGATGGGGAAGCTGTGAGTTAGTATTGTGCTGACCTCCATGTTATGGTGACCACACCTCACTGAGCTCTCTGGGGTAGAACTCGAGATTGTCCCTAGAGGCTGCTGTCACAGCTGTGATCACATGAGATACCATGCATGCTTTGTGTTGTGGGTTTAAATGAAGCTTCAAGATTTAGGTCCAAAGCTGTCTTCCACCCTTGCTGAAACCTGCAGTGCTTGCATCTTCAAGCAGGTGAATACAGCCAGCCCGATCTCTCTTTTCCAGTACAGGAGCAAACTGTTGGTACCAGGAATATATCATGCCATGACAGAAAGAAAATGAAAAGAAATAAAGGAGCTGGGTGAAAGTGAGTCTGTTGCACAGCTTTTCTTTTAACAAGGCAAGTGCCCCCCAATGATTGTGATGGGGTCCTCCTGGAATGTAGCATGGTGCCCCACTCCTTCCCACCTTTTGCCTGGGCTTCCTTTGCATGGAAAATAAAGTATGACTTGAAGAGTAGAATTGGGCCAATGTGTGGTCAGCCCATGTACCACCATGAGACAACCAAGTCATGTAAATAGCCCCTGGAAACTGTGAAAGAGACCTTTGTCTGGTAATATAGACTGGGGTAGTGGTACAGAACATAACTATAGACTCCTTTGGTTTCCTTCATAATTAATGATGAGAAGGCAGGTTTGATGAGCTTGTCTGAACTATTTTTTGAGGTGCCTATCTCTTTCACTGAGTATAAAAGGAGTTTGGGCAACTGAACTCTCATCCTAGGTACCAAAGTTAGGTAGGACGATCTGAGGCCAGAGAGTCCCTCCATAGGGCCTGAGCAGGTGCTCTGTCCTTCGACAGTTTCAGGAGTCTGAAGACTTAAAGTGAAGTCTAGAAAGACTAGATCCCAGGAAAGATCCTGTCATACATGAGAATTCGGAAGAATAGTTCACTCATTAGTTTTTGAACAGAAGGGAAAAAGGGAAACAGATGCAGTCCTCACTGAAATTGTATATAAATTGTATTTTCCAGTGACTAAATAAATAAATACTATTCTAACTTGCTGGGGTGTGCTGCTATGCAATCTTTTGTGATGTAAGGTTTTAGCCGGAGGGGACAGGAAATTAATCAATTCTAGCGTGTGAGTGTCAGTAATTGTTTTTACTACTACGAATTTGAAATGAAATGTACTGCAAAGAATGTTTCAGTTATAGGAAAGATCAATCCACTCCTGAGGCCCCCATCCTTGTTAATAAGTTTCTTCCTTGCAAATAACATCTAACTGATCCTTAAAAATCCAGAGGCTTGTATTTTAAAAACATTGATGCTGCTGCAGGCAAGGTGATAGCAGCCATTAGTTCCTCTTTATGTCAGGGGAGGATCTGGCATCAAAACCCCAGAGGATTCCTAAACTGCTTCACCAGTGCCTTGGAAACAGAAAGTCCTCATTGCTTTCACAGGAGGAAAATCACTGAAGTGGGAAACTTCCCTTTCATTAATCTGCCTGATGAATTGGAAAATCAAAGCAATTGTAAATGAGAAATATTGCCTAGTTTTCTTATTTTTTTGAAGTGCTTTACACCCTCCATGCTTGGTTCACATTTCATAGATTCTTCCTGGTAGCCATGAGGAGTGAGCTGGGAGACTGCTAAACTGTGATCACGCAACCTTATGGTTTCTTTTTTAGTCATCTGATGTTTTATGTGCTGTCAAAAGTATTTATAAAATGGATGTCTTGGCGTTCTGAAGCAGAGCCAACCTTTTCAAACCAAACAGATGTGCTGTTGGTACTAACCATAATTATTAAATAGTAATTGCATTGCCTTAAGCTTTAATAATGTTTAAAATATAAATTGTCAGGAAAACTGCCAACAACAAAGAATACTTCTCCTATAGCGAAACAGTCTTTAATGCCAAAGCTACAATACAGAAAGCCATACCTTCAGCTGACCCACACTTAGAGAAGTAAAAAATGCACAGCTGATTTTCTGCTAATTTGCCCTAGTTTATTTGAGCTAACACAATGGAAAAGGTCACTCAGGTGACTTCAGGACCTGTCATCTGTGTTAAGAGTTTTAAAGCAATTCTTGAGAGAAAACCTCACTGGGGACGTGGAAGAGAATAGAAATGAGCATGAAATACAACATGTGTTTCTCAAAGACTGTTGCTCACTAACCTTGCTCTTTGTCTGAGAACATAAAGGACCATGTAGGAAAATTACTAAAGATGGAGAAGGTGGGTCAAGAATAAAAATTCTTGAAGAATTCTTGAAGAACATGTTTAATTTAGAGCAACTCCAGTTCAATGGATTTTTGCTGAATTTAGAGGGGAATTTTGGACAGCTCTGAGGTTCTTGGTGGATCTGCCTGGATCCTGATGAACTGGAGAACTGGGGTTTCCCAGCCTTGTGGGTCTGGGAGCAGTTCATGTGGCAGGGGGGTGCAGGGGCTGAAGATCCCGTACATGTGTGGGAACTGCTCATCTACTCTGTTTCTTGTCACATTCTTAGCTTGTGCAGGTGGTGGTGAAGCTGTGTGCCAAAACGTTACATTTGCTGTTTCACATTTCTGGCTATAACAGATTTTAACTGTTTGCTTCCAGAACTGCAGCGAGAGATTTGAATTATGAGGATATACCCCCATCACCAGTTCTGTTTTGCGCCACTCTTCTCCCCTGCCTCTCTACAGTATTTATTGCATGCTGAAGGTAGTGCCTTTCTTTCCTGCACTTCGCCTTCTCTTCTGGCTGCTTAGAGTCACGACCTCCCTTTCCCCTTCTTTGGAGCCTCCTCTGGTTGCTGGATGTTGGTTACAGGGGTTGTAAGTGCCTGGAGAAATCTCCAAGAGCTAGGCTGAGGTAGTGAAGGCAGCAGCAGGTGCTCTGTGGTGACTCTCCAGTGTGTAGGGACGACTTGCTATGGCTACCACTGCATTCTTTTGACAATAAATGCAGGCTACAAGGGCTCTCTCTCACTCATGGTTTTACTGCCTAGCTTGTCAGAGTAAGCTACCTTGCAGAAGAGAATTTTACAGACGAATTCAGAGCACTGGGAATAAGCTGCATCCTGATCCCTGTTCATCACCAGAGACATATTTCCATGGGCAGATGGGAAAAAGCTTAAGCATTTTCTTAGTCCTGTGGTCCAGGATCTACACGGTTTTATGACCATGTGCTCAAGCAAATGTTTATTGGCCTGTAGACAACAAGGTCTGTGGGCAGAGTGAATTTGGGTTTGTCCGCCATCTTTCTATGTAGAATGCTCAACGTTAGTCACATTCATTTTCCTTCTAATTTAACTAAGAGTGTGAAGAGGAAAACAATAGCTGCTGGAGCTCCGACTACATGAAAAATCTTTTCAGCATTAACACCAGTGCATTTCAAGTGAGACATTAAATCCAAGTGTTTGAGAAGACATGTTCAGGGTCAGGCAGATGGGAGTGTCCATCACTCATAATGTGATGCATTGAGAGTAGATGGAAATACTGTATTCCACACAATTTTTGCCTGGTGTATGAAAGGGTTGTGTTCCAACATAGGGGAAGCAGAACATTTCTACACAAAATGTAGTGCCTGGAAAGCAAGTGTTCACACAAAATGGAGCTCTGCTTCTTGCCAAGCCCATAAGTACGAATCTCCACAGACCAGTGTATCAAGAATGATGTTAGCAAGGCAAACTACAACTTGGTTTCACATGTGCAATGTCTTACAGTGTTGTCAGACTTATTTCTAGCTTGGAAGAATAGATATGATTTAGTGTCTTCCATGGGATGAGCTGACGAGTGAAATGGATGCCTTGAGAGCACTGCTTTCCTGTGTAACATGTGGTATGCCAGCCCCAGTATTGATTATCTTAGGCAGAGCTTTGTCATCAAGTGAAAATGCAAAAGATATTATGTTAACAATACACCTAAAATTGAATGCCTTTTAACAACTGTTGTCATGAACACATGTTATTTCTGTCTGTCTTGCTAGTGTCTTAGATTTTCTTCCTTTGATTAGTTAGGATTTTCCAGAATGTTATAGGTGAAGTTGACTACTGTTTGTACTCCTTGCAACCCTACTGGTTTGTCTTGTCAGATGCATATTCTTCCCCATCCCCCCCAACAGCCTGAGACAGTTCACCAGGTTTGGAGCAAGGCTATTCCTGCAGCTTCAAAAATATGTGTTTCTCATGTTGACACTGCCCTGAGCGCAGAACCAGAAACATAAGTGTGCATGGCTTTTGGTAGCAATTAATTAGTAATCTATACCCAATTTGAAGCTCAATTTAGAGAGTCCAGCATTATTTTCTCCATAGTTTTACCTAAACTTCAAAGAAATCCCAAGTGAATAGGTAGGTTTCAGCAGAATATATTTGGAACACAGCTGAGCCTGACCTCTAGGCCTGAAGTTGAACAGGCTTTCTGTTTAGACTAGATGATCCGTTCTGTGTGCTTTGTGCCTCCTAGAAGAGCAAACTCGTCCTCTTTTACTGAACCTTTCCCACCCTGTCTGCATAACTAAACATTCATTGAACGGGGAAAGGACTCGGCTGTCCTCCTTTCCATAGTGAGCACCCTAAAAACCGTACTGAGGAATCTTTCTAGCTTGCTGTCTCAAGACCATATTTTTAGGGTAAAAGAAAGAGTACTGGTAAAAGAGACTGACAAACGCCACTATAAATACCCTGTAGCCAGGATCAAGGACATTTAGCTCACGTAGGAGATACCAGACTGGTAGTCTTTTCCCTGTTACTGTTTAATTATTCGTGCAGCTTCAACAACAGGGACTAAGACTGTTATATAAGTCACTTTTGTCAGAGGAGAGCCCTATGTTTTTATGTGAGAAGGAAGCCATCCCAGTCACTTTGGTGAATAATCCAGTTCTCTAATTTCTTTCCAGATTTAAACAATTACCTGAAATGAAATGTTTCGTCTACAATATGTTCTCGTTTTGGACATATTACTTCTAATTTTTCAGTCCAGAAGGCAGTCTCAGTACTTACTGGCAGGTCTATGAACCAATGTATGCCCTAGAACTCAGTTCAAGTGACAGCCTAATGATGACTATCTGGATGTAAGTTTCGTGGTGTCATGCAGTATAATATTGAGATCCTAAACCTAACTCTAAATTAAATAGTCCAGTTACAGATTTTGTATAACTGCAGTACTTAAATATTCTAGTATCTTTACCTAGTTACCAAATAAATGTGGATTTTTAAACTCAGATTAGTGCACATGTAGTTAGTGCAGATTTTGTTAAAGACTAGCTGGAGAAGGGAACAACATTTCTTTGTAGTATTGTTTGTAGAGGAGCTATCAAGTGTTTTCTGGTTTAAACCAAACCTGACCAATTTCGGGTCAGACTTCAAGCCCGGTAATTTTTGTGTGGCAATCTACCATTCTACTTGAAAATATTACAGAATCACAGAATGGTAGGGGTTGGAAGGGACCTCAGGAGATCATCTTGTCCAACCCCCCTGCTTGAGCAGGCACACCTAGAGCAGGGGGCACAGGACTGTATCCAGGGGAGTTTTGAATGTCTCCAGGGAAGGAGACTCCACAGCCTCCCTGGGCAGCCTGTGCCCCTGCTCTGGCACCCTCACAGGAAAGGAGTTTTTTCTCATTATTAAACTAATCTCTCATGTTTCTTTTTATGCTAGAATATTCCTCAGGGGAAAGGTCCTTTGTGTCTCCACAAGAAAAAAAGACATGAACTAGCCAGGTTCCCCCCATCCAGAAATGGTAAAAAGTTCCTAACTATTAAGTATGGTAGGGCAAACTTTACCAAAGGTTACTGTATCCTTACTTCAATGGGCTTTCGTTCCTTATCTTGATTTTATTCAGGAATGAGTAAAGACAGAGCCAAATATGTTTAGCTTTCAAATAAACTGATGGAGTAGAGCTGTGTTTAGGACTTGGTTAAAGAGGGTATTTCATCTGAACCGAGCATGTGTGTAAGCAGAGATGACAAACGGTTACTTATGACTTCAGTCAGAGTTATTGAAGCCAGGCTGAGCAAGTGTATTGATGAGGAAAGTTCACTCTCAATAAAAATGTAAATGTGTGTGTGTATAGTTGAAGGAGATGGAGGGAGATAGTCTCTAAGCTAATAGATGGTTGATTTTTAAAGGTAGCCGTTCCAACTCAAGCATAACGTTTTCATTTCAGCTAGCATGCTAGAGCATTTGTGTGCTCTGACCTTTGCATGATCTGACTTTATGGCTGTGAGTCTCCCACTGGTGTTAGTGGGAAGAAGCACCGCTAATGGCCTCTGTCAGTGTGTTTGCACTGCAGAGACGGCCAAGCTAGCTGTAATTAAGATAAAGTATCAGAAGCAGCCTAGCTGTGGTCATAAAGAAACTCCGTGCTTTTGTGGGAGTAGTGCTTCCATCAGTCTGTCCTGCTGGTTTAGAAACAGTTTATGCTTTGCTTCACCAGTGCTTCCCACGTAGTGCTCCTTGAGACATAGTCTGCAGTCTATGAAATGACTGGAATTGCTTTCTTTCCTGAACATAAATGTGCATTTCTCTACAAAGCAGTGAGAGAAAATAAAAGGAATAAATGAACACTCATAGTCTAATCTAATTTTTACAAGGTTGTAAAGGAACTGCTGCAACAATACAGTGAATCGCTGTGGCACAAGATGGGCAGTGATTTCTCAGGTTAAAGGAGGCTGAGAAACACTCTTCAACTCTATGCTGTTGCAAATGGCTTGTATCATATATCGTCCCAGAAGGAAAATATATTTTTAAGCCTGACTGTGAGAGAGGAGGAGTGACTGGATAATGGAAAAGACCTCTTTGTACAGTTTATAACAAGGAAGAACACTATTTGGAAAACTTTTCAGAATTTTTATTTTGTGTTAAGGACCATACAAATCTAAATGCAGAGTGGCAGGTTGGAGCAGGAACAGTGACACTTTGTGAGCCATTTCTGTCTGTCCTTAGTCCTCTAATCAATGTCCTCAATGCTAACAGGAGCTGTTAGCTCCTGTGGCATTGAACTATCATTTCCAGGACCTCTGATCTGGTGGATGTGTAGACGTTACTTTGAAAGAGAGTAGGCCTTATGCTAGTGGTTCAGAAAGGACCACAGAAAATCGCTGCCTACCTCAATCTAATTTGCTGCCAGGGCTTTTTTTCCCCAGTTATTTTTTAATGGGGTGTGTGATTGGTGGGGGAACAAAGTTGACTTACATTTACAGATTGCATCATCGGTGCTGAATACCAGGAATCCCCAAGGCTCTGGCACTGCTCTCAGTGAAACAGCAGGCTTTTCTGAGTGGCTTGCATTTCTCCTGCCATTAATTCTCCTTTAGCTTTTTCTGCTTCTGTGTTTCCCTTTGCTCATCTTGTAAGCTAAACTAACATCATTTACCTCCCTCAGGCCTTTTTCATTTTAGATTTTTCCCTGCAATGTCAAGAGAAACCTGAAGCAGGTTTACAGAATTGCTAGTGCAAAGGTTGCTCATGTGAAAAAGAAAGATCTAGCTTCCCAATTCATTGACAGCATTATGGAAATTTGAGAGGATGTGAATTGGAAGGCTTTTTCTTGTATTGCTCTCTCTTTGCACCTCCTTTCTTAGTTTTAACCTGAGTATATTTTCTGGTGCTCTGTTGTGTGGGTTAGTGCAGTCCATTGCAGAATATGTTGCACATTAAATCCAGAACACAGTGACATTTAGGCACACTTGTGCAGGTCCTGCAAAAGGATAAGAGGTCTAAGCAGCTCAGTGTTTTTAATTTTGAGCCAGTAAGTGACATTTCTATTTATTGTTTATCTGTTGTCAATTTTTAAGGACAGAGAGCTTTTGCTCTAAATGCAAACCTTAAGTAATGAACTCTGGGAGACTGATATATACGATTTTCCATGGTGAATCAGAGTATTTTGCCGTTGTGTGCAGTATCCTAACAATGTCAGTGACCAGCAGCAGAAAGGTAAAGTAGAAAAAGGGGGATATCACTTATTTTATGGTAACTTTTTAAAGTAACTTTATGATGACCTGCACAAAGCAAGCTTGGCTCATGCCTGGAGCTTCCAGACATTATAATAATAACAACAGTATTTAAAAACAATATTATTTCAGTTTTTAAAAATAATATGATTTTAATTTTCATTTTGTAAAATTCAAATGCATAAAACCTTTCCGCTTCATGCACATCCATTCCATTAATCTTACTCTCAGTCTGGACTTATTGGTGTAATGTTATTGTCTATGTGTATAGGTAGAGGTTATGGGAACATGAAAGCACAGAAATGGTGCTAGGCTTGATGACTCCCACATTTAGCACACAGCTAAGCACACGTACCATAGCTGACAGAAAAAGTTAGTCCAAATCAGGGTATTTGAGATTGTGCATGGTACCTGTAACCTGCATGTATCCTGTATGATGTTACAATGAGGTTAATGCAACTCATATTTTATAGTTCTCGCAAAGAGTCTCTGCCCTTCCTGTGTTCACGTTTCTAGTTCTCTCCCTGGTGTATCAGCAGGAAGAGGAGCCACCTGAAAGGTCCTGCACAGCCTGACTGCAGTAGGTTTGGCCCAGATGCCATTGAGCCATGTAAATCCACAGATATGGGTTTTTTCCTGTTTTCTTTTGTCTTCTTTTTTCTGCATATTCCTCAAGAGCAGGTTCAGTAGGTTTCCTGCACCCAATCTTGTTAGCTTTAAAAGTCCAGAGTGGGAGGCCTTGAGAAAACCCTTGTTCAAGATCCTGGCAATGGCAAAGTCATGGGTGGCCAGCAGTACTGTGTTCATGGTCTTAGCTGGAGGGGTAGACACAACTGTGGATGAATGATGGAAAGGATGAGTGACAGGAAGAGGTTCCACAGCTGAGCAGCTAACCCTTTGTATAAGCTTCACTTTCCATCTACTCTCTACTGCTACTACATGCTGGAAGACAGCTTTCCCGGCCCCATGAACTACTTGGTGGGCTCCTAACCCTAGGAGAGTACTGTGTTGTCATTGCAAAATAAATACACAGTAAATTGCATCACTTTTTAGTTTGCATGTAAAATTTTTAGCGTACTGTGCAAAACTATCCAATCATTTAATAATCAATTAATATTGCTAAATTTCTGGCCTTAAACTGAGTATCCCATGCTACACAATTTAAGCCTAATGAATCCCGTAACATTCTGTGCCTTGATCCAAAAGTTCCTCTTACCCTACTTTGCCCTGAATTCCCATGTCCTCTGATGCCCAGGACAGAATGTCAATTTGGAATATAGAGATAGCACAAAATATATGGAAATTGGAAGAGGTGATGTATCCAAGGGCATAACAGCCTTTTATTTCTG
This sequence comes from Phalacrocorax aristotelis, assembly GCF_949628215.1. Classification (NCBI taxonomy): domain Eukaryota; kingdom Metazoa; phylum Chordata; class Aves; order Suliformes; family Phalacrocoracidae; genus Phalacrocorax; species Phalacrocorax aristotelis. The sequence goes on from NC_134276.1 coordinate 87,155,772, forward strand.
TACTTACTGAAAAAGGAAGTAAGCAAGCCAACCCAAAAGTCCTTAGTGTTTGAAAGGATAACACCAAAAACTGCACAGCGTGGAAGAGTGGTATTGCAGTCTAGTGATGCTCAGGGAAGACAGCATTGAATGTTGTAGGCAATAGGAAGTCCGCAGCAGATGCTGGAGTTGTATCTAATGTTTTCTTGCTGAGATGGGTGAGTTAGAGGATGGCATCTGAGATTTCCTGCAAGATGGTTCTACTTATGGCTGCAGCTGGCAGTGCTGTAGTGCCAGAGATAAAAGGTTTAAACAAGAGGATGGTTTGGCGTAATAACTAATGGGTGCAAAACTGGCCCTGAATAAATTGAGATGGAAAAAGGTTCTAACCATTAGTTAGAACTAATGGTGTCAGGTTCTGGAGCAACTCTCAAGGCGAGGCATTGAGGAGCAGGAAAGGGGATGTCAGTAGTTCTGGGTGTTGCTGCCATTTGATGGTTACTGTAGGGTGTTAACTACTGGGTTTGCAAGGGATGGGGCTCTGAGGCAGGGGCTGGATTCCCAGTCTGTGTCCTGTGTTCTCATCTTTTTTTCTGGTTCTGACCCTTTCCCAGCCAGGGTAACAATAATGATCAACGTTTTCTAATTTTTAAAATTTAATATACCTGAATTGTGAACCAGCCTCTATGTTTTAGTCTTAGGCATTCAATGCTGTAACAATATAATGCCAAGGGACCTTAATAAGCCCCTGTTTACTGTCTGACCCTGAATCATGATGGTCAATTTTGTTGTTTAATAAATATTGGAACACCACCATTTCCTTCCTATCTGCCTACCCAACTTTCCTGACAGGCAGGGGGAACAGGTCTAACTGGCCAAAAATGTGCTTGTGTCTGACATTCATTGTGATAAATTGTGACATTCTGAAGTCTGCCATTCAGATCTTGTAGAAATGCAAAACTATCTGGGTCTGGCCAACCCGGAGACTCAAAGTACAAGTAAGATGAGATGTTAACAGCTTCTGTAAAAATCCAGGTGGAAAACCACTTCAGTTTTTAACATAATTTTGTTTGTTCTTGTATTTCTGAAATACTTTTTCATTAAATTTGCATGAAATCTTTCAGTTGTAAAGAAAAAACTCTGTATTCTTTGTCTCTTCTCAAAATTATAAGTCCCACTAATTTTAAGTCAATTTTGCTTAAACCAGGTAAACTCGGTGGCCTCCAGTATGGCATTCAAATGTACTTTCCGATAAAGAGCAAGACTTCTATCAACTCAGTAAAAGTCAGTAGTCAACAATAGCTCTCTTTTGGAACCACAATGAAATATGCCTACTGTGTCTAAAAAATGGGTTATTTTAGCTCCAAATTGCCACTTGCCTCCTACTCAGTATTCTGACACTTGGGATTATTTCTGCTTCATCCTTGAAAGCTTTCCCAGTACATATTAAGCAAGCTGAAACTCCTAACCAAAGTCCTGTCCTTGCATGACTTCCTTCTCTCATTTAAAAAGCCAAACAAAAAAACCCCAATGAAATTTGTTCCCCTTTCCTGATGAAGGTTTATGTAGCTAGTTCCTTAATGAGTCATCAGACTTTTCAACTGATAATTTATCAATTAGATTTGTCGCTCCCCACCTTTTTTTACCCATGAAGTATAAGCGATGTATGCTGAAAGGTCAAACCTTTTCTTTTGAATTTATGTCACTCCATAGGATAAGCCAGGTCACCTTAATACCAGTTTAAAAAGTAAAAATCCAACTGCTTTAATGAGCGTACTTTGGCAGATGGTATGGTAAATATGTTTGTCATTGAGGCAATGTGCCATATAACATCTTTTTTTTTTAAAAAAAATAAATATCTAGATTTGTGCCCGTACTCAGACATTTTTTTTTCTCATCCAGTTTAAAACTTGGTTTTGCCTTTCTTCCATTTGTGACTTGCCAGGGAGAGTTTCCAGAGCTGTAGTTACGTCAGCGCTTTAGGTCTGGTGCCTCAAGCCAAGACAGTCTTAATGCGTCCCATATAAGAACAGAGATGGGGTAGTTTTTCACATCAGAGCAAAATCCATTTTATTTGGTATCTAGCATGCCCATTTGTTTTCAGAGGTCCTTGTAGCTGACTATGCTGCTATTAGGCAGCTATAAACCTTTATTGTGGCTCTGAATTCAGAGAAGCTTAGACATACTTCAAGAATTTAATTTACAGTCACATGAAGACACTTACCTAATTTTTTGAAGAAATTTTCCCTTCCCTTCCTTTCCCTTCCCTTCCTTTCCCTTCCCTTCCCTTCCCTTCCCTTCCCTTCCCTTCCCTTCCCTTCCCTTCCCTTCCCTTCCCTTCCCTTCCCTTCCCTTCCCTTCCCTTTCCCTTTCCCTTTCCCTTTCCCTTTCCCTTTCCCTTTCCCTTTCCCTTTTCCCTTTTCCCTTTTCCCTTTTCCCTTTTCCCTTTTCCCTTCCTTTCTTCACAAAGTCCAAAAACTTGCTGTCTTCCTCCTACTACACCCTCCTACTTTTTTGAAGAGACTGTGATTTCTTGGAAGTGCTATATTTTTATGAGTTATGTTCTCTCTCTGTGCCTGTGTGGCAAGGAAGGGAGATCATCTGGGAGGATGCATAACATTTTCTCACAGTCGCTGCATTTCTCTTCCTTAAAACTGTTTGCTCCTTCTTACTGTGTGTTTATCATTCACAGTAAATTTCACACCAATCATTTTTGTCTAAATTAAACGTCCTGCGGAAATATACAGAAGTTTAACATAATTTCTACTCTCTTGCAGCTTAGATATCACACCTGAGGAAACCAACCCTGGAAGCCTCTGTATTTGATTGAGAGGCTGGTTCTTTTTCCTGTTCTGTGGCTTCATATCAAGCAGTAAAACTCTCCCTATAAGCAGACTACAAGAACCAAGATTCCCTGTGGCAGAGACAGACAACTTAATGCATTTGGATAATTCGGGTTTCGTAGCAGACTGTCTGTTATTTTCCTCTTCCCCCAGTCAAAATAAAGAATTAAAAGATTTTCAAGATTAAATCCTGCCCTTATTTGAAGGCCACTGCGAAGCTCCTATTGCTTTTAGCTGGGCTAAGATATATCTCTAAGCATTTTTAATCATTTACTCTTCTTTCTGATGTTTTCAAGCAGGAGAACATCTCAGTCATTAAAAATGTCTCACAAGACTAGGAAATGATCTCTGAGCAATTTGATCCTGGAAGGGCAAGTGCTGATGTTCCAGCCCTAGTACAAGTAGAGTGTGAGAGGGCTTCTTAACCCACATTTATGCACAGTGAGTGTTGAGCACTGGTCTACCTTGCAGTCTGTTGTGAGTAATAGCTAGTTAAATAGTAATTTGTCTCTTAAAAAATGTTAGTTCAATTGAAATAGTAATATGACATGCACAGAGGTGTACATGATGACATAGATGATGACATTAGGACCAGTCATGTGATGTGATGTAAGGTTTGGTGTAGTGGCCTTTCATAACAGGGTTATGTTGTTTTCTGCAGATACCTTTGCTAAAGAGTGGTGGGGACTTGGAGGGAAGGTCTGAATAGTGCATAGTCATGAGGTGTTGTCCTGGTCCTGCAACAAAGATTCTTGGCAACTAAAGATAGCTGCTGTGGGTGACATATCCTTGAGATCAGGCTCTAAGAAAAAATAAGTGATTGGCAGAAATTATCTTTAAAATAGGGATTTTGCTGCTCTCTGCCTTACTGTGAACACTGTTATAACCTAAAAAAATCTAGCCAGTGCTTGTAGCTGTTATTTCCCAAGGTTCCTAGCAATTCTAGCCCTCTGTAAGCAGGATTCAAATTAAAAAAAGAGTGAACACAGGTCGTGAAAAATTTCTAGTGTGGGTGGGAACTATTGTTGTGTACCTTTTGGAGTCATATTGACATTTTCCTTAATTAGCAAAAGATTAATATGAGAAGTGTGTTGATTTCAGGGACTAACTAATTGAACAATTTTCTGGAAGAAAAAAATATACTTTCTGCTTTAACCAACTGAAGCCTTCGTGCAGAGGTAACAGGCTTGTCAAAGAGAACTGGAATTACAGAGCGTGCGTGTTGCTATGCTTATGGTTGTGACCTGAACTCAGACCAGTCAAAGGAGGCTGATTCTGCTACTATGGGTTTTCTTCTTATGGAATCTTGTTGGACTGAAAGTTTGCGTACAGTTCACATGCTGTTCTTCATGGCCAGAAAGAGGGTAATGGATGGAGGTCATGGAGTTCAGTCAGCAATTCCTTTGGGATAGTGCAGCCCATTAAGTTTAAAAAGAGTAGGGGAGTTCCAGGCATGATAGTTTCTGACAGTCCCACTTGTGATTGCCACTTGTGTTTGTCACTTCAAGGATATGTTCGCAGCTGAACTTTCAATAGTAGCTAATTCAGTGCTGAATCAGCCACTAAAGCTTTCAGAGTGGTTGGGCCTTTGGAAAGGAGGAAGCTGAGCAGAGAAGGACCCTGAAAAATAAAATAAAGGAAAAGGGAATTCTCAGTGTCTAGTCACTGACAAAATTTAGATTTCACTCTGTGTGGCAGTTTGAAATGACATGGACTAAACCGGCTCCTTTTCTTGAAAACTCCGTACAGTGAATCCCAACCATGTGCTTAAGACTTACTGTTCTCACTGGCAATGAAACATCAGGCAAGGTCAAAAAATCTGCTTGCAGGAAAGTGTTCTAATTAGTCACTTTCTGCATCCCCACGGCACTACTCTTGTAATGACATTGAGACAGGAGTCAGGTCTGTCCAGCAGCATCTTGAACCATCTGCTTTCATATGGCTGGTTCTGCTTCATTTATTTTGACTCCTCTGCATTCCATCTGACTTCCAAATTTGTCTTTGGCTCTGGCTGTCCAAGCGCATGTCTAGACATGTGAGTGTGCCCTGGTAATGATGCATACCTTTCTTTGGGGATGATGTAATTTCTCCCATCAATCCTAGTTTTGGTGTAGGATTTAGTACTACCAATCATTCAGATGAAGCATCTACAACATCTGCTTATCCTCTTTTTTCCTAGTCTTGTCTCTCTTTCCAAGGACCATCTGTTTCAGAATACTTACACTCTTCTGAAATGGCCCTTTTCCTTGCAGTTTTTGTTTCAGAATTTTATTTCCATCTTTTCATCAAGCTCTGTAAAGCTATATGTTATTCGAGTTCTGATGACTGTCTACCATATTTGGACCTCTCCAAAATGTCACATTCTCATGGTTCTGTTGTGCCTTAATTCTCTTCCAGTGCCTTGCCTCTACTTGGCCTTTCTTACTCCCAGAAACTCTCTTCAACACTGTTCTTGAGACAACTGATCGTAATGTTTTGGTCTAACAGTGATACTTGCAAAGTATGTATGCTCATAGGTATCCCTGGGTGAAGTGTAAACTATATATGATATTATATTCAGTGAACTACTGTGTTGTTTTGTTTCTTTTTTCAGCTCTCCTATCTTAAACTAAATACATCTTTGTGTAATCACTACTAAAAAGATTAGTGCCATTCCACAAGATGCAGCCTTTTTGAAAAAAAAAGGAGAAAAAAATTATTCTTCAGAGATATTTTCAGAACAGCCTAAGTGACTGTTGAAATTTGCTAGACATATTCCCCTAATATAGCCTTGATTAAGCCAAGATATAATGCTTAAAAATTTCTAATTTACCAGGAAGCTTGTTTTTCCCGCTAAAAGCTGTGTGTTAAAGGCTCTTCATTTACCCACGAATCTTTTGATATAGAGAAGAGCATATATTATCTGTTTCACATTTCACGTTGGTTTTGCTCATCAGAGAGAATCTAGACTTCATACCCAAACAGCATGTTTGGAAACCAGGAGAATTAGGGCTCGGTCTCTGTGTAGCCTGAAATGTACTTTGTGCTCTCTGGCTTGCTATGCACTAGGTACAACAATAATACTATCTTCAGCCATTCAATCTTCAAAGGTTTATTTCCTAACCACCTGTAGATTCTGCAGTGGAAAGTCCTGCATGAAGCTTATGGTTAACAAAGTCCAACATAAAGAAAAGATACTGTAATTCTACATTTTTTTTTTCAGTTGTTCTTGCAGGTAGTGTCCTGGTTGCATCCCAGTGCAAAATCCTGTCTGGATTTCTTGTGTTCATTTCAGTTGGAATAAACACCATAAGTTTAGTCACACAGAGGAAGTATCCACAGTGTTGCTCTTCAGGCAATTCATTCAGATGATTAAGTTAGGAGACTGGTCTCCTTAAACTCCCTCTATAATCAGTCAGTGGAGTGGGAGGCTCCTCCAGATGACAACTGATAGCAGGAGCTTAACTAATGTGTCTGTAGCTATATCTGTACTGCTAAAAAGGGGGAGGTGGCATAGATTGCACCCACATTGCTTGTGGCAGATTTTTCCTAGGACCAACTAGGTCCTAGCACTGGCACTTCTCATAGCATTGGTCATGGCTGGATTGTCTTCTGGCCAGCATATGAGGGCTAGATGTTCTTAAGACAAAAGAATTTTTTCCTTCAGGTCAAATTGCCTCCGACTGGCTGTGACTGACCCCCATATGGGTGCTTTCACGGGCATGTAGCATTTGATGAGCGTTTGGTGGTGAACCAAAGTGTTACAAAATATTATGCATACTGTCTAGACAGAGTGACCCCTAGCTAGAGTGAACCAACACTGGACTGTAATTTGGAGGGGACTAGTAAGCACAATCCAGAACAAGCCTAGGAGCAAACTGAAAGACATGAAATAAGAAGGAACAGACCACTAGGGTGCTGAGGTAAAAACCCAAAGTGGATTTTTTGTGTTTTTCCCCCCCTTTTTTCAGGGAAACAACAACTGAATTAAGCTGTGATCTTTCTACAGTTGCTAAGCCATGCCCAAGTGACCAACCTTCCTGGCTCTTTTCCTTTGGTTCTTCACAGGAGCGCTGAGCACCAGGCTTGAGGTACCAGCTCAGAGGTACAGTGTTGCCCTGTTCTGGGTGGAATGATTAATGTGGAAAAATTACAAAATAGTGAGGAAGACAGACGGAAACATTACAGGATGCTTTTTATGTAGTTAAACCAAGGTTTTGTTTCCTTGCTGCCAGCTCTCCTCTCTCTGGACTCTTGGCTCTGTCTCACCTCTCGTCCCATCTGGCCATGTCCTGATTTCCCCCCTGGATCTGCCAAGTTTCAGCCTAAGACTGGGCTGAGGCTTGAAGCTCTTTAACATTTCCAGGCTGCTCTGTGCAGTTGTATTGGTGGGAGTAAGCTCTCTATGGATTGACATCTACCTGCTGGAAAGTTAGTCACCTCTTTGCTCCTTCATCTTCTGCATATGTCTTTCTTAGAAGTGGTGCTTTGCTATGTAATGCCAGGGCTTGCATGACACTCTGCAGTGAAGGCTTTATACCAAGTAGCACGGAGGAAGTAGCACCTACAAAGACATAATGACAGTTTTGAGCATGAATGTGATTATAATGACCAATCCTAAATACCTGTTCGTTATTTACATATACTGTAGCTCTTGACTACTACAGCCATCATGGGGACAACACCATTGTCCTAGGCAGGGAATGAAAATGCTTCCTGACATGGAGAACTTACAATTAAAGTACAAGATGGTGACAAGTGGCTACTGTAACCAAGAAGAGAAAATGCATGCTAAAAATATAGGTGTTTTAATATATTTCTTTCTCCTCTTCCTTTTTTAGCCAAGTACAAGACTCAGTGAAAGGGTGAAGTATCCCAGCTCCTTCGTTACAATCATTACAGTGTTTCTGGTCATCACAGTGTTTCTGAGTTCCTTCAGGTAGCTGCGTTATTTTTATTTTTAAAAAAGCTTGTTTGAACAGTACTATAGCAGGAGCTTTGTTGTCCTTCACAGTGTAACTTTGCAGTTGATAACTGGAGAAGGGAAAAAATGGGTATGGAAAAGCCGCTTGTGTTTAAACACTTTTGGAAACCCAGACAGGTTTTTTAATAGTGGTTCACTAGCTTCTTGACTCTTCAGTGTTCCAAGCTTCAATTGCAGTATCATAACAGCAAATGAATTCTTTGTTTTACTCTTTCTCCTCTCTTCCACCAGAATTTAACTACTCGTACATCCCTCCTATGCTGCTCTTTTTCTTTCATTTCCCCCCTTCCCTTCCCTGCTTCTTAGATCTAGTTTTAAAGTGCTGTTTTGGTCAAAACTGATGTAAAAGCAGAGTGCTATTCCTCCTCATGATCATCCTGATATAAGATATATTGACAGGGTTCCCTCTTGCTCCCTAGAGTTTATTTCATTGTATTTTGTGTGAAATATGTGAATAAACATTCAGTGGGTCAGAGAGAGGGTTTATCACTCCCTTGCTCTGTGAGAGTCACACTCTATCCATTCAGCCAAGGATACGTCTGTGGAAAGAAATTACATCTCAGTTTTTGCAGCAAAACAATAAGCTGCTTACACAGATCAACCTGTGGTAAATGACGTTTATTTATTTAAAAGGCACTCTGCATTTCTGAGTAACTTAGATGTGAACACTAGCACATTACAGACCAGATGGAGCCCTCAGGTGAATAAAGCTGTATGTGTATATAACTTTGAAGGGAGAGGAAGTATCCTGTCACCTTTTCGTAGAGGTGGAAAGTGGAAACATGGAGACTATATTCTCTGCCTAAAGCCCCATTATTAAGTTTGCATCAGAGCTGGGAAGTTTCAACGTTTTTCTCTCCTAGTCTTCTACTTTAGCTACAGGATCATCCTTTCCCTTGTTGGTATTATGCCTTGATATGCAGCAATGCCAACGTGGAACAGAGGCTCTAATTCTGGATCCTCCTACATCCTCCTTGATGTCCTAGACTAGGTCACAAGTTCTGGGTCAAGCTCTCAAAGGTTAAAGACCTTATCCAGCTGGATCAATGATGCAAGGAAATTTATTCTTCTGTGTGGCTTAATTGTTGTGGAATAGCTTTCTTTCCCTTCCCACTGCATTCCTTGTCTGTTTACAATTTATTTTCTGTCTCATGTAATGTAATGATTTGTACTTTATACTATACTAGAGCAGCAAAATTTAAATTAATTGTGTAAAATTAACAGCAAACTCACTGTCTTTTAGTGCTCTTGCACGCTTTGCTGTACCACAGGCATAGCATAGGCTTGTCTTCAAGAGCAGAGGAGAAGCTGGTTTCACTGAGCTGGCTGACCTGAGGTACTGCATAAAGGCTGTGATGCCACCATGTCGAGTTTCCCACTCTTGTGAGGGAAAGTCTCTAGAGGAGGAGCAGAGGATGGTAGTTTGCTGAAGACTTCCCTCAGCTATTTGCTTTTACACTTTTGGCTGATGGACAGGTGATGTACATCACTGACACAGTGAAAGTCCTGGAGCTTATTTTTTTAGAAGGAGATTTTTGCTCTAGCAGCTCTGTGTCTAGGTGGCTGTAGGGTTTGTTTCATTGTAAATTGTCTCCATTTCTCTAAAGAACATTTTGTAAGAAGAAAGTATTCTCACAGTGGGAATGATTCAAGGCGATAACAATGACAATGTTTTTTCTTTATAGGGCACCCCAAGGCAGTTTCAGAGATACAGTGAGTCCAGGACACACCAGGAAGTCTGTTGTCCCTCTGTATGATCTTGCCTTGGAAACCTCAGGTATTTGGTACGATACCTAGCTCCGGGGAAAAGAAAGAGGGCAAACTGACCACGTGTGCCAAAGTGGAAAGGGAGCCTCATGGACTGTAAAGATTTGTAAGTTAGGTAATTCCCACCTTGAAGAGGAGCCGGTCCATGTTGAGTTAAATTATACACAGCTTTTCCTGCTATTTTTTCCTATAACAACTTCAAGAAATAGATTCAGTGAAGTAGAAATGGTGTTTTTCAAAAGGCTTAAACAAATTAAGGTTTAAAACAAGATAATAAAGTTTATATGAGATGCTTTGACATGTTTTATAATGCAATTGACACCTACCTCCAGCAGATAAGCACATTTATATTTTAGCTTGGAGACTTCAGTCCATTCACAATGTCCATTAATAGCTTATAAAGCATGTACTTTCATGTTGTTGTTGTTATTGTTTAAATGGGCCTTTTCCAGGGAAGTTTTGTCAATATTTTTCTGAGATAGGTCTGATTTAATAAAGTTTACTCCTCTGGCTTATGGTTGAAGAAAATTATCAGAAAAAGCATGGGCAGAGGGTGGCATAAGCAGGAGTAATTTCAAAGGAAAAAAAGGGATGTGCCTTTACAGGGACAATAATGGATAGACTAATGGATGAGAGAATAATGGTGGTTTAGTCGGATTCTTCTAAGTACAAGGGAAGAGTGAAGGCTCAATCTGTTGTAAGTTTGATCCAGCTGCCCGTTGCCCAGGGGCCTCTTCTAGCAGTTGAGAGTTACTGGGACATAGGAGTGCTTCAGCCTGTGCCCTACTTACATAGTCTTGCTTTAAAGGCTGCCAGAAGTCTGCTGGGGAAAACATTCTTCACCACCCAAGAATATCCAAAAGGAATAATTTTTTGAAGGAGACAACATTCCCACCTTCTTTGCATTGCCATTTTGGTTTCTCAGTGCCGTTTGCTGAACAACTGCATATGCTGCTATTCCCGTCACCCTGTGGGTACAGTTTTACCAGGGCCATTAAGAGGGCTGGAGCTCCCTTGGCCAGGCACATATGGGATCACCTTCACAGTTCCTCATCCCCCTCAGGTTTGTAGCTTTGCCAGTTTGTTTCCTACTTGGTCTCAGTCTTCTCCTCTGGGCAGTAGGCAGCAGACTCACTCCTTCGTGACGACTGGCCCTCCTGAAGTGAGTCCTTCGTAGCTCTGCTGTACTGTGAGCTCTCTGGGATCAGGGAAAGGGAGAGGGTTGTTTCACATTTGCATTTCTCCAGTTACACTCTTGGATCTTCCTTAAGATCTATGAATAAAAGAGAGAGGCATTAGGGAGAAAGGAGGATGGTGAAAGGAAAATTAGAAAAGAAACGAGAGGATTCTTGTGCCAGTAGAGCAAGTCTGACCCTATGTCACTGCTTTCTACAGATAAAGAAACAGTGGGTTGGGGCAAAGGAAAGGTAAGGTGGTCTTACCTAGTATTGACAGAACACTTTGCTAGCTGTGGGTAAAAAGATTTGTATTAGGAAGTTATTAATATATGTATTAAAATATACACTGCCTCAATAGTTACATGTTCACCAATAGCTCTGGAGCTGACATCGGGGCATTCTCTTACAGCAGTGGACAGAAGCATTATTCTTTCTCAATGAGAATTCTATAAGAATTGTTTTTAACAGTTATAGTATCTTTCCCCATGTTCAAATACAGCTATACTTTACGTGACTTCTGGGAAAAAAAGAAAGTGTTTTTATAATCTACTAGAAAGTGTTTGTGAAAAATCAACTACTTTTTTTACCCCAGAAAATCACTTTTATGGGCCTTCAAATTTGAACCTCCTTAGCGTAACCTACTCTTGCCTCTCCACGCACACACACTCCCGGGTTTTTAGTACTTTACATTCTGTAGCACTCCAGTCTCTGCAAGAGTTAACTGGGATCTTTTTTGCTTCTTCTGTTGTCAGCAGAATGGTAACAAAATAGTCTTATAGAACCTTCCTTTTTATTAAATGTTAGGAATAACTTTAGATGGCAGATTGAATAATTAAGAAACCAAATACAAAAATTAGGAAATATTCATTCCTGCATTATTTCATTAAAGTTCTTGCTTGACTGAACTTCATAACTAATGACATCAGTAGGGAGAGGTTTGTACCCGGTCTGGAATGTATTGGAAGAATAAGCCTAGAAACTGTGACAGTTGCACTCGACCCCGTAATCAAACTAGCAGAAATTTGGTGCAGGCTCCAAAGGAGGTAAAGGTCTGAGGCATAACCGGGCCAAGAACTTCTCTAGTTCCAATCCGTTCTCTGAAAACACACAAAGGAACAGAGTGACATGGTGAGCATCGATGCATCTGAGCTTGGAACACTGATCATGCGATTAACACATGAATAGAGGGTGGCTTTTCCAAGACTCATTATTAAGGAACAAAGAAAGTTGTGAATACAGGGAGCCTCATGCGTACCTTTTCCATTGCATGTAGTTTGACTACAAGCCAACCACGTTATTCCATAAATATGACAGCCTAAGTGAGCCTTCTTTGAGCTTTCCCTGCTAAGCAGCTGGTTCACGGCAGTGTTCTGCCCTTTAGCTGGGATGCCTCTCAAGGTTGTTCCTTGAGGCAGAGACACCTCTTGCCAATGGCTGATCTTTTGTAAGTGACTAATATCGTGCATAACCTTGTATTATAACGCACTAAGATTTTGTCTTGGTAACTTTGATTCTGTCTTGGTAGCTTTGAATTGTTGTTATATCCTTTGTGCAGTACAGTAATAGAGTGAACCTTGCCATTGACACTGTTAAGTCACACTTTTATAACATCATATTTCAATAAAACCACTTTTGCCGATACTTTTGACAATGGTTCTTTAAACTGTCTAAATTACCCATTCGTGGTATGTTGTTGTAGTCGGCAGGATCCTAAATCAGGATTCACGACAGAAACACGCAAAGATGTTCTTAGAATCTCTTATTCAGAGAAACTGAACTTTAGGGATCATAGCTTCACTATAGTCCTATGTGTTTATCTTGTTTTCCTGTCACTCATAAGATCTGTAAGTAATGGACTTTATCTAGTCATGCAGAGTAAAAGTAATCAGATCATTTGGTTCAACTCTTTATAGAATCATTACATTATGAATCTATATAAAATATATATTATATATAATAATATATAATCAATATTATGAAATATTATCTGAACTAAAAATGGGAAACTCTCTAAAACTACCAATCACACTAGAGAAGACACTTTTTATGAGTCTCCAATCTCAATTCAATTGGAGATGCCTCAGTGACCTTGCTGTTAGTGTAGTGACCAGTTAGAGGCTGGAGGGGCTTGTATCTATCCTTTTTATATAAGTTGCCATTACACTCTTTAGTTTTTCTTATACTAATTTCTGATCAGAAAAAATGTCAATGGTTTTGCAAAATGTTGAAGAATTTTTTGTGTTGTACTCAATGCCCTTCCTGATGATAATTAGTGTTTTCATATGGATAAGAAGGGCAATTATTGAAGTCTTCTGTAGGTTTTGTGATTTTCTTTTGAAAGTTATTTCACTTGAGATGAGCTCTTCATGGATCAAAAGAGGCTGCAGGTTTGTGTGCAGCAGATCACAGACAATATTCTGCCTGCCTTTCAGCCCAGAACGTGTTGTTCAACACTACTGTATTTTGTCTTTGAATAAAGCCTTAACCTGAGAAGAATGTCCCAACTAACCTTTATTCACTCTTTCTATTTTAATTCACAGATCCCTCTTCTTGCATTTGCTCTTCATCTTCCACGCCCATTACATCTCTGAAACTAAGGTGAAAGGTGCTGCTTTCAGCTGAGCGGCACATCATCTCTGCCTATACTTACAACCCCATTTCAAAATTGTTTTTTCTGTGTTGAAAAATTTTGAACCATTGGCTTTCTGACAGTTTCAAGCTCCAACCTGAAATATACTGGGCAGGCCTTGAATTAAGATTTCTTTTTGCTTTACAAATTTATTGCTTGTGGATGCTTGTCATGTTGTAATGCATCTCCACATGGAAGACAGGATTCAACTTCTGCCTGTTTTCATTGGCTTCCAGTGGTGGACTGAGCAGTGCTTTTTTTGTTTTCGTGAAGGGCGCGTGAAATGTGCTGACCAGAAACAAAGCACATTAGACTGTAATTCATTGGAGTATTGTATGCCCTTCATGCAAGTTGTGTGACAGCCACTGCCTTCTCCCTACTGGGGCACTGTCTGAATCTGTGCCTCCCCTCCATTCCCCTGGGCATTTCTTATTTTTGTTCATGAAATGCCATATTTATTTGTAACTGCAAAACATTGTGCATTCTTGCCAACTGGGACATTAATTTTTCTTCCTTCCTTCCTTCATCCCCAACCCAGTCAGAACACAAGTTTGTTCTACAATATGGTCTCCAGTGATATGTCTCATTCAATTTTAAATGTCTTATATAAAGGAGCTCTGCTTCGGAGATTACTTAATACTGTTTGAGGGCCAGATTATGACTTGGATTTTGTATACACAAATCACACAAGCTATCTGAGTCTTGGTTTCAGCATACAGAATTTCAGCTACTGTATTCAAAGAGCAGATACAAAAGAAGTGTCAGAAATCTGTGAACTTTTTTTGCTTTGCTGTGTGAACTTAGATGCCAGAGCAGTGGTGCAAGTGCAAGGTAGTTGCTGCAGAACAGGTCAGCAGTAAATGTGAGAGAGGCATGCTGACAAAGAGATGAGCATCATTTATTTTACCCCCTGTGGCTTCTCTGAGGCTCTTGGTCATGTTTTTTGTGTTCAGTCTGTTTTAAAACTGACAGCTGTGGTGATAACTAAAGATGACCCTGCCTATTTATCCTCTGAATATCGTCCTCTGAATCCTGCAGGAAAAGTTTCCTCTTTCATCTTAGCTTGGGCATTTGCTGAATAAACAAAGGCCTTGCTTGCCTGCCCGCCCTAGGCTGAGTTGGGAATGAGACTCCTACAATTTTTTAAGCAGTCATGTTACAAGACACAGATGGACTTTGTTCAATGGTGAGGTGGAAGCTAGTGCCAATTAATTTTTTGTTTTCCATTAAGATTTTGCCAACAGCTGTGGATGGGCTGTAAGCTAAACTGTATCATTATGGTTCCTAGAATTATACTGAAGTTTGTTATACATACAGCTAAGACTGATCAATTCTGTCAAGATGTGGTCATCATGGCTTTGTCTCCAGGGCCTGGGTAATGTGTTGCCTCATGAAATCCAGTGTTTGAAACTGGACTGCAAGATCTCAGCTAGACTTTATTTGTGATAGGCTTTAAAGCCTAGAGCCCAAAGTTGACTAAAATTTTTTAGTTTATGAATTATGATTATGATAAGACTAAAATAAAACATGGTGTAAATTTATATGCTATTGGTCTGAAGGGGGCAACAGTGCGTTCACTGAGTCTCATCTGACTGTTCCTTCATCTCCAAATTGCTGTGCACAGGAAGCAAATAGGCCTCACAACTTATATTCTGCTTGGGGCTGCCCTTTGTTGATTAACCTCAATCTAAAACTTGCCTGTCTTGGTCTCATAGTGGTTTGCTTGAGTGAAGAAAAATTAGCTTTTCTTTTTCTTTAGCTATGAAAACAAGGCTATACTGCATTAACATTTTCATTCCCCGTATGTAGTGTCAGCTTCCCTCCTTTTCAGATATTCAGCAAGATCATAGAGAGTCAAACACGTCAGTAAAATCTATTTTTATGACTATGAATACTTCACACTGGTGAGATTTCAAACAAGCCCATAGGTAAACTGAATTTCTTCATATGATCCATTACTTTTTTCCTTCTGCTACAGGAGGCTCTTGTGTATTTAAGGTCTCTTAAAGACTGTTTTGCCATTGGTGTTTCTTTTGCCAGCAATAACTCCACAGAGCAGCAGATAAATTAATTCTTTCCAGGTGGAAGGAGAAGTCAGAGTGCTGATTATTGCCTTTCTGGATGTGAGTGTAATGAGGTGTCAAGGAAAAATTAGCTTTGTGGTGTTTCTTTTCAAGTTGAATGTGTTCAGTTCAAGCATAGCATCTTCTGGAATGAAGCAAAACTGTTGATGAAGCTTTCATAAATAATTAAAAGCTGACTCACCTACTACTTTCTATACAGAAGGATAACAAGCTTCCACATATAAAGAAAGTGTGTTGGGAACCCATTCATAAGAAAGAAATGTTGTAGTGGTTGTGTTTTTATTGCTCTGTTCCTTCATCCCATTAAAGCATGTCTAATTTAGGATGTGAAGACTTTTCTTCTGTCTTTAAATGTAGTTAGTGGAGGCTTGTTTATCATCAGCCCAAATTACTGCTAAGAACTTTCCTGAGAACTAAAAGCTTTATTTCAAGAGACTTTGAAAAATGATCTGACTGTCTATGAGAATTAGAAAGGGAAGGTTTGATGACATTCAGTTGCTGTTCCTGAGCCCATTTGACTCATGAGAGTCCATTTGACTAAGGAGCACAGAGGGTTTGTTCTTTGTAATGAAATTATAAGATGCTTGTTATCATAGCTCCTTTCCATCTGGCCTCCTATCATTAGACAAAACATGATGTCTGATTCTTTTTTGTTTTTTTTCTTTGGGTTTTGCTAAGTTCTAAAAAACTAATCATTGATAATAAATAGAGTCAACTAGCCCTGGTGGCTAACTCTAAAGACATAATGCAATATCGATGAGCAGGTCATCTTGCATTTTTTTACGCTTCCTGGTCCACAAACTCTTTTTTTCTTCTTTAAATAAGTTTCTTCTTTTCCTAACAAGTGACAAGACCAGCAAATGGTCATATTGTCCTGTTTCTTCTTTATTCTGTACTTGCTTCTTCTCAAGGTAATAGTAAAACTGCTATTGAGTTCAAAGGAACAGGGTCTGTACAAACAGTGATCAAACCATCTGTGTATAATCAAGTCTTGTTGACTTTGTATGTTAATTCCAAAAACCAGAAGTGCTGTGTCTGCTCCTCTAGTTTGATTGGTTGGGGAAACACGTTTTGGCTATGGGAAACTGCTGTAATAAAGGTCCTGGCAGCATCTAGAGGACTGTGAACAACATGGATGCAACGTCACAACCTTTTAGTATGAGGTAAGATTAATCAGCTCCCAGAACACCAGGCAGACACACCGTAGCTGTGTGCTCTGTTGCATAGCTCAGGGTAATTCTGCTCCTGCAGATGTTTATCAGTAAAGAGGACATCCTATGAGCTGTAACTATAATGTTTTAGTCTAGCTCCATAAGCTGATTTTTACTTTTTAATAAAGACCTGCCTTAATGAAAATATGAAATTTGAAATTTTAATTTCCTGGGATTCCTGCGCTCAGTTTTATTGGCTATACCAGTGTTTTGTGCTAGCATGCCCTGACTTTGGCAAAGTTTCAATATATTGCACCTATTACACAGCTAAGCATATCTGTTCCTCTTCCATCGACTCTCTTTTTTCCCTATCTAGAATATTAGAAATTAATTCTGTGTTCGCTTGATCAGTGATAAACTGCCTTTATCCAATGAAATTTCAGTCTGTTGCATTTTAATCTCTACAAAATTTAAACTCCAATTAGTACAGAAATTTGCATATATTATAACCTCCAGAACCCAAGGCAGAGTAAATTTTTTGTTTGCATTTTAAAGGCGACTCTTTGTAGGACCAACTTAAATGAATACATTGGCAATCAGGAAAGACAGCTAAAATGAAAATAAGCAAGGCACTTGATTACTAGAAGGCTGTCTCTGATAAGATTCACAATAAGTAAGGGTTTAAAGTTAAAAACTAGTATAAATTGGATCATGGTATATGATGTGGTCCCTGACATCACGGTAAGATGAAGTTGTCATTCTGAATTCAGTTTCAAATTTGGGGAGAAATCTAGTAAGGTTAAGGAAGATCAGAATTTATGGAAGACCTCAAAAAGCAGTCAATTTTCAAAATTTATTCAGATTAAGAATTACATCTGTGCTAATTCCACCAGATCCAATAAAACTATTGGTGGAGTAAGGTAGGCTTCAGTGTAAAGATGGCCATTGAAATTGAACATGAAAACTTGATACAAATTTTGTTGAAATCAGTGAGAAGACTTACATTCTCTATTTTGATTCTTTCTCTCTTTTGATATACAATTATTCTTACAAATATTCTATATTTTTCTTAGAACAAACAAGTGTGCACAAGCATGGTCTTGGCAGTCTTGAGACCTGGATCTGAGTCTTCTTGCCTAAGCTATCTTTAATATATACCGGGAGAGAATCAGAATAGGGAAAAAAATTCAGTGTCCAGTGAGGGATTTGCATGTCGTATGAATGATGTTAGCAATTGTCTCAGCACACTATGGGACAAACTCAGACCTCTCCTTGTGAGTGTCTTGCCACTGTGTCCCAAATGCCTGGTAGAAAAAGGACATAAGCAGACTTGGTGACATCCCTTGTTGCTTATGATCATATACTCCCATCCTCTGTGTCCGCACAGCAAAGTTACAGATCTTTTAGGATCGGCATTTAAAACTCTCCGTATGTCTACAAATTATGCAGACTTCTCACAGCACTATCTAATGACTGGGAGATATGGACACCAACCAAAACTGAGTGTCAGATCTATTTTAAGGTGCATTAATACATTCAGTAGTAGAACAGCAGCAGATCTTGGCCTTTTAGAAGCATTTCAATTTTTATCCCAGATGCTATCACTTTTTTCTTTAAGCTTGGATAAAGATACCAACTGACTACTGATCCTTGAATATAATGGATATTCTGCATATGTGTTTTCTTAATTCTAATGGGGATGAACCATGTAGGGTAGTGCAAGAAAGCACATTTATTTGGCATTGGTAAGTAAATATGAGTTTTCTGCAAATAACTGTATTTTCTTGTCTGGTATGACTTGTTGATAAAGCATTAGAACCTCAAAAAATGTAAAGATTTATTGATGAGACTGAATTTTGAAAGAGTTAACGGAAAGATTTTACATTTAGAAGAGTTATGAAAAAGGTGCGTTTCTTCTAAAATTTTGAAATGAGATTTTGTTTCTGTTTGGGTATTACTGTGGAGACTGTATTACCTTGTGGTAGTGGATTAAGTTCATGGAGAAAATGACAACTGGACTAAGATTACTGGTTAATGTACATGGCTTGAATTCTTTAAGGTTGGCTTGAGTCCAGAAGAGTGTAACAGAATAGTGCCAGTCTCCACAATCTCTGCCCAGGAATCATATAACCTCAATTGTGTCCCAACTAACTAAGAGCTGACTCTAGAAATTTCATCTTTTGTTCATATTGTGGTAGACCCTGGAAAGGTTCAGCCCTTGGTTGTGTGAGGCCTGTGCGTAAGTGGGGGGGGGGGAAGCTTATAGCTCAAAGAATATGCAGTTCATCCCTCCTAAACCATGAAACTTGACAGAGGCACTTCCATTCAAAGCTGAGATGCCTCAGTCTCCCTCTGTAATTACTGTGAGGAGAGGGGCAGCCCCATGGGGAGAATCAGGTTAGATGTGTATGTAGATGTGGGATGGCAGACATCTGTTCATAACCCAAACAAGTGAAGGAGCACAAGTGAGATACCAAAAGGGACAGCAGCCATGAGGCTAACTAATATGGTGATATCCTCAGGGTGGTTTTGTTTGATTGTTTGAAGGGTCTTTGTTGTCTTTTTTAGTATATTTCCCTGCAACCCTGTATCTTTGGCTAAAAGTAGAGCTTCTTCCTTGCTCTTTGTTCTGCCATTAGTGATAGTGGGTAAGGAGGATCTGAATCAGTGGAAGATGTGTTTTTTGGCATCCCAGTAGTGAATGTTGTCTGGTGAAGAACTTCTCCTGTGAGCCCATTTTTGGGGATAGCCATTTTCTCTGTACCTGATATATTCATCCTGCATCAGGAGAGTAAGGGAGTGGGTAAGTGAGATGCGATTTGATGCATTTAATTGGTCACCGTGACAAAATCACTGTTACACAGTATAGAAGTTCCAAATACAGGGCAGCAGAGAAAAATAACCTTTTATTCAAAGGAAAATGGCACTTTGTCTAGAAGATCTTCCAATTATATGATGTCCCATGCTGTGCTGCTTCTGCTGTCTTCAATTTCATCTCCTTGTTTTTGTTTCCTGTGACCCAGAGACTGTTTCCTTAACTTTGGTGCTGAAGCATAGTTCATACAGTCCCTGTTCTTACGTTGTTACCGTCCAACTGCTACAACTCATTTGCCCACCTTATTTTGTTGCAGTGCCTTACCTTTCCCTGCTGGCATATGAACTTATTAAAGAGCTTCTCAGATCTGACCATCACATGTTTTAGTATAGCATCTTCATTAACTTGTAGCTTGCCTTTATCACCTCTTTGAGAGAAAGGATTGTTAACATGCTAGTGTGCATGTTCCACATTTCTAGGCATACTAATTGCCACTTAAGAGAACATAAATAACACCATAATACACCGCTCAAGATTGCAGCAGTGCAAGCTATCATGGACAAACAAGGTCCTGTCACCACTGTTTGTTACATTCTGTTGTTCCTATTAAACCAGCCTGTAAATTAGCAATCCATAACAGAATTGGATCAATAGCAAACCTTTTGTTACTGGTACAGAAAGAAGTTGGAGATATTTTACAACGCCAGTGCTTAGTGCTTTCTTCTCACAGACTGATGGAAATGATAAAAGCAAGACACATGATAATGAGGTGGCTGTTGATCAGTAAACCTCTGGGGGTTTTTATTATTATTTTTATTCTATTGTTTGAAACAGCAGTTGGGTCTGGAGTGTGAAAGGGACACTGAGTAAAGTTTGTTTCTATAACAACATGGCGTACAAATGGAGTTCTCTTTCTTAGCTTCTTTCCTGAAGTGGAAAACTACCAGAGTTTATTTCAGATGCAAGGTACTAGGTAGCACTAGTGGTGTGTGAGACAGAAGGAGTTTAAAGCAATGCTTGTGTATGTGTAATGTTGCTCTAGGGAGATAAAGCTGGTGGTTTTTTTTCCTATGCTTTTTTAAAGCTGCATGTCTGCACGCTCACCTGCAATCCCACTGCTGGCTCTGTTCTCTAACCCCTCTTTCTGCAGTTAATATTTTGGGAAGACATCACATTAAGGTATTGTACCTGAGTAAAGTCAAGTCACTGCCACCTTAACATCGAACATCACTGGAAAAACACATCCTAAAAGTGAATGGGGCCGCATGTCTTCCCAGTGTCAAAGAAAGAAGAAAACAGAATGCTCTGGGGGCTGCCTGGGTGAATGTCTCTGAGTCAGCTGAATTTATCACCCACCACAGTGCCCCTGACAGATGAACAGCTCTCACCTCCACATTCACCTCTGCCTCTGCATGCCTGGTAGTACTTCTTCATTCTGTTAGCTGCAGGACTGCCAGGATTATTTAGCTAGAAGCTGGATTAGTCCTATTCCAGCAGGTATGACTGTGACAAAACTACTAGTAAGGTTTAGGAATATTCACAGTATTGCTGATTTGATGTCACCTTTAATGCTGTCATCTCCTCTTGCACACATACTGGCATGTGGGTGTCTAACTTTCATTGAAATGTACAGAAAATACCAGTTTAGAGATGCCTTTTCCGGGTTGCTGAAAAGCTGTGGTTTGGTGACTAAGTTATGCTTTGTTTTTTAGCTGTTTTTCATGGTTACTCAAATTCATGAGAGGTATTTTAGGTGATGTACTCAAAGATTGCATTTCCAGAACAGAGACTCCAATATATTAACTTCCTGTCATTGCTCCCATTACATTTTAATTAGTTTCTTCTGATTTCAGCAAGGAAATGCCAAATTCATTTAAACTGTCAAAAATGCAAAATTGGAATATCCTAACTGTGATTGCTACCTATGGATATCTCTGTTCTCTTTTAGATCTCCTCCAGTACCTCTTTTTAGGTTATAATCCTTGTCCCTTTACCTGTTGTGTATAAGACTGTAATTTTCACTCCTTGTGATTAGTCCCTGTGAGTCAAACCAGCTCTTCTAACTTGTTTGCAGCTTATCCCATCAGGATTCACTGGGCCAGTGTAGAACAGATAATCTTAAAACCAAGTTATGTTGAAGAGGAAAAGAAGAACATACCACAGTGCAGAGGACAACAGCAGGCAGTAGTGGGTCAGTGAAGGTCTCTGCTAGTGTGAGGTGTGGAGTGCTGGGGCTTCTGCTGTCCAGATTAGCAGCCTGACCAGGTGAGCTGGGTCCTTGTTTCTCCTTGGCAGGGGAACCTGGGCAGGAGGGTTGTGCGGAGGAGGCGGTCGGAGAAGGAGAGGCTGATGTTCTTGGGGGTTTGCCCCAAGATACAGTGGAGCTGTGGCCAGGAAACATCTCCAAGCCGTGTGAGAGGGAAGGACTCCTTGGTTGACAAACAGCCAGAACCATCTCTGGGAAGCAGCACGTGCCTGTTTGGTCTTTTCCTCCTAATTGTCTCTTACCTTCTTTGTGGTAATGGGTGTGCATTTTATCTAAGCAGTGAGGGGAAGAGGTGTGCAAGAGGTGGGAGCTCTGATCTTCAGTGTTGGTAGGCTGAACTCCATTCTTCTACCTGGAAAACCATTAAAATTATCTGCTTCATCAAAAAAATTATATATTTGTCTTTTGGAGAAGGAGATCTCAAGCTTAGCTCTGCTTACTTAGACACCATCTCCAGAGATGGATAGAATTATACTGGATCACAGAGAGAGCTCCTTGCAGGAAGGATGTAGTGTGCATGTCCTCAGGAAGAAATGGTCTTCCAAACCCTGTTTGGAATCCTAATTCTAGCTGAATGGTAAGATAGGACTGCATGCAGTTGGAACAGTACGGGCTTGCATGCTGACAGATCCAGCTTGGTCTTTCCAGATTGCTAAAGCTTATTTTCAAAGGTCTCATTATTGGAGATCTTCCATTGTGTATTTTAAGCCTCTGATATCTTGCTGTCAATTAAATGAAAACAAATTGCTGTTACTCTGTAATTTAAGGGGGTACTCTCAATAAAAATATGTTTACTGACAGTTACACATATGGAAGTGTTTTAAAAATATTAAAAGTACACTGCAATTAACTAAAGGTGTGAAATGAAGTTGCCTGTGTTCACTGCTTCACAAGCAAGGCTTTATATTCAATGCCTATCAAGGTTGCTGGGCTGCTTTTCCATATATATTGCCAATAAAATTAGAAACCTTATCTCTAGGCAAAGATGTTTGTATTTTCTTTGGTTTAGATAATTATTTCAGCTAGAAAAGATGTAGTGTGAATAGCTTAAATAAATACTTATCTCTTCATAGTTGCAGTGAAACACTGATATGTGAAACACTGGTGCATTGTTCCATGCTTTTTAGCAATTATTTATGAAATATACCAGTGTATCATGCAGGAAATTTTGAAAAACAATTGTGGATTTCTGAGTAGTACCTTTACTTTTAGCTCAGAAAAATGTTATTGTGGTTTATGCAGTCAAATTTTAAAGAAATAGATCTGGTTTTGGTGGACATGTGAGTCTATGATTGAAGTAAGCCTCCTGTGGTTCACAAAGCTAAAATACTCGTGGGTGTACAACTGCGATAGTTCTGTGCAGAAATAGAAGTGCTGAAGCACATGTACATTTCTGCATGTGAATCTTGGGTTCATGTCAGAAAAGCTGGTTAACTTTTTTTGTAACACGTGTCTGTATTGTGGTATTGTTATTCTTTTCCTGGTACTTCACAGCACTTGGAAATGGCTGAGGTGATTCACTGGCAGAAAAAACCCCATATGGGACTTTAAGCATTTCTAATAATGGAAATAGTGACAAGGGAAAACAATTATTTCCAAATCTGTTTCATTGCACAGCTCCTAAAGTTTTTCTTTTTAACATGCTGGAGCAAGATAATTGCAATAGAGCTGTCACTTACTTCAGGTATGTGACATCTAGTACATAAATTAGCTAAGTCTGTCAAAAGACAATTCAAGCCATATAAAGGTGTATATTATCGGTGGTGTTATAGCCAAGGGGTCTACTTGCCTTGTCAGTCTTCTCACTTCAGCTGCAACTGACTGTTTTATCTGAGAAGACTGAACAGATTCTGAAGTGTTTGTACAGTCATTTAAATACAAGTTAGAAGGAAAAGGCTTTGCATTCATGATACTTCAGGTGTGCTGGGAGCTAGCAGTGAGGCTACCAGAGACTTTGTTCCATAAACAGGACCAGATGTATGCTAAGAGACGTCCTGTATCTTGTAATGTTTCACATGATCTACAGGTATAGTATTATCTAATATTTCTTAGGAAGACAGTAATCATGGGAAGTTTCTTCCTGGCTGCTATTGATAATGTCAGCATGGTTCTACGGTTTCTTTTGCCTTGCTGCCAACTTGTTGCACATATAGTTTTGTACACCTTCCTCCTCTTCTTGAGATCACTCAGGCAGCTGAAGGCCCATGCATGAGGCCCCACTAACATCTGTCAATAGCTCTGTTCCAGCTTACATTGACATTGGCAGGTGACTTTGGCAAGTTGGGTGAAATATTATCCATTTGTAAGAGTTGTTTTTCAGATATCCCTCCTTGTGTCCTTGGCATAAGTAGAACAGTGATCTGGAGGAACCTGATTCTTTCATGCAAATTCAGAGCTTGCTCTTGTCCTTCTCAGTGAACTCATTGAAGATGCAGCCAGAAATTTCTTAGTACACCTGACTTAGAAAGTACTGCTTGGAGTTGAGGTAACGACACTTGCACCTTTCTAAGCCTGTTTCTATTGTATTTCTAGTGGGAAATTGTTAAGATAACCAAGAACTTAGGCGCAGTTTGCTCTGCTGCTCTTCCCCCATACTCAAGGTCTCTTTTGTTATTTGTGTTGTCACACCATGACTATTAGACTCCAGCTGTGATCAAGTTCTCATTGTGTGAGGCACCATAGAAATGGATTGTAGGCACAGTCCTTTCCACAATGACAGCACAGTTTAGTATTGGAAGACAAAAAGGGGTAGCCGAGGTAACAGAGGCATGCTGTGACTTGTGTAAAGTCATCCAGTGAGCAGCAGGAAGAAGCAGGAATAGGACCATAGTCTCCAAGTCCTAGTTCCCCTGCAAAACTACTGACAGATGTTTCGTTTTAAAGGAAGACTCTCATTATAAAAAGAAAATGTGATTTTTGGAAATTTTCTTGCTAAAGGACCTTCAGAAAAGCCAGATAGAAAAGGAGCTGAAAAATCCTATATGGATCATTTGAAGAAGAATTAGGTAGAAGTCTCCCTGAAACAGACTGGAAATAGGACCAGACCACCTTTAGCAACTTTCTCCCAATTATCAGAAGATTCAGTGGAAGCTTCCCATTCTTTTCCCACATTTAGCTAACTTAACAAACCCAGCTCTACCCTGATATCCTGCTCCTAAATAAGGTATAGAAAAAATCTTTGCCCACAATGACTTGTTTTTAATAAAATGATATCAGTATTTTTATTAGAAACAGTGTTTTCAGTTGGGCCAGGAAATTTATTGATTTACATCAAAGGCAATCTGACCCCATATAGTCAATTTTAGTCTGTTTAGCTTCTCGCTTATGAATATAAGGATTTATTAGCAGATTGGTAAAACAAAAGGAGAATGAAGCACAAGAAGCGGTCTTGGAAAACTCTTTTACGTATGTGCTAGAAGTCCACAGCTTATAATGACATTAAATAAACACGACAGTGAAGAGAACAGAGGGGTGACAACAGTGAAATGGTGAACGATATGAATGAGTCCAAAGTAAGTATTTATTGGCTCCAAGCTCTGGTATGAAGATATGTCCAAATATTATACACTTTCCTAGTCATCTGATTTATTCTGTAACTAGGTCTTCCAGAACAGCTGGGAAGCCTGCCTCAAGGAACAGGTCAAAGGTCCTGCTCATTATCTTCAAAGAGAGGAGGTATTTGACTCATTTGCAGGTAGCGTCTTTTTGAGATATCCTGGTACAGACATTGGGCCCTGTTTTATAGCACTAAAATCTACATAAATTCTGCTGGATTTGAGTAAATCCATTGTTCCTCATACTTTAAATTTGTAACTTACACATTATGTAAGATAGATATGACATGTAATTAATATTGTACATAATTTTTGTTGAAAAAAATGAATCTTGCAGACTCAGAGTCTGAAGTGTGTTGACTGCCTTGGTAATTTAAACTAAAATTAAAAAGGGTTGCCTGCTGCATTTTTTTAGAGTTATATTATATTTTCACCAATACAGTCAAAGAAAAGTTATTAGAAAATTGCCAGCTTTGAATTATGAGTTCCAAACTTGTATTCTGCTGATGGATATACTACCTGTCAATAAGTAAACCAAGCAGCAGTTGCCACTTCACTAAGAATGACCCATTTCTGTGATGATTACCAGTTAGGGTATCAACATATCCAGTATTCTTATTAAATATTCTTATTCTCATTTGATAGTGGTATATTAGTGAAAACTCTTTTTAAAAGTTGTGTAGCAAAACTGTTTGTTTTACAGAACAGACAGAAGGAAATAACAAAATTATTTCTATCTTTTGAAAAAAAATGGCTCCATGTCTTTGAAATGAAATGAGTAAATTAAAAATATATATCTTTCCAGGGCAATAGTAACATTTTGATTTTATTTTTCTTATTCAGAATGCAAAAACCACGTAATTCCCACCATATGGCAAATTTGGCTTCTGAGAAGTTCATGTGCTAGGTACTTTACTGCCTTTCCTATAATGTCCTGAAGATGTTACAGTTCAGGAGAACCCCACTTCCATTTGCTTCTCTAATTTTAGTTCAGACAAACAAGATAGGCAGGTAGCACAGAAGGCGGCTATCAAAGTCTTGATATACAAAGGTGGGGAATATTCTATGTTAGATTTTTTTTTTCACTTGCCCAGTCCTCATTAACGCGTAGGACTGTGGAAGAGAACAAACTAATACACTGGCCACAGGCTATGTTTCCTCAAGGTACATGCTGTATAGCTTACAGTGGTCCTCCTGACTACTGGTGAGCCGGAAATGGACATTCTCCTCATGGTGACAGTAAAATCCCCCAAACCATGCAGAGTAGTGGCTTCTCTGCTGGGCTTCAAGTGTGCTAAAATGGATTTCACAGAAAGTGAGTCATGAGACCATCAGTCTCATCCCCATCACAGCTCACATGCTAAGCATGTCTACTTAGGACAAGATCTGACCTAAAGTATGCATGTAGTTACATACCTGGCAACAATGTCGTTTTGGGTGCTGGGTCAGATCTTCCCTTTGCCTCCCTTCAGTTTGGGAGTTTTGCAATTGAAGAGCGAGGGCATGGTTGTTCCAGGATTTGAACTCTGAATATTTTCCCTTTTCTGGGGAACCTCTTTTTTGAACTTATTCTATGGTTATGGTCACTTCTTTGATTGCAAACTTAAAAAAAAAAAAAGAAGTGAGAGTAACATCACCTCAATATGTGAAACCGTTTAAATCCCGTGTATGGTGCCATGCATGCAGACAAGGAGTCTAAGGAGCCTAATAATTCAAATTAATAAGAACAGGTTTGTCTTTAGAAAGCAGCAGTAGCACCTAGCCTAGCTGTTTGCTTTCCTTCACCACCTTCTCCCCAGAGGTCCCTGGTGAGATGATTGAGCTGCTCATTAATCACTTGCTGAATTGCTGCTATTGAGAGCCTGAGGTAAAAGGCACCATTTTGGTGCTCTGTAGTATAGTAGGCTGTAATTCCTGGTCATTCAATTATGGCATTAGAGACAGCTTATGAGCTTAAGGTCCTTCAGGCTTTTCAATCAGAGCTGTTAACCTGGCTGGTACCCTGGTATCAGTGGAGCTGAGGAAACTTGCAGCCCAAAGCAAGCCAGCAGCTGAAGTACATGCTCAGGAAGGGTTCATAACTGGACTGCGCTCTGTGTTACTGCTGCCACACTGCTGGAAATGCCTGAGCTACCAAGTTCAACTCCTGCGAGCAGCAGTGTAACCAGCATCTGACTTGCAGAAGAGCTGTTTCACAAGGCCAGGCTTTCCAAGGTGAAAAGAAATTCATACTTCGTCTAAAAGGACTTGCCCTGATGAAGACTCAAACTTGTAGGAAGTATAGATAGTTTTTATACCCTGCAAATGTTCTTGGGAGGGGTGAGCTATTTTGGAGTCATGTACTAAGTAAGTGGTAGCAAACTGGTGGAAGTTTACTTCATGCAGTCTGCTACTTTGTGCAGACTTTCTGATATATCGTGAAACTCTTGGTTCATGCCAAACATTGTGGTGGTTTTCTAGCACATAAAAGTAAATATGTGTATTGGGTTTGTGTGGCAATGTTTTGGTACTGGGGGGTCTGCAGGGGTGGCTTCTCTGAGAAACTGCTAGAAGCTTCTCCTATGTCTGATAGAGTGACTGGCCAAGGCTGAGCCAATCAGCAGCAGTGGTAGCACCTCTGTGAAAACATATTTAAGAAGGGAGATAAAAAAAGCTGTGCAACAGCAACTGCGGCCAGACAGAGGAGTGGCAATATGTGAGAGAAACAACTCTGCAGATACCAAGGTCAATGAAGAAGGAGGGCAAGGAGGTACTCCAGGTGCCGGAGCAGAGATTCCCCTGCAGCCCATGGTGAAGACCCTGGTGAGGCAGGCCATCCCCCTGGAGGTTAACAGTGGAGCAGATATCCACCTGCAGCCCATGGCGTAGCAGGTGGGTGTGCCCTAAGGAAGCTGTGACCCAGTGAGAAGCCCGCACTGGAGCAGGCTCCTGGCAGGACCTGTGACCCCTGGAGAGAGGAGCCCATGCTAGAGCAGGTTTGCTGGCAGGACTTGTGACCCCATGGGGGATCCACACTAGAGCAGTCTGATCCTCAAAAACTGCACCCTGTGGAAGGGACTCCACTCCCAGGACTTGATGGTCTTAAAGGTCTTTTTCAACCTAAATGATTCTATGATTCTATGTCTGTTCTAAATATAATCTAACTTCATTTAAAGAGTCATGTGAGGTAAATGACATTCATATAGAACAGAATTTTCATACAGAATAGATTTTTTTCCAAAGGAAGAAGAAAGGACTCACTTTATAGACAAGCAAAGTAGATGCTCCCTCCCCAGGAAGAGGATTGAAGTGTCAAGAAAGCAAATGCTGATGTTCCTCAGCAATTCTTTCCCAAGCTAGACTTGTCTCAGCAGGTGTACAAGTAGTACTCTGCTAGAACTAGCAGTAGGATCCAGGAAAACAAGTCAAGCTGTGTTTTTGAACACCATAAGCTGCCCTGCTGTGCAGAGCTGGAGTTTGAGTTGAGCAGTATTTCTACAGAGAAGTGCTCCGGACACTTAAGTGGTGGTGAACTTCACTTATCCTAGAGCAGAGCATCCTTAGAAGGCCCAGCACAGAGAATAGATCATTGAATTGGTGGGGTTTTCATTTGAAAATGACAAACTATTATGGAACCTACATTTTTACTTGACACATAGTTCAATTTTAT
This sequence comes from Phalacrocorax aristotelis, assembly GCF_949628215.1. Lineage (NCBI taxonomy): Eukaryota > Metazoa > Chordata > Aves > Suliformes > Phalacrocoracidae > Phalacrocorax > Phalacrocorax aristotelis. Next base: position 87,184,650 of record NC_134276.1, read on the forward strand.
ATTCAATCTCATTTTTTTGCATAATAAGGATATTGTGATTAATGAAAAATAAATAGTCAAATGAAAAGTCAGTATGTTCTTCCGTTGTTCAAGGTTGAACGTGATCAGAAATACTACTGATCTGACTGGACAGTTATAGCGCAAAAACCACAACATCACTGATTACTTCAGAACTGTAATTTTGCATTCAGACTGTGATCTGACTAGTTTTGATTTAGCTGAACTACCTAAGCCTAGATCTGAAGTTGTCTGCAGCATAACTCAGCTATCTGATTGCCCCTCAGATGTATGGTTAAGCTAACAAATCTTTTTGTGCTGTTCTTTATTTTTCTACTCTTAATTAGAGTAGGTTCTGTCTTATAATTCATTCTCTCATTCCTGTTTATGATTTCTGCTTTAGGAGGCTAATAATAAAAAATTTCTGTCATTGTTTCTCATTCCTTGATTGAAAATAACGCTCGAGATGTGTTACTTCAAATAAAATTGATCAAAGCCACTGTTCCAACTCCTTCACTCACAGGAGCACTAAATTTGGTGTGAGCCTTCTGAGCCCTCCAGGATGTAGTTGTTATGCTTGAGCTCTGGTTCACGTTTCTCAGGCTTTGGTTTCATTTATTTTATCAAGTGGGTTTTTTTAATGCTTCCATTTTCACAGTGAATTTTATTTTGGTGAAATGTGGGATTTTATCACTTTGTCTGTGGCCTGTCTACACATGACGCTGTTTCAGTGACGTGCATTGATCAGCCTAGCTGTGCTGCAGGTAGCCCTTTCGCTCAAAGCATCTGCCGATGTTAGTGGTCGATCAAACAGCTGGTGTTGCTAGAAGATCATTTTAGTTCACCCTCTAGGATGACAAGAATTCTTGCCTGCCATGCAAACAGATAAGGATTTGGTGTTAGTGCCTTTTAGATGCCAGAATTTTTTTAGCTTTCCATTTTTTAATCCAGTAGAATTTTTTTCAAAACTAGCTAGCTGTGAGTAAGCATTAGCAAAACCGTATCTGAAGTGTAGATGATTTTTTAGGAGCCCTATATATTTTATTAACGCTTGAAAAAAATGAATTCCATGTGCAAACAGTCCAAGTCATTTTGCAATGAACAAGCTGTTATTTATGTATTAACATTTCCTGAAGAGGCAGTTTCTGTAGAACATCAGGAAGCAGCCATAGAAGTGAATATGCAAAAAAACTAGGACAGAAACAAGTAGATACATTTTACAATTGGCTATGCAGAAACATTCCATAGCAAAGGTAGGATCACATGCAGTACAAATCGCTTGCTTTTGTGAGTTGGCAGAAAACATAATTAAAATAAAGAAGTGACATCTTCTGTGACAGAACCTGAGTAGGCAGCACAGCATTTATCACCTCCTGTTCACTAGCTTTTCTTTTTTAGAATTAGTGAGATTTATCTTATATGACGCCTATTCATGGTCTTGTCGGCATGAACGAAAACAAGAAAAGAAATGCAGCGATGTAAAATAATACCATGAGTTACTGCAGCCAACATGAAGGGACTGATGCTATGAAAAAGAAATGTACAAGGGAGGACACAGGCCCCAAAGTGAGTCCCCTGGGGCTATTTTTGTTTGGGGTTTTTTGTTTTGTTTTGTGCTTATAAACTGTACTTCTATTTAGGGAAAGCTATATATTGAGCTGTTTTCTACGAAATGAGGATTGGCCTGAGACCTTGATTTCAACTGTGTAAATTTGAAGTTATTCTGCCAGAGTCAATGAAGTCATTCTGGGTTTATACTTGTAAGCCTTTAATCAGAATATGTCAGTGAGCAGGAAGATGTGACACATGAAAATCAATGGTTGATGCTGCTGTTTTTCTTTCAGGCTGAACATTTTGACATCTCGCTTGTTCTTCTGATTCAGCCAGGCTACACACTGAGACCGATAATATTCTCTATTAGGAGACATGGGATCTGGGAGGTTTCTGAAAACAAAACCGAACCAAATCAAACCGAACCAAACCTAGCTTAACACAGTTTAATTTTAGAAGACTTAAACAACAAATATTTGGAATTCTGAATGACATGACTTTAATAGAAAAATGAAGGAGCGCCACCTAAGAGGAGGAGCAGAGCAGGGAAGAAGATGAATTATTTTGTAAATGTAATTTATTGAAAATGAAAGGAAGGAGTGGAAGGGTGACCAATATTTAGATTTTAATTTTTTATGTTGTTTCTGATGAGTCACTTTCCAATACCCACACTTGAGGAACACCTCTATATGTACCCCTGGGGTGCATGGAAGCACACAGTTACAACCTGGTGTTGATGCAGCAGTGCCCTCCTGGGCAAATGGGAAGGGGGCCAACATCCCTTTTCCTCCCACTGTCCTAACGTTGCCAGTTACCGCCAAAAGTAGAGGCAACCGTTACCTGCAGTCCAGAGAGAGAAGGAACAGCTGCTCTCCCTTCCTCCTTTCCTGCCTGGCACACCCACAGCATCTGACCTGCAGTTGTTTGGAAACAAGCACACCAAAACTCTCCTTGAATTTGTGGGAACTTTGCAGGGCCCTTACATGGAAAGCAATGGCTTGGGCGTATGTGGGTTGTTCTTTTTCAAGCTCTCTTTTATTCCAGCAACAAGTATCTATGGTGTGAGTGTACCCAGTTTGCCTGCATACAGTATCATGTACTGCACATTGTGTTCTTTGGTGTTTCAGTAAAGAGTTAGCATCACACAAGCCTAGAAGAAAGGATGGTATGTGAATACAGCAATGTAGCTTGACAAGACCTTGGTGCACATTTCAATGTGAAAAAGGAAAGCAGCTCAGGTGACAGGCTCGGTGCTGAGGAGTTAACTGTGTGATTTCACTCTGTGCTGAGTGCGGTGAGAGTTTTGGATGACTGATGGCTGTCCTGTTCAAGTCCATTACCTTTTGCTTGTTATCTTGCCTATCCTTTCTACATATTAAGTGAGCCACCCTTAGATCATCTGTGTTTTTGCACTAGCACCTTGCAGCCTTGAATGTAAACCTCATAAAAGCTTAGTAAAACACCTGTGGTTGGTTGTTAGTTATCAAGATATTTTAGGACATTAAACACCAAACTGGATGGATACAACAAGGTCATGAAATATGTAGGACACCTATTACAAAGTTTAAGGTGACTGAGTGTCCAGTAAGATCTGTTGTATAGCAGTGCTATATATATCTTTTAATAGGTCTCCATAACAGTGATCTAAGTGCTTTGCACACAGAACTGTGACACGTGGCACTGCTGCTTTCCTGCAGGCCTACCAGTCTTACAGTCATTCACAGCCATTCATGTTTTTGTGATCAGGGTATGGCAACAACAATGCATTTGTCAAAAAAAAAAAAAAAAAAAGAAGAAAGCAAGCATTTGCAAATGGAAGTTATTAACTGACACTTCTCATTTAAGCAGTGTCACTTACAACCAAATATTTAGACTCCAAATCAGGATAATGAAAAAACGTTTTCAGAAGTGTGATGGAACTTCTGTCTAATTGACATTTGTACTTCCCCGCAGCTGAGGAGGATAAAGTTTCACGGAAGTATGAGCAAGTTAACAGCCCAAGTTCCTGCAGCCTTGACATGCTTTGTGTGGGCAGTATTTAAATGAGTAATGTCATTTACTCTAACTTATTGCTAAATTCCCTGCTTTTGCTAATAAGGAGATAGGTGAATACATAGTTTGTCACCTAGCAACATCAAATGAGCGGTCTGAATGGTTTTTGAATGAATAGTTTTTGATGGATTCTTAAAAATAGTTTTGTTTGTGCAAGCGGAAGGTGTGGTCCCCCATATGTGCTTGTGTGAAATGATAAGCAGGCAACTGAAGGGAGAGCAACACAGGAGAGGAAATAAAAATGGAATCATACGGTGTAACTGGCATGCATATATATAGAAATTCTGTTTCTATTCTTTTAAGTCGGCTCTGCATAAATTTGCATGACATACCTCAAGTTCCCTGTCTGTTCCATGGCATGCTAGTCAAATTCTTTCCTACAGAAGAAATGGGAACATAGATCCTTTGGTATGTTAAACAACACCCCCCTCATCCCACAAGGTAGAAAATTAGTGCATGGACTCATTATTTGCTTATGGTAGGTTGTAAGACTGTTAATTCTTGCCTGCATTAGACTTCACCCTTGGATCTTAGACTTAAATAGCAACTGGTAGCAATAATTGAAATTGCATTAGTGACAGCAGCTGGGTGGATGGGACAAGGGTGGATGTGGCCAGCTGCAATCTGGTGGGGGGGGAGCTGTGGGCAATGGCAGCTTCTGTACCATGTTCTATAAACAGTGTTCCCAGAGAGGGGAGTACTGCCCCTTCAGCCCCTCTAGTCAACTTGCACCTGGACAGGGCAGGTTGATGTTCTGCAGCAATTTAAAACTCTGTTAGCTTTTGGTGACTGGGTTTCGTTAACAGTCTCTCAGCAATGACCAGCCCAATCATGCAAAGCACCTACATGACTACCAGCAGTTCAACTGATGATCAGTGATTCTCTTCCCAAAAGGTAGCCTCTTGGTGACAAAGCCAGTTTTATGTGGTCCTGAGGCCAGCTTACATGTCATGGGATGTTCCTATGAGAAAAGGATCATGGTCATGCCATAACCAACTTCTGTTTGTACCTGACAATTGGAAAGGTTTTTTTGGCAGAAAGAGTACCCCACCTACCCCACCTCCACAGCTTGACAGAATGTGTCAATAAATTACAGTAAGGTCTTACTGTAAGTCAGCCCTATGCTGAGGGCATAATCTTGGATGATTGTGCCCAGCAATGAAGAGAAAGGTTGATTTCTTTAGAAACCAAAAGCATCTGATTTCCCCAAACTTAAAAGCCAAAAGTATCACAGCAGCTATTTATTTTTGTAAGTGGAAGCGCTTCTTTCATGCATGTGATAAAGCACTTTTTTTAGTTCAGTGTAGGCACTTTAAGAATAAGGACAGCACTACTGAATACTGCTGAGGTCTTTAAAAGCTTTCTTTGCTTTCTTTTTCAGCTTCCAATGTTTTGTTTAAAAAATAAGAAACACATTGTCATGATGAAGGCCGTAGTATGAAGCCTAAACTGGAGGACAAAGGAAATTTTTACAGGAAGCGTGAGACAGGTCAGGTGTGTTGGTTAACAACAAGCTGTCATTAATGGTTTTTAGCTCACTGCCTCGGCGATTATCCTTATCACAGTGTAGAGCTTGTTTTTATTTAGTTAATTTAATCATTGAATACACCAGTTGCCAGTTGGCTTCAGCTTATGCCCCTATCTGAAAAGGCCACTCTGCAAGTTGTCCACGTATTTATTCCAAGCAGCGTGTCTTACTGTCGGTTCTTAAAATGATGATGCTGCCTGTGCATGTGTGAGGAGATGTGTGTGGCTGTACATGTACATGCCTTTTGGGGTCCTTGAGCACGGAGGCAGGAGCATCCATCTGAGGTATGGGGAAGGGCATGAGTGAGCTCAGGCAGAGCTTGTTGTGAGGTGCAGGCAGCATCCCCAGAGCTCACATGGGGCTTCGAAGCTGCTGCGACACTGATCCCACAGCGTGGTGGCAGCCTAAGAATGCCTGAGGTTTGGGATAAATCCATGAGGTGAAACCCAGTGTCCCCTTACGGCACATTTGCTAGCATCGGTAACCTTAACTAGAAATGGGAACATGGCCATCTCCAACCTCATTTTCATTGGAGGGAAAAAAAAGTTTGGCTAGTTTGTGGCAACTAATGGGAAGTAAAATCTCAGCAAGGTTTAGGCAGTTTGCAAAAGGCTCTTAGCAGAATCATCAAAATAAAAATTAACTTCCTGTAGAGGCAGAAAATGCTTATATCAAGTGTACCTCTGAAGTTGCTAACTGGGCCCTTTCATACATTGGAGACTGATAGTTTCTTCTGAAAATTATGCTGGGCCTTTCTAATGTACATTTTAAGGCCTAATCAATTACTATCCTACAGCACAGCATGTGCCTGGCAGTACTGAGACGTTATATTTCATCTAGGAGGCTCGTAACAGGCCACCTGTAACTGATTAGTATGAAGAGTGGAAAGTGTTAATGGCAAGCAAGTTAACGTGGTCATTTAAACCACGACTTTATGCTGAAATATATTTATATTGCCATGCAAATGTGAAAAGAAGCAAAGATGTAACAGTGAGAAGCTAATATATTTCGAGATGTCTGGTATAGTGATTTTGTTCTGTCTTTTGGGTCAGGAAAGAATGATGGATTGTTTTCATTCTTCTTTTTGGTTGTGTATTTTTAATGCCCACTTTGCTCTCAATTTTTAATTTTATTTTTCCACATTTAGATTTCAGATTCTCTAATTCTGCCTCAGATTCTCCTAGTTATTTTAGATATTCCTCTTCTTTTTCCTCCTCCTCTAATACCTTCAGAAGACAATTGCACTTTTACGAGCTAATAAGTCTCTGTGCAGTGTCAAAAGATTTTTCTACATAACTTTCCTCCCTGTTTATCCATGCAGGCTGCAATCAGACTTTCCATCACAGTCACTTAATAGCATGTTTTCAGAGGCATTGTATTCATTGTACATTGTACTCGTGTGTGTATGGATGTGGGTAATGAGACCATACTCAAGGCAGGGGCTTCAGTCCTCCAGGTTGAGAGGACCCCCAGTAGCAGCCAGTGAAAGCATTGTCAAATCTCTTAAGTGATATGACATTGTATGTCATTTTCCCGTGTGAAATGCATACAGAATGTCACATTTTTTCACCCAAGCTCAACTTTGGTCGTTTAGTTCTTGGATGCTGAGCTGCTCAGGCTGCCTGGATGTTGGAAAAACACTGATTAGGTATCTTAAGGTATCATGCCTGTGCAGTTGCTTTGCTGTTGTGCAGTGTTTTTCTGTAGCCTTGCCATGTGTCTGACTGGCCTCACTCACTGAGCAAGGGATGAAGCCCCTTTTGGGAGGCAGTTTCTTGCTGTATGGCTGGGGGCTGATCCTACATGGAAATATGCTTATGGCCTCAAAAATCCTTACCATGGCTATGGTAATGGTGTAGCATTTCTGACTTTTGTCTGTGTGTACCTTATCCTAGCTATGGCTGGTTCTTATCTTCTTCTCTCTTTCCTGCATGGCAATTAATAAATCTCTGAAATCTGTCTCCTCAACATGTGAAAATCCTTCAGTTGCTAATCCACCAAAGAAGCTAAGTGTATTTTTAGAAATCCCGGGATCTTACTTGTTCCGCCAGTGGATTTAAATTTTTAAAAGCTAGCTGATGTCTATATTGAATTGTGCAGCTAGGTCTTCCTCTTCGTAAGACATAATGCTGAATATTTATTTTTTATTGCTATAAAGTGGAAGTAGTATTAATCCAATATTTTGACAGTTATACAATGATAAAACTTGTAGAATATGAGAGCTGAGTATTCAAGTCTGAACAACAGGCAGGAAGGTAAGCACTTAGGTCTTTGAAGCATGAAGTGCATGAAGTCATCTGAGTGCAAGAATGGCCTTACTGATTCAGACCAGAGGTCCACCTAGCCAAGTGCTCTGCCTTTAACATCAACCAATAGAAAGCAGAGAAAGAGCAAAACTGGAACATATTCCCCTGGGTATGTCTGCTGAACTTCCAGACACCCATGGCTTAGGCACTTCTTGAGCTAGAATGTCTTTTCATGCCTAGTAACCCTTTGTGGATTTTCTTCCATCCGAAAAAGTGTCTAAATTTTTTTTTCAATTCATGTAAACTTCCCTGTACCCAGAACTTAGACACGAGTTCTGAAATTGAGATACACATCATTCAGAAAACTATCTCCTTTTTCTTGGACCTGTTCTCTGGACATTTTATTTGATGCCCCTAATTTTTAAATTATTATTTTGTAGACCTCTATCACATCATCCTTTGGTTTTGTTCTTCCAAGCTGAAGACTTCTGGTCTATTTTTTTGGTTCGTTTGGTGGTGGGTGGTGTGGGTTTTCTTTTGTTTTTTGTTTTTTGTTTTTTTTTTTTTTTTTTTGTTTTTTTTTTTTTTTTTTTTTGTTTTGCTTTTGTTCAGTTTTTGTGGGTTTTTTTGTGATTTGTTTGTTTTTGGTTTTGGTTTTGTTTAGGTTGGAAGGGACCTTTAAAGGTCACCTAGTCCAACCCCCCTGCAGTGAGCAGGGACATCTTCAACTAGATCAGGTTGCTCAGAGCTTGTCCAGATGTTGTTTCTGCCTTGAGTGGTGTTCTTCTCTGCATACTTCTCTGTACCTGGTTCTGCTGTAGCATCCTGGAAACAGCATATAGTTGTGATGAGTGATTGCTGCTTGAACAAAGATTTCTCATTCACACATGAAGTATTTCCTCTTCATTCTAATGAGTGTTTTTGCCTCCCTCTCTCTTTGTGGCTTCATGCATTTTGCATGAATAAATTTGAGTCTTAATCTTTCCTAACATTTATAACTGTAATTGTTTTCTATTGGGTTTGTTGGTACCTATAACAGTGACCTAGGACTGTTGTGGTTTAACCCCAGCTGGCAACCAAGCACCACACAGCCACTCACTTACCCCAGTGGGACGGGGAGAGAATCAGAAGAGTAAAAGTGAGAAAACTCGTGGATTGAGATAAAGACAGTTTAATAGGTGAAGCAAAAGCCACGTGCACAAGCAAAGGCATTCATTCACCACTTCCCATGGGCAGGCAGCTGCTCAGCCATCTCCAGAAAAGCAGGGCTCCATCACACCTAACAGTGACTTGGGAAGAAAAATGCCATCACTCCAAAAATCCTCTCCCTTCCTTCTTCTTCCCCCAGCTTCATATGCTGAGCATGACGTCATATGACATGGAATATCCCTTTGGTCAGTTGGGGTCAGCTGTCCCGGCTGTGTCCCCTCCCAGCTCCTTGTGCACCCCCAGCCCACTCGCTGGTGGGGTGGGGCGAGGAGCAGAAAAGGCCTTGGCTCTGGGCAAGCACTGCTTGGCAGTAACGAAGACATCCCCGTGTTATCAACACTGTTTTCAGCACAAATCCAAAACACAGCCCCATACTAGCTCCTGTGAAGAAAACTAACTCTATCCCAGCCCAAAACCAGCACATGGATGTACATTAGCAAACAGGTAAGTGTCCAGGAGATAATGAATAAAGCATTTTAGACTTTTCCTGGCAATGTGGATTTTCTTTGTAATGAGTGGTTGTGATCAGTTCTTAGTACAGAGGGGAGCAGGGCCAATATTTGACTTTGTTTCTGTTTTGTGTTTTGTAATGGTTGTTACAGAATAATCATAATTCAGACTGGATCAAAGATAAGTTTAATGAACCAGGGACTTCATTAACATTTTGCATTCCATATCTCACTACTGGATTAAAAGGACTTTCATGTTCTTTAAGAAGAAAATATGTTGGCCCTCCATAGGACAGCCTCAGAATCTCAGTTGGACTCGGTACCATAGGGGAAAGATTATACAAAGCAACAACAGTCTTTATCCCTTCCACTTTGCCTGCATCTCCACTTCAAAAATGTTTAATGATTCACATATTCCTACTTAGCTGTGCGAACTGATTTATGTTTTTATCCTTTATTATTCCTGTACTCTATAACTGCTGGGTTTGAATGTGCTTCAAAATGTCTTTCTCTTACACCCTTGCAAAATATATATATATGTGTTTTTTTCTTTTTGCTTGAGAGCTTAAAGAGTAGAAAACATTTTGTTCTACTTCTTATATCAGGAAACAGCTGTTGTTTTTGCTTTGCAGTCCAGCCTGATTTACACTGGTGTGCAATGGGCACTAGAGGGAATAGGAGGGTCCCAGGAGAGGCCTGGGAGACTAGGCTCATTTTGCCACTGTTGACAGAGGAATAGAAAGGGTCAGGATTGAGACTGCTGTTTCTGAACATGATATTGTTGCACCAACCACCTCTTCAGGACTAGTTGCCACCCAGTATTTAGCAGTCAACCCTTGGTGTCAGAAGCAGCAACCGGTCTGGCTTGCTGGAGCTCTGCTGGAGGTAACATTGGACCAATGATGATCCATTTTCACCTTCTACAACCTGTTACACTAGTGAGAGCTGAAGTTCCTGACACCTCAACCCTGCAACACCTTATAAGAAGTATTGTATTCTGTAGCCCTTCCCCAGCCGACCTAGATCACCTGAAAATACAAGGCAAGTCAGATCCAGAATTGTTGGTGAGGAAGAGCACGTTTTGTGAAGGTTCTAGTAAAAAATATAATGATCTTGTGGAAGCTGATGCTAATTACTCTGTACTTCTGTTGGACTTGAAAAGAGAAACATCAAACTGCTGCATTTCTTATGCTTGCTTGGGTGAAGAAAAGTGAACTAGGTGATTGGATGACTGCAGAGAAGCTGCTTTCATGCCAGTTGACAGTAGAAATTAGCTAGGAAATTGCTCAAAGGACTGGAGTTTAGCTACACAAACTTAAAATTAGAAGAACATTCTGTACTGTATGAAGGAAAACATATCTGTAACATTTGGTACAAGCTAACATTAGTCAGGGTAATTAAATGCAATGTTTTTTAAAGATTAATAGATGTTTTACTTCAAGTGCTTTAGCAAGCACAAAAATGGGAGGAAAAGAGTATTGCTCTACCACATTTTCTTCTTTCATGTGTTCTGGTACATTAATTTGCCAGTATCAGAGAAGTGGCTAGCTGGGTGGATTCTCTTGATTTCAGGTAGTTTTCAGAAGCAAATTGCTGCCTTAGGAAGATAAATTGAATTTTTCAAGGTCATATAAGAATTTAAAAATAGAACTGATTGAAAAAGTATTTTCAGTTCCAAGAGAAGTATTGATTGTTTACCTTGGAAATCACGAGGAAGATTCAAAAAACAAGAAAACCCACACTCCTCCCTCATGCTGTTTCAAAAAGATTGACATTTTTCATTGCAAGGCAAATTCTAGACACCTCCACATAGGGAGAATTGAAAGAGAAGTTGTAGAAAGCTGTTTTCCTGTATTTCCTGCCTTCCAGGGACTTGGACAGTCAAGTACCTATCAAAATGTTGAGGCCAGTAGGAATGGTGTCATGCCTGCTTGGTCAGCCAAGCCCTACAGCCTGCCACCTGAGGATGGGACTGTGATCTCTGAGATAGGTGAGGCAATTCTTCCAGTCAGTTTTGGGAAATGGGGATTTAAGTACCTTTTGAAATCTTCAATATCTGTGTCCTCTGTGCAGCCAAGCAGGACTCTCCAGCTGCTTGATAAAAACCTTACGAGTTAGCCTCCTCACACCAAATCCCCAGAACAACAGTCAGCACAGTTACAATGAGAGCAATAAGGTAACCTGCACTGATAAGCATTTGGCCCATGCTGCATGTGAGATAAAACAGTTTCTCTGCTGTTTCGTTTTGTTATTTTAAATCGTGGCTGCATTTTTTATTCTATTCTTATTTTTATGAAAACATAAATATAATGTGTAAATATAATAGGTTAGTGATCATCAACATTTTGAAAATGCTGCAAAATAGTTTGGTTTTTGTGGGACTAGAGGGACTTATACTCACTCTGTCAGCGCTTGTGACAGCATCACTTTGGCTGATGCCTCACAAAATCGTCTGATTACATGAAGAAACACTGAAAACTGTGATTTCTCATGACATGGCATTGAGTATTCCCCTCAGCCCCATGGTAATTGGCCAGGTCTCTCCTTTTACTTAGGAGCTCGTACTGTGTCAGGAAAACCCCAAAGCAAACATTTTACATGGAATTCGGAGATGCCCAATAGCAGACTGGCGTTTTATTCCCCTCCCTTCAGGTGTTTGTATGAGTCAAGCACAAGCTAGCCCACAGGATAGCAGAAGTGTGTGTATTTAGTCACATAGATACATAAGAAGAAAAATCTGTGCTTTACAAAATTCTCTATTTAAATTAGACCAGTATCAGTATGAATTCTGACAATAGGCCATGCTAGATAAGATGGGGTGATCGTGGTAAGTGCTTTTGAAAGTAATTTTATTAAAAGAAATGGATCTTATAATTATTTTTCTGTTATATGGCATATTCCTGTTTTTGTGAAAGCAATTATTCTTTACCTTTCTGTTTTTAATGGGCAGGCAAGAGAGTGGGAGTAGATTGTGCTATGGTAGAAGTGAGCAGAGGAAAGCTCATTCGCTGGAAGCGGTAGTTACAGGGGCATCAAGCCAAGCTACAGAACTCATCCTGGCAAGTGGAACTTGTTTTCACACAGCAGTTCTGTGAGTGAAAAGTCTTTGCATTTAGAGTATGGCGTGCATTTGTTAGAGGGCGAGTTGAAGCCTTCTATATTCGGCCCTCTGACAGTACACTGACTCCTTCAGAAAGGAGTCAGGAGAGGTGTGTGCAGCAGTCCTGTTAGAAGGACTTAAATATCAGGCTTTCCAGCCCAGAGAATCAGCAAAAGAAGTGACAACAAAACATTTAATAGTATGTGTGTAGTGTTACTTAGGACCATCTCTGTTAATCAACCGGAAAGTAAAAAAGGAGTAATAATTTCAGATTTAAACAGCAAAACCACAAAATAGAGAAGTAATTTTTTGACACTGGGTAATGGAGAGAAAAGCAGGTAGTTGGTTAGTAAGCTATTAGAAAATGTAGGAACTGTAAGTAGCAGTTCCAAAATGGTGAATCAGACAGTGTAAGCTAATGAGTACCTGCAGGTACCATCTCTATCCTATATTCAAAATCAATTCACCTTAGCAGAAAGAGTGTGTGGACCCTGAAAAGATTTTGATGCAGGCAGTTCTGAGAGTGAGGTTGAAGCTGTATGCCCCTTACCTGACACTATATAAGGCTAATCACTAAAGGAGGTCAAAGTTGATGTATTTCTCATAATTTTGAATATTAACATTTTTATTCTAAAAATTTTTAGAAGGATTTTAGAAAGAAATATTGATGTGAGTTCACACAAATAAAAAACTGGCAAATATTTGATGATGAAAAATAAAAAAAGTCAGTCATGAATTTTTGCAGAAAAATAGAAAATTATGGTAACAGAACTGGTTCAAAGAGACATCTTTCAAAATTGCAGTGCCTTTCCAAAAGGAGGAGTTTTAATGAAGGAACACAATAGTGAAGTGAACATGACTCTGGCTGAAGATTTTTGAGAACTGTGAATTTAAAGGTGCTCCTGGACTTGATTGTATTCCCCCTGTGTTCAGTAGAATTATTTTGGCATTCAGAGCCAAGGGGTGGGGGAAAAACCAGTTTGTTAAAAATTATTATTATGGCGAATCAGAAATGACTACTCATTACTGAACTCTGGGAGAAGATTAGTCAGCATGCAGCTGTCTTTAACCTTGAAATGCAAAGAAGAAGCAGGACTGTGTGGGAGTCAGGGAGAACTCTATCATGGCTTGACTGACATCCACCTACTCCTCTGTAGATGTGTTTTAGATGCACGTTCTGTCTTCCTTTGGAAATCAGTCTTTTTGGGGCCCGCTTCCTTAAAATGCATTTAAATTGCTCTGCAGGAAAGGGATATGCTATGAGAGGCAAATGGGATGTTTATAAGATCATTTATGTTACACAGTAGTCAGGAGACAGAAAAATACCCCTGTCAACTATTATGAGTTCATTAAACACCTAATGATTGACTGTGACATTGATTTTAATATGCAAATTAAGGTACATGTGTTTAGTGTCAGCAGAGAAGAATGACAATGAGAATCAGTGATGATTAAAAATCCTATACTTTGCTGGGGAAGGAAAGATATTCTGCTCTGTATGATAGGTATGGCTGACTGGAAATGTGTAAAGACCACAAATGAAGAAGAAATGTATATGCGATGTTTTTTTTGAAGAGGAATGAGGCATGGTATGAATATAAAAAGAAAAATATAAGAATTGTTGTCTTTGGACTAACATACATGATATTGGTCTGTGAGTAAAATAAGCTTAGTACAAAGTATCTGTAGCCTCATTACATTCTACAGATATCAGTATTCAAGTGACACAATAAGCCACATTGCAAAACAATTGCCTTTTAATTTTCTGGTTTATGTCCTGTAACTATTCACATAAATGCTATTGGTTCTTATTAGAATTTAGATATATTTCCTATGCCAATCTGAATTTATTATGCTGCCTTGTAAGTTTGCCAAATGTGAATTGTTGTAAAGTCAAAATAAATTTGGTTGCTTTCAAATATCTCAGAAGTAGAAATGTTGGAAGTTAAGTTATTTCTGTGCTACTAACTGGATTTATGTTGACAAACTTTAAGCAAATATATGTAAATGTCTTTATGACATGATAAATTAATTACATAAAGCATCCATGTTCAGTATAGATTTTAATTAATCGTAATTAATTTGGATTATTGTTAACCTTTACCCTTCTGCAGAGCAGAGCAAAGACATTCTGTGATGTCCCTATGCTCAGGGTTGCAAGGGCTGTGCTTCCTAGCAGCAAGTCACTGAGATGGCAGCACCCTGTTTTCAACAGACTGGCCGTTTGTATAGGGCAGGCTTGATTTCCTCCTCCATTAAGAGTCAAGGACATAGACATCACCTCCAGAATAACTGGGAAGTCAGGTGAGACAGAAGAGCATTTCTACTCCCTCCTGCAGGGCACTGTGACTATGATGCTTATTGCAGTTTTGGGCTAAATACCATAGTCTATTCCTGAGAAAGCACTCTGCACATTTGCCAGGCAGATGGTGACTGCTACAGTTAGAGTGATGATTCCAGTTACGATATTTCCACAGGTGTTTGTGGGCAATGCAAAATATGTTGTACTTTTCATGAGATTTTTCTGTTACCCAGTAAAAATTGCCTTAACTGGTTGCAGGATGAGAACAGAAATATCTCTTTCAAAGGCTTTAAACACTCAACTCCCATACTGGTCTAGAAAAAATCCTAGCCAAGAGAAATTTCAAGTTGGAGCTAGGGTGAGGAACATCTGTATTTAGGTTGTATATTTTGAAGTAATTCCTTATTACTTTGGCTAAAGTATCTGCATTAGTGATGGGCTGTCCATCACTAACACATTGCTGCACATTTAACATCCAGGATTTATAGCTTCCTTTGCTACTTTTTATGCCACCAGTGGGTCTGAACATATTCTGTGCCATGCCTTTAATTAATTAGTCTTTATCCATCCTATTTGGGGACAGACAGAGGAACTTAATATATTATTACTAACTAATGAGCAAATTCTACTTTCTGATGATTAAATTTTCAAAAGTAATTTGAAATATAGATTGTACATCCTTCACAGGGAGACATCATCAGATGGACTTCATTAATTAATCAGCAACGTTCAGTGCATAGCATGGCTATGCGGATGCTAGAGTAAAATAACCATTATTTGAAGTTGTTTTTCACATTTTTCATTGTTTCATAGGAAAATGGCCCAGAGCTTATTTTCTCCGTGATGTTAGCTCCATTTATAACTCAAATCCCGTACAGAAGGAAAATGCCTTAACCTTAATGTGTGTTAGTACTTCTGCATGGAACTGTTAATCTGGATCACCCAAACTGCTCTTGCTTCAAGTTAGTACAACTTATTAGACTGCATGGATGTCGACTGTATCTGTGTTGGTGGTGTAAATCTTATGCTGGTTTCCTGTAATTCCCCCCTTTCCCCATAATACAAGACACTCTATTTCTCCCGCAATTCATTCTTGGAAAACGTTGTGGCTTAGCTTATTGCAACAAAGAAAGTTATGTGCTATCCCTTTAGAAATCTTTGTGCCAGATGCCTGCCTGCCTGCTGTCCTGGTTTCAGCTGGGATAGAGTTAAATTTCTTCGTAGTAACTAGTATGGGGCTGTGTTTTGGATTTTTGCTGGAAACAGCGGTGATAATGTGGAGATGTTTTAGTTGTTGCTAAGTAGCACTTGTACTAGTCAAGGACATTTCTAGCTTCCCATGCTCTACTGGGTACACAAGAAGCCGGGAGGGGAGGGGACACAGCTGGGACAGCTGACCCCAACTGACCAATGGGATATTCCATACCATACAACATCATGCTCAGTATATAAAGCTGGGGGAAGAAGGAGGAAGGGGGGACATTTAGAGTAATGTCGTGTGTCTTCCCAAGTAACCGTTACGCGCGATGGAGCCCTGCCTTCCTGAAGATGGCTGAGCACCTGCCTGCCCATGGGAAGCAGTGAATGAATTCCTTGTTTTGCTTTGCTTCCCCACGCAGCTTTTGCTTTACCTATTAAACTGTCTTTATCTCAACCCATGAGTTACCTCGCTTTTACTCTTCTGATTCTCTCCCCTGTCCCACCAGGGGGGAGTGAGCAAGCGGCTGCGGGGTGCTTGGTTGCTGACTGGGGCTAAACCACAACTCACTCACTCCCTCCCTCGCGTGGGTATCAGGACTCCGGTCTGTGTTTGGAGGAGCCCTGTGGCTGATACAGTGGAGCTACCTTGCAGAGGGTGAGGCATGAAAACAGCACAGAGTAAGGTCAGACGCTTCTGGGCTATGCTGTGGTCAAAAGAAAGGACTAAGCTTTACACCATAAAGCATCATCTCATATGTCTGTTCCTCATGGTCCTTCAGCCTGGAGGACCAGGACCTCAAACGGGCACTGAATTGATGGCTGAAGTTCACACCATGAAAGTCTTGCCTGCTTCATTGTTTTTCAAGGCTTCTGTTGATAGCGAGTGCTTCAAGACCATTTCTAGGGACATAGCCATGAGATTGGTAGAGCTCTCTCCTTCCCCTGAAATCCCACGTGCTGGCAGGGAACCTCTGCAGCTGAACATGAAGTTCATACTGCTGATTATCCGTCTGTGTATTGTTGAAAATCAGATTGTTAGGGACAGAGATTAATATGAACAGAAACATGCTGACTAAAGGAAAAGCTTGGAATTAGATGATATGAGTTTTAGTCCTGGCTCTAGACTACTTATAATCATATAAGGTAAACAAGGTAAGTCCATTGAGAATTAACACAAAGTCTCTATGGATTGAAATTCTCCTCTGAATTTTTCCTGGTCTTGTGACAGTGACAAAGACATCCTCATGGAGGTGGCAGAGAAGACTAGCACTGTGTAGCTCCAAGAGGGAAGGGTGAGTGTCATGATGGGATGTGTGATGCAGAGAACAGTGTTCAGCCCCTGGAAATGACTGCAGTCACTGGAACAACATCAGGAGAAACAAGTCTTGAATTATCCTGATCCAGGACCGAGTTCAGAATGTTACTGATAAATAGCCATGATACAATAGTTATCACAGTACACTCAGATTTAGCCCTTTCCCTGCAATGATAGAGAACTACATAAAAATCAAGACACTACTTCCAAGAAATAAAAAGGAACAGCCAAAGAAAAAAAATGATTGTGGCCTAACATGGAGATTGCTTAAATATAACATACTGGAACCTCGGAATAAATGTATTTAATTTGTGGAAAAAGAAAACTTGGAAAAGAACTCCAAATAAGTCTTCAAAGTTAAACATCAGAGTAAGGGGGATTACTAGGAGTTAAAAGACTAAAATGAACATCACATTCAAATGGAAAAAGAACATAAACAAGTTAAATATAAAATTAATAAGGCAGGAAAATAAAGACTTTGGGGAACAATTTTCTTAAGGCATAAAAATTATAAATATACTTATTTGTCAAACATATTAGGAAGCCTGCCAGAAAGACTGTGGGGCCAAGAGATGATCATGGTTTAATAGTACTTCTCACAGGGCAAAAATGCAGGAAAATTAAACCAATTCTTTTCAGTGAGCGTCACCACCAAGAAGACGTTGAAACCAGAGGGCTTCGTGTTACACGATTCGGAGTTGAAAACAGGACTTTCTCAAACAAAGGTGTCAAAAGAATAAGATTTAGAGGAAATAGATGGAATGAATGTAGACAAATTACCAGAACCAGCTGCTATTTACTTGGGAGCCTTAAGGGAACATAAATATGAAAATGGAAACTTTCAGCTATGCTATGGAGTCTATTGATTAAATCAGTTGTGGTACTAGATGTGAGTGAAATGGCGAATATAAATTCAACTTTTAAAAGGATTTAAGTGGAATGGGGAATGCAGAAATCTTAAGACAACCTATGAATTTGGTAGCGTGTGGACTGTTAGAAGCCATCCTAGGCCCAATGGACAAAAGGGTAAGTATATATAATAAGGAAGAACCAGCACAGCTTTTGAAAGGGGATTAGTACCTTGCAAATCTGTTAGAGTTGTTTGATCATCACTGCACATACAGAAGAAATGATCCAGTTGATACTCTGCCAAAAAGCTTTTGACAAGGTCTTTTGTGGAAGACTCTTAAAGAAATTAAGTTGTGGTAGGATGCGGAGAAGGTCCTCGGCATATTAATAACTGCTTAAACGGTAGGAAATGGAAATTAGGAATAAATGGTCAAATTTCACAAGGGAGGAAGGTAACAATGGATTTCCTTAAGCATCTGTGCTGAGGTCTTTACTGTTAAATATACTAATAAATAATTATAACTTATATAATGATAGTGTGTGTCTCTGCATATATAATAGACATATATGTATACTCATATCTATGTATTAATATACAGATGACAACATGACATGAAATTTGTATTCTGTACCTAGAAATGCAAAGTAAAGTACACAGGAAAACCTGTCCTAGCTATATGCCCACAGCGAGAGGATCTAAATCAACATTACATTACCATGCAAGACAGAGAGCCTGGAGTCGCCGGAGACTTTTCTGTAAACACATTGGCTCAGTGCTCAGCACTGTTCAAAAAAGCAGATAGAACATTAGGAGCTATTAGAGAGGGAAAAAAAAAAGATGTTTTCTGTTTTGTCTTTTATGTCACTGTGAATAATCATAGTTCATCTACATCCTGGGTACATTTGTGGAGGTCTGAGCATCCCTCCTTGCATTAAAAAAATATTTAAAATAAAAAATTTTAAAACATTATAGCTCTCTCTCTTGATAGTATAGTAGATATATACTATATGTGTTATATATATAAGGTGGTAGGGATTGATGGGGTACAGAGCAGCTCCTATACAAGGAGAGATTAAATACCCTGATATGCTACAGGTAGGAAGGGAAAGGGTTGAGGGAACAGAGATGTCATCAGGCTGCAGGTTTCAGACATGCACTTTTTCATTCAGGGCAGAATTAGTCTTGGAACTCACTGGCATTTGTGGGGGCCAAAATTATGGAGGGGTCCAAACAGCAATTGCAAAGCAGCATTATGGAAAGGTGTCAGTTGGAAATTGTGGCTGCAGCCGCCGGATGAGAAATGGCAAAACCCACAGCCCCGCAGCAGTATAACTCTGTTCACTAGCACTCCTATGGTCTTGCCCCATCCTAAGCCATCTGGCCTTCTGCCCCAGGCCCACAACCCTGTTGTGCTGGTATTGACATACACCTTATGCTGTGCTGAGCTGTTTCAGGTCTCTGAAAAAAAGGACAATTAAACTCTTAGTGGTAGGGTTACTTTTCTGTCATTTCTTTGTGCTGGTATGTGGCAATTCCTGGACAAAGGGGTGAGCAGGGCTGAGTTGTTGGGGATCAGGGTGGCGTTCTCATTTATATCGGCTTAATCAGCCTTATAACGGCACCCTGAGCTGGGAGAAGGATGTGGAGGAAGTAACTTTGTTCTTATACTTCTTACCTAAGCACTTTGCACAGGCTGTTTTGAGGAGCAGGATGGATGGGGTCCCGTTCGGCTTGCTTATGTTCTTATGACTTGTATTGGCTTGTTGGTACATCTCTGTTAGTTTTAGCTTCCCTGCTGCCAAGGAGGCAAGCCAGACTTTTCCCATCTTGAAGAGATAGCTGCAAGGCTTAATCCAGCACAGGTAAATTAATTCTAGGTCAGTGTAAATATAAGGCCTAGAAAATTTTTCAGAGAGTACTTTTGCCCCATCTGGGATGTTTTAACTGTGGCCAGAATGGACAAGAACCTGCAAGGTGCTCTTATATTCTTGTCTAAATATAAGGCTATACACGGCAGTGTTCCCTTTCATGGCCCTGGTTCTATTAAGGGTAAGATAACCGATTTTTGGATCACATTTGGCTGGTCTTAGGAGTCATGTCTCAAAACCGTTACTTCATACCTTGGATCCTGTCTCCCCTTAGAGAGCCATTCCTGCTTGCTTTGTGCCTCAGTGGGACACAACAGACCTGCATGAGTCTGCGTGGGAGCAGAATGTGTATTACCGAAACTGAGCTCCGGGCTATGAAGGCACGGGCCACCATGTACCGCATGCCGGTGATGGGTGACCTAGCCTTATGTACTGACTCATTTGTGGCCCAAAATAGTGTAATCTTGCAGAGAACACCCAGCAGATAGATATGATTTCTTGGCTAATTTGTTGGCTAATTGGTGGCTTATGCTAATTATATTTGGGAAGAAACAACACACTTTACAAACAGGTATATCTGCAATTAAAAAATAAAAAAAAGTGGGAATGCATCGAAGAACTGCTTATTGCAAACTATTCTTTCATCACTTCTGAGATCCAGGAAAATTCAGGAACCCTCTGCAATTTCTAGTTTGCAAAATTAAATAAAAAGGTGAATTAAAAATGCAATAGAGTAACTGTCTTGGTATCATTTAAGTATTATGATCTTAGAAAGGCTGACATCTCTGAGAAGAACTACTGCTGCCTTGCATGAAATATAGTGGTTTAACATCAGCATTATCACTCTGTCTGTGTTAGAGCCAAAGTATTAGTTTCCCAACCTCTGGAATATCATAATTTTGCATCATTATATAGTATTCAGTGCAACGAACATCAATTTTTCAATAATAGAGAGGTTTCAAGCAGACTGAGGGAGGAAATGGATGTTTGCACAGATTTTTCTGAAACTATGTGCACCTATTTCTGGTATCTTGTTTCCATAAATAAAGGACAGACAGCTTCATGGTTTCCAGAGGGTACATGGTACATATAAATGTCAGATAAATAAATGAAAACATTCCAATTTTTTTTCTGTGATGAATAGCTCAGTGCAAGATTTTTATGGTTCTAAATAAAACTCATAATTTAATTTTTCTGGTGCTTTAAATGAGTCTGAGAGTACTGTGACAAAAAAGGGGGAAAAAAAGGTGAGTCTGTTCATCCCTCCTGAGCAATTAGATCTGCTTCATGTTTAACAGAAGGTTTCCTGAGTGAGACACGTTTATGTGGTGGAAATATTTAGCAGATTTCTATTATTTGGTGGAAATATTTAGTTGATTTCTACTACTTACTGTATTTTATACCAAGCCCAAGTGACCGCTTTAATACAAGAATATATTTTTTCTGACTGCTGAGTGTGCCGATATAAGGAAGTACGCTCGAATGTTGCTCACAGAAGAGAAGCCAGGTTATAAGGCATACTAGGGTGAAGGACAAAGCAGAAACTATGGTAACATCATCTTGCCATTGTGCATTAGTAATCTTTGGGAAGTAGTTTTCCCTTTCTGATCTACTACCTACAACTGTTTTCCAGTGGAGGTGTGGACTCCAAGTTGGCAGTCAAAGTCTGACAGAAAGCAGGCGTGTTTTCCATATCTTTCCTGGATGTCTTTGTAGAGAAATGTGGATTTGTGATAGCCAGTGCGCTTGATGTACTTCTTCATACTTTTTAATGCCAATTTTTAATGATTAAAGAAGATGAGTCGCTTCCTATGGAACCTCCTGGAAAGTGGGGAGAGGGAGGAAAACAGCAGGCCTTGCAGCAAGGGAGTCAGAGCCCAGGGCTGGGCTCCTGCAAGGAGGCAGCGCAGTGGAGAGGTGTAACAAGCAGACAGGCTTCAGGAATAACAGAACAGAAACTTTCTGGGGATTGAGGGGCTGTGCTTGGGGCAGCTTAGAGAGTCACTGCATTTGCTGAAACCAGTCCTAGAAGCAGAGATACCATGGACAGGGAGAAATTGGATTATAAAGGTTCATTTGCATCTGAGCTAGTGGATTTGAGGTGGGTTTTTTTTCTGTTAAAACCCCTCATATTTCTGCTCTAACAAAATAGAGCTTCCCCCCCCCCCCCCCAACTGAAAAGTCTTTTGATCTGTTTTAGGTAGCTCACTTTAAGATGATGATCTATGTAGATCCCCCTCAAAGCTCTAGCTGACTTGGGGGTCCTTCATATACTCATCTTTGCATGTTACAAATCGCTGCTTTAGCTTGCATTGCTAAATACTTCTCATATTTAACACACAAATCTGATGGTTACAACTGATTAGTGAACGCTAGAAAGGGGACATGCAAGGTTAAGATATCTAGTTGCAATCCATGGTTTTGGGTGATGTAGCACTGCAGGATCTGGGAGTGCTTGGAGGAACTGGCCCTGCACAAAGCAGAGGAACTGTTTCAAATCCCGTTAGACAGGCAGGGGTTTTAGTAGGAAAACGTGATATAGGAATCTCCGTCCTTTTTTGGGAAATGTTTGCTCAGAACATCTCCTTAACACAGAGAACTCGTGGTGTGTTCTGTGAATGGCCAAAGAGTGAAGGTCTCTTGTTTTCTTCTTTGCCTCGTCGCATACCAAAAAAGGAAGCTTTAGGACAGAGTAAGGATAATGACGAGATATTGCCATGTTTGTTGTAGACCAAGAGTTCAGAAGTGAAGCCCTGTCTGTGAAATTCAAAAAAGGACATTTAGAAAAAGAAACTAACCAACTTTTTATGTATACACAGAAATGTTCCATGGAGAAAAACTGGCTATGCACCATCTGCTTTTAATTTTTGGACAAAACTCTGCAGTACTGCCTGGCATTCCTAAACCCAGGCCCTCTGAGAGTTCACTTATAAAAGCACATAAAGCCAACTTTCAGCGTACAACATCCTCTCCTTTATAAATTATTTGTAGGCTGAAACATTTCCATAGAGACTAAAAATGGGTCTTTTCCCCATGTGTCAAAATGAGCTCCAGTGTTACCCACAATAAATTTGCGATGACATAATCTTTGGCAAACTGGCATATTACTCGTGTAACAAAGGCACAGGTTATTTCTAGCAAATTTATTGTAGACATTCTTTTACTACTGCTGGCAGCACTTTCTTCTGAGTTATATCTGTGGAGAAACATCTACAGTACCTCTTATTCTGTGAGAGGAAAAAGAGCCGCCTGACATGTCTGTGAGCCTAAGAAAGATGCAACTAAAGTCAGAAACAGCAGCTTAATGTTAAGGGAAAATATTGTCTAAGAACTTGCTAAAATCTGACAGTGATGAACTAGAATGGTGTTTGCCATCCTCTCTTGTGCAGTATTGATTGATTCAGTAATAGATACTAGACCTGCATGAGTTGTTCCATGTGGATTAAACATGGAAGTTGGAGGAAGCTTTGAGTCTGAGGCCTCTTACAAGTGTGTCAAGGTTGAATAGGTGACGGTAACAGCTGAGTGGTTTTGGAATTTTCTGTCTCCTCTTTTAAACAAAACCTCCATTATAAACATTTTATATAACACAACATAAAAATAATTTGTACCTTTTGTCTCTGGTATTTAGCAATGATGATTCTCCAGGTGAGAATATTTGGCCTGCTACTAGTGAGAATAAAGCTGCTTTCAGAACATACCTGGTACTTCCTACCTTTTTTCTCTCTTTTTCTTGTATTATTTTATTCATCCGATGCATTTTTTGCACGATTCCCACAGTCATGACTAATTTGCATTTTGCCTCTGTCTCTGGAGTTTAGGGTGCTTGGGCTAAAGTTTGATGTACTAAGCACTTCCAGAAATAAACAAAGACAAAAGCAAAATTGAGGTAACAGTAGCTGAGTAAAAAACCATTATCCAGGAGGTAACTCAGAACTTGAATGCTTTAAAATTGAGAGCTTTCCAAGGGAGAGGTTAAAAACCTCTGACCCCAGCTTTGGTGCACAAATTAATGTAAATTAATACAGTATTTTAATGAGGTGATAAAAAGTTGCATTAAGAAAGAGGGTTTGGTAACTGTGGAATAATTTTTATGGGAGTTGTGTAAGAAATGGTTATAGAGGTAGCACAGAAAGCATGAGGGTGATAGACCACAACCAAAGCATATCCAACCAATGAATATCAAAGTATTGTGAAACTCACGATGAACGCTATTAGTATTAGGAAATGTTATTTAACACTTCTAGTAAATGCTAAAGGAACTTTGCATTAGGTGCTGACACAGAAAATCAGTGAAAAATGTGTCTCTTATCTTCTCTGGACAATCTCCTGCAATGAACTACTGAACAATTCTTCAGCATTTGTGGGTTTTTTGCTGCAGAAGTATGAGTAAACTGAATTTGTACTAAGGCTTTGAAAGTTTATTCTGACCTATAAAGCGTACTCCGATCTGATTAGAAAGAAACGTTAAATAGATTTAAATTGTCCATTGGGGGATGAGGAGGAATATGGGGTTTTCCCTTTTTCCAGTCTTGTATTCAAACTCAAAACTGTCTTCACAAGCTAAGGACATCAGTGGGATTGTACCACACATTTATAAAACAACTTCTTTCTAGCACCCTAAACTATAACCTAGATATCCCAAAAGGGATATTGCAAATTTAAAGAATCATGTGAAGGCCTAGCACAGAAAATGGACACTGTCCAGACCACATTGTCCTCAGCTGGAGAGAAACTAGGGTTGTTGTTTTCCAGTATTATGGCTGTAGGAAAGGAAACAAAACCATCCAGAGATGCTCAGAGATCTGTACACAGATGTTTTCAGTGGTGGTTCCAGCCTGGACCTTTGGAAAGATACTTGAGCCGTAACATGACAAATCATGGCTAAAGCTGAGAGATGTTGAGAGCCAGAGTAATTTTCACCTCCTTGTTGTAATTTCATGGAGATGATGTTTCACTGGCATGTTGAATAAAGACCCAAATTCATAGGCTATTGGCCAACAAAAAGGAGACATTACACCGTCAAGCTACAGAGATTCAAAGGTGTTACATGCATATTTTACAAGCCTCAGATGACTATATGTTAATAAAGCCATCAAAATGCTGTTATTGTTACAGTTGCTGTTATTTGTAGAGGCCACATAATGTGCTACTTTGTGTCAGGTAGCAGCTGTTAAAGAGCAGTATAACTTTCAGAAAGATTATGCCCTGAAGGTACATTTAGCAGCAATGCAGTGTATTATATCCCCTAAAAACAATACAGGCAAGAACAAAATAAAGGCAAATAGAGCAGGATGCGATTGCTGTGTAGAAAGTGCTCTGCAGAACAAGGGCTCACACAATGCCAACCCCTTCCCAGGGCAAACTTTATTCTGCAAGTGACCTCTCTCTTGGGGAGCAGGATGGTGAATAGTGCTGAGGCTGGTGAGGGTGAGAGTCTTGCTGGTGCTCTGCAGGATCAAGCCTCAGGCTTGTAACAGTACTGTAAGCTGCAGTGTCTCAGATCACTGCTGGGGACTACTGTCACGTTGCTGAACAGGGTGCCGCTGCTGGGACAGTGGGGTGGGGGATGAAATCTTTCCATTTAATAAGCTTGTTTGACATCGGCAATTATCAGCTGCCCACTGTCTGTGAAGTATTTCCTCTATTTCAGCAGCTGGAGTGGTGTTTTCCTGGCTTGCTGCAGTGCAATGATTAGATTGCTGTCTCTAGCCAGCTAGCGCTGAGATGCTGCAGGCTGAATGATAACTATGGCAGACAGAAAGGGTTATTCCTAAAGTGGTCCTGGGAGTCTTGTTGGTTTATTTATTTATTTTCCCCCTCACTGCTTGCTGGTAGGAGGCTTATAATGGGTGCGGCATCAACAATCACTCTAGGTCAAGCCGCATTAGCCCTAGTGCAAACCTTCTAAAAGATTCAGATTTATGAATTCAATTATGGGAGTTTACAGCCTGCTTAGCTTTGTTGTTGCTGTTATTATTGTTATTTATCCTGTCTGTTTTCTGCTGCACTCCAACCCATTTCAGGGTAATTAGGGAGGCTTCTTCTGATAATGTTTAGGCTGAACGACATGACAACAGGACTACAACAGAACTCTCTCGTTCTGTCCCTCCCCATCTGACAGCTGTTGGTGTGAGCATATGGGCCCTGCATGTCTTGGTATCTTTATTTCTTTGTGGGTTTGACTGCATTATATAACCTTTTTTCTTTATTCTTTTTTTTTTTTTCAAATAATTCTGACACTAAACATTAAAGAAAGCATTTGTTTGTCGTATTGTTATCTTGACATTAGAAAACAGATCTTAACAGAAAAAAGATTAGAACCTCTACACTTATTCTTTTAAAATACTGTGGTTTCTTTTCTCCATTCAAACTCATAATTTGATGGCTTAGGGCTGACTCATTATTTTCATACACTTGGGAAAGGCAAGAGAGACTATGTCTGTACAAAGGGCAGAGAAACAGATAATCAGATTTGTGATGTGTGCAGAAAAAGTCTGTAACATTTAAGATCTTTAGCAAAATACCCCAGGAGTCCAAGCAAGTTGCAGTAAGCAAATTATCTTGGAACAAATTATCTAATATCTAACTGAATTTCCTGCCATAGCTCCCATCAATCTTGTGTGCTGAAGACTACCTGTAGCGTGTACTGCACTTGATAACCATTACAGCTGGTGATTAATTGTCAGACATAAAGCAGGTGAAAGGCTATATGTGGAGGTATATTACAGACAATATTGGTAAGTTTTTCTTGGTGCAGTTCTGAGTGTTACCAAACAGTCAAGTTAACTATTAGTGTTCAAGCCAGAGAACATTTTTAATCTGTCAGGAAAGCCACACTGAAGAAATTTAGGTAATGATAGCCTACTGTTAGTGGGAAAAAACAGTTGCTTTATTTTTTCAGTTTTTCTTATATTTATATGGTATAAATCCTTTCCTCCCCTTGGCCCCCCCCTTTGTATTGTAAGTATTTCTAAATTGCCACTCTGATGTTTTCTCACTCACTAAGATCTGTTCTTGATGCAATCCTCTGCCTTGGTCAGAATACTGTATACCTACCTAAAGAAATCACCTGTGTACTAAGTCCCAACTTTGTGTGAATTAGTTCAGTGAAAACTAGCACTGCACCCAAGTTTCTCTCCCAAATTAAAAACAGTGGGTTGAAACTGAAAGGCTGGAGCTATGTTGTCCTTTGCTTTTTTTTTTAATCCTTTTTTAAATTATTTTGAATAAGAAAATAACAAGTCCAAAGAACAAACTGGCTAACTTTTTTCTGTATTTCCTTCCAGAGTCATACATGACCCTGTGACTTATGAAGCATCTGATGAGAGGCTATTTTCTTCTGAGATCTCAGTGGAGTCACACAACTTGGCGATGTCAGACCAATACACTGACTAATAGGAGAGAGAAGACTTAGTAGCATGGAAAATCACATACTAATGTGCCTAAACAACTCTGAGATTGAAGGTGATGCACTTATTGCAGTCCTGGAGAGCTGGCAGCTAGAACATAACTCTCTGTTTCTTTTTGCATGGAGGTGCACAAAAGCTCAGAGGGTGTCTTGGGCAAAGCTTTTCTTTAGTCTTATGGAACTAAACACTTAGTGGATAAAACACTTAATGGAGCGAAAGGCAATTTAGGATAGGTGACGGATATGTGAAGGTGTCAGTATTGTTGACATAGGCATTTGTTAGTTATGAACGTCTATACACCAAAGATCCTTGAGCAAAATTAACATTACTGTTTAAGGTCTTCATCTTCCTGCAGAAATAAACTCCATTTACAGAAAAGCAAAGTCCTTTCTCTTTGGTGCGGTTGTAATGCAGGGGCTGCTGAGACTGGTGAGGCTGGTTCCATGATTTCACCCTGTGGGTTCTGTTGTTAATAATTATTTAGCTTTACGTTCAAATGAATAATTGTTCAGCAATAGCTCTCTGAAGCAGAATGAAAACAATCTTCTCACAGCTCTCTGAGAGCACTGTTTTTACTATGGCAATCAGCTGGCACCTGCTATTTGAAATTGTCCTTATTTTCAGAACCAGTACAGTTAAAACAGTGTGATTACCATGGCAATCAGCACTGCTAATAAGCAATGACTCCAGAATACCAATCCTTGCACTGTAAGTCAGCTGTAGATCAAGTTTGTCTGATAGAATATATTATCAGTCTGAGAAAGTACACACTCAAATGCAAGCTTGTGTTTCATTTACAATCAGTTCCCAGATCTCAGGAGATTCAACAGCAAGTCAATTACCTCTGCTGGATCTCTGTTGCAGGACTGGTGGGGTTTTTTTTATAATCTTGAAGCACAATTTAGGTGAAACATAATAAGTAAAACACTTTTAAAATTTAAAAAATGTTTCTGAGCAGCTGTTAGAAACTAAGAGTGTGTTTGGGAAGTAGTACCTGTTGTGCAAGATGGCTCTTCAACAAAAGATAAGTCATTATCTTCCCACTAAATCCAAAATCAACATTATTCCTTGCAAGGCATCATTTCCTTAAGGTATTTCTTCATTTTTAAGGCTGACATATCTTGACACGGTGGCAGCTGATGATAGGATTAGTCAAGACACTCTAACATCTGAACAAAGCTTTGACAGAGAGCCTGGCCCCTGCATGCTGATATTGCACAAGCCATCTTGTTACATGTTATGTTATGAAATATTATTTTCATTATATTTCTGATAAATAGAACAATAAAAAACTAGGTATTATTTAGTGCTTCTTCTTAGCAACTGCTCTTCATGGGGTTTCATCTGAAAAATATTCATCCTGCTGGTAGGGAAACAGGCCGCCTTTCTGCGTGGGGGAGATCACAGTTTCACTGTGCTGCCTTCCAGAAATAGCAGGGAAATTCGTCAGGGTTTTCTGTACATGCTCTCCTTTTCTCCTACATACAAACGCATACAGTCTTCTGAGGATAGTGAGTGATGCCAAAATGAACAGGGTGATGTAATGGTCTGCGATGCCAGAGCGAGGCAGGAGTGACCCTGCATCTCCTTACAGCAGTTCATGGTCCACTTATTACATGATAGACCTGTGAGCCTAGCTCAGTCACAATCAAATGCATGTGGCCCAATACCACGCCATACATAGGGTATCTGATGACATACAGACTCTGCCAGTTGTAAAGGATATCAGGATGTCTGCTGTCTTACAGGAGAAAGGACCAAAAATAGAGTATGCTTGCTCCTAGGTACGTGGTAAAGGGGACACTGAATGAAGACTGTAAAGGCCCTAAAAATATGAAGATGATATCTCTTATTGGAAGATTTCTCCTCACAGGACTATGTGAAATTCCACCAGTGGGAGATATAGTAGAAAACATAAAAATACCTGTGTGCAGAAAATTAAGCATATGTCAAAGATAAGCTAGAAAATATTATGCTCATGTGTGTAGTCCAAGATGATCTTTTCTGTGGGTTTATTTTCAAGTGTGTTTTACTGCAAAATATTTTTTTCTTAAATTGGGATTAGTTAAATGATGAGGCAATGGGGTATTAGCAGCATCAGGCTGGCTTACTCATCTTAATTTCTGCTGAAATCTAATTACATACTCCGCTGCTGGACTTTGCTCGAGTGAATAATATCCTTATGTGCTGTTATGTACAGGGAGTTGTGGTTAAGTGTCAGGAAGAATCTAAATCAAAGTAATCATGAGGCTTTCTTCCACCTAGGTCTCTGGGCTAGGCAGAGATTCCAACTTCAGTAAGAGTAAGATGCTAAACCTTGGGGACCTTCTGCGGTCTGTGGACTTCCTTAAAATCTCTGTGTAGAATGCATTCCTCTCCTCCAGATGTATGTCAAAATGCATGCAGATGTGTGGCATTGTCCCAGCATTGTGGCTCCTCAGTAAGTACTGCGCAAGGTAGTGAATTTGAACAGGGTGAGTTGGCACTGACTGAAGGTAAAGTGAGGTCAGGGACAAGCAAGCACTAGTTTTCTTGCTGTCCCTAAACTCATGGACTTCATTAATGCAATGCAATGAGGGTGCAGGGCCTTCTCATCTAGGAACCTGGATTTAAGCGGGAGCATCACATGGCTGCGTCACTGGACTTGGAGCAAAAGGCAGTTTGAATGTCCGAGAGCTTAAGGGATGTCTGAAGTTAATGTCAGACTGGCCACTTGTCTGAGAGACCAGTGTTTCTCCTCCCTAATCATTATCACAGGCAGTTAAAACAGAACTCCATAGTATATCATTGTAAGGGGCGAGTAAGGGAGACAGATGCTCAGCTGTTACCTAACCGTTGGCGACATGAGAATCCTATGTACTTTTGTAACATGAGCAAGGTGCAAGGCATGAAGATGTAAGGTGCCCGGACATGGCCCCTAATATTTTACTGCAGCAGCTTAGCATTTGCATTGCTTTCTAAAATGTATTTGTGTATTTTTTAAAGTTATCATTAGAAGATGCAAATTTTATATAGATTTAACTATAAAGCATATTGTCATTTATTATTTGAATTACTGTAATAGCAGATGTTTTCTGTGCTGTGGTGGCAGTGCAGATTTTATGTCCTTAACACATACCAAGGCGGCCGTAAATATTTGTACAGCTATACTGTTGTTCATATACAGCTGAGGAATCCAAAGACTAAATTTATTCTTCATTATCCATGGAGACTGTATTTGTAATAGTTCACAGCTACATTAGTTGTCCAAACAGCAGCCATATGCACTGCAGGGTTGTTTGCTGGGTTGTGGATTACTTCAGAAACAATTTATGGAAGACAGCTCATTTATCCAACAGCTGACGACAAGCACAGACTTATCAACTTACTTCTAAAATATTTATCAAATAAACCTGTGGCTAAGGTACATTCTCAAAGAACCAAGTCCTTTTGTAATGATGGGATTTATGCTTCTATTTGCAGCTTGGAACTTAGGTTCTGCTAAATTTGTCCATGGTTACATATTGCCACCGTTCACCATAATATCTGATCAATTTTCAGGCAATAACAGACAATGACAAATTCCTGAAAACAGGAACATTTGTAGGTCTTGCATTATAAATAGGAAATTGTTTTACTTTAAATTACTCCTCACTAGCCTTTTAGATGAAATTCCTAAATCCTCAAGGATCCATGTGCTGCAGGCTCACAGCTGTAAACTAGGAGGGCTGGTTGGAGTTTCTTTCCCTGTTTGACTCAGGAAGTTTGTTCTTCCTTTGCAAGTAAGGGTTAAATATTTGCAAAGTGAAACGATGTAGATGTTATTTGAGGTACGTTTGGAAGATTTTCCAGTAAAAAGATTATGAGTGATGGTAAGACTCCAAGTTTGTCTAACTTCTCTGGAAGCTCTATTTGTGAACAGCTGTGAAGTTTTGTCTTGACCTCTCAATGCTTTCATTTTAGGTTCAGCATGAACCCTGACAAACCTAATTGATTTTGTGTTTGCAGTTGCAACAGTCTTTGAGCACACAGAAAAAAAACAAACCTAACTGACCTTTGTGAGAATGTTATCCTGCAACAAATCACACACAGAATGATGACATATACATAAGTAGCCAAGACGCTAGTAAAACAAAAAATTACTGCTGCCAGAATATTGTTTTCAAATGTTTGTGTGCAAGCTGGGAGGCAAAGGAAATAGGTCTCAAAAGCCAAGGTTTTTTTTTCCTACCACTATTCTGGAATAGGAAATAATGGAAAGCAAACAAACAAACAAAACCCCTGTATTGAATAAGGCAAAGGCTGCCTAAGGCTGTCAAAGAAATGCTATTCAGAAATCAGAAAGGAGAGAAAAATCTATTTGGAAGAGCTGTGTTGTAAAGGAGATGTGTGCGTTTGCAGAACTTTCAGGGTAAGTTCATACTTTTTTGTGTTTTTAAGGTAGACTATAGAACAGAAATATGTGCTTTCTTACACATATTGTACTTGTGTTAAGAGTCTGAGCTAGAGGTTGTTGCAAACCTGAAATTTAAGGCTACTTCCTGTACTGAGGAATTCTGGCAGGTTGGAAATTATTTTAAGATTAGATAAAAGGCATGGTCTTTTATTTAACGTTTCCAGCTTCAGGAGAAAATTTTGAATACTTCATAGGTATATGAAGACCAACACAGCTAAAGAGAAGGTACAGAATCTCTTTGCTTTCTCTGTCCACCCAGGGGTTACACCAGTACAGTGTCTTAGGCATAACTGTGCATTATGTAAGCTGCCTTTCTTAAAAGTATGTCAGCAAATCACTATTGAATTGCTTCCCATTGACCACAAAATCTGCTAACTTTCATCTAGCTAAGGAAGAATGTCTGCTTCCTTGACAAAGATATTTCTTGTTTGCATGAGGTATCACTTTTAGCCTCTTAATCTTTAGGTGACTCTTGGGAGGCAAAGTGATTTTCTGCATCAGTAACCCTTCACATTAAACATCTATCAAGAGTGGTTCTCTGTACCTGAGGTGTTTGTTCCTCAGCAAAGACCTCAGCTATACACCTCACTAAAGCAATATTCTTTAGCTTTTCTGTCCTTGTCTCAAATCTCAAGGTCCTTCGGTTGGCCCTCTGCTCATCTTTGCCCAGATGTAGCTGTTATGGATAACATTTCCAAAATTATGGCGCTGTAACACAGCTTTCATGGAGGCATGAGTGGGGATGATGCTTGACTTCATTTTGTCCTCTGATAATAGGCTCGGGTTTGGTGGACGTGTGAAGGAACCATGCTATAAATGAAAGGGCTGTATTCCCGCATGGGTTTTTTCGAGAGGCACGCTGTGCTACTAAGCAGTGCAAAGTGGAGGCACAACCGTGAGCCACCACCCGTACTTGGGGAACATGCTGGTAAATGGGGGCTGCTCAAAGAGCAGTAAGCTCAGGTGCAGAGTAGAAGGGTTTCTAGAGGACCAAGAATATCCATGATGATTTTGAAATTCCTCCTATTGTGCTTGGGCATGCTTATGGTTTCCCTTGTGGGGCTTCAGAAGCTAGACAGCAGGGGAAATAAAAGACGTCAGTCACCAAGGTACTTTGGAAGGCATTACCCCGGGACAGCATACACAAAGCCCATATGTCTGAAGGAGTTTCTGACGGCCTTCTGCAGTTCTAGGAAAAAGCCAGATACTTTCCTGTATCTGTACAAAAGCTACCATGGAATATTTTCATTTCTTAAATAGCTACATTCTAGTCAGCTTCAGTTTTAAGAGAACTTGCTTCCACAGTTTTATTCTGCTCTGTTCATATGATAGCTTATGTGAATGAAACCTTCCTCCCATATCCCTGCCCTGACACCATCACTTTTCTCATTATTGCTCTTTCTGTCTTGAAAGACTATTGATTTTCAATTCTCTGCCTGTAAAAACTGACTTTGTTCTATTTTTGTCTACAGGGTCTAACAAAGGAGTGCTAGTACTACCACAGCAAATGCAGGTTATTATTTTTTAAAATAACAACATTTAGGCATTCATATCCGTTAAACGCTGCAAGAATAAAATAAAGGAAAAAAGTTTTAATGCATTAAAAACCAGTGTAAAATAATACTTGTCAATTTTGCTTACAACGCTTTTGATGCTATCCACATTCATGGAAAGGTACTGTCTTGGAGCCATTAGATCATCAGCAAAATCCCTTGTTAACTGAGGGGATTCAAGATTTCACTTATTGCTGATCACAACAATGAAAAAAAGGAAGTTTAACAGAAGCGGGAGAAGCAGGATTAAAATAGAAGCATATTTTCCTTTAAGTTTGTAATCAAATGTAAGAATTTAGTCATGAGCAGTAGGACTGGGATATCAGTGAAAGGAGCACTTTTGCTTTAGCTTCTTTCATGGGCATTGATGCTCATCAACTAAAATTTCAACACGGGGAATCTGTTGTTTCAACAGCGCCTATTCAAATAGATCGTCTACGGTGGGATATTTCACAATAGTAGTAACAAATAGTATAATGTCAGATGTTCAGGAACGTGCCAAGTTTTTAGAACGATAGAAGGAAAACTTCCAAGGGAATGATATACAGTCCATGGGAGAGAGATAAAACTAGAACACCCTTTAACTGGATGCCCTCCTTATAAATTCCAGTGATGAGAATACCTTCATTTAAAAGTCAGGTGATCTACAATGCTTTACATCTTTAATTTATTACTTACACATTCCTCAATGCCTTATTACTTACTTCATTATAAATAATCAGACAAGCAACACTAATGAAGAGTTAAGTAAATTGATTATGTGTAGAAAGATTTCATTTTGTTGGATGAAAAATGATTCACAAGCAAAATAGTGATGAACCGGTTGGCTCTGAGCTTCATGGTCCTAGTCAATTTGCCCCTAAACCAGCTGAAGAGCGCACTTTGTGGAAAACAGAGGAGTTCCACTTCTGTGTCTGAGCCTGCTATATCATGTGGGATTTAGATGCCATTTCTCCTACTTTCTGGGCATGGGATTGTTTTCCAGTGATTCACATGAATGTGAAGTTATTTGGAAACTTTAATTTTACTTGAGGGGTTTTTTCTTAAAGAAGTGAATGAAAAGCTTTTTTCTTTCTTTGGAGGCTGGTGCAAACACCTTGTGTAATTCCAGTCAGTGGAGCTTTCTTACTAAGCATCGAAGTATTCTTTTGCAGAGACATTTGCGCAGGGAAAAAGTAGTATTTATTTAAGTTTCCATTGACTGTTCTAGAACTACAGTTTAGGTGCCATCCAATGTACCTATGCAAGAAAACAGTTCATGCTATTTTACACTCATGCCAATCTACAGAATCCATCTGTACACTATCAGCTGAAGAAGAATATGAAAACTTTCTGAGTGAGACTTTGGGAAGAGTGCAAGGCATATACAGAGAACAGCTTCAGTGGCAAAATATATACTTCATTTAACTGTTTCATTAGGGAGACACCTAAAAAGGTACACATATGCACACACACAAAAAGGCAGTTCTATCATATTGCGTACGTATTGCATACTTTAATGAAAAGATTAATTTGTGTGTGCTTATTCTTTCCTAGGGCTGTGGCCCTGAATCTTTGTTGTACATCAGCCTTTCTCTGTACAAAACCACCACATACAAGGGTGCTGAGACACCAACACTAACTTACCTTATCAACATTCCACTTGTGTTGCAAAGCACTATGAAGTCTGAGACCTTGTGATGCTGGATGAAGTGGAGGCACATAAAAAATAAGTCTTGCATTCTAATTAGCAGAAGCTGTGAGTGGTGAGGATGACAAGGAAAGGATGAAAGAGCAACACATGTGAAGGATGCTGTGGTCAGCAACTGAGCAGTTCTAAATAATTTCATGGGTTGTGGGAAGTTTTTTATTTGACTGCTGTTGGACTGAGACTGATAAGTATTACAGCAAAACAACCTGAAGAAACAATCCTGGAACAAATTGAAGAAAGAAGAGGTAATAAGTAGAGGACAATTACCCACAGTGTGCAAAAAAAGACTTTATTATGCTAATGTTTCATTGAAAAATTATTGCGCTAAATAAGTTATTGGTTGAAAAATAATGACAGATAGCAATGACTGCTCAGGCTAAGTACACAGAGGATATAAGCAACCCTTAGCAGATTTGTGTGTCAAGTCTTCAGAACTTCCATGTGACCTGGCAGGAGAGATCCCTAAGAAAGTTACTGCCCATGGTAAAGTGGTTGGGGGAGCATCAACCAGTACGGAAAAATATCTTCCTAGTTAAGCAAATTATAGACAAACCCAGCTCCAGTATCTTCTATTCTTTCAAGCAGAGGACTTCACAGTGCAAGCAATAACAGATGTTCTTGATCTGTAGATTTGAGAGTCAACATCACAAGACTATAGATCACTTCCACGCCAATCCATCTGTTGAGATAAAAATTTGTGCTTCTAGTGGTGCACTGCCTCTGCCATAAGAAACTTCAGGAAATTTCAAAGTTCATTTTCAGCCAAACTCAAGTCAGAGGGTGGATCAGACCTCCCTGGAAGACTGGAAAGAAGAAAACGATCCTGTGCTTAACTTTCCTGTGTAATTTTAAAATTGCTTACCTGTCACCAAAGACTGTACACATCAGTATTTTTTGTCTTTAAGGATGATGTGATTCTTTTGTCCAGTCCTGGAAGCAAGAAGAAGCCAACAGATATATAAGAAATGTGTTAAATAGGGACCTCTGTGCTAAGTAATCTACCAAATGAATAGGACTAACAATGAGGCAGCAGAAGTTGCCTTAAGAATGCTGGCAATGCCTAGGGAAGGAGTCTGGATCTTCACTTAAGGGATGAACACAGTCTCTCTGGCTTGTCCATTGAGAGCTTTCTGGAACAGATCCAACCTGGAAGGAAGGTGGTTACCACAAAGAAAAGATTCTTCCACACTGATCCAAAATCAGACAAGACTGTCATTTTGAGCTTTCTCACAGGCAGGAATTATTATAAATAGAAGAATGGCCCAAATTGCAATAAGGACAATTCTATTTTCAGTTTTTATATTAGACTCACAGAGTATTCAATTCATGCCCTAGTATACATCTATGGTGAAATACTGTCTCGAGTACTCAAAAATAGTATGTAGGATGTTAAGGATGAATTATTTATGGCCTTTCTTTTGGTCTGTTCCAAGAAGTACTTAGATTATCATTCCTCTGTGCTTGACAAAGTTTCATGAAAGTACCTGACAGATACTTCCAAACATAAATTTTATCCTATGTTCTAACATCTACATATATATTATACTGTTAAAACTCCCATTGACTTCTGTGGGAGCAATGAAATTCTGTGTTTTGGGGAAACCTCAGCTTCAGAATCATATTCATGCAGATTAAAATCTTAAACTCCCAATGACTCATTAAATATAAACTCAAACTTTTCAGAGGCTTTTGAGTTTTCTGGACACATAGCATGTGCACATATGCTTATGGGGGTGAGTCAAATGCTCTAACTTTTGAATACTTAGGACAGTCTTACTCTTGAACTATGGAAAATTTTGACATCTAATTTTCATGTTATCTAAGAAAAAATATAAAGAGGGAAAAGTAAATAGAAACAGAAAAGGAGTATTAGATGTGTCGTGCTGTCTGAAATGCATGTATGCACCTAGAATTTTGTGCTGAAAGCATTTGACAAAACCACTGTGGAAATTTCTGTCAGTGACTTTATGTTCTTCCAACCTCTTGGAGCTACACAAAGAGCACTGTTACTTAGCAGAAGTGTCATGCTTGGTATTCACCAAATACTATTTTACTGGCAACTACAGCTGAGTTTGGTTTATTTATTTTCCTGAAGAAGCCTGGAAAAACATTCTTTTGGAGATGCATGTGTATGGGAAAATTTTAGTATTTTTAAATTCAGCCATTTTGGAGTTACATGGAAATTTATACTGTGTACTGGTATCTTAGTGTAATGTGGATTGGGACATTTGCTGACCTCTGCCAGCAATTCATAGGCTAAACTTTTTATCTGTTTGTCACTCAAAAGACAAGTGAGCCAAAGTAAATCAATTTCATTCTACTCATCCACAAGCATCCTCCTTGGAAATTACTCTTTCCTCCTGCTTGAGACACTTTTTAACCTTGTCTGTGCCTTTTGATTTCTTTGCTAAGTTTTATAGGCGGATTCACAGATCTGTGTGCCACATGCCACTTACTTTCTGAGCACAAGAACTGGCAAATAAAATACAAGCCGAGTCATCATTTCCCCAGGGCCTTTAACAGCTGAAAAAATGCCTAACCCTTGGTTTTTGGTCTTTTATTTTCAAAAGAGTGTGTGGATATTTGAAGGAAAAAAGGCTGCCTTCTAACTGCTTTACTGCTTTCTTCCAATATGATGAAAGAATTCCAGCACACCTGCTGAGAAGTCCTCCCAGCTGTCTTTGGACTGGGAATCCCACTGGGTGCCTTTGCTCCCCAGTGACAAGCCCTGTCAGCACATGGCTGAGCAAAACCAGGTGCCGCTGAAAAACCCTAGGGTGCCCATGCTGTTGAACAAGACGTGGCTTGTCAGTATGTTAGAGCAGCTCATAGATGGGTGGCTTACAAGTGACAACCTGAAGTTGCAGCTGACAAAGATTGTCCATTAGGTTCCTTTTGCCTTTGAGCTTGTGCACGGTTCGACTCCTCCCAATGCGAATGGTCCTGCTTTTTCTCACAATGTAAGTTCTGTCATTTCTCCCCTTGTTGCTCCTCTTCTTTTCTCTCACTTTCTCTTTGCCCTTCTTCCTTTTGAAAGGTGTGCTTTTTATACTATTTTCCCGCTTTTTTCTTCTTTTTCCTATTTTTCCATTCTGGAAAATATATGCTTAGATTCCCAGTTGTTTGTTCTTCTCTTCTTCCATGTCACAGTGCCCCTTTCTGAACAAAAAATATCACTGTTTATTTTCTGTCTCCCTGTCCTCTCACACACATGTTTCTCTAGGTACCTATTACTTCTTTTCCAGATTTCATACCCACAGAACTAGCTTAACGTTGAGGTCCAGAATAGAGAGCATGTAGTGACCTCATGTGCTGCTGGGCAAAGCCAGGTCACATATGTAAGCCAGATACTGGCGTAAGATGCCAGCAAAAGCAACTGAATGCTATAGCTTGTTTAGTCACCTCAGGCAAGTCATCTCTTTGCTTTGTTTCACCTCTAAAATGTCTCTAATGATACTTACTGCCTTTGTGATTTATGGATGGAAAACTCTATGCACATTCTGGTTGTTTGTATCATTATTATTATTATTGTTGTTATTATTATTATTAATATTTCTACAGCCTAACTTGACCCTTTAGCTCCTTCCAGTTAAATTATTGATCCTAAAAGTGTGTACAAGATTATAAATAAAGAGCAATTTGTTGTTATGAGGCCTATCTTTCATAATACAAGACTAAAGGGTTAGAGGAAGGACTACCTTTCTGAGACTTTGCTTTTAAGGCACATAGTTAATAGTCAGAGATCAGCTATGAAACCTGCTAGTTGGTCAGATAAGTTTTTATTCTGAGAATGCTTTTTGTAAGTAGTTAGGAAACAAAGAAACACCATACAGGATATTTGGAATAATAACATCAGCTGAATTCTTTCTGGTATAGTGCTAGGTTTACTCTTTCTAATCCGATGAGATAGAGAGCTGTACCCAAGAGGAACGACCTAGATACAGACTCCAACTGACAAACATTTTTTAAGAGAAAGGAGATCCTATTCCATGTCAGTGATAGGCACTGAACTGCACTGAAGAACTGAAGGTGTAATTCGTACAGCAAAGAGCTGATGCACTAAACGATGGTTTCAACGTACTGAGGACAGGGTATTTTCTTTTAACAAATTTGTATGGCAAAACCACTAAAAGCAGGCCAGATATTGCTTAATGTGGCCCTTCTGCTTTTCTTTAATTTGATTTATCCCTGCTTTCCCAAACAGGACCATCTGTACTCTTGATTCCTGGCTGGATATTTGGGAACATAGGGTGAGGTCCAAAAAAAGCATTTCTGAACAACTGAGGTGGAATTCAGGTGCCTACATCAAGGCCATAATTCACAAACAAATGGGCTAAACCTCTTGGGCTTCAGAGGGCTTTTAGCTGCAGAAGAACCTGCAGTTCTGCTACTGCACATGCACCCCATCTGCTGACGTGAGTCCCAGGTGATGTGACGTGACCCCCCATGGACAATTCAAGGTTATCACAGTGGGACTGACCACTCAAAACTCATGTCCCAGGAATAGTGTCTTACACTATTATTTTCTGCTCAGCGCCTGAGTCTCACAGAAACACATCATAAGGCTGTGAAAATGTATCCTCAACCAGGTGATGGACATATTTTCATAGAACTATATCTATTTGGATTTTTGTCCAATCCTGGTTTGATTTAAGTATTTAGGTATCTCCCACTCACTGTATAACGTGCTTAGGTGTCTAATTTGTTTTTTTCAGGGTGCAATCCTCCTGGATGAGATATCCTGAAAGAAAGAGTGAAGACACTGCATGTCATCCTACTTAAATACCTCTTTTATATTTGGTTCTTTAATCTCAACAACTGAGAATATATCTTTAAAGCAGTTTGTTACAAATCTCTTAAAATCTACATCCCACGTAGTTCATCAGATGCTGAGTCATGAACACAGCACATGTTTATCCAAAATGGCCTGTTTAATTAGCAGCTGTAAAACATAACAAATGGAAAGAGCTGTCTGATCTCCTCCAGCCATCTAAATGTACAACAGTGTGTGCCTGTGGTCTTGTGCCATGTTAGTTCTGTTCAAAACGGTTTCTTCAGTGATCAGTGAAGTCAGCAGGAACGAAGGCAGGTCAGCATCTTGAAAGATCATGCTGCTTCTTTAGGTGCTTAGATGTGGCATGCACCCATGTTTGACCCAAATTCTGGAATGGAAGCCCTTCTTTCCTCTTAACGCCCACATATACAATTAAAAATAAGGCAGAGCTTTTCAGTGCTCATGAAGCTCCCCTTTAGATTGTTTTTGGCTTTGGGCAGTCCTCCACCTGTTTTTTCTTATGAATAATAACACAATAACACAATCATTAACATTTATTGTATAAACAATAAATCTGATTAAAAAGCAGACAGTGAAAACCACATGCTATGGCAATGATCCACGTGAAAGGAGCATGTATAATATGTTACTTAAAGAAACTGTGGGATGAAACTAGCAGATCCATGTATATATTTTTGAAGAAGCTTCCTGGTAACACCTGGCTGAACATGGATGGTCAGAACATACTGCTATTCAACAGGTAAATATACAATTTAATTGTCATCGGAAGATTTAAATACTTTTACTGACCTGTGTAAAACACCATTTGTTCTTTAAGTGTCAATAACAGGAAAGGATTAACTGTTGGCTTTTTGTGGGTTTTTCCCCACAACTTTGATTAACTCAGAACATCTTTGTTTAGCCAAAAATGTTTTGTCCTCTGCGGAAACATTCACTTCATCTCTTCTAAGTTTATATGGGTTTTTTTGTCAGATAATCTTGGGAAATATTTTATCAATGCTATCTTAAAGAAATCAATTGTTAACTAGTACAGATAGTTTGTATTCTGGAAATGGTAAGCGCTGTGTTTCTTCATATTAGAGATGGAAGAGGTAGGCTTGAATATATGGTTTAAATAGGAAAAAAATTTGGTTGATTTTACTTCTTCCATTGATCAGATATTAAGGTGGTGTTCATTTTAGTTGACCATAGCTGTTTAAGAAGCAGATGTCTCGTCTAGATTGCCCCTACAGCCAATGGAAGCAAAAGAGAAAAATGGCTGCAGTGGATGATATACATCACCTGCCTCAAACACTGGGCTTGCCCTCTGTAAGTGCCTGTATCTTTCCACTAAATACCAAGCAGATGCCTAATTCTGGATTATTAAAATTAGGTAAAATAATGTTATCACAAGGCTTTAGTCCTGTACTGATCTCAGAAGCTTTGTGAGGCTCATGGTGGTCCCAAATATTTAGACTTCAGTGCCTTAATTCGTTAGCACATACAAACCAGTCTTTCTATGTGCTAGAAATAAACAAGGAGCTATCAATGGCTAGAGATAATATGTTTTATTCTTCCCCTATGTTTGCCAAATACTCTGTGTCATTCTACATGCATTATTCACTCAGTTATAATAAATGTTGATTTTTACTGAATTTGTTAATTCAACATGTTCAAAATTCTTTCCTCAGAAATGGTGGCTTTTTCCTTTGTCCATTTGCTGCCACTTTAGATCAAGATTACTAAATCTATACAAGGCAGATATTGAAACTTCTATATCTATCTATATCTATATCTATGATTATTTTAGTTTTCCATGGCAGTATAATGACAGGCAGCGTATTTATAATCTCAGAAGTAGGCACTAGTTCAGTAGCTCACTCCCTTTCTGTTTAGCAGTGTTTCTTTTAAAACAATGGTTAAGTTCAGTTGAACAAATTTATTGGGAACTTTGTTAGCATCTGTCAGAAAGATGTCGCTGGGTCTAGCTGGACTTTTGGTCTGACCCAGTAGAACCATTCGTATATTCCCAAGTCCTTTTCTAAATCCGGACAATGAAATGTGTTTTATAAAGGCCATATGGACCCACTATTAATGTCCCACAATTCTTACTTAGTAAAAAGACAAACAAAACAGTTCAATGGCTGCTTTTCTCAGAGGAAACACTTTTATTCATTGTTCTGTAATTTTCTTTTTTCTATAGAAGTTTGCATTAAGTATTCTGTAAAATGTGTTGACAGAGGCAGATGAAGTGATGACTCCTGCAAATCTGGCATACAGAATTTGCTGCCTCGGGATGTCTTCCATTTTTTTCATGTTTTTGGTAAATCTGTGAACAATATTCTGCTGTGAGTTACTGCATGTGTTTTACATGTAGGTAGTGACTAAATAACAATTACAGGAGGGCAGCTAGCCAACTCAATTGGCAAGTGCTAAATTGAACTGGATATTCAAAAGCGGGAATGCAAATATTTTGGTTCAAAGTTTAATTCATCAAAGTATAATACTTGGCACCAAAAGCTTTTTTAAAATAATTTTCCTTACTCTGCAGTCATGAATCATTCCAGTGGTGGATATATGCATGAGTGATTCCAGCTACAAACTGCTGAAATTTGATGTTGGCTGATGCAAAAAGGTAGCTATTACGTTGATTTGACATCTAGCTCCACATCTTGAGTAGATACCACTACTCCATTTAAAACTAATTCCTCAGGAGTGACATCTCATGCACAGGGATTATGAGTCATTAAATAATCATTTGGTAACAGAGTGCACCCCTTGCCTCTGGAAGTGGTGTTCAGTATGGTGCATACTCAATTAATCAACCTTAAAATAATACCTTCCACTCTCCTAAATTACACTTCCCCTCCTAAGTTTGTAGAAAAGGCTCATTTAACTAGAACATGATTTTAAAGATAGAAATGAACCTGGTCAATGTAACTGGGATTCAGATCTGAACTTTGTCAAAGGGCTGAGTGATTGGATCTGGTGCCAAATGCGACTTTATGGCTGATTTGAACTGCTCTGCCGGTACAAGTCGGAAGGAAAATCATCAGATGCAGCTCCCTGATGACTCCTGCTGCATAAGGAAACCTGTGGAACATGGAAATGGCTGGTGGTTTGGGGAACTTCAGCTATCCTCATTTGCTTTAGTGGCCTTTTGGGGCTCTGAACCTCAGCGTGCATTCCAGTGTAGTTGAGGTATCCCTGATTGATGACCGCTTCTGGACAAGGCTGTGCTTGTCCCTGAAGGAGAGCATGTAGTTCCCACAACCAGTCTGCTTGTAACAAATACAGCCTGAATCATTGAAAGCAGAGATTTACAAACTATTTTTGTAGGATACCATGGTAGTGGGGGTGGCAGGTATCAGGAACAGTAGCGTGAGTGATGATAAGGGCAGATCTGGCTCTGTGTCAGCTTCTGTATTGCTCAAAATAGCTCGTGTACTCTTAAGGATACATGTATTACAGCTGATAATTTCTAATAGCCTCCACTTCGCAGCTGAAAACTCCCGCAAGCCTGGCTCCTA
Organism: Phalacrocorax aristotelis; assembly: GCF_949628215.1. Taxonomy (NCBI): domain Eukaryota; kingdom Metazoa; phylum Chordata; class Aves; order Suliformes; family Phalacrocoracidae; genus Phalacrocorax; species Phalacrocorax aristotelis. The sequence continues at coordinate 87,227,711 of NC_134276.1, forward strand.
GCCCATGACTATTTAATTCGGCTTCTACAAATGTAACATGGTATTCAGGACTCAGTCATAATGCCTTCAAATTTGGGGCTTTGGCCTTGGCTTGGCACTACTGAAAATGGAAATACATGGAAATATCACACTAACATTTTTTACTGAATTAACATCATACATATTTGAAGTAATTTTGATTTGAGAAAGCATTTTTTCTAAAAAATATTATAATTATATTTATTTTTTTAAAAAAAGAAATATGCACTTGAAACTATTTATTAGCTGTTTTTTAATTGTATTCAACATCCTATTATCTTGCATGAAATAGCAGTGATTTCAGCAGAGCTTTGCTGCTTTGTCTCACTCAAAGGCTTGGCCCACAGGCCCGTAAGTGTAAAAGCACTTATGTAGGTGAAGTTATAGGATCTGAGCAAATATTGCTGTTGCCGTAACAACGAACATTACTATTGTTCCTTGTGATTGAACTAGACTAATGACAAAATCTTTAAAACACTTTTTTTTTTTGGTAATGAAATTTTGGTGTCAAAGTCTTGAGGACACTGCTTCAGCAGTGTTTGATAACATGAATAAAAACAAAGATAATAAAATGACATAATTCATGGCAAATCACTAAAATGGCATTAATGGCAAGTCACTAAAAACTCTCAATCCATGAAAACTATTTTTAAATTATTCCATTATTTTGGCCTTTATGAATTATGTCATGCAATGCAGTTTTGCAAAATTAAATTTAACAGGAAAAAAACAATCATTCAGATGTGACCTATTGTTCCTTTGCTTTTATGATGGGCCTTTTATTTTTTCTTTATTTATCACCTTAAAAGTAGTTATCTGGTTGCCTATGCCTACTCTATAATCAAGGAAAGAGATAGAAGGGATAAATGCTCCTCTGGCGATACTTATCTTTTTTCAAGTGACAATAGAGAAACCTGGAAAAGCCAGCAAGTTTCAGCTACTTGCTGGCAATTAAGTTAGAAAAGATAAACCCCACTGTAATGTACAGATCATATTCCATCTGCTTCTTGGCATTTTGCTCTTCCAGTGGAACAGGGCAGAATTTTGACTGAATATTTTTCATTTTAGTGATGCTTAATTCTTCCTGTACCACTTGTAATCTATAGCCAGAGGGGAACACTGTGATTAGCCATGACCTCCTGTACAGGAAGGACATGGGACTTTGCTAGGTGAATTTGTGCAAGAACTAGACCATATCTTTTGAAAAACTATCCAAACTTGAGTTAAACGTTTTGAAAATATGCACCCGATATTTTTGCCTGAATGGCTTGAGTCTCAGCTTCCAGCTGTAGCATCTTTCCAAATCTTTGTGTGTTGGTTCAGATGCCTCTCCACTATCAACTTGTTTTCCCTTAGAGATATATTAAAGACTGTCCTCAGCTAGCCCTTAGTCCTTCTTTTGATAAGCTTAATCAATTCGGGACTTTGAGTCATTCATTATAGGATGTGTTTTTACAGGATGTGTTTATTCATCCTGTAATGTTTCTCATGCTTCTGGTCTGATTCCTTGTCAAAATGTGGATAGTGCCACTGGCCTGTATCCTAGTGCCAATTATGCAGATGATGGAGCTTCCCCAGTGTGTTATCCCTCTTGGCTACAACATTTTACTGTAGTTTATATTTATATTTATAATATTTACATATTATCCTTTATGGTTTGCAAATTGATTTCATAATTATTATTTTCTAAGATGTAGTTTCTTATCCTATAAGGATGACATCTGACTTCTTGTCCTGTTTCTACATTAGGCCATTTTATAATTGCACAAATTTTGCCTTCACCTTTTTTACCAGCCGCTTGCACACTACCTAGTCCCTGCTTCATTTGAAATTCCTCTGGTTTCTGTACACCCACAAGCTTTATCAGTAACACTTTCATACTGAGTCATCAATAAAAATGTTATGCAGTATGAGGACAAAGACAAATTCTGGGAAAGCCAAACCAGGACACTGCAACTTAGTATGCTGTTGACAACCCAAAACTTGTATTTCAACTGTTTCTATAATTTCAGACCTGTGATTTATGGAACAGAAGTGGTGGTTTGAATAACACAAAGTTCCCACATTAAAGTTGTATCAGCTTCTCTTTGCATTCAATTAGTCATTCATGGTGCATGGCCTGTGAGGTGGTCCCTTGCCAAAAGGATGCTCGGATATTTCAAACAAGCAGTCACCTGCAATGGCTAGATGTGAGGGGCAAATACCTGGCTATATGCAGGTTACAGACACGAAGCTTTGTAGTCTTTTTTGCCGTTGCTTGGGATGCTGTGGATGCACTGTAAGTAACTGGGCACATCCAGCTGCAAATAGAGCATTTTTTTCACAGAGGATGCTGGGTGAGTACTTTTTTTATATTGAATCAAAGTCTACTGTGAAATGACCCCAAGCACCTCTTGGGCTTTGCTGCAGTGTCCTGGTGGTGAAGTGCAGTGTGTTCTTGCATGGCTTGTATAGCCTCTAACATAGCTAGACAAGGAAACTATGTTTAGAGATGTGCCTGTCTCACAGATTCTGTGTTCACATTTAAAAGGTCACAAATCTCAGAGGTTTTGAGTTTCGGTTACTGTTTTGGGCTTGATTAACTAGCGTGTACATTCCTCTAGGGTCAAAATCAAACCTGTTTTTACTGAATGAATGGTGGGGAAGAAACATTCAATTCACAGAAAGGCCGATATCAATTCACTATAAACTCCTTCCTTATTAGTGAGAAGATAAAAGATCAAAGGGCTACTGCTGTATGTTTCTCTTGTCAGTTTTTGCTGTAATAAAGATAGATGGTCATACTGTTGTGCTGACAAATGTCTGGCTGTTACATGAAATTGTTAAAAGGAACACTTTGTGTAAGTTTGTTTTATTGTGAAAAGATCTGTCTTTAAAAAATAATAGAAATCCCTCGTTATCCAGAAAAAGGAGGAACTTTGCAGCCTGCAGTGTCTTACATTTCATCTCTCTGTTTAAAGCTCCACACCGGTGACTGGTGACATTTATTTTGCTCTGTTTTAACACATGTTTCCTTTCAGCAATGCTATCTGCCCATCAGGAATCAAAGCAAATCCAGACGGCTCAAGAACAGATGGCTTATGGTTTAAGAAGCATGGGTCAGATTCAGCCATACAGCATACCAAGTTCACAGGAGTGCTCTTCTTACTTCTAGAGATTTTGAGTTGCTGAATAATGATTTTTCTCTGCTTTGCTATTGTTGGGCTGTGAAAGTTAGCATGCATGAGTGAGTGAAACCAGAAGGTGCCCTAAGAAGGAAAGTTCAATATGCTCCACTCAAGGGAAAGAATGAAATTCTCATATGGAAAAAAAGCACAATAATGAAGTGGTTGCAAAGCCAGAGATCTGAGAGTTATTTTAAAAATCTGCTTTGCTTTGAAATTTGAACCAGGCTCCTGGAATAAGTCTGATAAGCAGTGCTGGAGACAGCCATGGTGTTGCCAGGGAAGAAAAGAAACGGGGATCTAGCAACATCAAAGCAACTTCCCTGTTACATGACCAGAAATGTAATGTGTAGCTTGCGGCTAGAGGAGACAAAGTCTTGCCTGATTTAGTCTAAACGCAGACCTGTTTGCAGCCATAAAACTGTGATACAGAACATTAACAGTCATTGCAGGACACTATGGTTACATATTACAGTAATGACTCAGGGAAAAGTTCTGTTTCAGAGGTCTAAAAGACATCTCATGCAGACCACAGCAAACTCATCCTCTCACCCTAAATTTGTAGTACGATCAGTCTTCAAGGCAGTGTTCATCACTACTCTTTACTGCCTGCCTCCACTCTAGAGGGAGAGAAAAGAGCGTGATGCTGTGAAGTCTCCACATGCATTTCAGGTGTTTCCACATCCACGGGATAATGAAAGAACAGGACTTGATTAGCACAAGCAGTAAGACTATTACACCTGACATATGCTCATACTACCGGTAGAGATAAAGTGCCTTGTTTTTTAAAAACATTTAAGGATGGAGTCCACATCGTACTTTTTACCAATAAATCCCAACTGTAATACAAAGTCAGAAGTATTATCCCTATAATACAGATGGACAAAGAAGCAGAGGGAAGTAAAACAATCTAACCTTTCAAGATCATGCAACTGAATGGTAATTGAAAAAGAAGCCAGCTCTTGTCTTACTTCAGTGCAATGTTTAAAGGCCTTAAAAGGGAATGAGTTCAGGTTTTAATTCTCAATACCTCTTGTAGAAAGGGAGAGTTTTGAGAAGGGAGCTTAATGAGTGAAAGATATTCCTACTGAACTGAACTTTGCATATATTTAACTTCTCTGCTTTCAAAGACCTTCTGTGTCCACCTTCATTCTGGATTCTTCACCAACAGCTTGAAGTAAAAAGACAACTACTGAAGGGCTTTGGAGATGGATATGCATGAATCTATCTGTGATTTTCCCTCATTCTCTCACAATGTTGGAAACAACATAAACTGGGACATATCAATGTGGTATATCCCTCCTACACTGTATATTCTCTCAGAATCACACAACAGTTGAGACTGGAAAAGACCTCTAGAGGTCATCTGGTCCAAGCCCCAGTTCAAGCAGGGCCACCCAGGTTGTCCAAGACCATGTTCATATCTCCAAGGTGTCCTCACAGTAATAAAAGTGTTTCTTGATGTTTAGGCGGAACCTCCTGTGTTTCAGTGTGTGCCCATTGCCCCTTGTCCTGTGACTGGGCATCACTGAAGAGAGACTGGGTCTCTTCTCTTTGCACCTCTCCTTCAAATATTTATATACATTGATGAGACCCTCCCATAGCCTTCTCTTCTCCAGGTTGAACTGCCCCAGCTCTGTTTTTCCTCATATGAGAGGTAGGTGCTCCTGTCCCTTAATCATCTTTGTGGCCCTTCACTGGGTTCTCTCCGGTATGTCCATGTCTCTCTTGTACTGGGGAGCCCAGAGCTGGACATAGTAGTCCGGGTGTGGCCTCACCAGCCCTGAGTAGAGGGGAAGGATCACCTCCCTTGACATGGTAGTAATATTTTGCCTAATGATGCCCAGGGCACCATTAGCCTTTTTGCAGTAAGGGTCATTGTTGGCTTGTGTTTCACTTGGTATCCACCAGGACATCCCAGCTCTTTTTCTACAAAGCTGCTTTCCAGCTGGGTAGCCCCCAGCATACATTGGTGTCCGGGGTTGTTCCTCCCCAGCTGCGGGACTTTGCACTTCCCCTTGCTGAACTTCATGAGGTTTCTGTCAGCCCATTTCTCCTACCTGCTGAGGTCTAGCAGGTCCTGCTGAGGACGCCTGCTGAGGATGGCAGCATGACCCTCTAGTGCATCAACCACCCCTCCCAGTTTTGTGTCATCAGCAAACTTGCTGAGTGTACACTCTGCCCACTCTGCCTCATCATCCAGATCCTTAATGAAGATGTTAAATAGATTGGACCCAGTATTGTCCCCTGGGGTACACCACTAGTCACTGGCCTCCAACTAGACTTTGTGCCACTGTGTTGTTTTTTTGTTATGTCTGAACTGCTTTTCATACTTACCTGTAGACCTTACACTAACACGGAGTACTTAAGAAGTGAAAAAGGGTGGCAGAAAAAGCAGTTCCTATACAGAAATTGAACATGATCGTTTTATTCTTTATTACATTGTGCTTGTTATCTGCTGGACATTATTTAATATCTCCGTTTGGTTCCTGCTTTCTCACTCTAGTTCCAGTCCTGCAGTGGAAGAATAGACATGGCTTCAGGAATACTAATTCCAGGAAAATCCTTAGAGATCAGCACAGGCAGGCATAAATTAGGAGGAGCTTTAAGATACTGTATTTAAGAGCGAGGGCCAGACTAGCCCATCCTAGTACTAAGGACATAATGGGGATGATTTAGTTGTATCAGGGTCTCAGCTGAGCTTGAGGACAAGCCTCTGACGTTAGTTCTTACACTCAACATTGCCTTGCTACAGCCTGTTATCTGACTGAACTTTACAAAATCATCTTATGTGGTAGAAAATGCAAGGAATAATATTAAGCCTCTAATGGTTCATTTTCAGAAATCTTGCTTTTATTGTACATATGATCAACACAACTGTAACTACCTGCTGTTGTCCTGAGTGCATCTTTTTCTCCCAATTGCATAACCAGAACAAATGTTCATCTGCTGCAGAAAGGCTTGATGCTGACATGACATGGATTTATAGGAGCAGAGCTGGTAGAGCAGCATGAGAAATGTGTTCTGCATAGCTCTAGCTAATATTCTGAGTCTCCTGGTTATTATAAAATTTCTAAGATTTCTGAGTGTCAGCCCAACTATAAATTAAACCATTGAAAGAGTTAGAGATGCTTGTATGTTCTCCCTTCCTCTCTGCCAGTCATTTTCAGCAAGAAAAATTAAATCCTTCCAGGTAAGAGTTGTAACACAGTACATCCACTTTGCATAACTTACCGTAAAAGATGAAGGGCGATGGAAAATAAAAAGTCCAGTGATGGCATCATCCAAAAACTCTCCAAAACTTATACTACAAACTGATTTTAAAGTATTTCCATTGTCTCTGCAGAACTTTAAACCTTTTTTGATTAAATAGAGATACTGAACAAGCACTTTTTTTCAGGCCTCTGGTGTTTCCTTAAAGGCAAGTGAAATATTAACGATAATTCTAGTCACAGATAATATAGTCAGAGGACTCTTATTATGAGATAATCTGACATTTCAGATGCACAAGCCGTGGAGTTTTCCTTGTAAATTGAATTGAAATGTTCCTTGTGTCTTAAGTCTATATTGAAAGACTATGTGTGGTGCAGGGTTACCCAAACCAGCTCTAAACAAATTAGCCTGGGTACCAGCTGCTGTGTAACTATGTTAACCGAGAGCTCCATCAAGGCTAATGAGTTCTGCTGAGATGCAGGCAGCATTAACTCAGGTAAAACATGCTGCTACTATGGTATTATCGTACTCCTAATTTCATCATTTGGCTATTGTACTGATTTTCAGCAGCTAAAGATCTGTTACATCTATTTTGAATATTGTTTGTATGTATTTAGGCTTTGGATTAAAATAATTCAGAATCAAATTTAACTCTACTCTGTGTATTTATGTATATAGGGTATAACAAACAGAATATATTTCATTTTAACAGCTATTTATCACTGTGAAAGTAACGGGGAAGTATGGAACCTGAACTTACCTATCAGAATATTATTGAAGGTAATGTAGAATTCTCTAGCAAAATCTCAGCTTCCTTAAATACACTTCCTATTGTTTTTCACAGTGAGTGGCTCTAATTTTTTTGGTGAGGAAAAATGAAGTAAAGCCTTTCTCATTCTAAGATTTAGCCTGGCAGGGAATTGAGAATAGCAAGCCATTAGTGACTTATAAGCAGATGCAATTTGTAACCCTGCTATACATACAGCTTGGGGACATTGTAGAAAGCCAAATTTTCCACTGGATGTTCTTGAATACTCAGTGAGAGTAGAGTAAGTGTGCTGCAGCCTTCCAGGCTATTCTTTGGGTTTCTTTTGTGGCTTGTTGTATCATGCCTCCTAGCTTTTTAGCCCACTTGAATGGCAAAAGCTACATCTGCACCAAAGATCTAGCAGAAATGCCTTTTTTGAACTGCTAAAAGTGGTAAATCCAGTGGGTCCAGTATCCTGTGCAGGTCACAAATGAAAGCCTTTTAGCAGACACTTTGCAGAGACTCATACACACCTATGTGCCATTTTTAAAAGGAAGAGCCTTTAAACTACAAGTGTTCTACAATAATTTTCTTGGTATTTGATTTCTCTGACTTTAAAGTTTTTGGCAAACTTTTGTGGATCAACAGGAAGGAAGCATGTGTATGGAACATGATTTCTCCTGGAGCTGGTCTAGTCTGTAGGATTCTTACTGAGCATCTAGATCTAGCCTACAGTTTCTCTTAGAAAATGTCATTGACCATAAACATGACCAATATAAAGGACAGTCCTTTAATATCCTCCTCTCTTATACATACACATCAGAAAAAAAACCCCTTCCTATAACAAAATATATATCTTTCTCAGTATTGAGAAATTAAGAGTTAGGCCATGAGAAATATTTAGTTACTTCTATTTTTCAGTAGGTGCACTGAGATACTACAGTGACAGTGGTCAAACAAGGACCCCGCTAGAGGTAACTGCGTAGTTACAGGCTGGCTTCTCTCCCAGGTGGCTCAACCCCCACAGCTACTAAACCTTTGGCCTTATGACAAAATCTAAAGCTGTATGGGTGTTATATGCAGAATCATAACACTCTGTGTCTTCTCTGCCTCAAAACAAAAAAATCTACTTATATCTAAAGACAAAACCACATTGGCATGCATTTGAAATTGAGTGCTGAAATTCACTAGTCTTTTGGAAAATGCAATTATGTGCATAGAAAGTGCGTGGGGGTGTAAGAGCTTGAGAGACACAGCCACATGGCATGGCTGTTTGCAAGTCCTCCAAGCTTTTTTCATTTGAATCCCTTTTATTTCCCTGAAACTGTTCTTCCTAATATGTGTCACCTCCTCTGGGCATCTCCAATTTTTCAAATTGAAAACATCACCAAGATATCAATTTTTTCGCTGATATTCAAAGGATGGGCGTTGCATTAGCTTGTTATCTAGGACAGTCAGCTGAATAACAACTTTCTGCACTGCAGCTTTTTTAACTTTACCACAGTAAACTCCTGTGAAATAATAGAATTATTTTCTTAAGCTCAAGCAATTTATGTGTTTTGCATAGAAGTGTTGAGAATAGATGAACAATTTTTGGGAGAGAGACCATAATAACCAGCTATTTGGCTGTGTGAACTCTCAAATAGCACAAGCTGCAGGACATAACCCTACAGTCCTTTGTCAAGTCAGGTAATACCAAGTTAGGCTAAAGCATACCTTTTAGAAAGGAATCCTCTAATAAGTTGAACATTTTGAGTGTGAAAAAATTCATACAGTCCTTTGTAAAGTCTTTCAATGCCTAATTATGGTCTCCTTTCCCAGTTAAATATTACTGCAGTGGAATTCCTATTATCTACATTTTTGTTCCCTAGGATAAGAATACCTTATAGAATAAGGAAAAAAAAATCAAACTATTTCTCACTCTCCTGCATCAACAGTTCTTCAAGTTCTGCACAATTGTATAAGCGGCCAGATATTGTAGTGATGAGCACACCATAAATATCCAGAGACTGGACATAAATGTCCAAGGTGTATCCAGCATATCTGTACATATGACTGCAGCATATGTTAGCAAGCTTCCCTGGCTGAATGAAGGTAGCATGAGCAACAGTAACAATGCAGATGCAATGGCACAGGCTTTGTCCAGGCTTTGCCTTTACTGAGAACACATACCCTGGGGCTCTGCAGAGTCCCTCCGCTGGATGCCAGCCCAGACACAAGCCTGTGCCACTTAATCTCACTGCTGTTGCTGTACATGCTGCTTAGCTGACGGTGAAGGGATGCAGGGCCAGGCTAAGGCTGCTTTGCGCTTTGGCCAAAAGTTAGTGGTGGCATAAAGGTTCAGCGCAGAGACAATGAGCAAGCAGCCTTGTTCCAGGAGTCTTGCTGACTGCCTGTACCAGGATGGCTGAAATAACCAGGACCACTGACTGAAAGGAGAGATGGGAAGCGATTGGCTTCCTCTCCCTCTTGTTTCCCCTCATCTGCTTGCCACTGCTTTCTTAGCTTTCTCAGCTTTCTCCTGGTGGAGGAAAAACATGGACTCACGAAAGGGCCCTCTCTTACCAGGGTGACGGGGGAGACGCCTGCTCAAGTGGTATGTGATGCTGCTGGTGCTGCCCTTTAGGCTGGACTTGGAGCCATGTTAACTCTCAAGAAAATTGGAGTAGCTCTTGCTTTTGTGTTTAAGACTGATTTTTGCCCTAATCTGCTGCCCGCTGCTAAGGTATACCTTGCCTAACCCTAAAAATTGCTGCATGCCGCAATCACACCTTATTTTGCCATCTGCAGCAGAATGAGGTAGTGTCATGCTCTGAAGCAGAAAGACCTGTGCCTTTTGCACAAGGAGATTTTTATTTCTACATTGCATTGAAGGAAAATTAGATTCACAGTGTTGGTTACATTAGCTGTTGTGAATGTAAGAAATGTTTGAAGGGAATTTAATAATTAAGCTGATTTCAAGGGCCTATCAACAAGACTGTCTGCACTTCAGCTCCATAACAGAGCCACTTGAGTAGAGAGTGTTCGCAAATATACGATGAAGTTGACAGATTAGAACATGGCTGAAATTACTATAGATTAAAATAACATAGGCAATAAAAATGCAAACACTCTGAAGCATTTTAATAACAGTATACTAAATCACCCTCAAACAGCATTCAGCAACACATGCCACAGGGATTTGGGGCTGCTTATCCAAACTGTCTTGTGCAATATTGCCCTTTCCTCACCTTCTCTATAAGAAGGCTTAATCTTTGCTAAAAGATTCAGATTTGCCACTCTCTAACTCCTCCTGTACGTTCCCTTAGATGATCTGAAGAACCCCTGTATATTTAGGCCTTATTAGACATGGAGCTTGACCTGAATTCATTCGAAATCAACTGCAATCTGTCGAGCTGGATGAATATATGACACCACAGAAGTCATTAAGATTAAAATGCTGAATGGAGGCTACACAGCTAAGTCACTGTGCATTGAGTTAAATGCACACCACCTTCTTGTCAAGGAATTAAGTGTGTATCACATAGATAACCATGGGATTTTTATTTTGGGTGGGCATTTTAACAAATTATTTTGCATTTTGAACAGTTGCCAAACTCTGCTTTGGCTCAAAACACTGTAAGCTTTTTGGCTTCTTGGCTGTGCTTATAGGCTCTTTGGGAGCAGGTTGGCGGAGTGTTTTTTTCATTTCCTTTTTTCACTGAAGGCAAAATCTGATAATACATGATCTTTAACAACAACAGTCTTTGAACAGAGCTTGCTCTTAATTTCTGCAGCATGACTGCTAGGTGGCAAATCATGTACAAATGGTTCCCCTTGATTTCTAATACCTGCTGCACAAAAAGTGTTAATTGTCTAATAATGCAGCACCAATCTGGGCAGCAGTTTTGTTTGAAACGATCTCACCATTTATTTATTTATTTATTTGCTGGGGGGCTTTTATTAGCACCTGGAGGTGAGCTGCTTTGACATATTATGCACCAGCAGTCGTGCTGAGCAAAGTGATGAGTCAGTCAAGCCCTGAAAGGTTCCTGCAGGGTGACCATATCTGCTCACAGCCATTACTGCTGTTAATGGCAGAAAATGCACCGGCCAGGTTCTTATGCCAGCCCGTGCAAGGCCTCGCCACCTGTGTCAGCCTTTAGGGCAGTATTTCTCAAACCAATAGCTAAAGGTGGTCTGCAAAAGCACTGTAACATTTTAGATGCTTCATCCCCACTCTTACTCCCAGGCTTTCCAGAGGAGGCGAATATTAAGTAGGGAAAAACAACAAATTCACCTTCGGCATTCCAGATGTTAAATAATTGCCAGTGTCATTATAAAAGGTGAACACTGGGGGTTTTTAGACTACTTTTCCTCTAGAAGAAATCAACAGTCTTTGAGGTTTAAAGGAGTTTAAAGATTAAATCATAATCTCTGGGGAGCATATCTCTACAGCAAACATTTGGAAACCTGTTTTGACTAAATGTTTTTGAAATATCACAAAAGTATCCTAAGAAATCCACTGCCCCAAAACAGGTTTTTGATAGCACTCGCTGCACTGATAGCATTACTTTATTTCAGGTAAAGCTACAGCTGATTCAGTGTGACCTCATTTGCAGGATTAGTTAAATGCTTTAAAGTCTTAACATGGCTCTTCTTTTGCTGATGTAACAACTTCAAAGATCATATTTGTCATAATCAATGAAGCACAGGGGTTTTTTCTCAATTAGTTTTCCCAAAGCCCATATCTCCCTGTTTCCAGTTTGAGTGGTTTTTCAGGTTGCACATGTACAAGTATTTGTACTTTCAGCACTTACAACATTCAGAACATCTGAGTCATGTGCCTCAAAGTCTTTTTTTCTGGGGATTCAAGCCAAACAAGGAGATATTTCTTTCTTCTTCTCCCCCTTTTTTTTTTTTATGCCCCTGTAAAAAGATAAGTTACTATCTGAAAGGAAGATGCTTTATATTTGAAACTTTGCCTTTAGGTGAAGCCATTCCACCATTGAAAATTCTTGTTCTTTTAATTGTTTACATAATAGATTCTCTGCAGGCCTACATGTTTTTTAGAAACAGAATGAAAAATTTGGGTGTCAGTGCTGAGTCCAGAAGTTCCAGGGCCTGAAATGACTCACAAAAATACAAGATGAGGAGAGAGGAGCCGGGGCAGGTAAGGACTGTGAGGGTCCTCCCTCATAACAGAGCAGATCACTTCACTTGCATGTTGTTGAAGGACGCTGGCTGAAAAAAAGAGAGGAAATTCCGGTTTTGTTTTGGAATACTATGTCTGAAATCCAGAAGTTATTGCTTACCTCATATTATAAACAAATATAATGGGGATTCCCCTACAGCCATGTTAATAAAGAATCTTTGAAAAATATCAATTAGTCAGAGAAGAAAGATAGACTGAGGTAGTGAAAAGCAGAAGACAAATAAGAATTGTTGTGCCAAAAAAATTTCATGCCTAATAATCCTGTTTTGTTCAATACAAGTTCTTGTGCTATGTCCATCATCACGTTATAATGGGAAGCTAAGTCAAAGGGGAAATTTCAGGTTTGCAAATAAGTAGTAAGTCTTCCCCATGCTGCTTAATAAAAAGATTTTTCTTCTCTTTTCTTAGTTTATTTATATAGTGTAGTTATGGTACATTTGAAAAGAAGATGACTAGCCAAGCTTTTAACACTTTAAGTACATGTTTACTTTTTAATAACATTCAGACCTTATTTAACAGTACATAGAGAAAGATACAGAAATAATTCATTCTGGACAATTTAATGTATTCACGTTAGGTAATGAGGAGATCCAGGCTGGATATATACCTTTTTCTGGTGGGTCCAGGCTTTCTGAAGGCAATGGGAATGCTATTTGAACTTCAACACAAGAAAGCTTGGGGTATTAGCTGAGCCAAATATTTATGAACATTAACATTATAGATGTGATTTTTTTTCTTCAGTTTTCATGCTAAATCTAAAATTGGGAAGGGATCTGTTTTAAGATATTCTTGTCAACAAAATAATATTAAATACTTGAATGTCTCAATATATTTTGGAAGCATTACCCATTATACTTGGTAATTTGCCAGATCAGGAGCTATGTGTTTCAGTATTTGACTTAATTTCAGCAAACATATGAAGTAGTAATATATCCTATACTTATAAAAGATAGGCTGCCCCTAAAAATAAAATTGATATGATAAACTTTTTTGTAATAAAGAAAACTGGTACTGGTTTTGGTTTGCTGGAATACAGCACTTGACTGAAGCTTCAATTCTCTCCAGCTGCTTCTTTCTGCACATCCCACCACGCACCCACACATCCTCACTCTTTCCTTCGTGCTGGTGGGCATCATTCTGTAGCTTCAAAGGCTGTTGCAGTCATTTGGGGTGATGTAAGCTGGTCGCATATGAGAGCAGCTGTCAAGCTGTAGCTGCAAAGCTTCTCTGGCAGTGATAGACAGATCTGCAGTGATGCTGTGTGACGTTAAACATAGTCACACTATACAGCTAATGGTTTTAATGGCTTTAATTCAGACAAGTGTGGCTGAAAGTAAATGGGCATCAGTCTCAGCAGACCAATAAGCCAGGTTCAGCTTGAGCATGGGTCACAGTCCAGTTGCATGTCAGATGTGACTGATAGAATGTGCAAGTGGCTAAGATGTAAAATTCAAACTAGTCCAGTATCTAAGGACATGAGGCTTAACTGTATACAGAGGGATAGAGAAAGAAGAGGATGTCAGCTGGGGAAACAACTGGACTGCTGTCATGAGCTGCACTCATTTTCCAAGTCTGAGGGGTCTGTCTTGAAAGTGTAGGGCAGATGTCAAAAAACCTCTATCACCATAGTATTCTGGCACAGCAAAGCAATGTATTTTCCCCTAGTCTCATTCTCAGAAATGGCTGAACCTGGTTTTAGCTGAAATTTAAAAACCACACGCCCACAAAACCAACCTGAAGTAGATATGCAGCTTAGGAAGTTTCAGCACAGATGACTAAAGTTAAATTATGGTTAAAAAATTTAGAATTGGCTCAGGTGCTTTGACTGCTAGGAAGTTACACTCTCCCCACCAATAATTAAATAGGATTAATCATGTCGCATTTCCTGTGTGGTTGGCCTGTGGTCCATATTTGTTGACACTCCAAGCAATGCATACAGTAGGGACTTGAATCACTTTTTTAAAAATAAGCTTCTTCCCTGGGAAGTAACTAAAAAACTTATACCGTGGGATTTGATGTTTATTGGCTACCTTGAGAGGAAAATTGAATCACAAGTGACAGGTATGAATTTTTCACTTTATTTGTACTGGAAAATGTTCTGCTCCAATGTTGATAAGAGTAGGAAAAGAACTTACACAGAACAGAATTTTTTTAATAGGAATTACACTTATTTTCACTTCTTTATCCTTTTAAGTTCTAGTTGCGAGCGCAGGGAATTCAGGCAGGGAATCATAGGGGGCTTAGTACATCCTCACCAGTACAAGGCTGCGCAATTCAGATTGTCTCCTCATTACACATGGGCCTGTAATGATGAGAAAAGAGTGCCACAGAAAATATAACATCAAGCTGCTACGAGTAATCAGAATAATCAGTGCTGGCAGCAGTCAGTGGCAACTCAAAGACAAGAAAGTGGTTTACATGGAGAGGCTTTTCACAAAAGTGCACACGTTCCTTTTTATCTGCATGTCTGTGGATGGAGCCATGTACTTATAATGCCACACCAAATGTAGGGAAAGAAGATCCATTTCATGAGTTGTATCTAGCCCAGAGCAAGGAGGATAGAAGTGGAGGAATGGAAGACAAAATAGTGGTGAATCTATAGCTTGCCCTCTGCTTCCCAGCCAAAATTGCCTGTAAACTAGGTAACTGATACACCACACAATCCTACCTAGTGATGACTTATTGATCCCCTGTTGACTTGAGAAAACATATCATTAGATCACTGCTCAAATATATAACCCCTGTTTCTACCGTTGCTTTGTCACTCTGGTCTCTGCCTATCCCAAAACCCTCACCACACCAACCGAAAACTTCTGGGAAGATATTACTCATGTCATAGCTAGGGCAGATAATATAACAAGTGACTAAATTCAGATGTGGGAAAAAATCATTGTAAGTAGTGGTCCAAGGTGGCTGTAGCTCATTACAGTATTCAAATAACAACCAGATGCCTATATGATGCCTTCTATGATGGCATGACTGTCAGGGGTAGTCCCATAACATCCTCATAGGTAAGCTTAGGAAGTGTGGGTTAGCTGAGTGGACAGGGAGGTGGATTGAGAACTGGCTGAATGGCAGAGCTCAGAGGGCTGTGATCAACAATGAAGAGTCTGGTTGGAGACCTGTCACTAGCGGTGTTCCCCAGGGGTCTGTGTTGGGTCCAGCCCCGTTCAACATACTCATCAGTGACCTGGATGAAGGGACAGAGGGTACCCTCAGCAAGTTCGCTGATGACACCAAGCTGGGAGGAGTGGCTGATACACCAGAAGGCTGTGCTGCCATCCAGCGAGAGCTGGGCAGGCTGGAGAGCTGGGCCGAGGGGAACCTCATGAAATTCAGCAAGAACAAGTGTAAGGTCCTGCACCTGGGGAGGAAAAACCCCAGGCACCAGTACAGGCTGGGGGCTGACCTGCTGGAAAGCGGCTCCGCTGAGAAGGACCGGGGAGTGCTGGTGGGCAGCTGGCTGACCCTGAGCCAGCACTGTGCCCTTGTGGCCAAGAAGGCCAACGGTATCCTGGGGTGCATTAAAAGGAGTGTGGCCAGCAGATCGAGAGAGGTTATCCTCCCCCTCTACTCTGCCCTAGTGAGGCCACATCTGGAGTAGTGCATCCAGTTTTGGGGTCCCCAGTTTAAGAAAGACAGAGAACTACTGGAGAGAGTCCAGCGGAGAGCTACCAAGGTGATCACAGGACTGGAGCATCTCCCTTATGAGGACAGGCTGAGAGACTTGGGTTTGTTCAGCCCAGAGAAAAGACTGAGGGGGGATTATATCAATACCTATAAATATCTAAAGGATGGGTGTCAAGAGGATGGGACTAGACTCTCTTCAGTGGTGCTGAACAACAGGACAAGGGGCAATGGGCACAAGCTGGAACACAGGAAATTTCATCTGAATATGAGGGAAAACTTCTGTCCTGTGAGGGTGCCAGAGCAGGGGCACAGGCTGCCCAGGGAGGGTGCGGAGTGTCCTTCCCTGGAGACATTCAAAACCCTCCTGGATGTGGTCCTGTGCCCCCTGCTCTGGGTGTGCCTGCTCAAGCAGGGGGGTTGGACAAGACGATCTCCAGAGGTCCTTTCCAATGCCTAGCATTCTGTGATTCTGTGATATGAAGTAAAACGCTTGCTGTTTCACCACCAAGAAAATTTTATGAAGTGCTGTATTACGGACACTTGCATAGTTATCTATAAATATAAATTGCTGTGGACTCATAGTCTTTTTGTCCTAGTTCTTGCTGAAATCACTTGCTGAATGAATGAAGTCTTCACATGATGGGGGAAGTGATTTTGGTAAACTGATCCTGTAGAAGCCTGTGACTTCAAACTGACTTTCTGGAAAAAAAAAAAAGTTTATGTGAAAATAGAGGCCTAGGATAGACTTAGTTTTCATGGTAGACTTCAATTTCACAATAAAGTTAGAAAGTACCTTTGTGCCATGGTTTACTGAAAAGACAAAACTATGACCCTCTATTCAGTTAGGTTGTAACAAATTGTTCAACTCAGTTTGAAAAGATAAATATATGACATTTCTTTTTATCATGAGGTGTGGAACCTGGTTTAAGATGCTGATGGATGCATGACTACCACTCTCTAGAAATCCACAATCATTTCTAATTTTTAACGTTGTGAGTTCAGATGACATAAAATATCTGGTATTTAAGAAAATGTTAAGACTTTAGGCAGGGATTTCATAATTAGTGTTATTCTGAAGGTACTGGCAGGGAGACTTGAGGTACTGAGAGGGTGTATCAATATAAATCTGCTTTACTGACTAAGCAGAAAGAGAGGTCCTCCCAGGTGGAGTAGGCTCAAATTGTCTGCACTGGAGGTGAGGGGAAGGATATGGGTCTTGCCTTTCAGTTCAGCAAATAACCTCAAAAAGAGCGAGGTCCTAAGATCCAGCAATTGACTCCCTCTGAGAATAGGATTTGGAATATAAATGCAGTTCATGACAGCATTTGCAGTTTTCCTGCATTTATAGGTACCTGCTGGCTTGAAACTCCGGGTTTTGCTGTGAATTTGTCATCTGATTCATAACCCCTACAAAACTGAGAACAAAATGTGTTAAGGAACTCAAACCCTTCAAAGGATCTTCTCTTTCATATTTTATCTTTGTATTCCTACAGAGGTGTAACATACTTTTATTATTGTAGAGTGTGAAAAACTGTGTGCGTGTATGCATCAGTATATGAAAGTATGTGAAAATATATCAGGAAAATAGAGCCCCAAAGCTAGACTGAGCCTAAACTCTGTCCTGTAAAATTACTGAATGATTAGTTCTGTGTTTTCTGAAAGACTCTAGAGAGGCTGAGCAGCCACCCAAGTGTTGTGCCTTCTGTTTCTGTTGAGCTCTCATCTATGTTCAGGGTGAGAGATGGGAAAGAAGAGAGGAGACTGGCCACCACTGAAAATAGCTACCTGCTAATAGCTTATGTATGTTATGGGATTGTTAACAGCTTTCAGGCTGTGGCTTTTGAGTACAGAATAATTTGATTTCAAAAGTAAAATATTCCAATGACACATATAATTTCCCTGCCCCACATAGAGTTTTCAATCTGCGCCTGAAAATCATTATCTGTATTTATATAAGCACCAATTACTTTTAATTAAATAGTGAACTGCCAGTTTTCAGTCTTACTTTAGGACTTGTATAGATTCATTTTCTATCATGTCTGCCTGATGACGGGACTAAGTGATGACTAACTCAGTAGTAACTCACTGATTTACTGACCTATTTTTATATCTGTCTGTTTTAATCCTTACTTAGGGCTCAGATGTAGGATTTAGTTCAGCATAATATGTAACCCTGCATCACGGGGGCCATGTTAGGTGTCCATATACACATTTTGGCCAATAGGAATTCAAAATGCTATGGACTTCTTTTCATCATCTTTCACCATAGCATTTCTTTCTACCAGCTTCTTTGCAAATCTGAATGCAAATCATCGATCCAAGAGCTAGATCCCATAAAATATTTAGCCAATGCAGTGTAAACATGCTAGCAGATACCTTTTTAGTGTACAGCTCTCAAGGTGGTGCCCAGAGCCCTAAGTTTATGTTCCCTCTATGGTTGGTATGAGGAAAGCCAACAAATGGCTTTCTGAAAGCAGCTGTGATGAGGATGGAGCTGTCTGTGCTAGACTAGGGCTTCTATTTCCTTGTAATATTAATTAGCTGAATTGTTGTTCAGATAATGACTGAATGAAAGCATCTTGGATGCTTTACATCTTTTTCATTCTCAGGGAAAAGTCATAATGCGATGCTAACTTCTTACAGGATGGATTGGATTGCCAGATTGACAGTGCATCAGCAAAAAAAAAAAACAAACCAGAAATGCAATCAAACCCATCAGATGCAGAGAACAGATGTAATTTCTAGGTAAGTTCAAAATGTATGTAGGAATCAGAGATGATTTCTAGGTAGGTCCAACAGGTATGTAGGAATCTCAGACTCGACATTTGATCTTCTGCCTAGGGGAAATAACAGAAAAAAACCTCTTCCACCTGAATCAGACCTCCATTATGACCTGAAGTAAAGACCTCCTTTGAAGAAGGGTGGGCACACATGCAAGGTCCCAGTTCTATATAAAAATTCCTGATCTATGGCAAGGAGTCAGACGCATAAAATGACTGTTTATAATTTAAATAACAAAATATCACAGAGCATGTGAATAAAAGATGAACAGACTGTAGTAATTTTCCCCTTTCTGACACTATGCTATTAGCTGAATGAGTCTTGAATTGTTGTAATATGAAGTGAGAAACAAGCAAGCACAAATCCCAGTGTGTGGAAGTGAGAGTGACTTTGGTTTATTGAACAGAATATCCTTTTAAGGTAAAACAAAGTAGAGTCTATGTCTGGTATGGTTTGGTCAAAATTTTGTTCACTCTTCTTTGACAATAGGTGCCTAATCTTCTATTGAGCACACACAGAGATTGTGTCTATAATTTACCATAAAGTTAATGGGGGTTCTTCTGGAAACACCCATGTGTCAGTGGGCTTGGATAAATGCTGACTGCTCATGACCCTGTGCGAATTCTTTAATGCATAAGAAATACAGACAAGCATGTTATGCTTACTTGCTCATAGAAATGAGGCAGATTCTCTTTTCCTTTTTTAATCAATATATAAAAGAAAGCAGGCATACTGTCACCTCATCACCTCTGATTGTGTAGAGAACAATAAAGGGAAAAAGATTTCAAATAAACACACATCTGTTATTGGTGTGAGTCATCCTTATGAATAGTGGTGATAATGAGAATGGTGTATTGTGTATCTAATGTCATATCTCTATTTCTGAAGTAGGTTATTCTTCTGCTTTTTTACTTTTTATCTTTTCTTTCTCTTTGTGGAGTTTACGATGGCTCTAGCATAAAGTTCCCTTGTGCATCAATTATAGAAAAGGTGTATAGAAGGCAAAAAATTTTAGATAAAATTCAGTATCTTAAGTATAATCTTGACACAAAACCATCCTAAGCAGCTGCTAGCTTTCCCTGGCTTTTCTGGGCTTTGAACCCATTCTCTATAGAGTTCTATAAAAAAGACAAATAAGTGTCCCCCGTTTAAAAAATTGAATGGAAAAAGCATTGTGCAAAATGTCTTTTTGCTGGAGTAGTAGATAATGGGACTTCCTGAGTGAAAAAAATAGGTTCCCTTTTTTCATTTCTGAAAACAATTATATTCTTGCTATGAAAGGTATTACCTGACATAATTAGTAATACAAGACAATATCAGAGATGAATTCTGCTACCTATTGAATACTTCAGCCTACTCTAGTCTGTTCTGGTTCAGACAGTTTAGACAGAGGGGCACAGAAAGAAGGGGATGTAGATGCTCACACACAGACATTTACTGCATTCTTTCTGCTGAGCATGCTGAGTTAATGATATCTCTCCATACCTGTTGAGGAGCAAGAGGAAGATATGACTGCAGATAAAAGAAGGAGAAAATGGTTCAACTGCTACTGGATATCTAGCTAGATCTTTTGGCTTAAATGGTCCCCAGTGAAATAAGTTTTTTCCTTCCCCAAGACAACTTACATTCTCGAAAAGAATTAATAGGGGATATTAAAATAATTCTGGATTGCCAGAAAATCACCTCAGAAGAGATTTTGACTACTCAGTATAACAATAAAAAAGGTTGGACCTACAGAAATATACTAATTTTACTTGTTATTTACTGGAGAAGAAGGAAGAAGCTAAATCTGTTCGGGAAAGTTTTCTTTTTTGCAAATAAGGACACTTGTACCAAAATTCTCGCAGAATATTGTAGAAAACTTTGGTGGTTGTTAGTTGTCACAACAGTAAATTTATACTCAGGAGAAACAGGAAAATGGAAAAAATAAATTGGTTAATAATCATATAACTTTGAAATTCTTCTGACCCAAAGATAGTGATGTGTAAAATCATTTGTTGCTGTAGCAAAATGTCAGTTTGGTACTGGTAAGCGTTTAATCAGCTTTCTGCTTGATGCACTTAATGCGACTTCAGTGTTTTACTTGAGATACACAGTAAAGTGATTGATGACGAATTCAGGAGAGAGCACAACTGCCAGTCGCAAAGAATCAGGTCTGTTTAGTGCCCACATTAGCTTGGCTCTATTAATAATTCTCTGTCTGGCAGAAGATGTTAAGTAACAGCCGTTAACTATCCTCAGCAGCTATGGATAAATTTCAGCAAACAACAGAAACCAATAAACACAGGTAGTATACTTTAATAAGTTCTGTCTAATATACGACTTTCTCATATTTTCTAGACTTCTTTATGTACGACAGCAAACTAAGTACTCTGCTGTTTTTCCCCTCTTCTAATTCAAAACTGAGTATTCGACTGCCTCATTTTCTGTGTCCTGTTTTCAGACTGCATTATTCACAAGTCAGGCGTAGACATCATCTCTCACCAGATTAACGGAGGGCACCGGCCACCCACTCGAAGGAAATTGGCACTCTCCAAGGCCAAAGCGGCACAGCAGGTTGACATGAGCCCGGCTAGACCCAATCTGTGCCACCCTGGTTTTAGAGTTGGATTCACCAGGAGGAGAGGTAACGTGACCCAGGGTCATAGCAGAAAGTGGTGCTGTAGTCAGCAGCAGAGTGAAATTTCCTGGCTGTTGTCTCAGTGCTGTCCACCTGTCTCACCTGTTGCTCAGGGCACACAGTCCTGCTGCAACCTGGTGGTCTCCCTTCCGCTACACAAATAAGAGAAAAGCAAAACTTTTGTTAACAGTTGCAAAGCCAAGCACTCCAAAGTGAGGAAATGCCAAGATTAAGGTATCCTTTACCAGCAGAATTAGATATCTTATGTGTGCATAAGTGTGCTATCTATCCATCTATACAGGTATTTATGTTTATATTTATGCTGTAATACTGTCTTTAATTACACTGTAACATATACTTTTTGACAGCATTCCCTAATTCTAGAATGATTATAATGCGATATGCTGGAGACAGAACACACGGTTTACCCCTGTGGCCTCATGTCTACTTTGCAGAGGTCACTGCAGCAGTATAGGTTATCTACTGCTACCTTGATTAAAAGGCACTTAATTACCCTTAACAGGGTGTAAAGGAGCTGGGTGAATTAAGTTCTTTTCTTTTTTTAAAGACATTTTCAATCTCTAACTGCATTGTCCTAGTTACAGCTGGGGAGTTTGGGAAATGTACTAGTGAAATTGATTACTCAGACATGTGTGACTATGATTCATCCAAAAGCTTGGAAAAGAAAAGATGCACAAGATCTTCTCCAGCCCCATCATTTCATCCTTTATTACTTTATTTGAAACAAAGCTTGGACAACACAAAAATAATTTGATTTTATGATAGCCATAGGCAGAATAGAAGACGTTCTTTTATACCTACCCATGACAGAATTGTAGGCTAAAGATTCAGTTTGAAACAATTGTTTTCCTCACTTCATTTGCTAACCACTTCGAGGGCATTACATTCTCATTTCTTTCAGGCAATCATAGATTCTGGGGACTGGAAGATTTGTAAAACAACAGCCCACCTACTCTTAGCATCTTTTGTCTGGCAGTAGCTACTTATCAAGTACTCTAAGGAAACTTAAAAAGGCGATTGTGCAATTGAGAAACAATCCCACCCCTGAGGGTTTCAGAAGATTTTTGCCTAACTAGTAAGCCTAGCTTGTGAGGTGGCACATCAAGGCAACTGCAAGAAAACAAAACACTCCTGAATAAGAGAGCTCTGGAAGTTTCCATGGTGCATAAACACATCAGTTCCTGTTTAAAATCTTTTTAAACTCTAGAAACATTGACATTTCTAAATGCCCACTTCATAGGTGTTATCATATTGACAGAGTTAGAACTGTTGTGACTAAAACTTGTTGCTTCGGGGGAGTCAGTGTTCACGGCATTGATAGCTAACCTACGAAAAGTATCCTTGAGTTATCCAACCTTGAAAATAGTTTTCTCCTTTTCTTCCTCCTAGTCTTAGCCATTTTCTGACTCAGACGCTAACCATGCACTTCCCCGCACGCAGGCATGACCTGGGACATGTTCCTGACTTGTAGTTCTTAGCTATTAACTGTGGGGTCTTCCACATGCTTGGTGGCAGTTCTCATCCTGAAGTGCCGTTCCCTCTAAGGGCAAGGGTAGCTAATAATACCACAAGCAGGCAGTCTCTTTAAAGTCTTGTTTTTCAGGGCAAAATCACTACTAGTAAAAAATACCTTTCTAAAAACCAAAGTAAATCTTGCTCATTTTTAAGGTGCCTGTTTGCCCCCTGCATGGGAACCTTGGAAGGACCAGCTCCCTCTGGGTTTTCTCATAGAGCCTCCCCCTGACAGCTTGTCTCCTTGCAACAACTTTTGATATGCCCTTGGCATTCCTCAGTGACTCACCACCATTTAATGGGGATTAAGTTGTTTTTAATTGTTTATAATCCTTTTGACCTTCTGCCTCAGCTGAGAACCTGGAAGCATGCCACCGCACTTCAAGCAGGACCTGTGGTGGTTTAGGGGAAGGCACAGGTAATATTTTTTTTATTGGACCAATTACTGTGGTTGGAGAAAATAGATCACTTTCAGGACTGCAAGGCCTTGTGCAGGTCTGAAATGGAAGCAGCAAAGTTCAAAGACAAATGCAAGTAGAGAGCAATTACTTTGAACTTAGTTTCTTTAAGTTAATGAGTTAGATTACAAAAAAGAAAAGGCAGCTGGTATCTGTGAAATGGAGACAGTGTGTTAGCAGAGGGAGGGGTGACAAATTGTTAGATCAAAAAAATGACCTCTACTTTATGAGGTTATTCCAGGCGCATAGTAGTCTTCTGGAGGACGTGACCATCAGTAACCATTCGACTAAGATTCACCATTCCAAATATGCTATAGAAATTATGTACGAGAATGCTAGATAAACCTGGAATATAGTCTTCTTTATCTAACCACTTAAAATGATGAAGTAAGATAAGAAACAGACTAAAATGAAGTGCTTCTGAAGTTTCCCCCACCATTCTGCAACTTACTCCAAAATGCCACCATAATAACCATGACAGGCACTGAACACAAGAACCAGTAACATATCAACAGCTGCCCCAGCCCCTACCTGATAAAGAAGCTTTCAAGCACCTTCAGTCATTGAAAAATCTGTTAGCATAAGATGAACTGCCAGCTCCCAAAGCCCAAACGTCTCCCTAGAGGAACAGTCAGGTGACATATGTGTATATGGGGAATTAGAATGACTCCTTCATACTTCTTCCTTAATAAGCCAAGCCAGAAGTTAAGTCCAATACCACTCCTATGGCAATTTCAGGAAGAAGACAAGGAAACATATTGGACTTGAAGTCTCAAGACAAAAGCTCATCTTGGACCACTATATTGACTATTTCAGGAAAAGAATTGGGAGAAAAATAACAAACCAGCCACCGCTGCAATTTTTTTCCTGTCTCACAAAGTAAGTCTATCCTAAATTGCAAGAAGTGTAAATATGCAACTAGATAACACTACGACTAATGAAGCCAA
Organism: Phalacrocorax aristotelis; assembly: GCF_949628215.1. NCBI lineage: Eukaryota > Metazoa > Chordata > Aves > Suliformes > Phalacrocoracidae > Phalacrocorax > Phalacrocorax aristotelis. The sequence continues at coordinate 87,252,017 of NC_134276.1, forward strand.
GGAAGACCCTGTGCAGAAAATAATACATTTTCTCCACAATGAAACAGTTATTTATCATAACTACATCCCCACTAGAGTATTGTCATGTCCATCAGGAATGCCCCTGGCCTGTCCCCCACTTCCCACTCTCTGATAGCATCCTGGTTTGTCCTCAGTATGTCCCCAACATGAATATCAACCTTCTGTGCTCCAGCCCATACAAATCAAAAAAAATCATCTAGTTCATCCTCATCCTGAACTGCTTAATTTCAGTCAATATTTTTTCAGACAACAGGCAGAGTATAAGCACAAAGGTAATTCTATAACACTTTTACTTTATCATGAGATACCTAAAAGACAAAAAACCCAACCAAAAACAAACCCCAAAAAACAGGAATAGGAAAATATAAAGGAAAATAAAAAGAGACTGTAAGTTTCTGCATTACAAAGCTTGTGCTCTGTCTTATATACTTAAATGAAAGCTTTGTCATTTACACTGAAAACATTAATTTCTTCATTGATTTGTAGCAAATTCAGTAACAAGTGTCCCTCCATCAAACCCCCTTGAATATCACTTCACTGAAATCACCTTAGATAGCCTGATCAGTATCAGACTACAATTTACAAATTGTAGTAAGAGACTCTCAGATAAATCTGCTTGCCTGAAGAAAGTCAGGCACTATTCAAAAGATGCAGACTCTTTAGACCACACCTCTTTTGCTCTGAAGAGATCACTCATGGAGATCACTTTAATTATTTAGACACCAGACAGGTGTGCTGTCCTGGTCAGGTGAATGGCATCCAGGAGTTAAAAGGACCTAAAATACTGTCAAGCACTATTGTTACCAGCCTAATCTGGGACCTATAGGAATGATCATTAACACCTTAGAAGATCCTAAACCAAAAGACATTTTGTCAGAACTGGAACTCCTACCTTTCATATAGCTCCAGTCTCACAAACTTCTGCCCCAGAAACAAATACTCGGGGCTAGCAGGTACCAAAGAGATTGAGACTGTATTTGAGCTGCAAACGTTGCATTTGGCAACACATCTTCTCACAATAGCAATATCATCCTTGGAGACTTTACAAGGCATTTCTGCAGCCATACGCCCTCCTGGAAACTATAGCTAAGACTAAACAACTGTGATGAGCTCACACAACCAATGATGGACAGAAACACCCATCTTCCAGTGGGAGATAATTCAATACAGCCACACCATTTCTGAGATTTTGGGGGTCATTCACACAGAGGTTCAATGAAACACCTCCAAAATAGGAGGACAGGTACTAGAAGTCATCTCTCTTAAAACCTCTTTTGCGACATGTTCTCATTTAACACCCTGTACCCCAAGCTAACCTCTCTAGTTTTGAGGAGGGATAAATATATTTCTCATTCTTTTCCAGAGCATTTAACACGATGATTGTCTCCACAGGTACATGCTACTGTTTTGTTTCAGACAGCCTGATGGATTAATTTCAGCTTTTGCGGCTGCCATTTCTATTCCAGGCCTGAAGAGGAGCATGTGTGTCCAATCACTTCTCTGTTGTTTCCAGCTTTAGCAAACTAGTCTAATGAAACATTTCACTTCTCCCCACAAACTTTGCTTTAATTCTGCTCTTAGACCATCATGGCTATACTACTATTTCTGCAATATTCACAAAAAAAATGGTTAGATCTCTGTATTCATGATATTCTTGTATTTCAGCTCAATGTCTCTCATGCAGACTGAAGCCCTAAACTGAATTATTTATGGGATTACTGCTGGACTTGTGGGCTCCTGCGATTACTGCCTGTGTTATTTGGGTTTTACGTGCATAGGAACTTGAATGTTTCAGAGCCACCTCTTTGCCTGGGATAGCAATGCACAGCCCTCGGGCTGCAGTGCGGCTCTGCCAGTTGACAGTGGTACCTGGCTGCAGGCTGGGAATCTCTGCCCTCGGAGCAGCCTGTGAAGCCAAACTCACTTAGTGCCTTCTGGAGCCAGCAGCTGTCAGAAGCGTGTTCATTGCAGAAGTAATGAGAAATTAATAACTTCTGCCATTTATTTAGTGTTTTCCTACGTAACAAACACTATGCTCATATGAAGCTGGTAAAACTGTTATGATCTCTGAAATGGGAAAAACAAAGCATAATGCAGACAGAACCTAAAAAAAGAGCAGGAAATTGCTACCTTTTTACCCAAATGGCTTGATTTTGAAAGATAATAGTCATTCACACCTCCCTTGGAATTAGATTTTTAGATGTGGAAGTCAGAACAAGTTGCAGGTGCTCAGCACCTCTGAAGATTTTAGCTGCCTAATTTGGAGGGGGGGAGTGATTTGGGGGGGCAGCAGTTTGCGTGTTTTTGAAGCTCCTGATTTTGCCAATGTAGGCTGGGTACATGTGACATTTCAGTAACAGTCTGCTGAATGAATTACTTCTCATCCCAGTGTTAATTTGTAGGTTCACGTTACATCTCAAAGCAAGATTTTATTTTCCTAAAGAGTTCTGAACAGAGGCTTAGTTAAATCAATTAACATACTGTTCTCTGCACACACATGAGAGCTGAAAATCCCTTACATCCCAGAGGTCTTTCTAATTACATAAAACCAGCATTCAGGAACCGTAGAGCCATGTGGTCCCCATGAAACTAAGTAAGGGAGGACGTGCATCGGATGTGTGAGGAGGGAAATGCAGCCTGACTTAGCGCAGGCTCATGGCTTTGTGTGACTTCTGTCCATTTTCCTGGGGACACTGAACCTGACCCTGCCTCTTCCTTGAAATGGATGGTAGCAACATTATTTTCACATTCTGGAGAAGGAAAATGCTTTTACTGTTCAAAAGCAAATAGCCAAGACAATTGGGAGGCAGGTCTGTATCCATTACCCCTGCTGTCTGGCAGTGAGGGATCTCCACCAGCCAGTCTGGTCCTAGGTGTGAGCAGGACTGGGGCAGGGCTTTTTCTAGAAGAAGGTGTTTCCGGCTTGGCACTAGGATCCAGCCAGTTTCCGAGTTTTGTGACTTGGAGAGTATGATGCAAATTTGATGTGTTGCATTTAGCATTTGATGGATTTGTGTTTTGTTTTGGGTTTGTGCTTTGTTGTTTGGGTTTTTTTTTCATTTTTTATTCTAGTTAATTTGACTGTCATGGTTTTCAATAGCCTCAGCAGCAGTAATTTAACTTCTGTTACCTGTTGTGGGTGGCTTATGCAATGTTAAATTTTTACTTTCGTGCAAAGCATCCAACTGCCAAGATCATAAGCATTATATAAATTACTAAATTAAATAACTAAATGAGAGGCTTTTCAAGGACTGGAAGGAAATTTAGAGCTTTGGTGTAGCTCAGAAAAAAGCAGAATGACAGAAATAAAAATAATAGGATGTGATTTCCTTTCAAAGCAAATTCCATTTTGAATTTGAAACAAATTTCCATTTTGTTTCCATTGAAACAGCAAATACTATCTCCTTCTAGGAGTGTGTATATTCCCCACCAAAGTCATGGCCCCTTGTTGCCAGGCTTTGTATATATAAGAAGAGAAAGACAACACCGCTTTAAAAAGCTGTCTCCACTCCACGAGACATTGTGATCTCTGTTGTATATAAAGAAGTCAAAAGATTTACCCAGCATCAGGAATCGGTTCCTGAGCCAGGAGTTGACCCCTACCTCATGTGACAGGGCTCACACCTTGTTCTTCCACATGGTCTTCCTGCTTTTGCACATCGTCTTTTTCCTCCTTTACAAGGAAGCGTATAAACTGAAGTCAAACCTGAGCCCTTTTTTATTGCAGGAGTGCCAGCGGTTTTGAATTTTTTGGAAGTTTTGCATTTTGCATAATTGAAAAATTATGCCACTCTTCATTTGACATTGCTGTCACATTACAAGGATGCAGAATCAATGCAATTTTGTGGCAATTTCTACTTTTGGCTCTTTAAGAGCTTGTAAACTGTAGTTTTTTAAACACTGCTACAGCCCGCTGTCCAGTTCCGCTGGACATGTTTTAGCTGTTGGCACTGCTCCTTAACAGATCTTTACATGCTAGGGCACGGTAGGATTTGGAGTCAGAAATGAAACTGTAAACAAATCCCACTGTTCCCAGATGGCATGGCTTAAGACTGTCGTCTCCATCTTGTCAAACCTCATTTATTTACTTTAGTTTAATGCTACAGCAAATACATAATTAAGAATTTCACATCTATGGAAATAAGAAGAAAAATTTGGTGTTTGGAAAAATTACACCATCCTGTATAAACATGTGAAGGATCCACTAGTAGCTATAACAGTAGAGATAGGGTGAATTAACTCACTAGAAATGAAGAGATATTTCATGTAAAAGGACATATATAGTAAAGAAACCTATCAATAAAAGGCAGCCAGACATAAACCATGATGGAATGTCTTGATTTTAGTCTTTATGGACCTCAGCTATTAACCATGCTATATAACAGTGCAAATAACTTTTCTGCAAAATTGGAAATCATTTTTGTGCCATTAGGGAAAATATTATGTGATATTTTGAAGTAGTCTTTAAAATGACCCTGCTCACATATGCTCATATCAGGGATAATAGTAGAGCTTTGTGTGAGGTGATATGCATTCAAGGAAAATAAGAGATAATGACCATGATCGTTTCAGTAAACCTATGCTTAAACCACACAGATATATGCCAGACTAAAGGTAGCTTGACAATGAGATCAGCCATGGTGCGCGGACTGAAGAACATGTCTGTTAGAACAGCAGTCAAAAAATTACTACCTTTAAAAAGTGCTGCCAGGTAAGAGGAGAAAAATTATGGGCACAGCATATCTGTCACATTAGGTCACAATTTATTAATATATCTTTGAATGGAGCACTTGGAAACATAACTGTAACTTATAAGGGAACTGAGCACAGTTGTTCTTCATTTCTTGCTCAGCTTGATTTAAGCAATGGCAGGGTGCTGCAAGCTGAGACACAAATATGCCGAAAGCCTCTGAAGTAATTCTTCCACTGTTGATGGAGTTGATGAGGGAGGAAAGCCGGTTTCTCCCTACAGTTTGCTTATGGTGTCAGGTATGGGGTTGATGTCACTAGGCATTCAAGTGGTGAGGATAAGTTAGTTAACATCTTGTTTCAATCTATCCTTCCAGAGTGGTACATCTCAAGCATTTTGGAAGTGTAACCTTCTTATGGCTCCTGCCTGTTCACCCCTTTTTGTTGGCAGCTGCTCATCTCCAAGGCAGGGAGTGGGAATTGGCTGGAATTACTGGCTGCAAGTACTGACGCCCATTTGCTCACTCTGGTTAAGCTGAGCTGCTGCTGGCACTTAGAGGTAGTTAGCAGCTATCTAGCTAGTTGAAACGCTTGTAGCCAGCCCAGAAATAAAAATCTGTTCATGCTAAGAATGGAACTGCTACCAGCTTAGGAGGAAACTGAATTGCTATAGATATATCTTATCTAGCACTTCATGAGCTATTTCAGCCTTTATGCAGTTACTCATCCAGGCCTGTTCTGGAACTGAGGTGTAGCCATGGGAGATACAGACCCGGAAGAGAATTCCTGGATCATTTGCTTTTACAGAGAGCTATTTTGATCCTTTCACGCACTTGTTACATTCAGAAACAGAAGTTGTTCCTTTGCTACCACTGGAAGGGTGCTCCAGTACCTTTCTCTAATTTCCATCGATTTGCTCTTGTGCCAATACCCCAAAATTATTCCCAAACTCGGTGGTTGTTTTTTCCTTTTGCATTCCTGCAGGCCTCTCTCCTCCTATATGTATTTATGAACAGCAATTACATGCCCTCTCCATCTTCATTTTGTTGACATAAATAAATGAGGTTTTTCTATCATATTCTCCTATCTTTCCATACCCCTGAACACACTTGCACACTTGCAGTGTTAGATCTCTGTGACTTTTTCTTGGACTTGACTGGTCAGAATTTGATATAGACTTCTAGGAGACATCTGTAGCTTTTTAGAGCAGTTTTGATATTTTCATATTTCCACTGGAAACACCACATGTGTTACGCCGCAAGGCTGATTTTCACTCTTAGGTGGCTGGTTACCATGGTGAATCATAGTTATTGATGATCACCTGGTACATCCAGGACTTTGTCATTTCCCATTTGGGAGCCCAAAGGTACAGCATGTCTTGCATGACCTTATATTTGGTCAGGTAAATGTCCAGGTGTTTGTGCTACTCCTGCCTTTTAAGTCAAAGCTTCTTGCTGGTAACAATGTCTCCTGGTGTTAGGAAAGTCTACATGCTGAAGCCAATGTTCTTCAGTTTGAGGTGTTTAAAATTAAGAAGCTCATCTATATATATACTGTTCAAGTAAGATTTATGGCAGTGGACAAGGAGTCATCTTTCACTAGGAGCTGCACAAAAGAGAAAAAAACCCACAAATAATTGGTGACCCACAAATGTAATTATTGGAAACGCTGCTTTCTCATACTTATGCATGATAGTTTCCTGGGTGGCAGGTATCACAAACAGCTGAAAATTAAATTGTTGCTTAAGAGAAGGCCTGTGGTCTTCAAGGAGGTATTGTTGTAAGAGAACAACACCTCCTTGGAAAAAACAGGTATTGTATATGTTTAACTAGCATGAATCTAGACTCCTTTAATATTTAACCTAAGCTTAGGGACGGGATATCTTGGCCATCAGCAATTATCCATTTAATCAAGGACAAGCGTTCCTTTTAGAAGAAAATTATGGAAAATTGGCAAGAGAAAATAGTCCTAAATGTCCTTGCGTAACATGTGGCCATATATGTGTAAAAGGGGTTAGGGTACTTCATCTGTAAAGACCACCAAGACCCCCAAAGAGAGGAAGGCATGAGCGGAAGGATCTGAAGGGGAGCCAAGAGGAGTGACTTAATGCTGTTATGCAACCTATGTAGATTAGATTGAATATGTATTAGATAGGCAGAATATGTATGGACTTACTGTATAAATATAATGAGGTAGCCAGCTTTGGTGTGCTCAATTTGTGGAGAACTACCAAGCACCCAGGCTTGCGCAACCCTGAAATAAATTAGCAATGTCTCTTCTGAGTGTGTGGTTATTGACTCATTCCATACTGGGCAGCAAATCTGCTTTTCAGACAACATTGTCCCTTAACTTAACTGTCTTGCAAAAAAAAGTGTTTTCATTTAACTTGTTGGACCTATTTTCACATTCATTCTGATATTGCCAGTTTCTTTTTCCCTTTTCTTTCCCCCCCCTTTTTTTTTAAACCACAAATGTAGCGTAATTCTAATTCCCTTTACAAAATGCAGTAGATATTCTTGCAACCCTGAGGGCACATGGCTAGCCATAAAAGGCCACAGAAAATGCTTTTTTTAAAGAGGGATGCAGAAGAAAACTGGCTCAATTTCCTAGCAAATCTGCATATTAGAGCCTAAAAGAGAGAAACACCTTCTCCAGATGAAATAGATCAGCAGGAGTATTGAATTTCATACAGAGATGGGATAGTATTACTTTGAGGAGTAATTCCTTTTTATGTATTTCACAGGGACAGAATATATTGTCTAATATTTTTATTTCAGGCTTCACACTTTATTTTATGAAGTGCATTGAGTCATTATCCCTTGGGGGAAAGTTAGCTTTAGTTCCTCGTTGATGGCAATTCAATGAAATCACTTCGAGCAAAAGGTGAACATTTGTTAGCAACAGAGAGGAACTTACATGAGACTTCTATATGATGGCATTTACACCTACTAAATCATTCTTGTGACGCCAGTTGCTGGCATGTAAACTGAAGCTCCACCTGCTGCAGCTGGATTCATGTCTAGCTTTCTGGAGCAGACAGGATTTCCAGAAATGTGACTGACAAATGAAGCATAAACTATGTTCTATTAATCATCCTGCACCGTAATGGGTATATTTAAACTTCTTTCTTGGCCTGTGTCTGCTTGAGTCACTCAGATGGATAAATGGCTCTGTCAAGACATACCTGACTGAGAAAGGCAGCCATAGTGTAAAACTAAGCATGTGTCCACATGAACAGATGCAGGTGGATGCAAAAGCTTAAGAACTCTGTAAGTTGCATTACCAGCGTGATACATATAAATAAAGGGAATGTGTCTCTGCTTTTAACATAGGCAGAATCCTATCCTAGTGTTAATCAATGGCTTCCCTCCTAGAGGTGGCCGATTTTCAACCCATTTGCAGCAGGGCTGAAATTCTCCTATCTTCCTTCAGCTGTACAGTTAGGCAAAGAGGTGAAGGCACAAGGGTAAGCAGTTAAATCTGGTGGGAAGGTGTTCTTGAAAGTTGAGGACAGGGATGTCTGAAATGGAAACAATCGAACTGCTTTTGGAGGAAGCAATCTGTATGGGAAGGGGAGGTGAATGTCAGGGAAACTACAGAAGAGGAAATTGCAGTGATCAAAATGGGACCGGATTGAGAAAGGGTCTTGAGCTTTTTTGGCTCGGGATGGAGGAAAACAGCTGGAACTTCACTGGGAAAGAAAAAGAGCAAGATTAGGAAATGGCTGGGTATTATGGCAGTATGAGAGAGGTGTTTATTCAGACACCAGGAGGAGAAGTGATGTTGTCGTCACAGCAGAAAGTTTGTCTACAGGAGAGAGTGGCAGGTGGAAAAACAGAGGTTAGTTTCAAGGCCATTAAGCTCAGAGATTTCAGAGGCAGGCTAAAATGTTGATTCAGTCCCAGAAAAGGAGCTCCAGATTGAGGTAGCTGATTTATGAGTGCTCAGCAGAGAGGTATAGAAAATGGTATTAAAGAAGCTAGAAAGACACTTGGAGCTTGCGTGTCTGTCTCCTGTGTTACAAACAACCTGGGAGAACGCCATAAGCCCTTATGGTAACAGAGCCCTGGCCTGTCCTCTTGCCAAAATGTTGCATAAGAATGAAGTTTCCTTTCAGCTGCACACGGGATGGTTTGAGGTCCTCTCCTTATTGGGGAACATGGTATGCTATTGTATTTTGTCAAAAGCAGTCAAATGCATTTTATATTTCTGGAATGGGTCAAATCCATTGGAGAGAAGTGAACAAAAATAAAGGCTGCGCGATCCTAGTCTATTTTACAAAAAGTGTTTACAATCTCAAGCAATGAAGAAAAGAACATCCTATTTTAGGACTCCTCCTAAGCATACTCCTAGAAACAGACTGTGAGCCCAGACACCATAGTAATATTGAAAGAGGTGATGATTTTAGCTTATACTAAATCAAAGACTAACTGAAATAAAATATCAGCTTCATTCCTCATTGGTTTCACTTGTATCCATATGTCAATCAAAGACACAGATGAAAATGCACAAAATGTTCTCTATGCTCATATGCTTTTATGATAATGCAGGTATATGCCTAGATGCGTAGATCTGCAACTGAATCGTACCATACTTAAATTAAAGCAGAGAATTTCTAATTGTCACTTAGGTATTGTGTCTCTCAAACAGATATTCCCTAGCTCTAAGCATTTGCATAGTCACTGTGTATATGCATGTACGCCAAATAGCAATGTAATTTTTTTAGGATTTATAGCAGTCCTACAATGCAGTTCTGTTTTGAAGAATTTGCCTCTTTTTTGATATAAAGAGGATCCTTCAAAAACCACTAAACCTGTTTTGGTCGGCTCTGTTTAGACTCCTGAGTGCTTTACCAAAGGTCTCAGTTGAGCTGGAAGGTGGCACGGCATTGTGCCCACAGAAGACAAAGACCTGGTCATGAATGTCACCCAAGGCAATGACAATGAACAAGCAACTCACCCAGCTAGCTGCCATGCAATCAGCATTCACACTTGTGCGGTTGAGAATTGTCCGCAACCCAAGCAGATACATGGTGTGACCTACCATGCTGTGAGACTTTTGTTAGGGTTCAGTACATTGTGAACTGGAGAGACACACAAACACATTCTGCTGCCCTTCCTATGCAACCAGTACTCCACACAGAGGAAGAGTAGTCCCCCCATGCAGACACTGCACTCTATATTTGTGCTAGCTGTCTTCTTCATTGACCTTCACACACCCTGGGAGCACAAATTCTTAAGGGTACAGAGCAATTAAAATGTGCTGTGTGCTCCTTACGGAATAAGAGGAAAGGAACTCATCAGGTTTCAACTAGCCCAAAAAACCAGACACATCTGCTCCTGTCATCATCAGCTCACGGGATGAGCAGCTGGAGGATTCCCCCCTTTCATAGTTGGGATTGTTAACACGGGGGGATCAGCCCATGGGAATGAATCCAATAGAAAGCTGCAGGGGAAACGTGCATTATATAAGCACCAGGGAAAATCTAGGGGCATTTATGTTATCATCATTATGCTATCATTTCTGTAATCGTGCTGATGAAACTGGAAGAGGCCCCACATTGTTTCTTGAATAAGTGCAAAGCAGTCAATGGGGTCAGATCAGGAATTAATTTAACCCATAATATTTTGAACAATTGCCATCTGGTGAGTAAAAGGAGTATGGTCCTAAAATGACCTTAATTAATGGCATTTATGGGCCAAAAAAAGGACATGCACTATATAGACTTGTAAAGAAGTAATTAGCAAAGAAAATTGTAATTGAGGACCACAGAGAATGTAATGTACCTAAAGAATGAATTATAATTGTCATTAATCTTACCCAGATGCAAATCAGGGACATTCAGCTTTCATTCTCCAGACTATTTTCAGAACAGAATGTGCTATAAATTAACAACTCTTATGTGTAGGTGTCCCAGCCTTAGAAATTGTTAGGAATGCTCTTTAATTTATTTCCTTCAGAAATGCTCTGGTTTGTTGAAGTGAAAACCTTTTACAGATATGTATCAGTTATGACAAAGTTTTTATTGCCTGAGGATAGAATTTCCACTGAAGAGAGCAGGTATCCTGATAATATCCAGTGGATGTTTCAGGCAAGTTTATCAGGAAACTACATTCAATCCTTCACTCTTCTTGCTTTGAAATCTCATTTCTTTTTCCACCGCTGTTCATGAAATCTCTACTTTTCGTATTTATGAGGAAAAATACTTCTGATACCTCATCATTTTCACAAAACACCTGAATTCTTCTATTTCTACACAAACTTAAAATACTTGGCAGCAACATTCGTTTGTTGCTAGTGATGTTTTAACAACGTAACAAAGAGGCAATTATTAGCTGCATATATCTTGCTCATTAAAATATCAGAAAATTTTCAGAAAAAAGTAATTGCTTGCCACTTACAACTTGAAAATTATTCTGGTTGTTTTTCAGAATGGCTGCTGATAACAACGAAGTAACCTTCACTGTTAAAAATGATCAGTTAAAAATGATTGTTAGATAGGACACAGCTTTTTCCACCACGCATTGCAATGTCTTCCAAATACTTATAAATTTCAGATCAGAATTGTGAAAGTGCTTGATCTTCATTTGTTTAGCCACTTCTAATTTTTATTAGTCCATGAAATAAATAATGGAAAAATTTTAGGAAGAGAAACTATTGTAAAAAAATATATCCATTACATGATGCGTATGGACTTTTAAGACTACATGGTAGGTAGGAAGTCAAAAAACAAGTGTCTCCAGATTTAGTATAGGAAATGAGGAAGGGGTTTTAAGTACCCTATTTTAACTATAAAACTGCTGTTTTTTCAGGCATTTCCATTCAGAAAATACAAATGATCTTGCAGAGTTAATGACACATCTGTGCAAGGCAACTTGGAGAGAGACAGACCGTGGTCACGCTACTAAACAGAAGAGCGCCAAGTGTTTATCACTGGTCACCTCCATGTGTTGTAAAGCTAGTTCCTTAAGGCTGAGCAGATGGGCTGATTTAGCCCTTGGATCTGGGCAGTGTCCTCAGAGCCATCTGTGAAGCTCCGGTGGCATTTCTGTGCCATTTCTGTACATTTTTCCTACTTGGAGTCTCTGGGACACTGTGAAAGCTGTGGTGTGGTCCAGCACAGAAGTTTCCATATTGCAGGTCATTGAGCCACACATGGCATTTCTCTGGGAGAGATGGGAGGGAGTTCTTGAGAGTGGAAAGGCTGAAGGGTGACTTTTGGAGGAGGACTCTGGCAGAGAGCCAAGCTGGGCACAATCACATGCACACTGCCTCTTGAGAGAGGTCTGAACTATGCTTGGGTGGTGCCTCAGACGGAGCTAGCTGGTGCTAGCCAGGGCATGAATGGAGGAGCAGAGATCCAACACTCCGGTCTCCTCTTTGGTCTCCTTTCATTTAGCAGTATGTACAGAGCACAAATAACAAATAGACCAGATTTTACATCCTCAGCTCTCCATTTTCATAAATTCAGTGAACTGTTGCAGATTGCATATATGTGGGGATTAAATAAGGCCTATTATGTTTAGAAATTGAGATCATAAGTTCATTCACTATATCATTCAGTCCTGTCACAGTCTGAGAGTTACATTAGTGTTTTGCCCTAACTGTTTTAGAAGACTAGGTTCATTAAGAGCTAACATTATATTCTTTATTGTAAGGCATCTTTTCAAGATTGTTCATTTTGAATATTCCAGCTCATTTTCTCTCTCAGAAGAGTGTAAGATTTTGATATAGAAACATACAGAAGTAATAAAAAAGTAATCAAAAAAATAGAAAGCAACCGAAAGAGATCTGAGAAGTCCTTTGCCTTAAGGAAACATCAGCTGTATTTAACTCACTCCTGACAAACATTTGTGTAACCTGCCTTTTAAAGTGTCTTGTGGTGTAGATTCTACTGTCTTTTTCCTTCTAGGAAGTTTTCCTATTCAATGTAAATCTTTGTTGCAATTTTAGCTAACTGCTTTCTCATGCCCTCCATGGATAGGTCTGGAGAACTATTTGTTCCCCTCCTATTAGCATCCACCCATTACAAAAGTAGAAAGGCTTTATAATATGCCTCTCAGATTTTCTGAAGTGAGTGTTTTCAATCTTACAGTCATGGGCTGCGTTTTTCTAGATTTGTCTTGAAGTATGGAGCTTTTTGGGCTGAAGCTTCATGGGCGCTGGCAAAAGGGGAGGGTTTATTTATGTGCCTTATACTTGACACTCCTGTTTATGATGCTGCACCACCACCCCACTCACAACGCTTCTCTGTTTCTGTTCAGCAGCTCCTCTGAGCTCCCCATCATCTTCAAGGTCCATAAGCAGGAGTTTTTATTCCTTCTTCCTGCACATTAATTCTGTGCAGCACCGGACTCCAGCCAGGGCATTGCCAGGCCCCTCTCCAAATACCCTCTGGTTTGCCACTAGCTGCCAACAACTATTTTCACAGCATTGTTTTCCAACCAGTTTTGTTACTTGTTGTGGTTCCATTATCTCCAAGTTCCCCAAGCTTGGTTACAAAACTATTGTCTCATAGAGTCAAAAGGGCAGCAAAAGCCAAAATGTAAATCCTGTATGTTTTTTCTTCTAACCACAAAACCTGCCATGCTACCATGGAAGAGAAGTTGGTTTGTAATTTGTTCCCCACAAACTGACTGTTGTTTATCTCCTTGCTATTTCCTAGCAGTTTACAAACAATTTGATTGATTAATTGTATCACTGTATTTCTGGGAATTTACATTAAACTGGTTTGTCAGCTGAACTTTTCAGTCCTCCTGTTTTTTTCCTTGTTTAGAGGTAAGACCTAGTTTCTCCTTTCCTATGGTCATGTAGTACCTGATCTGCCCTCCTATGTATTTCTAAAAGCAGAATAAACTCTAGTAAGGGTATCACAGCCTCAACCTTCCAGCTTAGCTTTTAAATGTCAAGAAAATGTACAAAATAACCTCAATTTATTCAAAAGGAATTCAGTACTTGTGCAGTTTTCATTCTTCAGCCCATCTGATTGAAACATAATCCAAATATAACTAAATGGACAATATTTGAATAACCTTCCCTTTCCCTCTCCTTTGATGAACAGCCCTCCTGTCTTGCTCTACAAACTCCACAACCAAGAGAAAGTAACAGCCTAAGAAGAGTTTGTTCAGCACGGCATCATTTTAGACTTAACAATAGAGGTAGCTGCCGCCACAATCAATGTCTTCATCCTGTAAAAAAATCCCAAGTAATTGGGTTTTTTTGTTGAAAGCAATTTGGCCCTCTACTGTAGTATTTCTAAGTAAATAATTTCCATGCAGCAAAGAGAGTCAACTAGGTTGAACGCTTTCCCACCAGAGTGCAAAATGGCAGTGCTCTGTTGTGTGCTGTTGACAAATGAAAAAGACACCCACAGGCTGTGTACAAAGTTAAAATACAATATTGAACTGCTGGGGAAAATTGTGCCTTTTCAAGTATGCACTGCCACTTCAGCAGTGTTTGTTCAAAAGTCATTACTAACCTTTGGCATCTCATCTGGGCTACTGAACACTTGCCACTAGGGTTGCATTAATATCTGTGCAATGGCAGAACATAAAAAAGTCAAGGAGTTGGGATTATGAAATGGAAAAGCCAGCCAAAATCTATGGTAGTCATCAGCAAAATCAGTAGCATATTTCAGACATTTATGAAAAATACTGTGTTTAGTGATATGCTGCAAGGCCTAATTTTATGCCACTGCCTTACAGTCAAATTATTCATTGTACTAAAGTCACTTCCACCTATATTTTTACCTTCTAGTTTCACCTTTCCCTTGACAAGCTGTTTTGTCTGTTGAGAGAGATGGGATACAGGAATCAAATTTGTTATAACAGAAAAATGTCAGCATTTTTCTTGATGGAGGATTTATCTGTACAAACAGAGATGTCTACTTTGTAGGCCACTAATCTGACCTCACAGTGTAGGTCTCTCATTAGCGTCAGTGGAAAGAAATGGGCACTTCTGATGTATTTCAGACCCCCTACCTTAGGATGAGAGGGATGAGACCTTCCGTGTGCCTATCACTCTCCATGGACCATAAACAAGCCCAGCCAGCTAGCTCAGAAATAAATGTTCACAGGGTAGATGTTTCTGTTAAGAGGAATGAACACTTCCATAATCCTGGCCATTTACAAATAATGGGGAAATATTTCTGAAAAAGCATCTGGAACATATTCCCAGAGCAGGTGTCAAGCTCTGGAATCCCCAAAGCAAATCATACTGCTAAAAATGTGGTTTGTTTTCTTTTCTTCTGTTCTTCCCTTACATTTCCTTCTTTGTTCACCTTTAATAGCTAACCATTTGTCATTCAAGCCAAATCAGAGAGAGCCCCTTTTCCTGTTCAGTTCACATCAGACATGACAGTCTGTTTGAGCCAACTCAGTTCACCCAGGTTGTGTGAGGTGCTTTTATTGTTGCACTGCCACAAATGCTCCCTGTGTCCTAGCTCAGGGAGGTGTGGGGAGAGAAGAGCCTCAGCAAAGTGGCTGTCACCCTTCCCACACACGGAGGCAGCCCAGGACACGGTGTGGCCAGAGCCTTCAGCAGCAGAAAAGAGGAGAGCAGTCCCTGCTAGCCCCTAGGTGACTTTTGGCTCTGGGAATAAAGTCCCCGAGGTGAGGAGTCAGAAATTCAGGTATGTTGCTTCTAGTAGGAAAGTTAACCTGATAATCCCTCCCTGCTGCCCCATTGAACTGGAAGGTTGTTTACCTTTCAGCCCAAAAGGCTGAAGTCACTCTATTGCCTGGGGGAATTTTGGGGGCTTCCTTTTGTGCCTATTAATCTCCTTTCACTTTTGAGGCTGTAGCCTCACAGCTGAAGAAGAAGCTAGATGTACATCCATGAGATCCAGATTTTGGTTAAAAGTGAAGGTAAATCCAAATGGTATATTAGGGGTTGAAGTCCTGGATTTGTCACTGAAGAAAATCTGAGAAGCTATATCTGTCTTTTCCACTGGATCTGAACCAGAAAAACCTGTCCTGCTGTTTGCCTCCCCCCTTCCCAGGGTCAAGGCCAGGAAAGTATGTATTTACAAATTAAAGTTATCCACTCTCTGCAAGTTCTGATGCCAGTTTTGACCTATTTTCAATACGGAAAGATAAGACTCCATTTTTATCTATCTGAAGACACTCTTAGGAGATGCAAAGTACCACAGCAGCACTTGCAGCTTCAGATAGCCATGGAAACAGGAGGCTGGGAGCAGGCTAGAAATCTGCCAGTGTAACAACTGAGATCTTTGATTTCTCTTTCTGTGCTTGTTTTCTTGCTTAATGGGTTCAGGAACAGATTCTGAATGGATCTTAATGCTTCAGGAATTGTGCATTAATAGGCAGAGAAAAATATTAAAAATATACATGTGATATCTGCGCTCCATGTAGTGAAAAAAGTAACAGCAGCCTCCTTTACTTATGATAAGAACAATCCCAAATACTCCTTATGTCAGTTGTTGATGTTTATGCAATTTGATGATGCTCAAATATTATGGTAAGATAAAGATTTCATTGCAAAATACCATTGATACAAAATGTGTGTCTAGGGTATATCTACATGTCTCAGCACAAACTCTATCTTCTTTTTATATGAACAATATGTCGCTATGTTTTTGTACATGCAACATCCCACACAATATCGCAGCTTTCTGATTTCTAGTGATGATTTTTTCTTTCTGTCTCATTTTAATTTTTAAAACTTTTAATTGTTTTTCAGGGTCAATATTTCCTTAGCATTTAACATCTTACTGATGTTTATTTTTTTAATCTTGCCCTATAGCATCACGTATTTACTTAAAAAGTTAACATCATTAAAGGTCTTATAAATTCCTGGCTATAAAAAAATAAGGTTTTGAAAATGGTCTTGACAATTTTGTACCTATGATAAAACTGTGCTAGACAGATTGTTACTGTAAGTCCTGGAAACTTGACTAATAGGAAAAAAATATAAATATGGCTTGCACCTCAAAAGCTTTTTTTGCAATTTCCAGAATGACTATTAACGTAGAGTATTTTCTGGCCTCATATGCAAAATAACTCAAATGTCATGATTCCAATTTTCTCCTAGCACAGGCAATTAATGACAATTTGCTTTGTCATTAATGACTTGCATTGCATTTCCTTCACATTTTACATATTCTGGCTCACTCCCATCTGAGATCAGGAATAAAAGAGCACTTGGAGGATCCTAACCGCTGTGCGTGTGTCACTGTGGCTGGTGACAGGCAGAATCCATCGAGCAGCCTGCAAGGTGCAAACCAACCCGCAGGTCCTCGGGCTGTTGTACCCTCCTGGCTTCTTTCTGCGTCTGTCATTTCCACAAGGAGAGGTGCCCTGTGCAGGGCACTGCACCTGCGAGCCTTGTCCCTTCTGATGTGTGCCAAGCTATTTGTGGCTGCAAATATTCTTTATGAAGCTCCGGTCCTAATGTGATAGCTTTGGCTTCTTCTGCTTTTCACCCTTTTTTAAGGTAGTGCAAGCCTGTTTCCACCTGGGACCCAAAATGTCTCCACAGAGTGAGAAATGGGAAAAATGCAGCAAGAACAGACACCTGAGCAAGCTTGAATCATTTAGACATGAAAGTAGTCGCCAGGTGACAAGGATCATCCCTTGATGGGGCTGCTGCACTGGCTGTTGTGATACATAGCAGGTCTGCATTTGTTTGCTTCCTGGGGATGCAACAATAGTATAGAAAAAGGACAGGCTAGTGCACTTTTTCCCCTGAGACATGCACTGATAGAAAGCTAAGGGGGATCCTTAAATTAGTTCTAGCCAAAACATAAAGAGGCTGGTAGTCTAACGCTGTGTTTAAAGCTCTGGTGATATTTTTCCAGGACCAAGAACATAAAGCTTTTTTTCAGTTTACTCTGAAGCTTCTGAGAAGCTGCAAATATTGGCTGATATTAGCTGATATTTCTCGAATACTTATTAGGTATATTTCCATGTAGTTTGTTCATGAAGGCAAGGCAAACTCTGTACAGCTATAGAGAAAGAAATGGTGGAGAGGTTTTTGTACTATTTGTCCATTGTTTCTGAAGTATTCATCTCCCTCAGTGCCTGGGCCAATTCTTCTGCCATGGCTGCAGATATAAATCTCCAGTGTCATTGGAGCTAGACTGGCATACAAAAGCAGCAAGAAGTGAGAGGAAATAAAGCTTGTTCACTGGAGCTGAAATTGAGTCTCTTTCTTTCCCCTTATTCTATATTTGTAATCTCAATTTTTAAATTCAGTGCAACAGAGAACATTACAGAAGGGTCATGAAAAGATATTTTATGATCTTCGAATGATAAGTAATGAAATAAAGAAAATTACACCTAGAAAAGAGACTCTCAAGCTGGAACAGGCAGTTCTTGGTTCCCTTTCCAGTAGTCATCTCATTTCATGACTTGGACATCAATTTAGAAAATTCATAGCAGCATTTTAGTATAGATGGCAAGACCATTAAAAAGAAAAAGGAAAGCATATAGGGAACTCTAAAAGTAGAAGTACTTTCCTGGTATAAAAAGGAGAGACCTTGGACCTTGTAAGATTTCTATCTGCATGTAGGCAGTTGCTATGCTGTATTCTCCTCTGTGGAGCCGGTGCCTGTGATGCTGGGAGGCCTTGTGGAAAGCACGACAGAGGAAAAAGGCCATGCACTCCCTGTGACTCAGCTTATCTTCTTGCTCTAAGTGTCCTCTTGCTACAGTCACACTGTTTAATTTTTCATTACTCATAGCAACAGCATCCAAGATTACCAAAAGGAATACCAAAAAAAGTAGATTTTCAATACAAAATAATCATATAAACTAAAAAAGGTTAGTAATAATGGCAGTCTATTAATAATGAAGAAAAAGAACAGTTATTTTACAGATGAATTCCAGGTCTCTCTGAGAGAATAAATGTTACCCACTGTACATCTTTATTGCTCAAGCCATAAAATTAGGATAATTTCATAATACTTCAGCTAATAAATATTAGTCTTTCCCTCAGGAAATGTTAAGTAGTACTCTGAAAATAATAAGGGCAGTTAAAAAAAGTCACGTAACGCAAATGACCTGTGCTTAACTTCACCATGCTGTCTCTGGAGGTTTTGTCACAGCCAGTCTTCTTTCCCTTACGAGCATTTTCCCTGCTTAGGTAAGGAGCTTTGTGGCTGAGTATCTTCCTGTCACTTCCACCTGATCACACAAGATTACAAAGAGCCAAGGTGGGTCCACCACTGAGCAACGTGGACATCTGCTCAGGTGCTAGCAGAAAGCCTTGCTGAGACTCCAGCACTAGGGCTTTGCATACAGTTCATGTCCCAGAGCTCACCCAACAGCTCCAGGAGAGGGGTGTGCTCAGTGCTAGGTAGTGGTTTGGTTAGTGAGGTAGTCCTGGAGGGTATAGAAGCTGACATCCCAAGGCAAAAATAATTTATCATGACTTGAGGAGTACCAGAAACGCATTACAGAGTTTATGCACTGGTTAAGTATGAAAGAGGCTACGTACAGACCTGAGTAAGACATGCAGAAATTACAGCATTCAGTAACAGATGGCCACTTGAAAGGTTTATAAAACCTCCCCCAGCCTTGAGAAGAGAGTCTGAAATGCACTTATTCAGTTTGGATAACAAGAACTTCATGGTCCTAGCAAGTTATGGCTTCAGTTTCTGTGAGGAGGATTGTCTCCTTGCTCCTACTAAGAAACGGTACTGAGGCACAACTAACTTCACTTGTCATATACCTTGTGATATCCTTCTTGATTTCATCTGGCGTCTTTGAATCTTTCCTCTCCCATTCCTATTACTGTTCCTCTCTGCTCTCCAGGGGACTGTTTTATGTTGCCTCCAGCTCCTATGTAGGAGGTCCCTCTGCAATTTCTGTCTGCATCATAGTCTCCAGAAACATTCCTGTTGATGAAGATTTGTCTTGGTTGTGTGGATGGGTAGAAAGATTTGTGTATTAGAGAAGTTGGACGATATGACCTAGAAATGTGATTCTCTGTCCCAGATCTGGCCTGTCTTCCTGGCATCCAATTTTGGATGTTCCACTGCCAATCCAAGCTGAATATTTTACAAGAAAATTTCTTAGCTCTAACTCCTCTCCATTGCTGCTTTCTCCCTTGCTTTGGACAATCCCATTATCCTGCCTGTCACTTAGCCTTATTACCTGGGTGTTACCTGAATTCTCTCTCAGTTCTCACATCAAGACTATGCAAGATGCTTCCACATAACATGTCAAAGACATAGCCTTTCTTAGCCATCCATGCAACTGAAATTCTTGTTCAGGGTCTAAGCTGTCACCTCACAGCTCAAGCAAAAGCAGCCTTTCTACCTACCACCCCTCCAGAATAATGTGGTGCATCTGAGTTCCCCAACCTCCCACCCTGACAATAGCATCCTTGTCTTCGTATGACCATGTTAACCTTCTAGCATACCAGCATGTGCTTTTTCCTGAAGGTCTCTTCCTGTGACTTATCACTTCCTGTCCTCTAAAAAAGTCAACACTTTTCTGATTGTCCCCAATACAAGTTGCTGTCACCTGGCTTTCACATTTTCAAACAAATACTTTACTTTTTTTTCTTATTCTAATCCTTGGAAAAGATTACCTTGCAAAGGTACTTTGTCATTCCCCTTCAGATCCTACTTCAACATCCTCCTTGGCTCCAACACCTGCAAAAATTGACAAGTGTGCTGCTCCCACACTGGTGCCACTACTTGTGCTGATTAATATTGTCTCCTGAAGTCCTTCTGCACCTCTATATACCTGCATTCATTTATTTTCTCATGTTATATTGTAGACACAATGGGTTAGAAATTATGGCTTTATTCTGTGCTTGTCCACACTGCAATGTGTGCTCATAAAGGAATCAACCCTCGTGTCAGCATCTTATCAACACAATTCTAAAAGGCATTTTCAGTCCATCCCTTATCTCCAGGATTTTTGTTGAAATTAATAGCTGAGCAAGACAACTACTAAAGCAAGAACTGAAAATGGAGTTGGAGTTCTACAATGCTGCTTCAGATAGTGTTAAATAATGAAAGACGTTATTAAATTGATTTTCCTACTGTGAAATAAGATAGGTATACCTAGACCAGCACTAGAAGTTAATTCTCCAATCAGTCTTAAAGGCTTCCTACAATACCACCTACCCCAATAAGAATGTTCAACAATACAGTGCTGGACTATTGTCCATTTGTTTCTATTAATATAAAATTTGATTCTTTCTTTCTGAAAATTAAGCCAACAACAACTTTTCCAGTCTTCTTCAATTGGCAAAACAATTCCTTTGACTGTGGTTTTTGCAACGGACTTTTTTATATATTTGAAAACGGTCTTTGTTCTCACTAAAAACTAAAGGGGTTTTTTTTCAGTTTTCCTTTATAGGTTGACATTCTGCAGTTCTCTAAACTTTATTGTGTCTTTCTTCTGGACTGTTTTGCTTTTCCACTAAATTTGCTGTCCAGAGTGGGATGCAGTAGTCCGTCAGTGACCTAACCAGTACCAAGCAAATGAGAGCAACTACTACCTGTAATAACTTATATTAATACATCTGGGAGTGTCATCAGCCATTTTGAAGGCAGGATCATATTGCTAATTTATATTCAGCTCACAGTATATAATGCCCCCAAGGCCTCTTCTGGCAGAGTTACTGCTTCACCAGTTATTCCTCATTTTGTATTTGTGCATTTGATTCCTCCTTGCTAAGTGTATCACTTTGCACTTGTCTTTATTGAATTTCATCTTATTGATTTCAGTTCCTTCAATTTATCAAGATCATTTTGAATTCTTATCCTGTCCTTCGAGGTGCTTACAACCCCTGCTAGCTTGGTAGCATGCTCAGATTTTATAAGCATACAGCCTATTCTGTCATGCAGGCCATCACTGAAAATGTTTCATAGACTTATATTCAGGGCTGACCCTACTGGAAATGCCCTCCCATAATGACAGGGGAACATCCAAAACTACTTTTTCAGGAGGGTTTTTCAACTGGTCCTGTATCCATTTTAAATCACTATTACCTTGACCATATTTTCCAAGATTCTTCTGAAAATAGGTATGAGACTGTCAAAAAGCTTTAACAACTTCAGTACCACATTTGAGCTTTGGTTTGGCCTGTTACCCCATCAAGGAAGGAAATTACCAGTCTGAAATTATTTTTCATGATGAAAACCCTCTAGCTCTTTCCTACCATCTTATTCTTTTCTAAAAGAACTTTACAAAGGGACACTTTAAGAGCATACTTGCACTCGGACATATGTATGCAAACATTTTGGATGTGACAGCGTAAGCACCAGTCCCATCCAGGTGGCACCACGCCACGTGGTCCACCGGTGAGTCAACAGCCCGGAGCGTATGACATTGCTGACCCCACGCTGCAGGTGTCACAGCCTTGGCTGGACATCAGAAGGACAGCACAGCACCAGAAATGTCTGTTATATCAAAGCAGTCCAAGGAAATTCAACTCTCCTTTGCAGCACCAGAAAAGCTACAAAGAAAAGAGTGGTGAAGCCTTTGGCTGCCATGCCTAATGTGGAAAGGTGCATCCCAAGAGTGACATTACAGCAGCACTGCGCTTGGGCTGATATCCTGTCTGTTGTGACACAGGTGTACCTGCAGTGTTGCAGCCCTGACCTTGCTGCAGAAGGGGAGCTGCTTTCTTGGCCACTGGTAGTGACTCAGTTTACTTTTTCTGCAGATATCAGGCTGCCTGCTTCAGCTAGTAACATGCAGGATGGGATGGAGTCAGGGCTTTCCTTATTCATCACCTCTTTATAGGTTTTCTTCTCCCATATATATACACATGTATATATATGTGTGTATATATACGTATATGCACAAATATATATATGTATGTGATGTACCCAATTCACCTGCCTGACCCTTAAGGACCTTATAGCCCAGTGAGGGAATCCAGCCTGCAACAGCATAGACCAGAATGTGAAGGAAAACATCTCTCAATATTTCTACATCTAACATATTTTTGATATTACATATATCCACAAACAAATGCTCTCTGTCTTGCTGTAGGGGACAGTTCAATAGAGCTTCTGCTGAAAAGACACTGGAATAGCTTTTGAGCAAGGGCCTAAAAACTGTCTACTTCCTAGAAAGAAAAAAAGAGACAGTTGTAATAAATAATCAGAAGAGGAAAAAAAAGCAATGTCCATTTACATGTAGTGCAAAATTTCAGCAAAAAATCATCCTAGATTAACTGGGATGAATTATTAAAAAATGAAAGGTCGGGAAATAAAAACTGCATTCCGTTGCAGCGTGTTGGGAAGAGTGAAGGAGTAATTAAGCTATCAGGTAGATAGGCTAACTAGAACATTAAAAATGTAAAGAAGTTATAGTGAAATTAACACATTTCTGAGATTCTGTGCAAAATCCATCTTTGTGGGAGGGATGACAGAAAATGCCCAGCTTCTTGATTAGATGTAAAATAGAAATAATCCAGATCTTAGACTAAGAGAGTTTTAAGAGTTATAAATAAATATTTTGCAACTAAAACTAAGCCCTTATGAAAACATACAGTCACAATATAATATATGTGCTTTAAAGGGGGGTGGAGGGAGGCAGAGATGAGTAGAAAGAAACTCCCTGACATTTCATGCAGTCAGAGAAATGGGCACTAGAAAACCCTCAAGCAGATTCACAGAAACTATATAGGCCTGTCAGGGCCCAGGAGGTCATCCAGACTATCCCATGACCTGGGGCAGGATATCTACCAAAACTGGTTCTGAGAGGTGTTAGTCTGACCTCTTCCCAAAACCCTCCCACAGTGGGATCTTTGGGATCTCCGAGCAATTGACTGCTTCGTTTCACCAACCCTAATGCTGTAGTTTTTCCTAAGGAACAGCCAAAACTTTCCTTTCTGCAGTTTTAACCCACTACTTTCAGTCCCAGTCCCAGCAGACATAAAGAGCAATTTGGGCTGGATATGGCTGCCAGCCCCTACGGTAGCTGTCAGTGCTGTGCCTTTCACAGGCACGTTGTCAGGAGGAGTGCTGAGCGTGGAGTCGGTATAAAACATATCATCATACGGGCACAAAACTGTCTAGATCAGTAAAAAACACTGCAGAAGCTCCCATTCTGGATCACCCCAGTCCCAAATGCTGAAGCTAATTTCACGACATGGGAACAAAACCTCCATTATCCTGGTCAAAATAAGATGCGTTACAGGACAGGGGTAGTCTGAGCTGTTTTTCATGTGGGACCATATGCCCTGGTGAAATCTCATTTGTCAATGTCTTATCATTGATCCTTCCTCTTGTTATTTCACCATGGCAACATTTTGGCCCCATTACCGAGCGTACAATTAAGAATTCAGATTTCTAATTTCAGACTGCAGATGTACTGATGGATATGAAGCACCCACGCCTGAGATGTAGTATGTGTGCTCCACAGGCAGATCCTCTGCAGCAGAACCGTATGCTTGCTTCCTCAGCAATTACACTGCCACGGTAATATTTTCCTCAAACCCTGGATCAGCCAGAGAAGTGGACGGCAACAAGGCAAGGAAGAGGGTGGGTGTGGCAGCAGAAGGGCAACTGGGAAAGGAGGGCAGCTGCCGGTAAGGGTAGGGGTAAGTCAGAAAGATGAGCAAGCATGGGGGAGTGGCAGAGGGTCCAGGGAGAGCAGAGCAGAGATGGAGCAAGGCAAAAGAATGGGACATGAGATGGAGTCTACTGGGAGCACAGCAGGATGGAAAGGAGATGATGAGGGCAAGGTAAGAAAAGCCAAAGGGTAAGAAAAGGCAAAAAGGTGGCTTGGGAGAAGAAGCAAGAGTAGGAGACTGGGTAGAGAAGAGAAGAAGCTGAGGGAGCAAGCAGTTTGGATGGAAGGGAGGGTGTCAGGTAAGGGAACAGAAAAGGGAGGTAAAGAGTGACAGTTTTCTCCTCCCAGCTGTAAGCAGTTATTAAACACTACCAACACCTGAATAACCAGTATCTGCTTAGGCATCTGACTTTTCAACCTGAGATAATTGGAGATGATGGGGGCAGGCTTCCTCAAATATTACTACACTTATGAAATACAACTCTTTGCAATTCAAAAATCAGCCACAGGTCTTGAGGGACAAGCTTTATCCTGGGAGTTTGCAAGATACGAGGTTAGCAATAAGGCTGTTCACAGAGAAAGCATTTTCTCCCTGCTTGAATTCTCCTTTTTCTTAAAAAAAAAAAGGTAATGGAAAATGTAATAAAATGCACCAAAATGCATGAAGCCTAATCACATAGCTCTTGTATTCAATATATATTTGTATATATATTTGTATTCAGCAACCAAATCCTTCTGAGGGAGCAGTTATTAAGTGCACAGAATCCCATAATGCTCTTTAAATATCATGTGCAGAGGAAGCAGCAAAGCACAGGGGACGTAAAACTGCTGTCTCATGGCTCTCTTGTTTTATCAAGCCAGTGCCCGGTGCAGATTGCGGTTGTGGTGTTTGAATTGTGCTTGTGGATCCTAAGCAGCAGGAGAGTGCCTTCTTCTTAGTGTGGTGTCCGTGGGGGAAGACAAACAGACACCACAGTCAATTCCAGGGGAAATCTGGCTTGTCAATAGTGTGGCCAACTTCAGGCTACACTTTGGAAAGAATTTTATCAACAATTCAGTCTCACCATATTGGGATCACTGAGGGATAGGGAAGGATGTAGGAAAAAGAAGGATGGGGGAGAAACAGTAAAAAAAAAAAACCCAACCCAAACCCTTTTTCTTTTCTTCCATACAAAAACTCAGGTTCCTTTAATCCAGAAAGGAAAGAAACAGAGGACCTAGAGGGTGAATGATGTCCATGAAAGCCTGACTTCCTCCTAGGCAAGATTTCAGTCTGTGGTTCATCCTACAGCCCTTGCTGTCTTTTTTACTGTGAACCATTTTGGTGCCATGTATTGCCATGAGACAGCCTGGTCCTTGATCCCTCATAGACTTATGACCATGCTTCAGACAGCGAGGGACTCCGTCGAGGGTCTGCCTCTGTGCTGGAGGTAAGGAGCAGGCAGTGGTTCAGCTGTGACTTGGAACCAACATCTGCACTGCACTTGGGAGGACAGGGGACTGGGACACCTGCTGATGGGCTGCCATGGTCACCGCTGCCTCAGCCCCTTTTCCCACGGCTTCTCTGAGCTGAAGTCAGAGAAGCACAACCAATGTGCTCTGCCTATGGAGACCCCCAGGATGGGCAGGAGGCTGAGCCCCATCCTGAGGCTGCTGGTGGGTCCCTGAACTACGGAGGTCCTGCGTGCACAGGTCTCTAATGTGCAAAAGCCTCTGAGCAGTGGAGCTGAGGGCAGAGAGGGACCCGTGGGGCTAGGACGGGCGAAGGTCCCTGCAAAGGCTGGTTGTGCCTTCAAGAGGCAGCAGAGGGGCCTTTGCCAGCTGCCCCTCGTGTTTCTGCTTTGTAGGAGGGAAGGATCGAGGGCAGCCAGCAACTCCAGGATAATCCCTGGTGCAGCATGAGGGGGCTGTGGCATGGCTCCTCATGTGTGCTGTGGGTAAGAAGCTGACAGCTGTCTGCTTTGATAAAGCTGAATTTCATAAAGGAGCCATCTTTCTGCAGGTTGCTCCTTTGTATGTATAAGTGTCAACAGCAGCTAAGAATCCTTTGCCTTCCAGACATAAGAAATACTAGGGCTCCCATGCTTATATGCTTTTAAAAAAATGGATCTCAGTGCATAAAAGAAAGCTACAGTCCATGAAAATTACTGCCCTGAATTATGTGTCCCCATATCCTATTAAACTTAGAGGCATGCAAGAGCTTCTTTTGGGGAGGGCAGGGAAACCCAAACAAACAAGCAAACTCATAGACTGCCTAGATGTGAACTGCATTTTCTTTCCCCTTCTTGATTTTGTGAAAACCTGCTCCAATTGAGAAGAGGAATAGTTTATCTTCAGCTGCCCTATTTATGTTACAAGAGTGTGACCAAGAAGTCAATGCACTTAGCAGAAGAGAAAGGTACCATGTTGTAACTAGGTCATAAACACGCTAGCTCTCTTTTGCCTTGAAGCCCTGCTCTTCTTTTTTCTATTTTGTGTTTCAGTACAAAAATATATTGCTCTTTCAAAAGCTCCATTCCCAAACTTCTCCCTAACGTAGATTTTCATTTTCATTTCTGAGCACTGGTGCATTGATTATTGCAGGATGCATATACTGTATGTAAAGTCCATCAGAAAATGAGAGAAACGGAAAGTATCAAGGCCATGTCTTGCAATATCCCCTCTTGTAAAAAATCCAAATAAAATATCATTCCCATGATTCATGTTGAACATTTAATCAAGGGACAGATAACCCTTACTCATGTCATATTCCTCATTGATGATTTGATAAATGTGATAGATGTTTAAAGGGCTGAACACACAGAGCTATGATAATGTGGATGAGGAGAAAGACAACTTGACCTACAACAGAGCGAGCCACCTACCAATTTCCCCAGTTTTTCTTTCTCCCAAGGGCTTTTGCAGCCCCAGTGCAAGGCAGTAGTTGGGTCTCAGTTCAGGCCAGTGTGACACTGTTCCCACCCGGGCCCCCCATGACCATTCCCTGTGGGTATCTGCCATTACTGGAGGCAACGTATGGCTTGATGAAATCCCTCCTGGATAGTGAGACAGGAAAACAAAAATATTCAGTTTTTCCATGTTTTGATTATTCCAGGCATCTCAAGTGAGGATAGTGGTAAATAGTGTGATAATTAAATTCCTAGAAGGTAGTAAGTCAAACACTGCCGCAGAGGACTGCCATGGCATCAAAATGCCACAGCAGTGAGATCAGAGATTAGATGGTATTTCCAGAATATAATAAAATGAAATTCCATTTTGCAACAGGAATGCTAATGTGTTTGAGCAAAAGTAATCACAAACAAGGATAGTCAGTGCAAGGGGAGACCTATGTTTTGCAGCAGTAATTACAAAGGAAAAGTAAGAGTTAATGGGCAGCTAATCAGGTACAGGTTTCTATTGTGAGACATCAGCAATAAGGCTGCAGCTGAATTTACAAATCATTGCTCCTTTGTCCACATAAACTCTTGGTTATTCCAACAGTAATTTCCTTGGGCACGTGGTTTGGATGGCAGACAACACTTTGTGTAGAGTTACAGGAGATGTTGCAGTTCTTAACAGCAACAGCCTGACCACTGCCAAAGGCAGCATTTATGGGTGGGCAGGGGGAGGAGGAGGAGGAGGAGAAGGAGGGGAAAGTCTCTATTTCCTAACAAAAGGTTCAACACAGGATGAGCAGCCCAGCGGATGGCATTTGGGTATCTGACTGAGAAGTCAGCAAGCCTGTGGGGATACCTGTTGGTGCTGGGGGAGACTGAGGTGATGAGTGAGGGCATGGCATGAAAGGGAGGAGAAACGGGAAAGACATGGTGGTTCTGACTGTTAGTCCTGATGTCACGTTGTGCTGTGGCACTTTTTTTGTTTGTTCTAAAGAACGAAGAGCAATGACGAAATATGCAGAATTGCTTGGCTCAGGAGGTTTCCTTTACCCAAGTTGCAAACTCCAAAGGGAAAAGCCTTCTTTCTCCAGTTTTGACAGAGAATGTGTTTCTGCATAAACGTTCCTAGGTACAGAAAGCAGCAGACACATGTACATGCACTGTTGTCGTTGGTGCATTTATGATTAAGTGCAGGCAAGCTGTTCTTCTTATTTTCACAGTGGAGGCCATGAGAGTCCTGCCGTTCAGTGAGGGAAACTGTATTTTAGATTTTCAGGTGGGAAAGATCCGAGGTATTTTGATACATGCTTCCCTTAAAAACTTCGCTTTTTTTGAAGGGAAAAATATTTATTGTTGCTGAATTCATCATAACTGACAGGAATTTGTATAAACCTGCACAAAACAATTTTTTCTCCTGGTTTATGCCATTAATGGAAAAATTCCACTGAACGAGGTGAGGTAAATTTTGTGGCTAAAAGTAATGGAGAAAGTAAATTCAGACCTGATCTAATCCAGACAGTACTCCAATTATAAAATGTTTAAAAATGGATTGTTTTGAAAGAACTGTATTGTTTATAGTACTGTTTATGTTGTCCTTGCACTGCAGGGTTTTTTATGATACAAGTGCTGTTGCTACCTCAAGTGTTGAGCAATTGTCTGTCAGATCACGCAGCCTCTCCGCAGCTGGCAGTCCCTCTGTCAGGCCTACAAAACTAGTGGCACAAGGGGGAGGCAGGTAAAATTCCTGCTTGGCCACCTTTGTCCCCCCAGTTTGAACGTTCATTTACTCATTTAAAGCTACTCACTTGCGGCTGGGCTGTCTGGGACTGGGATTTATACCATGGGGACCCATAACAAAAGGCCACTGTATACTTAAAATCAGAATAAAAAGAGGTTTACTTGTTTTCTGAAGTAGCGTCATTGAATTGGGTTATGTCTTTCAGCTTTCCCCCACAAATCTGAGAACTAGAAACCTACTTTAAAAAGTGACAGTCCTGTAGACCGGGGCATCCAGGCACTGTGGCTTCAATGAAACACTGACATTGCATGAGTTGTGTCACACCTTACCTAAAGGACTGGCTGAATGCATCTTTCCTAAGTCTGAGCTTGGGTGTGATCATGTTGATGACATTTTCTCAGCCCATATTTTCCTCTGACTGGGCAAAATGAGATTTTTGGTTAATAAACCATGTTTTGTTGTCTGTCTCAAAACCCAAGTGATGAATAGACTCCAAAAGTGAGTACTTCTGAAACACAGGCTTACTGTCATCATCTGAAAGGGCTTTCAGCCTTCCTTTGTAGTTGCAAACCAAACAAGTGGAGATGGAGGTGCCAAGGGCAGGTGGAAGGGGAAAGAGGGTTCTTTCTTGCACATACGCAGCCTTGAAGTAATATTTTTTTAAATCAAAACAGACAGTTTTAACAGACAAGTTTTAAAACCAGACTTTTACAAATGATATAAGAAGTTTTTCTGGTTGCTACAGATGGAAGCTGGAAGGGGAAAGAAAACAACACTTGTATGATAGAAAAAACATGTATATTCCACACAGAGGAAGTATCTGAGGGAAGGAAGGGGAATCACACTGATAAAAACAAAGCAGAGTTTAGAAGAGCTGCCTGCAAGGAGAGAAGGAAACATCCCAGTCCTAAATCAGTATTCTGATGTGCTCAGCATCTAACCTTTGCCTTGCACAGATTTTATATGGAAACACACTGGATAGATATGTCTTCTTGGCATTACAGATTGGAAAGCAGCCCTGAGTCAGGGCAATATTATCTAATTTTCAGGTTCCACTGCTGAAGAATGTGCAGAGGGTCTGTGAACACCACCTACCTCTCTGTGGCTCTGTTTTTACCCTTGCTGAAGTAGGGTGAACATGTGGTGCAAAGCTGCAGCCCAGGGTCCCTCTACATCAGTTTATTTGAACTGTCAGGGAAGGGAAAAAGACCAGAGTTTGCCTGACTGGCATTAAATTGCAGGTGCTTAAGGAAAAGAGGTTTCCTGAGATTGTACTCAGTGGATGTGCACCCATGCACACTCCCATGTGTACCTCTCTCTTTCTCCATGTGAATCTACTGGTTGGCTTCATACAAATCTGACGTTGCAGAGGGGCCAAGTTCCCATAACTTGTTAACGAGCACAATAACAGAGAGGAGGAAGCAGCGGCCCTTCGGAAGGGAAGGTTGCACATATGTCTCAAGCCCTTACCTACCAAACAATATGCACAGGAAGAAAACTGTAGCGGCACTGCAACAAAAGATGGAGCCCAGGGAGCCTCTGGACACTGTTCAACACTAGAGGAGCCACTCTAGCTGTACAGGTCCATCAGAAACATTTCTGTTGTGGTCCCACCCCACACAGATCAACCTGTTTTCTTCCACAGAAGAGGAAAGGGACCACAACATGCTTTGGTGTGTTGCTTTTTTGCAATGTCCTTTCTTACATGACTGCAGCTTGCCAGGATCCAGATGTGTCTGGAGGGCTGTCAAGGCATGAGAGCCTTCCACTAAGGGAGCACTGTAGCGTCACGTTCGTACCTGTGCACTGGCCAAATACGGTGAGTTTTGTGTTCTCCACAGGTTTCACTCATGCTGTCTAACCACTTTAAATAATTGCCCCGGCCTGCTGGAATTACAGGGTGTTCCCACATGATTTTTCGTTCTTTTTGGAGATACCCTTTTGCCCATACTTTCAGGTGCCTTGATTTTAAGACTTCTAAACTCAGAAAAATTTGAACCAGGGTTTCCATAGCAACTTTAATTCTAATCCTTATTTGCACTACAATAAAATTATCAATTTGATGTACATGAGGGCCTCCACCTAACCTCAGCATGAAGATCTTATTGGTCTGTTGAAGTCTAAGTCTTTACCCAGGTCTCTGGAGACAGGTAGCGGGTTGACATGCATATATGTTGTTATTGTATTTCCAAGGGACAGAAATTACTGAGCGAGTCAGGAATGAGATTGGTTCAATGTTCAAATAATTATAGCTAAAAGGTATATTTTGTACAGTTAGTGATGCTTTTTAATCACTGAGGAGGAAAAGGAAGTTATTTAAAACTGATTGCTGAGGAAGTCTCTGGAAAGAAAACAGATACTTCTATCAGATAATTGGTTTTGTTGGTACACTAGGGTCCTTGGAATTTTATTGGAGCTAGTAACTGCCTAATTCAGTCTCTCATAACAGTTTCATATGTCTCATACAACAGCCATATATTATATAACAGTCATATATATATACACATTCATAGATTCAGTCTTATATAGCAGTCATTTATAAATACTCATATACTCAGTCTCATATAGCAGTCAGCATGTATCAGTTTGGGAGCTTAAGATCAAAAACTCTTTTTGGTTTTGCTAAGCATGCAGTCTTATTTAACTGCATATCCAGCCAATACATCCAAAATTGTCTCCATTACAGAAGTATGGACTGACTGAGCTGAAAAATACGTGCCTTTGGAGGCAGACTTCTAAGCCTTTAGTCAGACATTTCCAAAGAGATCTCTTTCTCAAAATGCTGGCATTTTAGTAACCAAGTTGATGCTATTCGCTTCATTTGAGCTGATAGGTATTTAGTGCTTTAGAAAATTAAAGCAGTTATTGGAGTGCCTAGCAGGGAATAAATAGCAGGGAATAAATGCAACCACTTTTAGAATCTTGTATCTTGCTTTGAATCTTGTTCTGAATATAGGAAGGGATATTAAAATAAACTTGTAGCTTGCCAGGAGAATGACTTTTTAATGGAACTCGTAAATTCAGGAACCACCTATGTCTTTCTGAAAAAAAAAGTTTATGTATTTATAAAAAAAACCACCTTACTATATATCCTACAGCCACAGAAAACCTTATGTCTTGGAGAGCATCTTTGGCTGTAGAGAAGAGATGGGGTCATAGCAACGTATAGTTGCCTGAGAATCATGTAGCTGTTACTTGCAATGACTTTCTTGCTGGTTGGTTGGTGGGTGTGCAGAAAGTGGCAGCCATCAGGGGTCCCACAATGGAAAGCTGTTTTGCTTGGCAATGGGGGTTGTATCCCTGACACTCTGCTACTGGCTCAGTCTGATGAAATGCTACCGCAGCCTGTGCATTCAGTTTGCCAGGAAAGCAGGCAGACTAGCCTGGCTGTCAACCCCAGCAGCGCTAAACCCCTTGCCATAGCTCTGGCCATTCCGGTTCCAAGGATGGATTTTAACGCATTCAGTGTTCACCTGTTTTAAAAGGTTGTCATGAAAATGATGGTTACTGAATACACACACAGCAAACAAAGCAGATGGTGCTGGAGGGTGTTTGAAAAAGGATATGCTCGTGTCACTCATCTACAGTCATTTCAGTGGCCCGAAGTGTTCAGGGACATCGTTACATGACAATTTCTGTAATGTGTCTAGAAATCTACAGTTTTGTCAGCCGTTGTGGTTGGTAGTGAATCATGGCTGCTGAGGAAGGCTGAGGAATGGCTGGCTGGTTGGTTTAATTCTTGCCATTTTGGTCAGCTGCCACAGATGCTCCTATCTGAAGCCAGTTATGATGCCTCTCACAAGTCTGCTGGCTTTCTCCATTACTTGGGCTCATCCATTGGATGTAAAAAAACCACTTCTGCTCCTCAATTCGGAAAACAGCTTTATGCAGGAATGCTGTCATGCAGTAAGTGATCGTGGGATTGCTATTGATGCTGTGAAAAGACTGCCAGGAGTGGATCTAATAGCACATCCCAGCAGGCTAAGGAGCCTAAAGAGCCAGTTACAAATTGACAGGATAGCTTTCAGATGGTGAGCAAGAGATATTGTTTTGGGGCTTGCCATGGTGGTTGTGATTTATATCATGTCTGTACAACTGCTATCAACTTTCCAGAGAGAGCTGAAAATAAAACACTCACAGGGAAAGGTACTGCTGAGAGCAGTAAAGCGAGAGGAGTGGGCTCTGGGGAAGAAAGAGAATTCAAGTACTGCAGCATTTTAATTAAGTTTCTCTACAATGTTATGTAAGTACTAAACAGAATAAGAATGTACCTTATTTTTGCAATATTTATCACTTTACTTTCTGATACCATGGTGTGGTGGGTTGAGCTTGGCTGGCTGCCAGATGCACACCCAGCTGCTCGCTCACTCCCACTCCTTATAGGAACAAGGGCAGCAAACAAAAAATCTCCTGGATCTAGATAAAGGCAGGGAGGTCTGTTACCAGTCCGTTGCAGAGCCAGCGGGAACTGGCTGTGTCCAGTACAGGGCAGCCCCTGACCTCCTCCCACAGAGGCCACCACTGCAGCCCCTCTGCTGCCAAAATCTTGCCACCAATACAAAATATACAGAGTCATCAAACTATTCCATTTTAAAGAACAGTTTTTGGCTTCATATGCATAAACCTTGTTTACTTGCCAATAACTCTCCTTCTCATATGTAATGAAAAATCCCACCCATCCTCCTCACCAGTGTACAACATCTTTAAGTAATTATGCCAGCTATATATCTGGAGGGCTGGATTCGTATGCCTTTTTTTTTTAATAATTATGCCATGTGGTACGCTGGTTTGATAAATATTTACATGCCAGTGCTGAAAACAAGGAAATTATTGGAAGTGTTGTGAGATAAAAGCTGATTTCTCTTCATCTAAGCAGCTTCTAATGTTGCACGATGTCTTTCATCTGGACCTCCAGGACTTTATCTTGATTTCTCTACCAACTTAAGTGAGAGCTGCATGACACCATTCCTTGGTCAAATGATGTGCGTTGTGCAAGTTGACACAGGATAGACCAAATCTTAATTCTTGTATGTCTGCAGAGATCATAGGGGAGATCAGGAAAGTGACTCTACAGATTTCACCTTCTCTGCTAAAGGAGATGAGCTTTCAGGATCCTCATTGTTTAGGCAAGCACTTTTCATCCCACCAGTGTTATGTTCCCCATTTTCTGTTCCTGCTCATTTGAATCAGTACACTCCTGTAACTGAAGGAAAAGGCAGATTTACACCAGTTACAGAGCCCCTGGACAAGTTCTTCAGAGGTCAGCAACCCAAAGCCTATGAAGCAATAGATCCCAAATCTATCCCAAAGCATATCTTAGATATCCAACAGAAGTTTTTACCCCACTGAACATAGTGCATAGTTCAGAGTATTAAATCTGTGTCAATAGGAAACTTTTTCATACTAAAGTTGTCAGCACTATCACTTAAGTTGCCTTTAATTATAGAAGTATGTAGTGTGTGACCAACCCTGTTTTAATTTTATAACTCGTTGTCTTCAAAAAGTCATTATTCTTTGGCCTTTTATTTAGTGTTTTCTCCCATAGCAATTACAATTTGTCAGTCGTATAAATTATCACTTGCTTAAAGCTGCAAATTACAAGTTATGTACTCCCTAAGCCTGCTTTGCCTAGAACACTTCTCGCTTAAGAGAAGTTTCTCATTCCTTGTGTCACAGTCAGTGGTGACACAGGAAAAGAAGCAAGCTACTTCTGCCTGTAAGTTTCCATAGACTTCAATGCGTGGTAAATCCTTTGACATCTAGATATTGTAAACTGTATCATAACATATTGATCTTAATTCTAGGGGGGTTTTACACACTCAAAGATGTTTTGCCTTGAGTTCTGTTTTGGTTTGGTTTTGGGTTTTTTAATGATTTGCAGGTATCAGTTTTTCATTAATTTTACCCAAATGCAACATTGTGTCTGTAGATGGATAAATTCACTGCAGCATCCACATCAATCACAGTATCTCACTCCTCAGCACTGTGGTGTGAACACGGGCCAGGAATGAAACAGCAAGAGCGAGGATCTCTCCAGTTGGCTGACTGCAGGTCTGTGCTGCAGAAAGCCTGCACAGATGGGAATTCGAAGTCACATAAATGAAATCATTGTGTATACCTTGTCATTTCTAGTTCAAGTGACATTTAATATTTTGCTTTTTAGTTGCTAGTAATAAGTCAAACTTAACTGCTTAGTGAACTAAACTGTGGACTAAAAGTGCTGGGGAATTCCCTGATCGGACTGTGACATACTATAGCTACTAATATAAAGAAGGCAAAACATGTGAGGAAAGTTCACTGAGGGAATGTTCTCTTTAAGAAGTATATGTATATTCCATATACTTTAAAAAATGTTATTTCTTCTAGTAAAATATCAGAAAGGCAGAAAATATCTCTATGAGAAAACAGTGAAGTTGTCCTTCTCAGCATAAAGCAACACTCAGTGCACGGTGGAATAGAGAACAGGTTTATATGCTTGGTAATACTAACTAACCATTGAAGTAGGCAGTCATTTGATATAGTAGCTATAGACCTCTGCCAGCAAAAATGCCCAAAATTTCAGCAGTTTTCCAAGCATGGTGTTCAGAAGTGGAAACCACCTTGTGACAGCATGCTGCATATACCACACAGCTATGAAAATACCATTATTATTAACAAAACACAGCTGCCAGCTGATGTAGATCCAGCCTTTCAGAGTCACCTATTTTTCTGGAGGATTTCAGTTAAGAGAACCAAAGATCTTCTGGCTGTCACCAGAGTGACTGTTTTGTTCCTGTTGTTGTACGTGTGCGTCAGAAAAGTAATCACCTAGAAAACCCAGCCGTGACTTTAAAAGCTTGTGAAGTGTCTCCTTTTTTCTCCCCAAATAAACAGCTGTTGGAATCAAAGCTGGTTTCAGACTGCTCCTTTCCCACCTACATGTTGCACTCGTTCTTAATATGGTCCAGCAAGCCTCCCATAGGTTGGCTCAACACTGCTTTTCTTTGTACTGCCACTTCTATTAACGACAAGTGTTTGAAGTCAAATACCCTTTTTCCTAATAAAAGAGAAGTTTTAGGAGCAGTACTTAGCATTTTCTGTCAATGTTGGTGCTACTTTGGGCACAGACTCCATGCAGGGGTCCAGAGAAGGGCCACCAAGATGATCAGAGGACTGGGAAGCTGCCATACGAGGATAGGCTGGGAGAGCTGGGTTTGTTCAGCCTTGAGAAAAGGAGGCTCAGAGGGGATCTCATCACCGTGTACCAGTACTTCAGGGGTAGC
The DNA here is from genome assembly GCF_949628215.1 of Phalacrocorax aristotelis. Lineage (NCBI taxonomy): Eukaryota > Metazoa > Chordata > Aves > Suliformes > Phalacrocoracidae > Phalacrocorax > Phalacrocorax aristotelis. The sequence goes on from NC_134276.1 coordinate 87,288,108, forward strand.
TACACAGAAGACAGAGACTCCCTTTTTACAAGGAGTCACATGGAGAGGACAAGGGGGAATGGACACAAGTTGCTCTTGGGGAGATTCCGATTGGACACGAGAGGGAAATTTTTCACAGTGAGAACAGTCACCATTGGAATAATCTCCCCGGGGAAGTGGTTGTCTCGGCCATGTTGACCACTTTCAAGATTTGGCTGGACAGGGTGCTGGGCCATCTTGTCTAGACTGTGCCCTTCCTAGAGACGTTGGACTAGATGATCCCTGAGGTCCCTTCCAACCTGGGATTCTGTGATTCTGTGAAGTCGGCCAACCTAAGAAGAGTGACCCATTTTTAAAGTGAGGGTGCACTACTAAGTGCTACTAAGGCTGCAGCCTTCAAGAGAGGGACATTACTGAGTTGCTGAGACTTGCAATTTTCTAGTTCTAGCTTATAACTTTCTTGGACAACTAGGTTTCTGCAACTACTCCTCTTGCCTTTCACACAGTTACAGTACATATTTCATGAATTTCAATGTTGCTTCCACTACAGCTCTGACTAATCTATCTTGAAATTGGAGCATGTGCACCATTAATCCTTTCAATGATTTTATTGCACTGTAATGAAAGCTGCTCATTAGTCCAATATTTGTATATGAGAAAACACTTAGCACAAGCAAATGCTTTCACTTCAGCCTTGCACAGGTAACAGTTAATGTGCCTTTGCTTCATTTGCAAAAGATAAACAAGGCAAAAAAATCCTTTAACAAATATTGGGGTGTTCTGCCTTCATTTATATATCCTAAAGTGCATTTTTAAACGGTTTATCTAACAGAAGTATCTGTAACTTTTCACTGGTGCATTCCTATTGGACACTGCCCCATCTTAACAGTAAGTAATTACTTGCCACAGCATCCCAACAAAATAAACAAAGTTTTAGCTACCAGATCTGGAAATAGTTAATCCATTTCCCCTAACTTCTATCCACACGCTTCTTGTGCCTTTAAAAACATACTGTCCAAGTGACTGAGAATAAAAGAAGTCATCTATTCACAGACACAGAAGAACTCAGAAAAAATCCTTCACAAGCTGGGAATGTAGTTTTGTTAGTGCTTTTAATGATTTACCTTGTTGCAAAAGCAGGCACTACCTCATAAATAAGATTTTAAAACAAAATGTCCCTTTTCAACTTTGTTTTCCCCACATTCTCATATTGGTTGTCAGAACTTTCCACAGCAGGGCTGGGGCTACTGATATCCCTGATGCCCTTTGTGAGGACATTTCTTCTGTCACTGGCTGACGGTGGCACGGCCTTGAGCAGAAGAAGAATAAACAAGACCACAGTGCTCTAAGCTGCCCTGCAAAAGCCTGTTGGTCCTCTAGGTGCCCCATTGCTTCTGCCCCAGATGACTATCTGTATGCTTCCATCCTGTCTGTCTCAGGGCAACAGGGAGGTTAGTTTTCCATTTATAGCAGTTCTCAAAGCCTCGGGAGCATTAGCTAAGATTTTCCAAGGCATCCCAGATTTAGGCTTCACTAAGTTTCTCCTTTCCAGTCTGAAGTTGGGGGCTGCTTTCTGACTTTCAAAGACATTCGGGTACATACATGCCTACATCCCACCAGACAATGAGACTGAGTCATCACTGTGACCATGGTACTTCTCCATACTTTTAGCCATTCTGTTTCAGTGTAAATGCTATTTTAAGCTGTTTTAATGGTCACTAGATACTGATATGTGACTTGTGGCAGAGGTAGTCTTTTATGCCATACTTCTTTCACACCTCAATGAACTGTTAGTTATTCCTTGCAATTCAGAGGGCAGAGTTCACAAAATCATCTGGCAAAGTGTTTCTGAGACCAGCACATGTCACGGGGTTATGGCCCGTCTTTGCTAATGAACAGCTGAGTGGCTTCTTGGTTTCCCTTGAAGAGATCAGATTACGTATTCTTGGCTGAAATGGGAATCAGAAGATTTCTTCTACTGGGGGAGAGAGTACAGCATGTTTTAGTTTTGTCATTTTAATATACATTTCTACAGCTTCACAGGCACAGGAGTGACAGGATGAAGGAGCAAAGCACGTGAGGCTGCTTTTTAATGTAAAGTACAAATACCCCTAATTGAGGGCTCCTTAACTATACGGCTTTTAGAGCTTTTGAAGGAAACAAGTTTGATCACAGGTGAGGCTTTTCCAGGGTCTCATTAAACAAACAAGTTTTCTCTAAGTCCAGTGCTGAGGTGAATGGGCTAACATTAGGCATCACTACCCCAATAGCCAGGCTTCATTCAATTTTATTGTGACTCAACACACCATTTGCATAATTGAAAGGTGTAAGGTAGTTGCAGTAGTAGGCAAATGTCTAATGGTACCATACTCTACAACTTAGAGCCTGGCCTATTCTTGGTTTTCATTCTGGAGTTGCAACACATTGGTGAAAATGGCAACATAAAATCTCCTAACAAGCTAATTTTCACAGTACGTTAAAATGCTTACACAAGTGAAAACCATATTGATTCTTACGCCCACCCCTTCCACTGTAACTGCTGCTGTTTAAGGGTTTGATGAATTGCAAAGCTTTTGCTTTGATTTCCTTAATGGTCTTTAGAAAAGGTGGAGCAATAAAACAATTTATCGGCTGTATCTGTGAGAGAAAAGGAACCATGGACAGTCTGTCATGTTGGGAGATATTAAGTGGTGGGGAAAATAGGTGCTTAAATTTGGATGGTAAACTTTTTATACGTAGGCGTATCATTTATTATTGTACTTGTAAGTCATCTGCCACCATGGCGTTTATATTCTGATTTGCCTCTAGGCTGGTATTTTTCAGCCTGTTTTGTTTGGAGGGCTTCCTTTCTTGGAGAAACACTTGTCATTTGATGGGACAGGGGAAGGGTGCCAAAAATGTTACATACTTACTGATAAAACAGGAAATATTGATAGTAAAAGATGAAGTCACTTTTCATCTGCTGGTGAATAACAGCCAATTTTTAGGAATATCTGTATGTCTGCTCGTTTGGGATTTTCCTCATTATAGGGACTATCACCAGTCACTGGACCCCAGATGGGAAAATACTGTTCTAGTGACACTAAGTTCCATATTTTTTATAGAAAAAGGAATGATGACAAACTAACAGAGGAAATGATGGATGGAAAAGGGAGATAAATTGTTTTATTGCTGCATTTCTGTTCCCTTTCTAGTTACAGTCCAGTGTCACATTAGGGCAGGGTGCTGGCTCATTACCAAAGCCCAACCTGGGCCGGAAGAAATTGCTAAAACTCAGAGTTGTAATTGGCTGTACTATGTTCCAGACTAAATGCATGTTGTTACAATGCATCTCCATCTTCAATCTTATGTTTTATCTGATTTTTCTCTGGGATACAGGGAAAGAGCATTGCACTTGGCTTTGTTCAGAAGTTCTGCTTTCCTTCCATAAGGACTAGGAGCACCATTTATTTATTTTTAATAAAAGATAATCTTTCTGAGAAAACATTGAAACACATTATACTGCCTTTCGGTATTTTGCAGGCATCTGAATCTTACTCATTCCATTTTAATGTAAAGAACACTTGTAAAATTTTGCTATTTCCATATGTCAATGAAAGAGTTAAGAGGCTGAATCCAACACTGTCCAAGTCTGTAGCCTCTTTTAATTTCTTTTAGACTTGTGTAGAAATATCTCAACTAATAGAGATGATTTTTTTTTTCTTTCCTTCCTTGTAACCAGTCTTCAAAGTTAGACCAGGCTGTATTGATATTTTCCACAAAGCTTATTTTCTCAGGTTACAGATCATGTTTTTTTTTCTTAGTAAATAATAAAATTCACGAGGCAGCTGTCCCTGCAACAGCACAAAAAGCAAATCTTTTGCTTTGCAGCATGTCTTCATTTAAACCCACTTAAGGAAAGAATCAAATATGTGGAAGGGGTATGGATGCTAGAACAGACTTCTAGTTTTGTATGCAAGAAGCCAAAGGGGACTGCAGTGCTTTCAGTTCTCCCTTCCACAAACCACTCGTTAACATTGGAAGCAGGTATCTATCTACCTATATGAACTGATAAGATACAAGGGGCTGGCAGGGCTCTGACAAGAAAATGTTAATAGCTCAGAGGAACCTGGGTAAAGAAGGTTATGTCTACACAAAGGCGGAGGAGGTGGCAGCCCGTGTAGTACAACTGCTACACTGGGAGGCTGGTGCTTGCACAGGCACTGAAACATGAAATGGTGCAGCTCGGCTGGGCAGCTGCTGGGGATGGCTGGATGGGGCTGCAGTGATCCTGGACGAGCCCAGTGGGGAGAGGGGAGCAGGTGGAGGAGGTGGACTGCTCCACCTCTTCAATTCTGTTCTTCTGGACCTGTCCCAGCAAAATGGGTGCTGAGGAAGGCGGAAGAAGGAACACTGCAAAATAAAAATATGAAAATATTCCTTTTCAAACTATTAGTATTGTATAATTTACTGACAATCCACTTTGGAAATTTTAATGAGCTTTTCTCACCGGTCTTCACATTTTTGAAGAACAGGAGAGGGAAGGGAAATCAAGAAGCTGGAAACACTCTCTCTGTGTCTCTCTTAAGAATATAGTTTTCACTATAACCATCTTCTGTCATGAACTACCCAGCATATCTCAAAAGTGTCATGTAAAAATCTTTCACATCTATTAATTTAATTAAAATCAAATTTTCAAAGGAGGTTTTTAAGTTCTGGAGGCCATGTCCTCACCCAGAAAATTTTGTTGTACAAATTCCTTTTCAAGTGCAAATACAGTACTGTGACCAAAACTACAGTCTTTCTGCACTAAAGAGTCAGCATTCCCCAGGAATTAAATTGAAACTGAAAAGGCATTTCAGACAAAAGGAAGCAAAGGAATAAATATCTTAATAGGTTTTTCTCTTGCTTGTCTTTTTATGAACAGAGACAATAAAATGGTAAAGAAACTTGGAATTTGTCAGTTACTATTAAAGTCAGAAAGCAAAGAAATATTGTATAGATGGTGTATTGGAAAACTCATTTAGTGAATTGATAAAACTAAGGGGTACACTGTGAGTATACCAAAATCAATCCTTTTTCTGAAAATCCCAATCCAAATAATTTCCACAAAGTATGAGGTTTATTAAAGAGAGGCTTTAAAATTCAGGGTAGGTTTTACTTTTCCTTAAGTACCTCTTTAAGCCATATACAGAAAACAAATGGCCAGTTTCTACCTTCCCCATTCTGAGCTAGTGGTTATGCTTGTTCATCGGGGTCCTCCTCTGCACAGTGCTGTCTCTGTTTCTGCAAGGAGGCTGTTGCTGGCCAAGAAGCAATGTTCACAGCGGTGAACCCTCCTCACTCATCTGTTCAGACAGCACAAGGCTGTCCTGCCACAGCACTTGGTATATCTGCCTGATAGAAAAATGCAGTGCCTTTGCTTGTCAGGATGAAGTGACAAATTGGGATTATTGTACCTCCCTTAATATTAAATATCAGTTTATTTCTATCTCTTAAAGTATTTTTGTTTCAAAGGGCACATGAAATGAAGGGTATGATGGAGGGCCTAAATGATTCATATGGAATGATACAATTCAGGGCTTCTGGATTGCCCTTACATTTTATGAAATTCTTAAAAAATAACAAGTAATAGCTAATTAGATGTGGGAATACTTGTGGGGAGGTACTTGTTACTTGGTACCTGCAGGGAGAGGGAAGAAAGTACAGAAGAACAAGAGGAAGGGTGCATAAAAGTATTCCTGTTGTCAAAATCAGACCTCTATTTGGTGTTTCAAGATGGATACCCAGAAACTAGGCTTAACAAAAAACCTTCACTTTCTGAAGATCAAAGATACAAAATTCTCAGCCCATGTACACACATGTGCCTTTTAAGAACACAGAAAAGTCTTGCCTTCTCTGAAGTCTGTGCCATTAGTCCATCTTCCACCTCTGAAACTGGGATTTTGCTCATGATGTTATTCACATTTTACACAGAGGACCCATTTTGGTGATATGCACTAATTGTTTCTCTTTACTGAATGCTTCATCGCAGGGAGCAGTAACTTATCTTTATTTTGTTTGTGCACTTGAATGGCATGCTTACCAATGTTTTTTGGCATGTGCGATGTAGTTGATTGCACTGCTTTTTGGTTCAGGGGAAGGGCTACTAGGTGGGACTGGTAAGGAGAGGGATTTGACCTGTTTTGAAGGTAAAAAGAGGAACCCAATTCATTACCACATACTGTAATGATGGAGGGTCTGGGTCTCATATTGTGCCTTGAAGACTTCAGTAGATAATACCTCAGTGAATTACAGAAACTCCTAAAAGTGTATGGACCACCTATTTTATATGAAATGACTGAGCTGTTCTACAACAGCTGATGGCGGGTCTGGATACCTTGTGTACAGTTTATGTGGTTTGGCAAAAGTCTTGTGACAGACATGATCATCATAAATGGACTTTTAACCCTTCTGGTTCAAGGGAAGTCCTTTACCTTTTCTTGCTCACATCAGTTAATCTGACCTCATTCCATTTTCTTTATAATTTTTCCTTGGAAAAAGATAGTAGTATTTTATCTGACATTGAACCTTTTATCTGTAACTTCTTCCCTGAAGGAATCAGTAATGGCTCTACATTACTCTTCATACAGCTAGGATTTTGCATGCACATGCCATTTGTGACTACCTTATGGGAATGTGATACAACAACAATTAAATTTTAATCTGATCTCAGCCTGTACTAATACAATACTAATACAATATCTGCTTCTTTTTTTTTTTTCTAATAATGATATTTTGTAAAAGGCTTTACTATAAAAGAAAAGGTTTTAAACACTCCGTAAAATGCAGGGTCCTACTCCTCTAGCCCCACACACTCAGCTCCCTGTCTTTGAGAAAACTCATGCACCAATAACTCAGCTTTGCTCTTTTTATGTGTCTCTGGTCACACATAAGCAGTCTGACCTGGTCAGGATGATCAATCACACAGTGTAATGAAAAAATCTAATACAGTAATGGCCACAGCCCATGAACAGACCTGAAGCTAAGAGTAGTTTACAATCCATCTGCGTCACTTAATTCAGCAGAAGTTACTAAAAGTCAGAGTCTGGGAGAAGGTAAGGAAATGGAATACTGAAATTATCAAAATGCCCTGTTGAATGCAGATCGTTTCTTTACCTTTGCTTGAGAAGTGTGAGCCTTCACTTCTTCATGGGATCACTCAGTAAATTGGATAAAGGTGAAAAATTGATCTGTGGGAGTTTAGATTCATGATGAAATTCATCCATGAGATACCTGCCAGTGCATAGCTTATTTCTCAATGATTTGGCTAATGAGGAGGCAATCTGTACACCTAGCCACATTAAAAAGAACAATTAATCTGTTTAGTTTCTGGATTTACTACAGTTGCTCTAGCCAAAGGTATTTTCCATTCTCATGATACTTCCTGTGGCAGGGTTACTTTTGAAATAGTAGTAATATTCTCCATATCTTTAAAATTGTTATGAAATGTCTCTCCTAACAGGTAATATCTGGCTGATTACCTGAAACCCAACAGTGAAAAAGAAATCTGCCTGGGGGCAGGAGTCCCAAGCAGTGTCCAGTTTTGTAAGCCTGTGAAGCCCTTGTACTCGGGCAGTGCTCCCTAGGGCAGGTTGTTTTCTTGTGTTAAAACAACACACCAGCTGAGATCGTTTGCTCTTCAACAGCTTTTCTGTCTTTCAGACAGATTCAATAACTGTCTGAACATAATGGTGCAGTCTTTTTGGACAGCTGGGAGCATGGAGTTCATGTTTGTTCAGGATGTACTGCCACAACTTTGTTTCTACATAAAAAAAACTCACTTGTACAAGGACTTTGAAACAGCCTTGTAGTTCGCTTGGGTACAGGGTCCGGTTGTCTGTCTAGAAGAGCACTCCTAAGGAATATCAGTCAAGGTTTTGTACAAAACACAAGCCGTTAAAGCTTTGGTCAAAGGTTTTCCTACTGACTGAGACTGGTGTCTGATATGAGAGGGAAATGCATGAGAATGGGAAATAGAGAGTGAACAAGATCTTGCATTCTGGGTCTTCAGGATTTCAGTACTAGAGGATGTGTTCAGGCCAGTGCTCTTAATATTCAGCAATGGATATTCTCCATTTTGGCCCCTGCATGGTCCTGTGGGAATGAGTCTCTGTAGTTTAATCAGGCACTTTGGGGAGTGTGTGCATGGGGGAAATATTTTGATTTGTTTTAAAGCTGTGGCCTGATGATTTCAGTTCTTGTTCTGTGAGAAATACTTCATAAACATTCGCTTTTCACCTTCTCCATGTCATTTACACAGGTATGCAAACAGCTATTACAGCCTCCTCCTCCATATACAGTCCTCTCCCTTTCAAACAGAATAACAATTTATTTTCCCTGTCATCACATCTGACTGCTGTAGGGAAACATTTTAGTGCAGTAAATCCACAGAACAACATCTTGCCCAGGGAAGGAGCACCATCCACCTCTTGTAAAATGGGAACACCACTTCTACTATACCCATTCATAGCTAGGAGGATGTAAATTACACATGGCTTTGAAGATGTGAGTGCCACTGGAGGCACACAGGGACATAATTTCTAGCTTTTCCCCGCTATTCCTTTTTCCCTACCATTCTATTTTGATTTTGACCCCTGCTGACTGTCAAGCTGATGTTTTCATAGAGCTGACCACAGTGATCCCCCACTTTCCCTCTGGACTTGTAATTGCTCACTTAGAGCTTATGATTATGCAAGGGAAGTTATTTTTCTCAGGTACATCATATTTACCAATGTAGAATTTTACTAACAATTTTATTGCTCACCAATGAAGTCTTGCTTTAATTCTTCACAACCAGCTTCAGTTTTTATTAGCCTGCCTAATTTTATAACACCCGCAAACATTTGTCAATTCACTAGCTGCCCATGTTTTCAGATCTCTCAGGATGATATTGCAAAGCACTGATCTTACTGCATACCACTGTAGCATCCCACCTGTGACCTTGACCACTATAAGGCTGGCCACTAGTCCTACCCTTCTTTCTCCACCTTCTAATCAGTTATTAATCAATGTCAGATTATCTTCTTAGGAACCTTTGATGAGGAACCTTGCCAAAAGCTCTTTAAAAATACAAGGATGCATCTTGACAAGATTATATCTTTCTCACAGTCACTGATTTCTCTGAAGAGATTTGACACCTTTGTGTGGCACAGCTTCTCTTCACAAAGCCATACGGGCTCTTCTGCTGTAGAGAACAATATTTCCATGCTTTCTCTAATCCTCTCCTTTATTGCAGCGTCTACTGATTTGCTCAGGATAGCTGTCAGATATGCTGTACAAATAATAATAAAAAGTATAGCAGGAGTAGTATTTTTCAGCTATGGATTTTAAGCATTTCTCAGGTCAGTCAGGACTCGTTACAGATGAGGAAAATGGAGGGCAGTTACAAGGTTGTGCAGAAAGTAACAGGTGGAGGTGGACGTGGAAGCACAGCTCTCTTGTTCCTTGTCTTGATCCTGCATTTCATGGTACTGTGGCTGAAGAGGGACCTTCCGAGCCCTCCAGAGCTACTACTGTAGGTTTTGGTAGCACTCCCAGTGAAAACACAGAAGTGCTCTGCTCTAGTGACTGCTCTGGGAGCAGTGCCTACTGCTTTTTTGCTTTTCTTTTAGATATTCACAGTCACAGAACAGCTGAGGTAAGAAGGGACCTCTGGAGGTCATGTCATCCAGCCACCCCCACTCAAGCAGGGCCACCTAGAGCATGTTGCCTATGATTGTGTCCGGGCAGCTTTTGAATATCTCCAAGGATGGAGACTCCACAGTGCCTACTGCCTTTTTCTGCCAGCCACTTGTCTCCCTGGTAAAACAATATACAGCACAGTTTCCCCTTGCATAAAGTCTGATCTTCTTGTCCAGTCATGGACATTCATGTGTGACTTGCTACTAGCTGCTGTTGTTTCCACTAACTTCAAAAAAACAAACTTAACTGCTTCATGCTTTTGTCCTGAATATCTCTTCCCGCTACCAGCGCTACTGACGTTTCATTCATTTATCATCATAACTAATATATGAGTGATAAAGAACTACATGAAGATGACATGAAAGTTTTATATTAATAAGTTTAGAACAGCATGTTACCAAAAGTAGAAAGCTGAAAATAGACCTTGCCAAATGAATGCCTGTAAATCCTCTACTACTATGATATTAGATATTCAGGATATGAAAAAGTTTACAGTAAAACTGGAAATATTGTGCAATTTTACTAATATTAGTAATCTTAGTAATAATACTAATAATATGTTAATATTTACTAATTTTACTAATATATAAAACTTTACAAACATTTTAGTAATATTTCTCGTATCTCACTTGTTGTCTGGCTTACTTACCATGAGTTCAAATGTACAAAGTTCAAGAAGGAGAGAACAAACAGTTTTTAGAATTATCATCTATAAAACAAAAAAACTGATTTTCCATAGGCTTCAGTGATTTGGGACCTGGAAAATCTAGAAGGAATATATTGCATATATCATTAGAAGTACAGGAACCCTCCTTTATTTCTCCTACCTCTACACTAACCAGAAAAATAAATGTTATGGAAATTTAAGATGGCAACTGAGAGAGGACAGAATACTTTCTGCCCTAAAATCAAGACTGTGAATTATTTAAGGCTGTTGAAGGTTTTTCCTATAAAATGTCCTTCCTGTACCTCGTTTAGCTACCTCTCCTGCCCTCACATATTTTAAACTGCAATGATTAAGTCACCTTTTTATTTTCCAGTTTCTTCAGTTTCTTCACATTTTTTTAATCTGTGCTATTGGTACAAGGAAATAAAAACAGCTTTCATCACATTCTGTTTGTTCTGATTTTCAGAAGAATGGGAATAAAATCAAATATCTAGAACCGTTTATGAGGGAGGGAGGGAGGGAGGGAGGGAGGGAGGGAGGAAGGAAGGAAGGAAGGAAGGAAGGAAGGAAGGGAGGGAGGGAGGGAGGGAGGGAGGAAGGAAGGAAGGAAGGAAGGAAGGAAGGAAGGAAGGAAGGAAGGAAGGAAGGAAGGAAGGATCTGTCTACATAAATACATGACTATATACAAAGACACACACATGCACCAGACTCATTGTAACTAAAAACTAAAACAAGTAACTTCTTGTTTTGTTTCCCCCTCAGGTATGGAGTTGGAAAGTTTCTACCAAATCATTCTCACGTCAGGTGTTTCCAGGGGTGGCTGCTCAGGAGGCCTTGAGAGTGCTCTGGAGGCCCACTAGCAAGGGCTGCTGCCCCTCCAGTCAAGAGGGCCTGGGCAGGCAGGGCAGAGCTGAGACAGAAGCACAAGGACCAAGGAACACATCCAAGAAGGGAAGTCTCTTGAGTGCAAACCTGCCATGAACCTGTGTGATCAGGGTCTTGCCCTCCAGAACTTAGCCTACCCTGGAAAACTGCGTATAACAGAGTCCTGAGCAAGAAATCCTCCTGTGCTATATTTAAGAAGTTTCTGGCTTTTTTTTTTTTTTGGCTTGAGTATTAAACCAATTGGATCACATACATAACTTCAGTAATTTAGCATGTGTCTATTTACTTTGCTAGTTCTGCATGTCCTCACCTCTGAGCAACTTTTACCCATTGCTTGTCAAAGGCACCATCACATGTATGCTTCTACTTCAGAAACTAAAGTGAGTTGATTTTTGGTATGGACTTGAGAGATTTGGGTTTCCAACACAGGAACTTCTTTACACTGTAAAAGAAGAAAAAAATGTGGAGGTGGCTGACAGAAAGTCTAGCTGACAAAACATAAGAGAGAAATGAAAGGAAAAAGAACGAAATGTACCTATGACAAGGGGTTCACAAACCTCAGGTTTTATCAGGGATGTTTATTAAGAAACAGATTTAGACCCCAAAGAAGGCAATGGAAAGTCTCCTCCAGACTTCTGTGGGCTTTTGGTCAGGTTTTAAATGCTTAAACTCTCAGTATCTTGTCAACTCCCCTGTCACATCAAAATGTACTGAAAAATCTATCAGAGGAGTGGAAAATACTTCAAAGGAAGTATGTGCAGAACCCCACAGGAAAAAGTGTGTTATAAATGGGAATGCTCATTTTGATTTACTCCTCTCTTTGATATTAGAAATATACTGTAGCTGAAAACATCCATTAGCGTACTCAAATATGGAAAAAACACTATTAGTGGTCTCCTTGTCCTTGGGCTGCTAGTATACATCATATCAAGGATTTCTGTTATTCATACAAGTACAGATTCACTATCCTCTTTGTGCGTAAGATGAAGAATAAAAAGCTGTTACGTTGGTTTGGTTTTCTTTCTCTTAAAGAAAGGGGGCTCGATTTAGAAGGTCAAGCATCCACTAGATTGGAAGGAAAAGCTGTAATATAGAGATAAATTTCAGAGGTCAGCTTCCTCTACCTTAGACACTTTATTAAAGCCCTTGAATATGGAAGATCTCCTAGTTTTTTTGTATTATTTGAATGCATTCCCATGACTTTTAATAAAGGCCATGGTGTTCCTCACTAGCTGTGCACAGGAAGGTGTAAGGCACATAGCAGGTTTTACACAAAACCGACAGTGTGGAGATGGAAAATATGATGGAAGAGATTCCTACCATCATATAAACAAACAGAAAAAACTTACCAGAAAGTCAATGAAACAATGTACTATATTAAATAGACATCTGTCTTTCACATTTTTACAAATAAATACTAAAGAAATGGGAGAATCTTGTGTGCTCTCTACAGTATACGCTCTACCACAGGAAAACACTTTTGAATTAAGGTATCACAGAAAGCTACTGGAAAGAACATCTCTCTTCTTTGGAAAGGCTATCCTGTAAGAAGAGATTAAAGGCATGTGTACATTTAGTCCAGCCAGTTGAAGAATGGCGGGGTGAAGGGTGGTGGTGGAATACGTATGCCGTTCATGGATCCATGAGGGAGGGAAAAGAACTACTTAAACTCACACTGGCAGAGGGGCGGTTAAATTCTGTGTGGGAATTAGGAGTCTGCAGCTCTCCTGCTCTGGAACAGCCTTGCAACGGCAGTGCTAAACCCTGGCTGGTTTTCAGGTGCAATTTGGTCAAGTTAGAAGGAAGCTGTTTGGTGCGACTGATGGACATGGATGATCTCCTCTACCCCAGTGTTCAACACATGGAAGAATTAATCCAGCTTGCAAAACTATCTGGCTTCACAGAATGACTTTATGTAAGTTCCCCTCATCCCTCTTCTGAAATGTCATCTCACAAATCCATGTTGTGCCACAAGTCTAAGACTGTTCCATGTGAACATTGCTGATTTAAATTATTTTTTGACTGATTTCAATGTTCTTCATCTTATGTGCTCAGAGATAATAATTATTGCAAGATCTAATAGACATTGGAAGTCTACAGTCTGAGATAACACGTCCAGGCTGTATGAAAGCTCATGTTTATCTATAGACAGCTGTTATACGTGGTGCTAAATAATAGTGATTTTGAAAAGAATTACATTTACGAGTATTTTCCAAAGATAACATACTCTCCAGTAATCCAAAACTGTCAAATACCTTTCAGGTGTTGCTACAATACAATGTAGCATTAATGATTCATTGCTATAATTCCTGATTTCCTCAAAAAATATAATATACAAAACTTATTAAAGTTCTTGACTATTTTGGAGGGAAAAGTATCAATTCTGTCCATAAGAAAGATATTCCATTTCAAAGTTTCATGACTTGCCAAAAATCTTTCCTCGCTTCTCTAAATAAAAAGAATTATTTAAATTTCATGGCAGAGTTATGCAACACAAAACATGTTAGGAATAGTCGACATTGTTGGGAGGGGCAATATATGGTGAATGCTGCTATCAGTTGATCAAAGCCTCTGCAACATTTCTGAGATACCAGAGGTCCTCTTGAAGACTAGCTGGTTTATGTGCATAATGCAAGTAAATCATTGAGGCTTTCAATGAAAATCTTTGAGAAACTCCATGCAAAAGGGAGAGAAAGTAGTGATAAGGCAAATGTAAACAGAATAAGCTCTTTTAAGGAGGAGATCCTTGTTCTTGTGAATAGCCAAATGCTGTTGTGATACAAAGAACTAAGAACAATGACAATAAACACAAAATAAAACAATCTGAGCAACTTAAAAAAGTGTGCAAACAGGAAAAAAGATTAAGGCTGGCTGAACAGCAGCCTACCTTCAACTCCACAGGTCTCGGAAGGCACAGCAGGACCAAAATTTTCAGACAAATGAATCGTGATGAGATTCTGGGAACTTTGTAACTACATCCAGTGGCTCTGTGCCTTGCTGCACCACAGGCTTCCTGTACATGGAAGGCACAGAGGAATGCTTTGTTTCTGAAACTGGCCTGGGCAGAGGACAGCACACAGACACAGGCACTTGCATATATATGTACATATATACACATATACCCATATGCATGCATAACATGTATGTCTATATATAACCTGCCATAGCCTGGGCAACCTGACTCTACAGTGAGAGAAATCAAAGGTTTGTTTTCAGAATTGCTTGCTCCTTGGAAATTGGAACATGTGAAATTGGTTAGTTATCATTAGCAAGGTTTCTGAATCATCCTGCAAAACCTAAACTAAATTGGTTTGAGTAATGGCTTATGCATAGCCATTGCCAAGATAAGCATGTTTGTGAACCCATTGCTGATGTCCAGTTGCACCCTAAATTGCTCATCTCCACAGAGTGCTCCTATCATGATAAGTATCACGTGTGGAAGTTGAATGCCTCATTCTGTTACAAAATCTTCTTTCGCTCCTTTCCACAGAGGATATATGAGGCCTTTTGGGTTTCTGTCAACAGCTCTTTGGTGCCACAGGAGACTAATAATCTCTCTCAAGTAGTCTGAAGGGGAGAAGAATTTTCCTTCCTTTGATAGAGCCTTTAGTCTTAATTTTCAAAGATGCTTGTGCGACTTTTTATTCAAAGTAGGCAAACTAGTTAGGGTTATAATTTTTTTTTCCTGGTCAAACTGAAAGGAAGCAAGAAAGTCTTTTTTCAAGTATACTCACCTCAGTTGTTAAGATTTGCAAGGTTTGGATGGACAAACCAAGAGCCTTCACATCCTCCACATCCACATTTATCAGATGATGGAGTGTTTGAGCATTAGAAATGCTCTAACCTCCCCCTCTAATGGCCGGAGAGGTGTAAAATGGCTTATTCACTCTGCATTTTCAAAATATTTCTACTTCAGAGAAGTCGAGAAAAGGCTCCATGCAAATAATTTATGGGAGGATAATTAAAACAGCAGTTCTTCCCTGCTATGAAAATACTGATAGATATAAATTTTTAAACAAAAGTTATGTGTAAATAGGCATAGCACTGAATGAAGTGGTGGGTACACATTGCAAACCAAACAGAATGGGGATGGTTCTGCAAACCAGGTACCTAGCCCTGAAATCCCTTTCCAGCTTCCTAAATAAGAAGTAGAACATTCAATGGAGAGTGCAGTCATTTTAAAAGGAGGATTTAATGCATAAATTTCAAGCAATTGCTTTTTCGAAACTGTATCTTGAATATTCAAAGGCATTTTTCTCTGCAGAGCAGCTTTTAAAAGGATTCATATGCCAGACACACTTCATGTTATCCTTATCTTTATTTAAACAAATTCCCAGACTTGGTGCTCTGAAGTATCAAACTAAAATCTTCTGAGATGAGCCATGCCACAAGAAGAGCTGTTTGTACGTACAAATAGCATCAACTGTAGCAAGCACAACAGAAAACATAGCCTGCTAGTAAATGTATTCAACTATAAAGTACAAATTTTTGGTTAAGGGGCTTTACATCTAGGAATGTTTTGTCCAGAATAGTTCAATTTTAATTAACACTAAACTAAAGAAATAAATCCTGTAAAGAAAATCAATTTGATAGTGTGCTCATATTTGGAAAAAGAAAAAAAGATACAACCATTTTGAATATAATTAGATCCCACTCAGCAATATGGTCACTAATCAAAAAACCTATAAATTGATGTGACAAGGAGCCATAGAATGACTTCTGGAGCAGTTGGTGACATCTTGAAACTCCACTAAGCCAAACTCAGGTACTTAACTTTAGGCTGCTTTGGTTAACGGCTTAAGGAAAAAATATTGAACATATACTGATTGACGCTGTAAGTAGGAGATTGGAGCGCTTAAACTCAAATCTTAGCTAAAAAATTCTCTACTGTTTCAATGTAAAGTTACAATAACTGATTTTCAAATTACATTTTATGTTTTAAAGGCAATAAAAAGCAGGTTCCTTTCTAAGACTTCTTTTGATCACCACACCAACAATACGAAACAATACAACTAACAGCAACTGATACAGGATAGCTTGAATTCTAGATTTAGTGTTTCACAGTGACTAAAACATACAGACTTTGATCCACAGCCTGATATTAGTGGAGAAACTCCCATTGGTTTCAGTGGATTTTGGCACTACCTCATAGTAACTTTTGTCCATCTTTTTGTTGAAACTGAATCAGAGTGATGCTTGTGATTGTCTACCAGTGGCACTGGTTGGATCACATATTCCTATATGTGGAGGAATGCTGTATCACACAGTTGCAGAGTTCAGACCCCCATCTACTTTCTAGAGGGAAGGCAAAGAAGAAGAATAAAAGGCAAGGCAAGGCAAGTTGCCTGAATGCACAATTAAATGCTTGCTTTAAGCCAGTGGTTACAGATATTAGGTCTGCAGATGAGTGATATGCTGTCACCATAATACCCATACTGGACTACAAAATGTATTTAGTTGGTTCTCTGTACCTGGTAATCTGCAAGACAGCTTGAGTGTTAAAAGCCCAGATGGAGACTGGTGACAAGCAGTGTCCCTCAGGGGTCCGTACTGGGACCAGTACTGTTTAATACCTTCATCAATGACATAGACAGCGGGATCGAGTGCACCCTCAGCAAGTCTGCAGATGACACCAAGCTGAGTGGTGCAGATGACACACCAGAAGGACAGGATGTCATCCAGAGAGACGTGGGCAAGCTGGAGAGGTGGGCCTGTGAGAACCTCATGAGGTTCGACAAGGCCAAGTGCAAGGTCCTGCACCTGGGTCGGGGCAACCCCCCATATCAGTACAGGCTGGGGGATGAAGGGATTGAGAGCAGCCCTGTGGAGAAGGACCTGGGGGTACTAGCGGATGAAAGGCTGGACATGAGCCAACAATGTGCGCTTGCAGCCCAGAAGGCCAACTGTACCCTGAGCTGCAACAAAAGCAGTGTGGCCGGCAGGTCGAGGGAGGTGGTTCTGCCCCTCTGCTCTGCTCTGGTGAGACCCCACCTGCAGTGCTGCGTCCAGCTCTGGGGTCCTCAACACAAGAAGGACATGGAGCTGCTGGAGTGGGTCCAGAGGAGGCCACAAAAATAATCGGAGGGCTGGAGCAGCTCTCCGATGAGGACAGGCTGAGAGAGTTGGGGTTGTTGAGCCTGGAGAAGAGGAGGCTGCAGGGAGACCTTATTGCAGCCTTCTAGTACTTAAAGGGGGACTGTAGGAAAGATGGGGGCAATGTCTTTAGCAAGGCTTATTGTGACAGGACAAGGGGTAATGGTTTTAAACTAAAGGAGGGTAGATTTAGACTGGATATAAGGAAAAAATTTTACAATTACTTTGGTGAAACAGTATAGCAGGTTGCCCAGAGAGGTGGTAGGTGCCCCATCCCTAGAAACACTCAAGGTCAGGTTGGATGGGGCTCTGAGCAACCTGATCTAGTTGAAGATGTCCCTCCTCATTGCAGGGAGGTTGGACTAGGTGACCTCTAAAGGTCCCTTCCAACCTAAACCATTCTATGACTCTATGATTCTGTGATTTGCTAGTCCTGTAACTTCAGAGACAGTGGACTATATACATGAAAATGTATTTAAAGTTTACCAACTGGCACTTAACAACAGGTGTTTCACCTACGTGTATCTTTTTGGCTTTTCTGGATAGAAGTGGTGAGATAGATCTGGAAGGTGGACTTTAGACCATCCAGCATGTGAACTCATCAGGCACCAACCTTGTCAGGTAGTTTTGAGTATTTGAAGAAAGAAAAATGTACAGTGAGATTAAAGTTACCCAGGGCTACACAGGTGTTACTGCAAATTATATTATGAATCATTAAACCATAATGGCACATGAAAATCCTTGATGATGGCAATGAATCCACCAAAAAAAGGCGTTAAATTATTTAAGCCTTGCAGTGCCGTTTAGTGTTTTATCACCAAGACCTGTTTCATCTTCTTTTTTCTCCAATTGTCTGAATGAGATAAAAAATGAATATTCTCTTTATGTACCCTGGAAAAAGCTGCACTTTCTTGTCTGACACATACAATACATTTTATGGCTCATAGTTGTTGTATAAGGAGCAAATTATTACCATATTTAAGCAGATGTCAGTAGCTATTATGCTGTGAAGATTCTCCTGGAAATGCTGGATGAACTGTTGAAAGCTTTCTAGGAAAAAGACAATTATGCAAGACACACAACAATGAAAGCATCAAAAATGGTCTTGTTACAGATTCAAACATTAATGTTCTGTTGTTTACTAAATTCCAACCAAAATAGGGCCCTCGCTGTTCTATGTGTTGTAGAAATAACTGACAAGTAACGGCTTTTGACTGAAAGAGTTCGGTAGGATGAAAAAATGAACTTTTTTTTCACCTCCTAGTACAGAAAGAATGGAGTCACTGTATGGAGTGATCAAACCTGCATAAGAAGTGTGTAACAAAGTTAAAGGTGGAATTTAAGTCGTGGCCCAGGATTTTAACCAGGAGGCTGTCCTTGTTCTTTGAACTGAGAAACCAAATGGTGCAAAATTGAAGAAGTATCTCTAAAATGCCTGTGTTTTTTTTTTTTCTTTCAATTTGGCATGGAAATATTTTCTTCTTCTTCTTCATAATAATAATAATAATAATAATAATAATAATAATAATAATAATAATAATAATAACAATAACAACAATAACAATAACAATAACAATAACAATAACAATAATCAACTTGGCAAAATCTAATATTTTTACATCAATAAATTAAAATTAAAAAAGATTTACACAAAGCAACAGCAAAGTTAAAATCAAGAAGCATATACAGAAGTCATTCTTTGGACAGTTTCAGGCATACTCATTTGACTACGGTTTGGATATTTAAGTGACTATGTTAAAGCAGAAAGCTGGGGGGAAAAAACAGTTTGTTTTTCATAGAAACCAATAAAACTTTCAGAATTATTTGATTCACACACGGTCTCAGGAACATATTAATGTGGTTAGCATGCTAGAAAGAGAAGATGCAGTTCTGTTTCCACAGAGGCCAGTGGGTGGTTTTCCCATTGGCTTCAAAGGCAGCAGCACTGAGCAGTAGGTTATTGCAGAATATGAAGCGAAGTAAGACGCTGCTTTACTAAAACAAAATGTCTGGTTTGTGCCAATCCCAAAGCCAATGCTGATGCCAATGTTGCTACTATATTGATCTAAACTTAATTATATCCCCTACAGTTTGATTCAAATTTAGCTTAAAAATTCAATAACACATAGGCAAATTCTTCCAACACAGCAGAATCAATAGATTCATCACAGGTGATCTTGCTTCTTTGAATATCAACTACTTGAAATTACTTTTGTACTCTCTGCTTTTGGCCATGTTCCCCCAGCAAAAATCACCAAAACAACAATAACAAAACCCAGGAGTCCACCTTTCTTTACATCACATTCTTCCTGATGATGACTAATTTTCCTTGGGACTCTGTTGTTCTGCACTGCCCAGCATGCAGCATGAGTCAAAAACCTTCAACACTGGAGCTGACTGTAGATCAGCAGATTTATGGACGCAAAACCTGCAGTGATCTATCAAAAAAGATTCCTTTTCTGAGGTCCTAGGCATTAAAGCCATGACATTTTAGTGCAATGCTCTGAGTCAGAGTTAGCTGTCATGACACAAACAAGAAAAACTAATGACTCGTCAGAGAAAGTCTATGATATATCTGTATGCTCCACTTTGTAGACCAGGTAAGAGCTGCAAAATGAGGCAGACCTTGTGACACATAGTTTATATTCTAAACTAAACTTCACACAAAGTATTATTTCACTGCTGGGGAGAAAAGGCACACATGAGAGGGAAATTTTTCACAGTGAGAACAGTCACCCATTGGAATAATCTCCCCAGGGAAGCGGTTCACTCAGCCATGTTGGACACCTTCAAGAGTTGGCTGGACAGGGTGCTGGGCCATCTTGTCTAGACTGTGCCCTTCCTAGAGAGGTTGGACTAGATGATCCCTGAGGTCCCTTCCAACCTGGGATTCTGTGATTCTGTAACTTCTGTACTACAACATTGCTGTTGCAGTCAGTGATGTCTGACACAAGTTGCCATATGCAACCCCAACTTTGTTGTCCCCATGCACTGCAGTTGTAAGCTGGCAAGCCCAATCTTCTCATCTCCTGGATAAATAGCATCCCTCCAAATATGACAGACCTTCAGCACAAGGATGCTGTATCCTAGGTATTTCCTTATCAATTCAGAAAAATGCCACCTAACCTATCTCCCATTCATGTGGACTTTTAAAGACTCTTCCCCCTGTTACTAACTGGAGTTGGAGCAGCATGAGCAGGCCAACAGCCTTTTTGTCTCTTTCTCAGCCCAAAGAGGATCTCTCCTCTGTAGGAACAGAGCATGTGGAAGGGAGAATTTCCAGAGATGGCTTTATGAGCATCTTTTTCTGTCTGACAAATGAAGTTTAGTTTGTGACTTCACTTGGGAGATCCTGAGTGCTTCTGGATACTCAGACCACAGCACGTATTGCATCTCTGTACAGGCAACTGAGAGGGCAGAGGCTCAGGAACATGCCAGCCCTCTTTCTGCCCCTCTGCACCCCAGCTCTGCTTCTCTGCACCTTCAGTTCTGCAGAAGTCAAACCTGGCCAGGCCCAGGAGCTGGGGAGTGCTCCAATTTTATATACGATGTTGGTGATCAAGGGAGATGAACTGTGCGGTGTGACTCTGCATGTTACCATAGAAATTACTTCAGTATGTTCTGGTACTAAAGATGCTGTTTCCCTGGACTTTAGTAAAGCTTTTGATACTGTTTCCCATGGCATTCTCCTGGAGAAAATGGCTGTTCATGGCTTGCACAGGCATACCCTTTGCTGGGTAAAAAAATGGCTGGATGGCTGAGCCCAGACCTTGTTGGACCAGATGGTCTTAAAGGACTTTTCCAACCTAAATGATTCTATGATTCTATGTTTTGGTGGTTTTTAGGGCATCTGTCTCCTTTAAGTGATGTCTTGCACATGTGCCTGGATGTATCATCCTTATGCTTTTAAGCACCTAGGTCTTAAAAACCAGTCTTTCCAGGGAGTTTGTTAAAGTCAGTTTGACTTCCCTTTTACAATGCCATAAAGTCCAACCAAAGGGGTTTCCATAGTGTTCCCTTAATTTGTTTCCGATTTCCTCAAAACTAATGCTGCATTTGCTGCCAAGAAAAGCAGACTCATCCTTGCCAAATGTTAATACTCTGGATTAAGAGAAGATACCACTGTTTTCTCTACCTCTTTTAAAATGCCTGCAGTCCCCAGATCCATTTGACAAAAAAGCTCCTGTATCAAGTATTTTAATACTCTATTATAGAATGGTGAAGAGTAATAGTAGAGAATGGTTAGAGAAGTAAGACCTGTGTTTGAAATCTCCTTTGAAGATATCACATGCAGCAGCAGAGCGCTTCTGTATGTTACAATGGGGAATGATTCAACACCAGCATATTCTGTTTTCTGCAGAGCTGAAAGCATTTTCTAACACACTTTCTGACTTACGCAATGCATACCATCAGAGAGAATTGAGGACATTGTTATATAACAGCCTTAACTCAAGATCACTAGCTCAATAACCTGCCTCAGTAACTCAATCATTTGTCTCATTTACAGTTACTCATTCTCACTTTCTCGTTTAGTGAACTTAGCTCTCACTTACTCATTACATTCACTCATTTTCAGCGTGATTTCACTGACTTCATTTCTAACGTATGTGTCCTGACTGTGTTGGCAGCTCAAGATGGTAGTTCAGAAAGTGCCTGCACTAATCTTAACAACAATCTTCTTCCATAAATTCAATATTGCAGTTCACTTAGTCAATACCTAGATGATTTTAAATCCCCCCCTTGATCAATGTGCTGGTCTTTTTACAGAATCCTTCATTCACTTTTTCCCCTCCAGAAGGTGTAAAGCAATAGCTGACTCTTCTCTCCGCTTTGCTTATTCTTGGTGTCAGTACAGGTAGGCTGTATGTCAGCCAAAGAGATACTTTCCAGGTACCCTAAACATCCGTCGAATAAATGTTTTGCTGTAAATGCAATTTGCAAACTCCATTCTGTCTCGTTAGATTTGTGCCTACATTAACTGAAAAGACAAGCTATTTTAAAATCTAGAAATAACCATATTTCCAAAATCTGTATATATACAATAAATATGTAGGAGAACTAAATGTTTTAGGTTCCAGATATATTTAGGGAAGCTCAATCTACAGCCAGACAATATAACCCCACCAGATTTTAAACAAGTATTAGGGAAGTTGTACTGTGTACAAAAACACCAAAGATGCTGCTAGAGGAGAGCAAGTTTCTCTTAGTGAATCTGTAACACACTCCACGACAAAGTCCAAGATGCCTAGTGAGACTATTGACTTATATGTTCAGCTGTCAGCCAGACCTTTGCCTTAAGCCAGCTTTTCTTGTGGAGATTGGCAAGACTGAATAAACTGTGCACAATACTTTGCATTGTCTTCCATCAGTCCTTTCATGTGGTGCACTCATGAAGCACTGGCTGCCTCCAGTGACTGCCAGCCTCCCAGGGAGGCTGGTATTATTGGCAGAAAAGTCTTCAATGGGACAGGAAGTTTTATGCGAGTTAAAGGAAGGTTCACAGCATGGTTTCCTCTTGTTTCTGCTGCCACATTACATCACACTACCATTTTTTCAACACTGATTCCTTTTGGTTGATTGCTAAGCGGGGAAGATACATTTGCAGATGACATTAGCTTGAGGATGGATATTTTTCTTGGGAATCCAGAATGTGTTGATGACACAGTCCTCTGCTGGTTTTGTTAGACGAGAAATAAGGCATATTGCTCTGGTTTCTGAACAAGACAAAATTAAGCAGCTTAACTGCCTAATACCCTGCTGATAACTTCAGAATATAATCTCCTCTGTGTTAATTTACACATATATGATGCAGTTGACTAAGGATGAAAATATCAAATCCTCATGAAGGGTCATGATGCTGCTGTTTAAATGATGCGCATACTTCTATAGGATCAGTTATTACTAAACATTAAGGCTGACTTAGCCCTTTTTTGACAAGTCACAGGAACAGATTTTGGACAAGGTCTATTGTCTCCTTACTTCGTTTACTAATTAGTCCTTGCTTACCACACACTAATATTTGCCCACTGATGTCACACTTCTATATTTATGTTCAGCACAGTGCTTGGACTGTATCAGTTACCTTTTTTTCTTTGACTAATCTCTTTATCCTCAAATTTGGATTATTAACAAAACAATTTAAACAACTGTAGCTGGCTTCTGTTAGTTTGGATAGCTTCAAGCACAAGCCTTGCAGATGTTGTGAATGGCTAAGTACGAAACACTAATTTTTTCTTTCAAACAGCCTTTTGACATTGCTGAATGAGAAATGAGATTTTATTGTCCCAGCTGGGATGGATAAGGTCACTCAGCCATTACTTGTTGCCACAGCATTCTAAGGCCTCTCTTAAAGACAGAAAAGAAGCTTGGTCCAAACTATTGTAAAGTTGTTGGGACTATTACCCTATTTCACTGATGCACAGAAGAGATAATCTCCCTGTTACCCCTTTCCCTAGTTAAGGTCAGATCTCAGACGAGACCCATTCTTCTAAAAATGTTCCCAAGTCTACCTCTTTGTTCCCAAAGGTATCTGAACACACATTTGATATCTGCTTTATTTTTTTTTTATGTAGGTAGTAAGGAATGGGATATTTGAAAGCTGGCTATTTATTCTTATAAATAATTCCCATGGAATTTAATATTTCCTAGATTTATAATTTCTGGTAAACCTATATTTGTCATTTTTATTTATTGTGCTGCTTAGGCCTTGGCAGGAGGGCAGGTATATACAGGATTGAGTGTGCTGAGATATATTTCAATCATGATAGAAATAGCACGTCAAGAGGGAATGGGATAATGAACAACTTTGGCCAATAAGTTGCCCAGTCGGGACCTAGTTTTGGGTCCCCAGACCTTCCACTTGTCACAAGTCCCTGTTAGGTTGAAACAGCTTTTACAGCTCAACCCATATCTCATCTTCAGCAGTAGTTCCTCAGCAGAGTCATTTACAGCATCCTAATTCTCCACTCTCATGAGAGTCACCTCTAACATCTCTAACATTCAAATGCACCCTTTTTAGAAAGTTCAGCTGCCTGCCTGCCTGCTTTCTTTCTTGAGTTTATTTTGTTTGGGTTTTGGTGGTGGTTTGTTTTTTTGCCACAATAATGGGGAGAATATAGATTGCTTTTCAGGTTTTTGCTGCCCACATGGTTCTGTGTGAAGCTGGAGGTGTTGATTTAACAAGCGTAGTCCCACATAGTTGGGGTCTAGCTTCTTTCTCTCTAAATCACACTAAAAATTGTGATCGGCTGAGGTATTTTTGTGAATAATCCTTTGAATTGTATGGCCAGGGAGACTGGAGGCCAGAAGGGCTCAGGGGAGGCCACCCTCCACTGGAATTTGATTCCTTCTTTGTTCTGTCCAAGTCAGAGCCTTTTGACCTTCAGGACACATTATAAATCACCGTTATTCATTCAGGCTTTTGCTCTGGAGAATTCACTGCGGAAAGAGTAGTGGACCCTCTATGTGGTTTCGATGAAGATATTCCTTTCTTTAATTTTTCATACATGTGCATAAAGCACATTGCATGAAAGCATTTATACCCTGGCAGTACTATATAAATAAATTATGAGGATGTAAAAGGTGAAAATGGGTTTGATTTTATCCTCATTTGCACAATTCAGTGCAATGCATATCAGTACACAATTTTAAAGCACTTAATTAGCATACAGGGTGGCATTGCTAATTTTTGCTGCAAGGGATGCTTTCCTACCTTTGCTTCTCTGTTAAGAGAGGTTCTCTCTGACCATGGTAGACAGGGAAAGCATAGTTCCACATGCACTGTGCAAAAGACCTGTCTGAAAGTTTTCTGCTCCTTTTGCTTGTGATGCCTTAAAAAAAAACCAAACAGGTTACTTGTGCAGCTGTTCGTTCTTGGGTGACAGATCAAGGGGCATCTTGCATTTCCTCATACAATGAGAAGAGAGGGCAAATTTCGGCCAACAAAAGATGGAGATGCCAGTGCAGTATGTCAGTAAACAGTATCAATTGCTTGATGGCACCGGGGTCAGGGATGTTATAATATGGTGGCAGGTCAACAGTTGAATTGAGGTGGTGTCAGAACATAGAATCAATCATAGAATCATTGAATCATTTAGGTTGGAAAAGACCTTTAAGATCATCGAGTCCAACCGTAAACCTAACACTGCCAATTCCATCACTAAACCATGTCCTTAAGTGCCGTATGTACCATCTTTTAAATACCTCCAGGGATGGTGACTCAACCACTTGCCTGGGCAGCTTGTTCTAATGCTTGACAACCTTTTCAATGAAGAAATTTTTCCTAATATCCATACTAAACCTCCCCTGGCACAATTTGAGGACATTCCTTCTCATCCTATTGCTTGTTACTTGGGAGAAGAGACCAACACACACCTTGCCACAGCCTCTTTTCAGGTTCATCCTGTAACCATAACAGAAGAAGATAAATAAAAGTGGATGTTAGGATTTTTTTCTTGTCTTATCAAATCTGCAACACCCAATTCATTAGGTATTTGACTGGGTCAGAATGTAGATTTGTATTTCTAACAGGCTTAAGTCTGGATGACACTTAAGTTTTCATCTGCAATTTTCAGTCTATGTCTCAGCGCTCCCCCTCCTTGCACTTCTTTCTTCCTCTGCCTCCCTGTCCTTCATAGGCACACACACACGCATGCATGCATGCAGAGCTAGAAGATCTGTGAATTTATGTATTTTTGTTTTTCCAGATTCCTCTGTATTTTGTTATTAAACTAGAAAAGTATTTATGGTAAGATTTCTGCTGTTCTGCTCCGTTTTTCTTTTTGTATAAAGGGGCTAATGGAAACTACACTGAATGCTGGAAGGAAGAATGCATTCTGTTGTATTACTGCAAGTAGTTAAAGTCTATTTGCAGGCTTACAACAGCTGGAATGAGTATAAAACACTATAAAAATTGGTGCTTTATATAATTCATGAAGGTTACCTCTGTGACATCTGACAGATTTCCCTCATTAAGGGCCGGGTCTGCTATGTTTCTTGTTACTCATCTTAGTCCATAGTGTCCCACTGAAGACCACAGAGACAATTCTTAGACGAAGGTATTGCTGAAGCAGGCAAAAAACAGTCTATCCCTGTATTGACAAATTAAAATTTTTAGGGAGACGGTATGCTGAGGCTGTTCATGGTTTTTGTAGGTTCATGGAATAATGTAAATTTAATAAATGGAGCAGTTAATAGCTACTGCAGTGACTTTGCAGGCAGTGCATCTCTTCAGCAAACATATTTTGTAACAGTAGGAGTCCATAGAAGGCATTATCAGGGAAACCAACCAGCAAGTAGTTTGAATAGTCTAACCTTGAGGTAACAAAAGCATGAATAACCATTTCAGGCTCTGGATCAGATACAGCTGGCTGCAGAATGGTGATATTCTTTAAGTGCACCCAACAGGATTTGGACTGAACCCAGGAAATAAACCAAAACCCTAGGAAAATTACTATTAAAATACAGACAACATCAAAGGCAATAGCAAGGAAGTAAAAAGACTGAAAAACATGCTTTGGTGCAAGGATAATTTATTTTCTTTTTATCAATCTTTGTGCATAAGAAGATTTTTTGTTTTCCAGGAGTGTACATTTGACAGCCGTGATTATGTTAATAACAAAATGGTAACCCACATTCTTCTTTTTCATTGATCCTAATTTCCTTCTTTTAGTTGAACAATTAGATGTTTCTCCATTCCTTAGTCCAGGTTTTCTTTTGGTTTTTATTTTCATCCTTCTCAAAAGCCCTCTTGACATTAGGAGAAGGGAGAGACAGATGTTCTCTCTCTCCTCCCACATAAGTTCGAAGGCAATCAGAAAAGTAGAAAGACAAAATTTATTTTGGCCTTTACCAAGATACAAAAGATAAGTGACTTCATTAAAAATTTTTTTCTGGAGAGAAATACAGATGGTTAAAAGTAGACTTGCATGTTAGTGTAACAGTTCTCTCACAGGACACTTGATGCAATGCCCCTTGAATTCAATCACACCATACGATCTTAACTACAAGCAAATACAATCAAAATAGGTCAGCCCAAAATTTGAAGACCCATCTCTTCCAAATAGCCCCAGAAAATTTTGACCGACACAGAGTCCCATGAGGGTACCTAGAGCGGAGATTCACCCAAAGATGATCAGAAATCCCACTATGCTGAGACCAGGGTTGGCAAAACCACGAGAACGAAGTTTGACAGACTAAATGACCAGAGTAGCTGCAAATATGAAGTCAGAAATCTGAAGATAGGATCATAAACAGATGAAAAAAGTCAGTTTAAGAAGTATGAGGTATAATTGGGTACCGAAGTTAAAAGCAAAGTGTCTAATCACTGTAAAGCCTACATTTGTCCTCTAAGGAAACCTAAGACTGTGACCAGATGGATTTTTCATATTCATTAGTTATTAGCTGCACTTTTAAAGAAAAATGACCAAAAGATGATAGACTAGGTGAGTAGTGACTGCATGTCTGTAGAAAGGAATTACAGGTTTTGGTAACAGGCAGAATTGCTTCAAACCAGATTTGATTAAACCAAGCACATGAGCACTCTGCTCTTTTTACTGGCCAGGTGTTTATACATTTCATGTAAAATTACAGCTTTCTTGTGTAGCAGAACATCCTTCTCCCACTCTGCAAAAACTGAAAAGATGAAATCTGAGGTCCATGGTGATCAGTGGCAAAATTCCCACTGTCTTAAAAAGCAACAAAGCTTACTCCAGTTTGTTGAATTTAAATTGATCTCTCTGGTAATTATTAAAGATCATAAAGCTATAAAAGCTGTCT
This sequence comes from Phalacrocorax aristotelis, assembly GCF_949628215.1. NCBI lineage: Eukaryota > Metazoa > Chordata > Aves > Suliformes > Phalacrocoracidae > Phalacrocorax > Phalacrocorax aristotelis. The sequence continues at coordinate 87,316,210 of NC_134276.1, forward strand.
AAAGTTTCACCCGCTCCCCGATTTATAAGGAAATGTGCATGCACATTTGTAAGGACAGACTTAGGCTCAACGGCCATTGAGCTGCAGCTGCCTTTGGGTACCATCCCAGGGGTTTCTCCAGTCCTCTCATCAGCAGGCAGGTAGCACCATTAGGGCATTCTGTGGGAAAGGTTTAACTTTGGCACACAGAGCTTCAGACTAAGGGCCAGGGACGGTGCAGTGTTATCTCTGTCTCTGGCTCTACTGCTGAGCAGCTCTTAGGGAGATAGAAACATATCACGTTGCTGGGATCCTATTCCTCCCTCTTTCCACACTATCTGTGCCTTGTCCTCTGAATTTAGTGTAACAGCTCTTCAAGACATGAATTGCCTTCCTTTAAGTCTCTGTCCAGTTCCTGGCACAAGTGAGACTCAATTAGTCATGTAGTCCTTTAATTGCCACTGTGAAACAAATAATTCATAAGATAAACCCGCTTTCAGTTTAAGCAGTCCAGTAAGCTGTAACACTCTCTTCCTGAAGAAAGGCAGTCAGTAAAGCATTCAAAGGTTCTCATGTGCCAGGCTCTAGGTTTGTTACACATCCACACAGAAAAACCTAATTAAGAGCTTTATACAAAAGAGATTAATAATTTCTTGTTGTTAGTGCAAGTGCAGTATCAGTTATAACTGAGAAAAACCGCATGAAGATACCTCCAGTTGTTACCTATTGTCAAAGATGCCAACATTGAAGTTTTTGTTACAAAAACCACCTATTTTATATTTTCACTTAAGTACACACTGGGTGTTTTGCTAAATGCTGACTGTCAGAACAAAGGGTCAAAGCTTAATGCACAAGCATAAATATGCTATTCTAATGCCTTCTGTTTATTTTGGTATGCAGCTACCTTCTTCCATCTGTCTCACATCTGCCGCTCAGCAAATCTAATAAATAAGTGTTAAATCAAAACAGGGAATCCCCTTTCTTCTCGTTGCTGCCTGTATGCCCTAACCTAACTTCTAGCGAGGAAATAGGAAGACTCTTTTATCGATTTTCTGTTGGAATTCTTTTGAGCAGAGGAAATAGGCTGACTTCATTAGCATGTGTTTACTGACTCCAGAGTTAAGTTCTGGAAACTGCCATCCACATCATCCCTTAAATCCATTTCCTAAGCAAATTTTAGCTTTGGGTGCTTCTGAAAAAGTAGAGATTAAGCCCCTTCCATTTTTTCCATGGTAGGCAATAGGCAGGATGCAGGAGAAGACAAACTCCTTATCCTGTTAAGAGTCTAAGCCCCCCAAAAGTAAAAGAAGGTCTTGGAACCCACTGTCTAACAAGAAGTCCCATTGCTTGCAAATCCAGCAAGCGCTTCATGCTAAAACAGATTAGCTAAATCTCCACAGTGAACTATGCTATGTAACTTTCTGTGACACACCAACAAAAGACATTTCTGTGAATACACGCCGATTTGACAGGAAGTTAGACAAATCCACTCCAACATCTATCTTGGACATTCCAAACAAAAGGGAGCCTTTAGAAAAAAATTGAAAAAAATCCACAATTGTACAGAGCTCCAAGCGGATGCAAAACTTTACTGTAACTGACCTGGTGCAACGGAGCTTTTGTAATTTAGAGAAGTGATGCCCTATCACAAAGGGCGGAGCTCAGAGGGACAGTCTACTGAACATCAGTCAGTGCCCATCGTGCAAGCTTATCTTTGCTTTGGACAGCCGTCCCTTATGTTTTGCTGGGCAGTACTTCCAAAACACTCTGCTCCTTTGAAGTTACAGTGCAAATAGGTTTTCCAGCATAATTGTTTCTTGGCTTTGCTTTGATGATTCAAAGGAAACAGACATATCTTGGCAGATTTTCTTCTTAACAGATACTTGGATATCTCCTAAACATGCTTATATCTACCTATGCTTCCAGGCTATGCCTGCAGAATATGCTCTCCTGCTTGGTGTAAGGATGTTAGCCTGAATTCTAGATATTCCCACGGTGTTAGCTCAGGTGGCTCCACATGACATGGCATTCCGCAATTTAACTTTACCCTGATTTACTACCTTTAACTACTACAGAGCACTGTCAGGCAGCAGGGGCTGGGTCAAGGGCAATCTGAGACGGTTCAGAAGGAAAATATACTCCTGGTACCCCTGCTTCCCCAGCCCCATCTGTGCCACTGACCTGAAATTCCAAATTATGAATGTGAAGTATATGAAAAAGAAAAGATATATTGCTGTTTATAAAAATACTGATTAAAGGATTTCCTTCTCTTAATTAGAAAACAAATAAATATTTGAAGTGAACAGATGCAAACAAGTACGCTCAAACTGATTCACTTTGGTTAATCAATTCCGCACAGAAAATAAATGCATGCAAATCTAAGCCTTCACATGAACACACCTCTTCAGTGACATGCTCATGAGGTCATTTGTTTCAGATTAATAAATCAGGCAGTTCTAGCAGCAGCATACTTGCCAACATTAACCTTTTTAATCAACAGTTCATTGGCTTCATGGAGGAAATCTATCCCCCACATGATTGCCATTTTGTGATTAAGAATATGCTGAAGGCATTGAATAAAGGATACAGAAGGGTTTCAAGAAGAGCTGGTGTTTATTCTGCCCAGTGGAGCATGCTGGAAGGCTTCCCTTATACCCTAAAATACTGTGCTTTTGTCTATTAAGACTGTGCCAACAAAGCACAGGCAATGTAATTTCTAGTGCATGAACACTCAGAAAATAGATGATCAAGGACCAGCAAGGAAACCTCAGAATGTGGGCACATTCTCCTTTGCGTTGGAAAGTCGTGAAGACAAAATTAATATATCTTCATTGATATGTGAGAGAAACTGAAGTTTCTTAACTTATTTGCGTAACGGCATCCACTGATCTAGTAGACGATACAGACATTTCATGTGTTCACCACATCCTTGAAATTTTAGAGATTTCATGGGTGGGGACATTCAAAATAGCAGTAAGAAAAGAGGATGGAAGTCCGAAGTTCAACTTTTCCCACTGAAGTTAGTGGTGAGGCTGCTGTTAATTTCAATACAGCAGCCTCAGAGTTTTGCTGATGCTCAGAAAGCAAAAATAACCTATAAGATGTTGCTTTTCAGGCAAGCCAAAAATATGACACAGTTTCATTATCAGGGGCAAGATCTTATGCAATGGTAAAAATTCTCACAGCCTCTGTTTATACTTGTGGGCTTCAGTGTGTGTGTGGATTGCATCCTGAACACATCCCAGGCTGGAAGGTATTTGCTCCACCCCAGCCTGCCCCTCACACACTGGTGTCCCCCTGGAGTGAGGGGGCCCAGGAGGGATGGTGTGTTGAGCAGGGCACCAGGGCACTGAAGCCCAGCGATTTAAACACAGCCTACCCGTTTCCTTTGGCTGGTAGAGGAAACCTCTGTGCAAGTCAGAGGCTGCTTTCTTTAACAAGTTCCAATGTATGGGAACCAGCCCTCAACGCATGGGATCTCTTTTGGTCTTGTTTAATTGTGCGGGGTCTTTAAAAATAAGCACCGAGAGGCTTATCGTGAGTTGAACTCTTTATTTTCAGAGCTGCTAGAGAACAAGTTGTAAAAGCAGACCTCAGAGAGAGTTTATAATTGTACTGTGTAGTTCTGAGCTCAGCTTTTAATTCAGTATGCAAACAAACCTGATTAAAGAGGATACCCAAAGAGCAAAAAGCACAACTTTCTTTTAATTTTCATTGCCTTGACATTTGCAGCTCAAACACTTTCCATAGTGTGTCATGAAAAATTATAACTGTGTGTATAGCCTTCAAAGCAAAATACACAATTTCATTTAGCCCTGATTCCAATTACCTGGTCTGTATCGCCAGGTAAGCGGTAGGTATTTGGTGCATGTTCAAGTCACTCATTCCTTTGGGACTTCTGAGAAGGTGACAAAGCACCTCTTTAAAACACACTTTCAAAATCTAATGTCTCATATCTTCTTTGTTTCACTATTCAGTTACTATGAAATTCAAAAGGAAAATTCAGATAGTTCCTGTGATGCAGTGGATTAATAAATGGAGGACTTTACCAGGAGTAATGAAGACGGGAGCAATCCAATAGATTATTACTCATGTGTACACAAAAATTAAAATCAGAAGACTGCAATATAAACCTTGTAATGGGACACTTCATTAAAACTGCCTAAAAAAAGGGTACATAACGTTGTGTCCAAGTGTTAAAATCTGATTTACAGGTGAGTCAGGGTGATGGCAATTCTTGTTATAAGGGATTCAGGTATTCTTAACAATTATATTACTGCAATAACTGGAGGCTACTGTAAGAGTTTAGTCTTCCATTGCTCTAAACGCTCCACTAAAAAACAAGCAAGCAAAAAATAGCCTGTGCTCCAGACAGTGTGTATGTGCTTTTTAGGGCTGCAAGCGGATGGAACAGATAAGATAGAATGGAAAAAGGGAGAATGAAAAGGGGTAAAGTGGGGATTAAATACATAAAAATGAACATATGGCTAAAATTGATTGCATCAATAGTTTCAGCTCACCTCGCACTGAATTCTTTAGTCTTTCATTTCCTGGTTTATGAAGGAAATGGAAATAATGAGAATGCAATGAATAATGCATATTCATATGCCAGCCTGAGAGTACAGACTAGCACTTTTGCTAATTTGTAATTTAACAATATTCTGTGGAACGAACAATGAAATTCTCTTAGTCAGGAGTCTGGCTCTGAGTCATTATGAGAGATGCAAGCTCACAAGTCAGCTTTCTCTTCAATTTTTAGGAAAGTCCTTCTGTTCCCAGACGTTAGATGCTCCAGTACTCGGCAATTAAGAACACTGCTGAGCTTTCACAGAAGTCATTTCCTGATTATTTCTTGGCTTTTGTTGGCAGATTTGCTCATGCAGAAGAGTTCTTAATGGGAGGCTACAATGAATTGTCCGTTTAAGAGAGATTATAATGAACAAATGGAAAATGTGCAGGTAAAGAGCATCATTAATAAGAGGCAAGCCTGTTACGCAAATAAGTTTTAATTTAAAAGCTTCCATTTCTTTCAAAACTGATTAAAAGTTCAGAAACATTTTAAATATTTAATTGTCTATTTCTTTGTCTCGGTGAAATAGCTGGACTGTAAGTGGATTTTTTTCCTTTTAATGTACTTTTATTCTCTCTTTCTCCAGTGTAAGACAAAGTAAGAAAAAATTTAATGTAAGAGAATTTTGTCACAATTTAAAATTAAACCATGACATATTTTTCAAATTATAATGCTGAAGATCTTAAATATAAAAAAATTAATAAAAATATAAATATAAAGAACCCCAAACCAAACCCCACATGCTTCCAGCAAAACATGCTGTCAAAACCTAGTTTTTCAACAAATTCTTCATCCTGGCAAAATCAGTGAGCTCTAATCAGTCTCCACAATCCAGAATACAAAGCAAAGTGGCAGGCCCTCCTGATTAAACAGTGGTGTTGGGAAGACTTATACAAGTGACAACAGACTATGTAATTAGATATAGTAAAAGAGCTGGGGCTGGGGGGATGGGACCATCAACCCCAGAGATGGCTTCTAATACTAATTCCTGTGCTCACTTCCTGAGTCCTCTTAACAAACAAAAATATGTGGGGATCATAAAAGTGATCAGCTGGACAACATCTCCTGGAGTGCTTTGCACCTCCCTTTGCTCACATACCCAACATAGATTAGCTAGACTCAGGGTCTGGCACCTCGATTTTCAGAGAACATCCTGGATAAGATCTCCAGCTGGCGGAAGTCATCACAGCTCCACTGCTTTGTTTTGATTCATGCCTGCAAAGGATCTGGCTCTTAAGTTTCAGGGAAGGTAGTCTAAGAATGTAATACCGATAATTTGTATTGACAGGCTTTTAAATGACAATACTCAAAGTGAGAGCACATGTAGTTACCACAAAATAGCTGTTTTCAATGTCTTGGTGCTAACAGAGGAAACTGTGTTACTGCAAATGCACAGGCCTTTCGTAACACATCGCACAATTCATGGGGGAGCACCATTCCTGATCTACTGCACCACAACCTGATATAATTCTCTCAGTCCACAGAAGATTGATCTCTGGATCCCAAGACTTCCATTTCTAGACAGATGCCCTCTCTTTTTATCTGTGAAAATACTACCTATGATTTGTAAGCTGCTGTTCCGTTTCCAAAAATTCCAACTGTAAAACATGTGCAGAGTTTCAAGTGGCAGTGGTGTTATCCCGATGATCTTGGGCTCCAAGAGGGAGCACATATCTCTTGTGAGCCGACTGATACCTGGCAAGAGCTGTGCTAAGCTTTCATGCCTCTTGGCCTCATGAAAGGATCCTTGGCCCCAGAGCTTCCTTCCATTTTTCCACTGGTATTAGCTATATATTACATACCTTCCTACAGTCGCTACCACATCACATATATTTTCAGATCCAAGGCTTGCCCTGGAAGGAAAATTATGCTCTTCCCACAAAACTCCCTTTCCACTCCTTTATTGAAGGCTTCTGGCTGAGCTGCCTGAAATGTTACCAAACCAGCCATTCAAACACAGGGGCTGAGACAGCTAGCCACCACCCTGCCTCGCTGAGTAACATCCCGGTTTTCAGCCCTTTGTTCCCTCCACGCTAAAAATGCTTCTCTGGAAAGAAGAGGGTGTTGAGGGTTAATGTTTGAGGAATGCAGAACAGGGATTAATGTTTGGGGCAATTAGTTACTCAGTGGAGCCGCCTGTGCACACCAATTTTCCTGAGGCTTGACACAACCAGTACTTAAGCATACAGGGAATTTTACTTACCTGAAAATTCTCCTTTTACCTGACTAGGACTCCGAACTTCAATAAAGTTGGTCACATATATAAGGACTTGAAGTTTCTAACCCTAAAGCAGTAAAATCAACTGCATTTACAAAACCTTACTTTGAAATATAACCCTGAAATGTAACAGAAATAAACCAAGTAGGGAACGACCTCACTTTGAGCTCAAAAGAAGTCAAAACTCCTAATCCCTCACTATCGACCTAATTGCCATGCAATGGTAGGTCCCTCATGACGTGCATAATCTGTTACAAAGGATGATCTTGCAACATGCACAAAGAGCACTTCTGGAATGTTAACGCACATATATAGAACTTATAATATCCATTTTATGCCTCCTTCATGCAAAAGTAGACTGTATTTAAAGGCATTATACATGCTTGCTATGTAATTACATTAATCAGAGAGAGCTGCTTCTCTGCGTTCCCCTGCTGTTGCCATGGCAGCATCCCCATGTTTGCAAAGTGCAGGGCACCCGTTCTTAATTATACTTACAAAGCAGCTACATTTCAAAGGAATACAATAAATACAAAGTTAAAGTGAGGATGCTGCACAAAAGTGATATGAACAAACATGTTTTTATCACATCTCCATCTCGTGCGCACTTCACACCCGTTATTAGAGCGTTCTGCCTAATTCCCAGCTTCCTTTTGTGCATTTATGGAAAACTCCAGATTTTTGTCTTCCGGAAAATGCAGCCTCTGTTGCAGGCCCCAGAGTTGTCTCTGCTTCTAACCTGGGAACTAACTGATCGTTATGAAACCGAAGCAGTTTTGAGACACGTTTTAGTTTGCACTGATCAAAACATGGCAACGGGGAATGTCTTCTTCTCCACTAATCAGTGTAAATGCCATCGCTGCTCTCCATTCCCAGTGGTACCCATGTCACCCACCCAGCAGATGCCCAGTCAGCTGCCTCCCTGCTGCAGTCCCCCGTCTCAGTGCCACTGCGTCAGTTCTGGTGACAGTGAAGGCCTCACTACGATCAGTCTGAGATGCCAACATGACACCGATCAAGCAGAACATATTTCCTATAGCACACATGAACCACTGGCTTGGTGCACCATACACCACCAGCACAGTGCTTGCTTCCTTGTGGATGAATAATAATACGAAAATTGCAGCCGGCATGAAAATTTACATTTTTACCCCTATAAAGAAATAAGGGATTCCCTCATTCTGAAATTGATGTTCTCCCTGAAGCCGAATAGAGTTTATACAGATGCTGGATTGCAAATATGAATTATGTATTTTCTGGGGGTGGAATGTCATGCAATTTTAGTGTTATTCAAGCCACAAAGATCCATCGGGAGAGAAGTAATTAGAATATTTCAGAGCCCCAGAATTACACTTCTTAAGCTCCTGAGTGAAATGAAATTGGCTGCCTCCAATTTACATGTCTGCAATCACACCATGAAAAACCTGTCAGGTCAGATCTCAGCTTTTGGATCTGAAACCTCTTGGGGAAAACCAGGTGTTCCAGCAAGTGATGGTGTTGCTTTGGTGTCACTTGAACACAGCTAATTCTGAAATAAATCTGTGCTGAGGTGTAGGGGGCACTGTGTTATTGCACGTATATGAGCAGGGGTGGTAGAAGCCATTGGATATGGCTTACAAGGCAGAAGCCCTATTTTCCAGCTTATTTATTTCTATTCTTAGTTTCTTATGTGTATTTATTTTTCACCTTGTGCATGGGAAACTGTGGTGTTTTCACCCAGGTGGATGCACTCAGCCATAGAAAAGGGAAGCAATTCTGTCTTCCTAATGAACCGTGCTCTGACTTAATTATCTGGGTAAGAAACGTGGCCTGGACATGGCTGGTATATAAGGACAGTGGGCAGTAATGTTTCTTTTATTTTAAAAGGGAAAAGAATTCTACAATTGGGCCTGTGAGCTGTAGCCAGATGCTGTATTCTTTCTGTCTCTCTTTATTTGTATTGTCCAGGTAGCTGCCATGGCTCCCTTAAAATTGCAGTGACTTCTCGATACACTTTCAGTCTCATTTGACTCTAGCCTGCCAAGATGAGTTGGAGAAGCCTTTGGGTCGCCCTGCCTGGAGCTGTGGAGCGGGCAGGAGGCCACAAGGTTGTTGCAAGGCAAAGTTAGTTGTTTCCTGCACTACATGCTGACTCTCAGCACTGGGCTCTGCAGATGCATTTGCCTTGCTTACTCTGCCAGCAGAATAAGAATAATGCCAGAGTGGTTTGGACTACTAACACCAGGGGCTTTCTTTTGCTCTACCTTGTGCAGGGTCACATTTTCAGAGCTTTTAGTCTGCGATAGTCTCCCCACAGATTTGAGAAATGTACTGCTGGAAGCAGAAACTATGTGGTTAAGACTGATTTATCTCTGTAAACATTTGAGAATACATACACATACATGCGTGCATACATATAGATGTACATGTATAGGTGTATATGTACAAGTATATGTGAAGCTGGTCCTGTTACCGCCCTTATGTAGAGCACAGGTGTCACATAATGCTTCCAGCCGGGAACAGAGAGGCAGGGATATGACTAAGCAACAGAGCGTGACTTACGAATAACAAGTTGTGCGTATTCCCAAAGATATTTCTCTAGCTGATCCCCAAGGAAAGAAATCTTCAAAATGAATACATTTGAGAAACCTCCTGTCTCCTAGAGGACTGCGAGGAGACGCTGGAGGACAATGAGCAAACAGAAAAGTAGACAGGATTTATTCCATATATTTACATTTCTCCTTGTAGATTACTCACTTGCCTCTGACAATGACTTCATGTGTTGATTCAGATGATTAATATATGGGTCAAGAGTTTTCACCCACTGTGCAGCAATGAGTGAGGTGCGATTGAACTCCAGTCTGCAGCTGAAGGCAAAAAGCAAACCTCTCGCAGGCACCGGAGGGCATTTTGAGGCAGATTAAAACTCAGCAAGGTGAGATCTAGGCAATCTGCTCTCCTCCTCCTACTTGACCAGAAACCAGCATGCAGACACCTACAGCTTTTTTACCTTGTGGTGTTAAAAATCCTCTTGCCTTGCCTCTTCGGGTGTCAGTACCTCCTGTATGAATTAGCATCTGAAGAGGCCTCTGAAGATATCAATTTGCACAGCAAGGGCCCTGTAAAGTGGCAGCATCAGCAAGGCAGGCGCTTCTAAAATCTTTGAGCCAGATCTTCCTCTGGAAGGAATCGGCAGAGCTCCAGTGCCACCAAAAAAGCTGTGCCACCTGACTCCTGCTGGGGCTCTCGGCCTCAGACTTCTCAGAGAAAAAAAATCTAATTGATGATAAAATAAGGGAGGAGGAGGGAAAGCTATTAAATGCCTGAAAGATGATTTGGAGACAGAAAAGGAAGGGCCAGGGGCAAAGAAACAAGGGAGCATTTGAAATTATTCAATAAGTAAACGGGGAAAAATATGAAAGAAATATCACAGATAATGAGAGGAGGGTGATTATTTTCTATATCTTCTCTGAATCCACATTTTGTCAAAGCAATCATGGCTTTCCCATGGAGACAATATGACTGCCTGATCCAAAGAGCTGTGATTTAGAGAAGATGCTTTCAATAGCATCCTCTTAGCCCTGGGATCCTTGCTTGTCTTAGAGCTGATGGGGTGATTATACAACGCCATTATCTGCTGAATTTCTAAAATGCTCCCCTTGGAGCGGGTGTGCCTACACAAGCACCGCAGGACAAAAGGGAGTACTGAGCTCCAGCTGTCCTTTGCTTGTCAAACAAAGCTGAGTCAGTACAAAGTGCTCTGCAGTTTATTGCTGCCCTTGCTCAGCAAGGGGGAGGACCCAGGGAAGGATGCCATGAAAGGTTGGCTCCAGAGCACAGTGTCTCTTTGGATCAAGCTCTTAAAGTCATGTTCTCCTCAAAGGCACAACAAGGCCAAGCCTTTCTGCCGACCTTTTTGGATGCTCCCTAGTAGTGATGCTCTTTATTTCCATTCAGATCAGCCCCCTCATTTGTACTGGCTCACTCTGCCATTCCCCTTGCTTGTTCCCCAGAATGGCATCACATGTTCTCATTTAGGCTTGCTAACAAGGTCTCTATCTTTTCCCATTCCTTTTTGCTCAGTTATTCCCTATTCTTTTAATCCCAAGCTTTGCTTCAGTGTGCTTATTTCATGGTGTGTCATGTTCTTATTTCCTCTCATGCAGGGGAGCACCCTTGATGTGGATGGGCTTTTGCTTTCTGGGGGCAGGAACTTGGATCCCTGAGTGAGAGAAAGCTCAGCATAGGTCAAGGCTCTCTCCAGTCCAACATGATGGTGACCTGGACAGTGAGGGCAGGGTAACTGCTGATGATGATTTTGTGGCTGATTGAATTCTGGGCTGGACAGGTTTTGACCAAACCAATTGGCTGCCTGTAACAGATGTTAATAATTTTATGATGTGGATACAACTTTGATCTTCATGTTAAGCCTGAATGTAAAATAGGTAATAAACTACCCCAAGAAAATTAAACAAACACCTGTAATTTGCCCAGGATCAGTTCAAAGGTGTATCAAGGCTAAAGTATTTGAGGTCCACCATTGAGGGGGAAGGGATGCATGTTTGGGCAGGCTGATGAAATCTTTAGTTCCAAAAGAGCTACTACCTAATTTGGAAGGACTTCAAATATCTGGAAGATGAGCTTTGTGTGTATTTAGCATCCAATTATCCAAAGAACTAAAATGAGTGCACACCATAAATCTTTCCTTGATGATATTTGTGTCAGAACTGATGATAAGGCAGTAGCATAGAGATGACAATTTGGACAACTCTCCTTTTTTATGCCTCATTTCATACCTTAGACCAACTGTCTGAGCTTCCCTGCAGCTGCCAGCTCTGGTGAGATTTATTCACCAGCAATAAAGATTCCAGGCATTCCTGGGAACTCACCTAAATGTTTACACCAACACATTCCCCTCTTCCCATTAACTCTTATCTGTGCCCATGTCCTCTCTTCCCACCTCCATTTCTCTGCAGCTTGTCCCTTCCTTAGGAGGGGTAGTGACTCCTCTTTCCTCCTATCAAACATTTCTGAACATGGCCACTCTGAGAGGCAGCAGTGGTGAAAATGTGCCATAGCAGAGTATTTTTTCTTTGGCATTGATTTATTTCTCTCAAGACGTAGTTGTACTGTGTAGCAGATAACACAGATAACATAGCTAAGACCAAACATAGCTAAGACCAACTTGAACAAGCCCCAGAAGTAGCACACAGCAGTGTTAGCCTAGCTCTGCCCACAGGAAATAAACCTTAAGCACTGAGCTAGTTCCTCTGTGCTGCTTTGTATCATATTGATCAACCTCAGGTGCACTGAACACACCTCTCCTGCTTGGCATAGGAAAGGGTTTCCCACCTGGGGAGGGTTTTCAAGTAGTTCATTATATTCTGAACTATAATGGGGTGGGGTGGGCTGAGGAGCAGAAGAGGTCTTGACCCTGTGTAAGCACTGCTCAGCAGTAATGGAAACATCCCTGTGTTATTAAAGTTGTTTCCAGCACAAATCCAAAACATGGCCCCATACTAGCTACTGTGAAGAAAATTAACTCTGTCCCAGCGAAAACCAACACAACTGAGAAACAGGAGGGAAATTTCTATGCAGTCATACATGGGAGCTCTGCTAAAGAAACATAGGCTGCAACACTCCAGTTTTTTTCCTATATGAAATTTGTTTCTGCTTGCTTCCTCCTCACGTCTAAGTGTACCTGAAGAGAGTCTCTCACAGTCTAGTGCTTCTTTGGTCACTGTTAAAAAAAATAAAGAGGTCATCATCAAACACTCCAATTAGCTGTTCACGTAGCAAACAGTTCCATTTATTACCATCTATGTGAGTGAGTTTTAGCAAGGACAGCTGGCATTTTGGCAATTAACAAGAGTTGTAGCTTTTCTTCTATTGATTTTTTGCCTTTTCAGTGAAAAAAAGAGCATTTCTAGATCTTGTATACTCTACTGAATGCGCTAATATTTTATGATCTTTCTGTGCATGAGCATTCTTGTTTAGCCTGTGACTTATACTTTGAAGAGTCATTTTAATGAAGAACGACACGTGAATATTTTTCCTCAGTTTCATGAGAGCAAGCACTATAACACATTGGTAGTTTTTAGGCAGGTTGTACAACTTAAGATGTTTGCTCTCTTAGAGCAAACAGGCACTTCTGGTTCTGCTGTTTAGTTTGGTCCCAAAGTATTACCAGCCATCCCCAGCATGATATTTACACACAAGGAATGCAAACTCTCATCCAGCTCAAGCGATTTTTATGGTCCAGTGAGTAACAAGATATTAGTCACCAGAAGGTCTTTTGACCTCATTTGGTTTTACCTTCTTTTCTGCTAATAATGTATTATTCTGGTTATGAACTGCCTACTTTTTGTGCAGGAAAAGTAACTTTGCTGGAAAAATCTGCCAAATGCAAGTCTCTTTCAGGATATTACCTTGGAAGTTAAGACAAACTAGTGATATATTAACTCAGACACAAAATTTTCAAAGCAACAAGCAACAGTCACCCTAAAGCATTCTTCTGACCTTTCAGCAGGTACAGGAATATGGAAACAAGAGCTTTGTACACACTGGACACGGGAAATACTTGAAGACCTGCATCCTTAATCCCTGGATTTGGGATCTCCAGGATGTTTATAGGAATCACCCCAAATCCTTTCCAGCTGAGCAGCAAAAAGGACCACCTATCCCATACAACCCTGGCTGCTAGAGGAACAGCACACTGGTTTTGCAAGTTCCTTGGAGCTGGCACAGGGGAAGACGTTTTTACTTGTGAGACAGTGTTAAACAGGCTACTTGCATAACCTTAACTTCTCCCAGGACCTCTGTTGGAGCAAGGGTCCAGTCTGAAAGCAGCATCCTGGCACACTAGCAGATGGGCATGAGCAAGGCAGCCAAAAGACTGGAGAAAAATGGACGCTTATCGGGGAGTCACAGATAGGGAGTTCATCACAACTGAAAGATGTAGACAGCTGTTAACAAGTTCATAGACTGCAGTGGAGACACATAATTATAACATGACTGCACAGAAACAGGGAACTAGGATTAGGACCCCAGCAACAGAAAAGCAGGTTTTTATAGTGTGAATCACCAGTGGACATCTATGTTGTTTGTGAAAACAGGTTCATTACCCTCTGCGGACAATACAGTGTCTTGTCACAAGAGGAGGCTGGGGCGAAATACCTTACTGCTCGAGCTAGAGTATTATTCTTGCTGAGACCATATGCAGCTCTGTGCTGCTACTCAGCATGAACATAGCCATCAAATTCTTCCTCAAAACCAGCAGAAAAATGCCTGAATTTTCTCTGCTCCCAAAGCTCAGCTCTGCAGCCTCTGCAGTACAACATAATATTGTTGAGGGCTTCTAACTCTGTGCTGTAAGAAAAATGGTAGAATTAGTCTGTTTGCCAACAGGTAATGCCTGATCTGCCAATTTAACAGTCAGCTGCTATCTATGGATAATATAAGCTGCTCTCCTGCTGAAGTAATAGTACATTCTAATAAAATCATAAGCTTTGCCACTGAAACACACTACTGTGTATTTTTCTGTGTTTATTAGGAACTGTGAGATTTAATTAGATATACTGCAAGCATTTTATCTTGTCAGGTTTGCTGACAGAGATTTGAGATGTGTAACTTCACTGGGCACAGATGGACTGCCCAGAGAATGCCTGTTTTGCCTACCTGTTAATCCTGCCACTTCTCCTCTGTTTTCTGATATGTGTATGTTTATTGCATATGGCGATTTTTGCAACAGAGATTGTTAGGATATATTTCAGTGTAGGTCATATCAGCACCCACTATATTCTGAAGCCTTCTTCTACATGTATGGCAAGTGACCCCCTGCCACAAGCAGCTAATGGAGACAAGAACTTTCATTCGAGTGCAAGTTTAATAGTGTTTCAGGGACCAATGCAGACAGGTTACATGGAATTGCTACCTGCAGCACTCTCAAGGAGGTGATATGAAAATTTTCCGAATTGTCTGGAGATTAAAGATGCTCCATCTGAATGCCTTGAAAGCACCCAGTTTCTTAAGGGTTGTTGACTTTCAATTTGTGAGGATCGAGACTTACCAAGATGTTCAAAATGGGTCCCAACGAGCAGAAGAATGCAAGCTCTAACATCTCTTTTGTCAGTTCAAGCTATTATATCGTACCCACTCTTTGAGCCTTTTCTGGCTCCCACTGCTAAACAGACTGCAGCAAGCATTTCCTACTCTGCTTTTATTTAATAGATTCCATCATTTTCAGAAAGAAAAAGACTTAATCTAACAAAGTGCTTAAGCTTGTGCATACCTGCAAACATATAAGTAATTCTGTTGAAGTCAAGGAGGAATAGCATATACTTAAAGTCAATACAGAGTAAAATCTTTTGCTAGATCAGACCTCACAAGGGCTGCTGATAAGACGGGCTAGGATATGACTGGTATTGCTCAGACACATCCTACCACTGCCTGTGCAGTAGGAAGGTGCAGCTGGAGCTGCTGTTCCTGAGGTAGTTCTCTCTAAATTCAGATTAAGCATCTAGAGTTAAGGCAAATGAAGGGTTTGTGTCAATGTGCAGACTGACTTGGAAGATTAAATACCCTTAAAGATGCCTAGCTTTAGTATACAGAAACTTGTGCTTTGCACCTTAGTCTGGCTGCACAGGAGGGATAAGACACATCAGGACTGATGCTGCAATATTGCTCTTAGCCTGAAAGCAGGAATCCCTCTGTAGCACCTTTGTTCCCGCCACAGCGCAGGGCAGGGTAAGTGTGTCCAGAGGGCTCGCTGCTAAGGTCCTGAGGGTCTTGGCACCTAAAATAGGGTTCAGACGACACTGGAGACACCAGAGTTTCCAAAATTACATGCTTCATTGCCAACTTCCTTTATGGATGGAGCCAGCCCTAACGTAACTTCTTGTTGGATTTTTGCTACAAATCCATGTGTTTCACTCCTCACCTGCAATGACCTATTCCAAAACAAGACAGTAATTCAGTCTGTGTCAAGGCCCTCACTGCTGAGTCCACCAAGAGAGGGTGGCAGCTGTGATTTTTGTAGTTTGTGCTGTGCTAGGAACTGAGCTGCACTTGCCGGCTGACAGGTAAAAACTGTTTTTGCTTGTGGTGAGCCTGAGTTAGTTTGAAGAGATGACCAATTCATGAAAGTTTCTATTGTCCACTACCCTATCCTCTTAGATACTCAGCCACCTCATTACTGTGTAGTTAGTTACTTTTCTCTTCCCAAAAGAAGCTCAAATACACATTTCTAAGCAGTGGTATCACTTATTAAATGATGCAAAACCCTTACCCTTAATGGGTGATAGCCTAGAAAAAAAAAGCCTCACGGATAACAGGACACTGAGACCTTTCTTTAGTTTTTGTTGTAAAAGCTGCTGTTTGGGGTGTCCAGCATGCCTCACTGAAGACCCAGAGGGGTTAGAGCTTCCTCATCAGGGCTGGGACTGCAGAGGAACCCCGGGAACATGCTGCTGATGTGTGGTCGTAGCAGTCCCTCAACTGGTGGTAAAGTATTTGTGCTGGTTTTGGCTGGGATAGAGTTAATTTTCTTCACAGGAGCTAGTATGGGGCTGTGTTTTGGATTTGTACTGAAAACAGTGTTGATAACACAGGGATGTTTTTGTTACTGCCGAGCAGTGCTTGCCCAGAGCCAAGGCCTTTTCTGCTCCTCACCCCACCCCACCAGTGAGTGAGCTGGGGGTGCACAAGGAGCTGGGAGGGGACACAGCCGGGACAGCTGACCCAAACTGACCAAAGGGATATTCTGTGTCATATGACATCATGCTCAGCATATAAAGCTGGGGGAAGAAGAAGGAAGGGGGGATGTTTAAAGTGATGGAGTTTTGTCTTCCCAAGTAATCATTACAAATGATGGAGCCCTGCTTTCCTGGAGATGGCTGAGCACCTGCCTGCCCATGGGAAGTGGTGAATGAATTCCTTGTTTCCTTTACCCCATTAAACTGTCTTTATCTCAGCCCACGACTTTTCTCACTTTCACTCTTCTGATTCTCTACCCCGTCCCACCAGGGGGGAGTGAGCGAGTGGCTGCGTGGTGCTTGGCTGCTGCCTGGGGTTAAACCACAAGTATTATGATTTTAGTCATGGCAAACAGGAGGGCAAATAAATAAGAAGACATTCAAAGGGAAACATCAAACCACTGTAAGCAACCTGAATTATGCAGGAGTCATAGAGGGAAGACCAAGACACATGGACAGGAAAATTACTGAAAAATGTATAACAACATCTGTCTTGTGTCTGTATTAGACTTGAGGCAGAGCTGGGAAACCTGTTTTGATGACATGCCAGGTGAAACTAAACTGTTCCCTATCCTTCAAAGAAAACAATTATGGAAAAATGCTGCTCACTCTTTGTCCTGTTCTGCCGCAGTAACCCTTTCAGGCTTGCCTATACATTTTTGCAGGTCTTACAGATTCAGGGGAGGCAGCACCAGCACCACCAGCAGTGCTGATTCAGCTGGACTGGGAGCTGAGACAGCCAGCACGTAGTTGCCAAGGAACAGACAGCCTGCTGCAGAAAAGGGGGAAGCCGCTCTCCTGTCACTATGAAATATTTCCAGCCCTGGGTGAGCACCAAAAGCCCCACGCTGAGACAGTGGCCAGCGAGCGTGGGAATGTATAGGATATACTGTGAGTGCCAGGAACTGTGTGGCCACAGGGATGCTGCCATCCCAGCTCTGAAGTCAGCAGAGCTCAGTTAGAAAATCTCCCAGTTTGGTCCAGTCACTGCAGCTCCGAGCACAGAAATTGCTCAGGGAGAGTGGAGAGGTGGTGCTTGCTCTGCCTCTCTCATTTTCTTCTGTAAGATTAATGAAGGAAAGGCTGTAGCAGTGCCTCCTCCTGAACTGGTTCTGCTTTTCTCTTTAGTAACAAACCACCCGTGTGCTGAAGTGTGAGTTTTAGCCTCCTGAAGGCAGCTGTGCCAGGCTCTCACAGGGCACGTGTGGGGCACACAGGCATCCCACAGGCACCTCTGCACTGTCCTCAGTACTGTCTGTAAAGATGTCAGGAAGCAAAACACTGGCCAGGTTAGTTACTGGAGACAGACATACAGAGCAAAATATATAAGCTAACAGTCTAGTTGTCCTGGACAGCGTCATTACCACCAATCAATTATGATTTTTAAAAGATACTTTATAAAGGGCTGGACTGAACATCTTTTGAGCATTTTGACAAAAATGTGAGAAGACTTGGTGTCCTTCCTTATTTATTTAACCTTTTGCTTTTTTTTTAAAATAAATTTTATAAATCTCATTCAATTTTTCTACCTGAAGTACATTAGTTTCTATGGAAACATTGTAGTCATTTATGTGCATGGTGTTTTCTGATATCTATATGTGGAGTGTAAAGACAAGCTATGTCTTTCACTGTTGTGAAATGTAGGCATTTACGTGATGCTTATCATGGCTCTATGTGCATGAGAGAGGATACCTTTAGACTGTTATATAATAGATGCAAAGTCCAGATGCAGGGAGACAGCCATGAGCTGAGCCATGGAATTTAACACACCCAATACATTGATAGTCACACTGAATAAAAATGTGGGATTCACTTAATATTTTAATTTCACATATTTGGTGCAACTACACCTGTCTTCACTGTGCAGAGCAGCACTAAAACCTCAGTGAATTAATTACCACAGAGAGTCTAATGATGTAATTCATCCTTCCTGTGACAACATTCAGTACTGCTGAAGGAAAGATAAAGAAAACAATCATGCTGTTTCTTCCTTCATAAAAAAGAGAACATTATATTGTGACACAATGTGTAAATAAAAGAACCAAAGCCATTGGCTCTCTAAGTATGTCATTCAGTAACATAAAACAAGCTTCCAGCAAGCGATGCTAGTTTCTGATGTTTTAACCAGGCTTTTATGAATCTACATTTCATATCTTCTGAAGGGTAAGTGAAAACCTCCCTATCTGAAGTATGTTTTAGAAAGCAGTGCTATGGCAGTCTAGGATACTTAGAGAATAAAATTATTACTGCAACTTGGGCATGCTATAGAGCTAGAGTTCACCCAGACAAATGCTTTGGCTGCTATGTGTGAAAACTGCAGTTTAGGAGGTAGCACTCTGCTCATTGAAATTACCATAATGTTGCTTCTTACACACCTTTCATTTTTGATTCTTAATATTCAGAGCTTTAATTTGACAATTTGTTATCATTTCTACCATTAATTTCCTCCACTGAGACATGGAAATCGGCTTCCTTGAGTACACCTCTGCAATGCAAATTAAACTGCAACAGGAATATTAACCTGTGATGTACAAATCAGGTGGTGTTCCACATATTACCACAATACTAACAACCAGCAAAAAGCTGCAGCAATATGACAGGTAGGATGAATTAAACCTAGCAAGCAACTGAAATCAGGCAGTTATTTGCTAAGAAAATATAACAAAATTGGTAAAGTTATTACTTATTATGGACAACACAAAGAAGAAAAAAATACATTCTCAGGCTCATCCAGTTCATGCATGGTATTCTGCGTACTTCTTCTTTCTGAAAAATATGTAGATCTCAAATGTATTTGATAAATCCTGCCTCACAGGAAGAAATCGTATTTTCTCTAAGAACCCATCAGGAGTGACATAAGTTTCTGTTATCTACAT
Organism: Phalacrocorax aristotelis; assembly: GCF_949628215.1. Lineage (NCBI taxonomy): Eukaryota > Metazoa > Chordata > Aves > Suliformes > Phalacrocoracidae > Phalacrocorax > Phalacrocorax aristotelis. The sequence goes on from NC_134276.1 coordinate 87,335,584, forward strand.
TTCCTCATCAGACCACCTTCAAGTGCCCTTTTAGCGGATTTAGTAAGGGCTGCCAACTCTGGCAGGAGCTTGAGATGAGGAGAGGCAATTGCCCTGATGGCGCACACCAGGACAGCTCAGCAGCTCCCACAGCATTTGCCCCCTCCCCAGCAGAGCAGAGCGGAGTGGAACAGAGGTCCTGTTTAGCCACATTGGAGGATATTTGTAGGGTTGGGCTCCCAGATGATTTGACACCATCAGAACCACTTGAATTGAAAGGACATTTTGCCATATAGTAACACCTTTTTGTAGTCTGCAGCTGCTGCTTACTTTTTGCCATGTCTGTATTGGGTGTGTTTTAATCCCCAAATTCTCAGCATAAGACCAAGGAAGCCCGCTGTACAGACAGGCCCTTGTTATTTCAGGTCAAAGTTAATAGAAAATAAAAATCTATTGGCATGGTGGCAAATGAGTCCAAGTGGTTAAAAATGTGGGATCATAGCACTAACAGGAACAAAACTTGTTACTTTTTCCCAGCTCTTGACTTCATTAGGAAACCAATGACCCCAAGATAAGGTAGGCCATGCTGGTTCTAGTAGGTGGGTATTGAGCTGAAGAAGCATTTCCACCTGATGTGATCTGGCATTACCAGCTAGCCGTCATTCTTATGCACATGAGAGCACCAGCACCCGAGCTGTCGCCAGCTTGCTGGCCGCCCAGAGGGCTCCGTTCTCTCCTGGTTCAGAGTCAAAGAATAGCTCACTGTGCCTCTTGGTAGATGCAAACACATGAACCACTGGGAAGAACAGTACTGCAAATCCCTGCAAAAGCATTGGTGAGTTTAGGTTGCCCTCACTTTGCCCTGAATCTGTATGTTAGTCCAGTCCTCAGTGACGGCAGACTTAACATCGCTCTTCTATAAGCTGTTCGCTGGGGTTTACAATCAACTGAAGGTTGCAGGGGTGCTGACTTGCCATGGCTGCAGGGAAGAATATGGTGAAGAAGCCTTTATATTGTATATATATTGCCTGACAATGCGCCTACAGTGGGGTCATCCCCTTCTAAATTAATTTTAGGCTGAGAAGCTATTTTTAAAGGGAAATGTTAAAATACCTGTCCTGACATAGGGAAATTGGGCCTTAAAGTACGGGACTGGCAGTAGTATGGGAAAAAAGCTGTTGCTGAGTGTAGGATTTATTTTGGCAATGCTTGGCACACTAAACCCTGTATCACAGCTTCAACCTCACCTGTTATTTTTTTTCTTTCTCTTGTCCTTCCAAGGAGAGCTGTCTGTCATTGGCAGGAATGTCAGATGGGTCAACTGGGAAGAAAAAAGCCTGATAAAAGAGGAAACAGAAATGCAGAATGAAGGCAAACACTGAATATTTATCTCAGTGTTGGCTCTAGGAATGGTTCCAGACCTCAGCTACACGGTGCTGTGTCAGTGATGGAGACAGTAGACCCACTGACAGTCACTCTGAGCTGCTCCTCGCTGTATTGCCTTCCATTTCCAGCCCAGCAAATTAATAACTTATAAATTTCTGAGGAAAATATGTAGGTTTCTCAACACATTTCCTGAATGAATTTCATAAAATGCCACAGGTAAAATTATCAGGTGCTCCTTAACGTCCCCATGGGAGGAGGGTGGAGTGGATCTGTGTGTGTAACATAGTGGGTTATCCTTCAAGATGCTGCTGTTCATACTCAATGCTTATGGCTATTGAAAATGAACCATATCTCTGTCAAACCTGAGGGAAGTTGACCCTATTTAGCTTACATTTATTCAACTATCTGTAAACATTGTCCTTTAAAGATGTATCTCTCTATGAATCTCTCCTCTCTTAGAGTTTTCTTCTGTCACTTACAGCTATAACATATGAAAGTGCTTCGTGCAAAATCAATATCAACAGCAAATTCCCTGGTGGACTTCAGGGAGTCTCATGCATATTATAAAGCCAGATCTCTGCCTGAGAAAGCTACTTTGACTGGGGATTTTGCTCTGTTTCATCCTGGGAGAAGTGAAAAGAGCTGAGGATTAAATGGGGCATTTTATTTGTTAGCACCGCAACTGGAGCAGAGGCCTCCCCTTGGAGGACAGCTTCCTAACATCAGGCTCAGGTCCCAGCACTGAAGTGTTGCTCCAGTGGCACGTGCTCTTCCACAAGACCAGGCCTTTTCCCACATTACCTCTCTGGTCCTTTCAGCCCCACAGTTCCCCAGGGTCAGAGCTGTCATCACAAATTTTGGCATAGCTGGGGATTGATAGATTCTTTAACTGATTTGAGCCAAGGTATCTTCCTGGTGTTGTATGCTGACCAAGACTGGAGCCAGGCTGGGGAGCCCACAGCAGCCATGGCACGAGGACGGTGGCCAGCCAGGCTCCCAGCTGGAGGCATCCTGTGGGTTGGCTTTGGTTTCAGCAAGTTACTCTATGCCAGCATGGAGGAGACAAATGCCATGGCCAAACCCTTGTCAAGATTACCAGCAAAGAGGAGAATCCTCTCTGAATCAAGAAGGCATTTTTGCAAACTTGTTCCACTTCATCACCCACTCTCTGAGGGCAACCAGGTGGAAGCCCAGGGCCTTGTACCAGCTGGTTAAGTGAGGGTGAGAGGCCCTTGGCAGAAACTGGGAACAAAGCTTTGGTCTTTAAAGAAAACTCTTTTTGATCAGCATCACCTGAATCTTGTCTGGGGTTAGCTTCAGCCAATAGCTCTTTTGCCATTTTAATAGGTTTTTGTGGCTTTAGATGATATCTCTGTATCTCTATATTTATATATCTCTGTGTCTATATGTCTATATGTCTATATAATCATCAGATTTTTTTAAACATATATATATACACACACATATATATCATCACCATCATCCCTAAGCACTATATCATGTTATCATTTCCTAAGGGGTTCCTGTAGCTTTTGATGAGAAGACAGGATAGTATGAATATTTTTAGGACTTCAACTCTGAGCATAGCTGGTTTTCACTGTTTTTTTTTTTCCCGAAAGTATCTCTTCCAGAGGGTATAGCTCAAATGTTTTTCTCAGAGTTTTGCAGGTGTGCTAGAAGCAATTTCAGACAGAGCCAGTGTGGCACAGGATAAAACTGAAGAAAGGATCTTCCTTTCTCACTCCTTTTATAGTATGCTAATATTTAGCAATAATTTCTCAACAAGCTTGCACAGATTGACATTTTCTTGGAAATGTGACTATTATTCAATATCATTTCAGAGTAGGGAATGATCTTCATCAGCCAACAGCTGGAGAGCAGTTGTAACTCAGAGAAGGCAAGTGTCGTCCCCATCACACAAGAAGAAGCTGCAGACAGCAGTGGTGGAAGGTTGTGCTCCAACCATCACAAACCCCTATTTCTTCACAATGCGTGAGGTTTGCAGGGTCACGTCCTGACAGATGCCCAAGCTGCTGTGCAAGCAGATGGACATAAACAGGCAGCTCCTTACCCTTCCTGTCCTCTCATAAGAGAGCTTCTCCAAGAAGAGTCCTTAGAAGCCGGTGCTGCAAAAGCGGGAAAGAAGGTAAGAGCAATCCAGCACCCAGAAGTCTTCAGCTGCAAATGACATTTTGTACTGATTCAGCCAAACAACATTAATAGGATTTCAACTACAGGATGAGCTCCCTTACTGAAATGTAAAGTAGAATTCTGGTGATAACAAATAATATTTTTGCAAGCAGTTATTAATTGCTTTCAGAAGGCAGCAATCCATGTTTTTCTGTGTTGGACAACTCAATTTTAGTTTCTAAAAAATGCAAAATTTTATGAAAGCATCAGTTTCTAGTGCTTTGTGGTATATGGCAATTGTCATCAACTTGTCAGAATGAACCTGAACACTTCTCTAAGAAATTTGATAAAGCAAAAAGACTGGACTTTACCACCACATGTTATGGGAATATGATGACTAGTCTCTAGCAAGTGTATGCCTTCAGTTGAATTAATTTTCAACTACTTTTATTTTCAACTATTTTTACTTTCCATCTTGTGTTGAGGCCAAAATATATGAGAATAAAAGTTTCAGTCTATGTGACTATAATTTCTTCTAGTCATAACAGATGTAAAAACACAGCATCTCTAACAGACAGTCAGTAGCAATACTCAAAGATGCCCAACACCCACAACACACCTAAAGAGGAAATAACATCTAAATCAGTATTTGCATCAAAATAGCCTTGACTTTTCTCCAGTTCTATTTGACAAATTTCAAACCAAAAATGCTAGCTGTTAAGATTACTCTATACGCCACAGTCTCTGCATAGGAGTTAGATTCTTTTGCAGTCTGCAGCAAAAGCCTCTTGCAAGTGAGAGGTCAATGTTTCCACTGTGTTCTGCATGGGCCATCCACTTACTCTTTCACAAATCGGTGCCTGTTGTGATACTAAATTACGCAAATGTCTGCTTACGGTTTGGTTGGTTAGAAAACAGCTTGCTGCAGTGACACACATATCCATACAGTCTTACCTCTATGCTTGTTATCCTCCTGAAGCCCCTCAGTATCTGCAATTTCTCCCTTACCCGCTTCAAGGAAACAAGTCAGGGCATGAGGGCTACGCACGCTAGCTTTCCACCAGCCCATGGCAGCTTGCAGCTGCTGGTAACTTCCTCTCTGTCCCACTTTCTGCAGGGCAAATCTTTTGGCTCACTGCTACCTTTTGATCTCCAGCTTGGAAAAACAACTTGACACTGAGCCGAGTGCAAGGTGTGGATTCTGCACAGCTCTGACCGAAGCTACTACGTCTGAGCACTTTTAAGGAAGCTCCTTACCAAGATGCTGTGCTCCTTGTTCATATGGTGACCTTATGCCCATACTACTCTAAATTTATGCAGAGTAACACCAAAGTAAACATCCATATATCCACACTGTACTCATAATATACTTACTGTAGATTTATTTCAGATTATAAATTATGTGTTCTATGCTAGGAGGAAAATGCCAAATATGCAGCATGTACACAGTCCCTAGCCCTGTAAACTGATTTTACTATGGCCTAGGAAGCACCCTAATAAGACAACAGAGAAGGGTAAAGAGACAAGGGCGATATAATGGAAAAGATACATTTATACAGGAAAACAAATGCTGTGCATCACAATGTATATGAAATATTGATGAAAAACTGGAATAGCTCAATTTAACATAGTGCTGTTCAGACAAATACGGTGGTCCAAGTACTCAAGGTATTTAAAACACAAAAATGCTCTCAAGACCCTGTTCTAATGCCTGTACATGTCAGACTTAAGCAAGACAGTCTGGGAAAGGCAGCTGAGATCCAGGACTGAGGGGGATACAGCGCATCGCTGTGGAAGTGTACAAATATGTTGCTAAAACTTAGCACCTTACTCCAGGTAACATTTCTTCTAAAGACCATCTTGTCTTCCAGCGCAGCTGGGCCAGTATGACAGACAGTGGAATTAGGTGGATATATTCCAACAAATGAGCAGAGCCTTATAAAAATGCGTTACTGCAAAGAGGCTTTAAACGGGGGAAACCCTTCCCTTGACTACACCAGATCCTTGCACTCCATCCTCGCCCTGATGCAGACTCCGCCTGGTACCAGCAGGTGTGGGATCAGGCCCTCCCAATATGTCTTTAGCAGTCGTCTGCTCATCTTCACAACACCACACCGACGTCAGACAATGTGAACGGTGCAGTGGTCTCCAGCTGTGAAAGACACCCGGGCAGTGTCTTCTGCACGAGGAGGTCAGCCTCAGCTGCTGGACTGTCCTCTGGACCGGCCAGGCTGCAGCAGTGCTGCTGGAAACCACTGGAGCTGGTCTGCAAGGCCCGCCAGGAGCCCGACTTGAGGAAGGGGTGCAGGACACGCCAAGGCAGGCCAGCACGGCTGTGCCTCCTGCCTGCCTGCAGCCCTGCGGACAAAGCGCCCGCGGCCCCGGCGTGCACACAGGCCTGGGCACAACTCAATGCAATAATCTGTAGGCTGCAATAACATGAGGTAAGAAGCAGGAAGTACTGTATCCTGCTAGGGAAAAACTGTTAGTGTTAGGTAGAAGTAATTACTCTGAAATTAGGCCAGAAAAGTTAGCCAAATTGCACTTGCCAGGAATTGCATGTGAAGTGCATGGTATTTTAAATACCTGACTATTTAAAATGTCTTGAGATCTGTGCTGACCAGAGCTAGCTAGAAACCCAATTTTACATTTTTACTGATTCCTGCATTTTTGTTGTTGTTCTTAATTACTTGTAGTTAAAAAGTACTTGAAGATCAGCATTTTATTATAGAAATGCACATGGCCTGTTATTCTAAGGGCCCGTAGCCACCGAATACCCAGCGTGCCTCTGTCTCTGGTGGCAGAAGACAGGGTACCAGGGGCAGTCGCAAGGCTGTGAGGAGGATTTACCTGCTGATGCCTCAGCACCTTCTGGTCACAGAGCACCTTCCATTTACCTGTGGGGTGGGATCCACCTTGTCCAACGCTGGCTGGCTGTGTCAGCCAGGCACAAAGCCCAGGCCTGTCTCTGTGGTCAGTGAAGAAAGAGGGACATTCAGAGGGCAATTAAACTCATCTATTTTAAACGTTATTTCCAGATAACAAGTGATTCTGCAAAGTACCATTTCTTTCCCTGCTGACCACAGGAGTCTAAGGGGCTACCCATCCACCCTCTGTGATGTTAGAAGTACTAAGAAAACCTGCAGGCCATCAGAAAAAGGGTTGTTGGTAAATAAATTAACTAGATTCTTACTTTGAATCAAGCTGAGATCTTACAAACTCAGTTCAAACATGAAGCCGGAGCCTATATTCAGCCAATAGCTTTTGGAGCCTTGATTAAAATACAGTAAGATTGCAGGATAGGGGAACTGAGAGATAGCATTTTGTAATGTTAAAGGGCAGTATTAGACACTGTAGAAATGTTGGCATAGTCTAGTAATGTAATTTCTATATGCTAAGTGATTACATAAATGGATCTTTTTGTAACTTACACCTGCTGAGAGATATAAATGTACCTGTGTGGAACTGGGGTTGTCTGTAATTTTGTTCATGTCCTTTGGTTTCCTGGTAGCTTGCAGACATTACACTGATAATATGCCCCATTAGACCCATATCATATTCTGCACTGAACAAAATCATACTCATTGTATTTACACAGAATAATCAGGATATAATACTTTTGTCTGAATAAATAAATAACAAAAGCATGCACAGCACACATTTTTGATGAATGAGACCCTAAAGAGCTATGTTACTGACTTTAACACTTCAATTGTAGTTTTCCTTTTTTTTTCCATAGCTGGAACTGTACGTGTTAAGTGTTTCAAAAAGGACACCCTAATAATACACCTCCTCCAGAGATTCCCTAAGCAAGCTGTGACGTTCACATTCACACAATACTGCCCATGTACACCTGAAGAATCAGAGATACTCCCTGTGTCCAGACTAGCAAACTGCTGAAAAACGTGTCCTGTTAATCTTTTGCAAATCACCACTAATCTTCTTCCCACTGTTTTTTGAATACTCTCTCCTTCAGATTCTTCTGCAGCATTCTGTACCTTGTTAACTGTTTGATCAAGCACATGTACTTCTGTCTGGTCATCACAGCTACCTCTTCATAGTTCAAAGAAATGCCTGTATATTCTTCAGGAAAATTATTTTCCACTATTTCATAGAGTGGTTTATTTTTCTTTAATGAGTGGGTGAATAGAACATTCTGTACCAGCATGTAAAAGCCATAGACTGCAGAGGCTTGCTTGTTGTTTTATGAAAGCAGAAAAATGTTTATTAAGAGGTTTGTTTTTCACATTTTCTGAGATAAGGATGCAGATTGTCAAACTGTGGTTTCAGGAGAGGTAGATAGAAAGCTAGGCTTTTTCTTTGTGTACAAAGCACAAGAGTGTACAAAGATAGTATATGGCAACATCTAAAAAATTCTAGTGTCTGAAACTTCCTTAAAAGTTCTAGTTCTTGTTCCTTAAACAAAAAATAAATCTGGTATTATTTTTGCTTATGGGACAGTATACCCATGGATGTTTAAGAAATGAAAGCTAGTCTGCGTGTGATGTTTGAGAGAATGTATTCCTTCTGCACAGCACTCAGTGACAGGGAAACAAATTACATATATGCCAATAGCTTCTGAATTACCTCTTGGGTTACACAAAGAAAAAATACTGTAAGATGAAATATCAGTGCTTACGCTATGAATAGGTATCAGAACACAAAGCACGTGGTCTATTCTTAAAAACAGTGGTGGCAATCCAGCAGTACGGCTATGCATGTGCTCAAGGGTATGTATGTGCATTGTTCTTGTGATTTACAAGTGTACGTTTAAGTGTTTTTCCGGATCGGGACCATAACCTCTGCTCATTCCTATTGCAAGACAGTTGCAATCACTCCCCGTCCTGTGCTTTCATGCAAGAATCTGTGCCAGGCGTTGCACGTTCATGTCTTTTAAGTTATGAAGACGAGAGGTTAACCAAAATTAAATTGTGCAAATTAAGTCAGATAGGAAGGAGAGAAAATTGTTATTTGAAGCTGACAGACAATGTGGCTGCACTTTGGGAATGAAATGTAAGTTTAAATAGGAAGCAGCGAGAAGAGATAAGAGAACACAGGTGTGTTTTATGTTACCTAGCAATGAAATCCCTCTGTGATATGAGAACAGAGAATTCATTTGGAGAGGGTGAAAATATCTAGATGGGCATGTACTGAAGAGTAGCAAAAACCTAATAACTTTTAATCACAAATAATCCTGAAGTTCCTTGTACATTTGTACAACTGATGAAAATTGTACATCTCAGAACTGGAATCTGGCCACGACAGAACAGTTTGATATAACGTCTATGCAAAACAACATAACATCTTTGGAAAGATAAAAACCTGGGGTAAAATCCAGCTTCTGTTGGAAACAGGTCTTTCAGCACTGTCTTCCTCTGGGCTTAAACCTCTCCTTGGATTTTACGTTATGTTTGAAGGACTGCAGCCATAGCCAGGTGGCAACCCCGGAGCCTGCAGGAGCACACTGAGCCGCAGGGGATGCGGAGCAGGTCCACATGTCTGGCGTTGCACCGTCACACATTTGCAACCACATCTTCAGTGCAGGAGAGCCCGTCCTGGGTGCAGCTACCCTAAATGGGCTTCTCTTGTCCCCTTGGTAGACGCATACATGCACGTGCCTCTGAGTGACCTGCGCTTGCGGCAGCATTGTACGGTTTGTATTGCAGGTTTCTGTTTCCTCTGGTAGTCTCTTCCCAGGAATGATAGACATTAAAGCAAACTACATGTGGAGACTCTGGGGAAGGAAGGGACCACATTAGGCTAACAAAATGGAAACGCTGTATTACACTATCCCCAAATTTACCAACAGTGAATTCCCTTTGGCTTCTTTGGGGCATCTGGGGAGGGACAGCTACAGACTGTCTTTGGTGATTTCATTACCACGAGTGGAACAGTTCATTAATTGTACCGTGGAGACTTTTCTAGCAAATCTAAGACATGTAAAGTGGTACTGAAAAGGTCATGCTGTTTAATGTAGGATAAATAAATGTGATCTTATTTTAGTAAGAGTCAATCATGTTTCAGTGTTGTTAAGGCAAATACTTTGTCAAATGCCAGCATCTTTAGTAAGCAGGTTTGTTTATTGTTTTGTATATCTCACAGAGATAAAAGAATGACTTTGCTTGGAATAAAAGTACCCATAGTATGTCAAAATAATATTAACATCTTTCTCAGATTTACCAGGTTTTCCTACTCCAAGTGACTGACTTTATAAAAACGAAGAAATCAATAAGAGGGAGCTTGATATTATGAAGTCTAAGACAGAAGCAAAATACTCAAAGTGCAGAAGCAGCAATACAGCTTGGTAAATATATATTTATTTACAGAGATCCATTATAATATATATTATGATATACAGTGAGTTGTAATGTGCTTAACAGGTAGCCAAAAAGGGAAAATTTATTAATAATGATTTTATTAATTCACTCCTTATTCTCTTTCAAAAATCTGACTGTATAACTGAATATTTAATGTGGAATATTCAAGGCGCATGTGGTACAAACTTTTTAATAAGGTATTAAAACACTTTATTCAGAATGCCCAGCCTAATTATCAGACCAGTCAGCTCAATATACCAGATACAAATTGCTTTTGATAGTAAGTTGCCAAACTAAACAACTCTAGAAAACCAGAACAGATGCTCTCTGGGATAAACAATCTGGGTCATTTTTTTAATTACGCATTTGCATGAGAACCAAATCCCTCTGTAGAATAAAATATTTTTCAGACTGTATTCTTTGCTAGTCATTAAGCCAAGTGACCCGAATGGCTCTGATTATGGACTTTTTGGCCTTCCTGTTCTACAACATTCACTTTGTTGAACTCCTTAATTATTCAGTTAACCTGTAAAAGATAAAAAGGGCAAACAAAGCCTATGTGGTTTGCCTGTATGTAACATGAATAATGGGAATTATTTTTAAGAAGCCAGGAAGCTTATTGCTCAACTCAACAGGTTAGAAAATGCTCATCTAAAAATTTTATCAGAGCTGGTTTCTCTCAAAATCCACTGAAGGAAAGTAAATAATGTATGCAAAAAAATTAAACCATCCAAAGCAAAATCACATTGAAAAAAGACTCTGCTACTTTGACTACTTTTTCTTCCACAAGCACATGAATAGAATTATAAACACAAATTTCCCTTATCTGCTATATTTAAATCAGTCTGTGTTTTTGTCCATATGGGTAAAACCCACCATAAGCTGTCAGTGTACCTTGTATTAACCAGCAGTAAATTTGATTTCCCATAAATTATCTCTGATATTCCGCTATCTAATGGGTAGGGGTAGGATGATGGTGGAGAGAGAAATAAAAGGAGACAGGGAAAGAGAAAATATATAGCTGGGGAAGATACGACAAACATCTAAACCTAGTGAGGCATGATATTCACATGAGTTTCTCCTTCTTGATTGCAATCTAAGGCAATATTTTCCAAATGTTATAATTTAGGGCCATTCCTACAGTATTATATTATTTAATTGCTAAAAGGGTGTAATGTTCTGCTGCTTTCTATCAAAAACATGTTATGTGCTTTGCCCCTATGAGACACTCTCAGACATTCATTCTGTTATTGAAATATTTGCTTTCATGTTTAGTCAATATGACATCAAAAAATATATTCCAATGTCACAGGTGATTAGATTGAGATAGTTTTCAAAAAGGTCAGTATGCAGAAAGTGACAACAATATTCACTGTTTCATACTGGGAAATGTGGATACTCTAAAATTTGGCCATTTCTAGAAATGTAAGTTTCCTAACATGAACATTTAAATACAAAAATATTAAACAGTGTGTTTTGTAGAAGCTATAAAATCTTGAGAGAAATAAGATTTCTTCAATTCTACAGATTAGATTTAAACAAAATTTCAAAATTAACAGACATTTACAGTCATTGCTTCATTCTAAAAAAATCTCTCATCTTTAACTTTGTCTCACGCTCCTTGCCCTCCCTGTCACTGGAGTAAGTGAAGAAATCAAACTTGAAGGGGAGGAGGAAGACTTTTCCTAACTTCCTGCTGGAAAAAAGGTAGTTTTCGTTTCAGGTTTTTAGTATATTCTTCTTGTTAGCGATAGAAAAATAATATATTTGAAGATTTAAAATGTTGCTTTTATTTATGCAAAAAGTCCTACTTTTCATTCACATTTCCAGCTGGGGAGGGGAGCTGGGGAGAATGAGGGAACATAAGTACTTGCCGCTATTTAAACATAGAAATGTCAAACATTATTAAAATATTTTCCTGATTTTTCTAGAATTGATATTTCCCCAGAGAACACTGATATCACAATCTTTTTGAAATATTCTCATTTAAGATGCCAAACCTTTCAGCTAACACTTTTAATGAGTTTAGAGGTGTTAGCTTTCAAGCATAACATTCACTGAATTACCACACTTCAAGATTACATGCACTGAAGACTTCAGGGACTTGAAATGAGATTACGATGCAAGTTAAACACTTAAGAGCAGTAGTGTGGTCCTGATGCTCCCACACAGCCGCTGCTCAGGCCGGGGGGCACCCACTGCTGGACTTTCGCCCTGGCAGCCTTTCGGTGAGGGGGGTATCGCTGGGTCTGCTCCTGCAGAGCTGCTCCGCCTGCGGGTGCTGCACATTGGGAACCTCCCCAGGCTCAAACTGCTTCAGGTTGGTTTAGCTCGTGGCTGCTGCCTGCAGGGAGGTGCACACAGCCCTGTGTTTCTGGTCAAAAAACAAAGGGCTGAAGTCATATGTACCCTGGGAGCCTGAGGTTGAAGTGATTTACGGTGGGGATTTAAACTGGGCTTGCACTGCAGGGGAAGATGCGTCTTGCCCCCAGGTGAGTGCTGAAGCAGTCGTGCTGGAAAGCCCATCCCCTTCTCCCGCCTGAGCTTCAGAGGAAGCAAAAGAAACCAACCACAAACCATGTCAGCAGAGTCCACCACCACCTAACCTAACGACCTCTGCATACTCAAGGCGAGCATGCTCAGCAGCGAAAGAAATGGGCTCTGTGCCCCCGTGACCTGAAATGCAGGCTGTCCCCGCGGGAGCCTGTGAGCTCTTGTTGGGCCTTCCCCGGCTAACTTGGCATCCTGCATAGCACAAAATCCCCACGCATGCCCCTGTGCCTGCAGCACGGCCAGGCTATGAGCCCCATCCTGACTAACGTGTGGGGCTGTCCTGCAGCTCTCCAGCGAGCGGCGCTTACAGCAGGATGGCCCTGCGGCTAATCCAATCGCTTAATAAAGCAGCTCTGGTCATCTTTCCTCTTTCTGTTTATTACTTAAGTGATTTGTCAGACTCAGTGGCAGAAGCAAGGCCAGCTAGGAAAGGAGTCTCTGTCAGATCACTTGTGTTAGTTTTGTCCTAAAACAAATTTAAGTAAGATTTTTAATGATGTAAAAGGCCTCTGTTCGACATAGATTAAAAAGTACAAAGAACTGACTGCACCACACTCACAAATCAGAGTGTGAAGTGTTTTATGAGCTCAGTCAGTTTTAGGTCTGTGTGAAAATACAGCTTTATTCTTGGTGAACTAAGCAGCATAAATAACCAAACTAATTCTTCAGGGAGAAGTCTGAAGGTGCAAGAGAAAGCAGCCTGAGAAAAGAAAAGCTACACAAATATGGGGTATGTCTTTTTAACATCATCTGTATCTACAGTATCTAGAATACAGAAATAAATATAACTGTGGTGCGTCAGGCAAAAAACTTTGAAGAAGTTTTCTACATGAAAAAAGTTAAGGATTAGTGAATATATATATATAGAGAGGGGATATTTCAGTCTTAACGCCTATCCTTAAAGAAGGTAAATATTTTCAAAAACTATCCTCAACACCTTTCCATAAATTTAATATAAACGTCCCCCCTCCGTCTAGATCTTTCCGTCTAGAGAACTTTCTCCCAGCTTCTCTAGTGCTAAAAAAATTCATTTCCAAGATGTGCTGGAAATTAATCTCTTCCACAGATTCCCTTTTCACCTGCTGTATTTGGTATATCAAGGTAGCAATGTTCTTCAGTGGCAGGACTTGAACTGTGTGCCTGCACAGCCCTGCAACATGGCATCACTGCTGCCAATATATGGCCATGGGTTTTGTGCTGGGTTTGCCAGACCTCAGTGCTGGAGCTTGTCAGGCTTGTGCTGTCTGACCTGCTCAGAGCTTCACTTCAACTTGCTTTAACTGCAGTTTTCTTTCTGAACAGGTGCCTGTGGCTAATTTGGTTTCTTTTGCTTATGGCTGTATGGTACCACCATAGTTTTGTGGCTGCACAGTAACGACGCAGTAGGAGAAATACCACTCAGGTGGGACAGCAGGGGCTCTGGGATGTGCAGACACAAGGTGCAGCATAGGGGCATCCCAGCACTGGGTGACAGGAGATGGGGCTCAGGTTTGGCATAGGAGAACCCACAACTATAAACAACTCACCAGTGTCAGCTAAAGACATGCAGACCTGGAGCTGGACAAACCTGGTTTTAGAGGGAACAAAAGACAAAGAAACAGTATCTAGTATATGTAAAAGACTCTATACTTAGCAAATTCAGATCTGATGTGGAGCTCAGACCAATTAAGAAAGAGCAAAATTGTAAAAGCATGTTAGCTAACATGTCAAAATGAATCCAAATAAATCCTAGAGTGAGGAAAACGAAACCGTCAACATGAACACCAAATCCCTCCTGGTGAAGAGCTACAGATGCCAACAACTCCCCATAACCTCCACAACTCCAACACCTGAGCAAAAGCAGCAGCCCTTGGACTCAGAGGAGCTGGGGAAGGGGGAGCATTACACCAGGAGAAGGGGTAGAAGCTCATGGGCGTGCATGTCAGTTTTAGCTGTATTATTATTACTACTACCACTAAAACATTGTCTGCATAGACATATTCTTTCTTTTTGTGTAATAATTGCATCTGGAGTAATAATAACTCTTGGATTAGACTGCTAAGGTTTCAGCTATATTAACAATAAATTCCTGTCTTTCTATATAAGTTGTTTCCTCTTTGCCCGTAAACTGAGATATTGAGCATAACAACTAGCTTCACTAGATTTAAGTTCAGCCATAAAAATGTTACCTGTTAGCAATACTGAAACAGTATTTCTTCCTTGTTAGTTTAATATGAAAGACTAGACACTTCTACAGCTTTTAACCTAAAACTGGTATCAGCTGAAGTTTCATCTGCATTTCGCAAAACTGAAAGGAGAGATCAGATTTTAAGGTGGTGTGAGCAGGCTTTGTTTTTTTGGTTGTGTGGAGAAGGTGGAGCCCTGATTTCAGGCTCTGGTTCTGGGACACACGGCTTCCTTGAAAACCTGAGGCCTGGCAGGATAGTAACACTCTAGGGGTAAAACCTCGCTCCCTCTGAAGGTAGTGGGAATTTTGCCACTCACTCACCTAAGAAAATTTTACCAAAACCAAACCCTTCACCCAAAGAAGATCAGGAGATCAGAATGGGTCACATCCATCTTCTCAGTCACTGTTGGGCTGAGCATCACTACCGTCCCCTGTGCACTGCTGGACATCAAAGTGTGGAACACAGTCCATGAAAGTATTATGGCAACACAGAGTTAAGCTGGAGCTGTTGTCTGTGGGATTTTCCAGCTGTGGTATGGAGACACATATGGATGCATTAGATCAGCTGATGCTATAAAGCACATTATAAATAGAAAAGCAAAAAAAACCCAAATAAATAAAATCCCCAGCCAAACAACCAGAAACCAAAAAAACCACAACCCCAAACCAAGAGGAACATATAATGTGCAGCTGTGACTAAGGAAAATTAGTTTTGATGCTCTGAAATATCATTATTAGAGTTATGACTAGCTGGAATGCCTGGAAGAGAAAGCGTAGATAGCTGTACCTCAGCAGAAGAAAAATCCACTAGGTAGGTATGTGTGTACGTATGTATGTATGTATGTAGGCGTAACTTTGATTTAATTAAGCTCAGGATAAAACATGTATATGTGAGTACACATATATGTGTAGTATATGTGAAGACACTTCATAACTGTTGACCATAAACATGATATTTTAGATTCCGTACAAAATATATGGGGAAGGTTTTTGGCCTATTTCAATCAAGTTACATCATGTAAAGATATAAGTCTATAAACCAAGAATGAAGGGAATATGGATGACCTCCTCAAACTAGGTACACTTCATACACCCAGGAAAGTTCTTATGTTGTTCTGGGGATAACTGGTGATTTTGGATGCCCGAAGAATGCGGCACCATGCAATGCTCTCCTGACTTCTGCTCAAGCACACACGTGTCCAGCGTTACTTTTCTGCTTTGTCACATTAGCCTCTGGGTTTGTATGCTTATGCACATAGAGTATGGACTCAGTCTACTCGGCCTTAGATTTTCTGAGAAATTAAATGTCTGGGTCTGAATTATTCACTATTGGATCATTTTACAGTCTGTTGAAAGCCACAGTTATTTCCAGAGGGCAATTCCTCCTCCTCTAAGATAGATCTTTAAGACAAATCATTCTCTACAAATGCCTGTTTCTCTTAACTGGACTTTGAAGGTTACCTGCTCAGACTGATACATCTAAAGTTGGTTACTTAAACCTAAGCAAGACGAACCCTTCTCAGAGTCTGTACTTGGAGGCACACAATGTTTGTTTGTCAGTCCTTGCCTGTATCTAATCAGGAGGTCATAAAACAATATCGTGGGCTGTGTACAACTGTAAAGATTGCTGTGAACTGGACTGTTTGGCATTCTGTATCTATTCAGTTTCAAATTTTATAGACTGATTGCTGATGTCAGATAATGATTTTGGAAGCTAAAACTCCCAGAAGACTTATGTTCTGAATGATCTTTTATGACAAATCTTCCTATTTTCTGTGCAAATTTTCAAATTTATCAAAAAAATTTCTGTGCTAATTACAAGAAAATCAATCCTAAATACAGTATGTGATATGTTAGAGCTGGAATAATATTAATATAAAAAACCCTCCAACATCTGAACCTTTCAGTGGAAAATAGATTCCTGTGATCAATAGAGAAAATAGATCCCTATGATCAATCAGACTTTTTAATGATGATTTTAGTTTCCATTGATATTTTTAATTGCCTTTTATTTTTTAAATTAACATGAATGCTTGCATAATTAAAAATATTTAATTAGCTGTGCTAGGAAAGCATAGAAGAGACTCAAACCTTTGAAAATGGTCAGTCTAATAACATTTTATTAACATGTTTTTAACACTCATTCATTTTTAAGAAATTTACTCTGAAGTCTGTGTTACACCATTGCATCAGCCACAGGATGATTCCCATCATTAAGCTAAATTCTATAAAACCATCTTTAAATGCACAGTAAGCTTAACATAGTGGAAGAACATCATAATCTCTAATTGGGAAGCTCATTTTATGGAGTAATTCAGGACAGGGGAGCTGAGCTCAGTAATAACCTCAGGACTGCTACTTCTCTGCCAGATGGAAAACCTCAGGGGCAACATGTTTGCTCCCCAGAGGGAAGGACATTGGCCCATTTGACAGCCCATCCACTCCACACCAGCTGCATCAGCCTTGGAGGAGATTACAGTTCCCACCCTCCCACCAGAGGAAAGGTTGTTGCAGCAATAAATGGAGGTAAAAATATCAGGGCTGTGTTTGTACACGACGGGAAGGCAATGAACAGCATTAGGAACTGCTGCAGGCAGCAGCCTGACAAAGGCGAGGCTGCCGCAGCTCCACTCAGCTCCCCAGGTCCAGCCAGCAGCCAGGCGGAGCGCGTGATCCCAGCGGGTACACGCATACACATATACAGAACGCACATATACATACAAACACAGACAGAGAGACAGATCAGCATGGACTGAAATGCTCTGCACTCACACAAACACAGAGAGCACCAAAGGCCTCATCCTGTTCCCCTCTCCATCTGATCAGTATGAAAGCCCATTGGGGGAAAATTTATATCTGTAGGGATCCCTCCAGTACTCAGGCCTACACAAACACACACTCACCCGAAGACATACATATGCTTTATGGATCCCTCCAGTGATGGGCCTTAGATACCCAGTGCACCCAGTAGCTGGTCCCTGGCTCCCCCGGTTGCCCCATTGCCTCATGTCCAACACACACACACACATGCAAACTGGTCTTTCTGGTAGCTGGTCTGGATTTAGCACTTAGCAGTAGTCAACTCCCAGACCCCGCTGTCACTCTGGTAACCAGCTTGGACCCCATGGACTCTCCAGTAGCCAATGCACAGACCCTCTGGTCTCTCCAATATCCAACTTCAGCTCATGGCTGCTCCTATACTTGGCTCCCAAGCCTTTATCTGGTGCACTGGCTAGTCCATCTTGATGTTCGCTAGCAGTCACACAGTGAGACACGCAGCCTTATCTGTACCACTTGTGGCAGCACCAACACATGGTCCTTCTGACCCATGGTCCTGTTTCAAGTTGCTGGGACTAAGACCCCCCCATACCTGCACTTGCACACAGAATAGAGCACCCCTCACCCAGTAAATAGCCAGAAATGTATTTTAATAAGGAGAAAGGGCAGACTGCAATGACCAGGCCCTGCTGACCTCCAGCTGGCCCCATTTATTCCTTTTCCCTTTATTTGCCATGTTTGCTTCTCCCTCAACTATGACCCCTCCCTTCCCTGCCTTTGGTTCCTCCCCTGAACATCCCATAATAAGCCTTTCACAGTCCCCAAATGTTCTTCCCCTGAACCCCATGAGTGCCATCCAACCGCGGGCAGTGCCTACCTCAGCCTGTAAGAGGCTCTGGAGAGACGCTCTCTGGCCCCGTAGTGATGGATGTCCCCCAGATCATGGGGCTGGTCACCTCCTGTGACAGCCTGGGGACAAGTGGGGACCGGAGTACCTCTCTCTGGTGAGGTTGCTGCCCCTACCCCTGCCTGCCCATGTGCCTCTGTGCTCCTCTGTGTGTGGGGAGATGAGCCTTTAATCACATAAGCCAACAAACACATTCCAAATTAATTCCAGATAAATGAAACCATTGGGAGTAACTCTCCAAAGAAACAGGAAGCACTGACACTGTGGCATGGTACCTGCTTCACTAAGCAGGGAAATGTTGGGTTAATAGACACACGTACACTAAAGTAAGGGTGGCGGAGGAGTTCCTTCCCCTTTTTCATCATTTATTTCTTGTTATTATTTCCTCATTTTTAATTCTGCGTTTGCAAGTCCAAAACCTGCATTTTTTTTCTTTCCTTGCTGTTGCTGCCCCTCCAAACCATCGCAGCCAAGGCTAACTCTTGGACTTCAGTCCTTCCTGTAGCTGTTAGCAGGGGTCAATGTGACCAAATGCAGACTCTACGAGTCCAAGTGCCACGTGCACCTTGGGGCTACACAGTTTCTCTTGGTATCCAGTCACGTCTACAGAATTACTTGACTGTAGCGGGAAGCTAAGGATTTAAAAAGGTGCAATACCTGGTACCAAACCCAAGTGTAAATATGGAAGTGGACACAGGCATTTGTGGGTTTCATTAGCCCTAAGCATCTCCGGTCTGGTCCCACGGCTGCAAACTCACCTGCAGCTGGAGGGCATTAGTTGTGGCACTGGATCCTCCCTTCTGGTGTATTTTAATCTAAAAGTTTTTTTTGCTCAAGGTCCTGTTTCTAATAAGAGTCAAAGTGTGGTAAGTTAGGACAACCAAGAGACTCACTTCAACAGTGCAGTCTTGCTATGGACAAAAACATGGAGGTAGATGTACCTTCAATCAGATTAAATGAAAACAGAAGGTCTCTAAATTTAAATAGAAAGAAATAGAGAGTGAGAGCATGGCATTTGGCACACAGGAGCACATTTAATGCATTCCTAAAGTTAGAGTTAGTCCAAAGAAAACCTAAAATGTGGATGGTGTAGGGGACCTACCCCTGGTTCCAAAGGGCTCCCTCTGTGGTGAGCACACCAACACACCATGCTACCTGCTAATAGACATACCCTGTGTAAGGCAGAGGAAGCCAAACCTGGACCAGTCTCACCCTTCCCAAAGGAGGCCCTGGAGCCAAGCATCCTCAGAAGCAGGCACATATTTTGTTTTGGGGTCATCTAGTAGGTTCATGCCACGTGAGTCTGAGACTGGACTAATATGGATGATTAAAGGACAGAACCTGGAAATGAACTGGGGAGTTATGTGACAGCATAGATGTACCTGATGGAGTTAGTACTGTCTGGGGAAAAAAATCACTTGTGCACCTATGTACAAAAGCTCATTTCTGTTGGGGAGCTAGTCCGAGTATAGTATGTCTCCTTTTCTTTTTTTTTTGCTTTGAACGTAGACTTATTTAATCTTGTGTACTTATTAAGCAACTATTACAGCAATTTTAGTGCAATTACAATTATGATGGATTCTATATTAGTTTATAAACCTGGAACAGTATTTGTAAAAGAAGCATACTTTAGGGTCCCTGAACTAACTGAAAAATCATAGACCATGCCTATTATAAAGGCATGCAGGAAAGTTAATCAAATAAAGGTGGAATGTAAGTGTGCCTAAACTGCAGGTTGATAAACGCCATATGGGTGCTTTTATGCAGGAATAGAATGGCTTTCATTTTCTGTAGCTTAATCTGTTTAAATTGGTGCAAACTCCAGCCCTTTTATTCTGAGTGAAAACACATGTCCAAGGAGTTTAACATGCTTGAACTTATGCCTGTTAACTTCACCACTTGATTATCCATAACTTTCCCAAGTGTCCCCACCCAAACTTGCCTTTAAAACAGGTTACTGCTCCTACTTATATGCAAAGTGTTTAAGCAAGAATAGCAGCATGCTCCATGCCAGCTGCACTTCAGCCATGTGGAGCTCTCTTAATGGGTGTTTTCCTCCATGTTTGCATGTGTTTTAAGAAGTTAAGCTCCCAAAGGCAGAAAGAGAACTGAAGGACTTCAAATAAATCTGGCCCTTTTCTATGCACCTTTTCTGAACTTGTCCCAAAGGCACCGGACCCACTTCTTTCTCTTACATGAAAAAGGCACAAGAATGGCAAAATACATCATAAAAGATCATGGCAGACTAAAACTGATGTGAAGCTTTAGTAAGAGTTCTGCTTTCCAGCCCTCACCTCTACTGAATTCCTCAAGAAGACAAGCTTCAAGTTGTTCTGTTGCACCTTACCTACAAAAGGCCCTTCAACATTCAGAGGAGAGGTACTTCTCAATACGCTGCTTCTGATTTAATTTTAATGTTTAGCATTGTATCATATTCCTTACCACTTTAAAATATGGGAAGTAATAAAGAGAAAGAAGAAGAAGAAAAAAGAAACAGCAATAAACGCAAACTGATTCATAGCTGAGGTACCAGTCTATTGCCCAAACTGCCTGGTATGCGTTTGATGTAGGGGTTAATGAGAAAGATTTCATAACAGCTATTTAATTTGCACACTCCTAAATAGGGCAAGAATATTCAGGGGATGTGCATCACCACTAAATAATTCACTCACTGCAGGTCTTGTTCTATGGAGCACAAAGGTAATACTGCCTTGATCTATTTTGGTGCAAACTGACATCAGCCGTGGTTCCCCACCTGTGGCAGGAGTGTGGCTGGCATCACACAAACCACTTCCAAGGCAGCAGCCAGACAGCCTCCCTCTTCCTATGTAGATGCTAATTTGAATTGTCCAGGAACTGCCTGCTCAAAGGCTGTTACTCTGTTTATGCAGGCATCCACCCTGTGTCTCAGCTCCCGCCACCACTGCCTGCCTGCCCTGATCCCAGCCCCTGCCACTGCTGACCCTATTTGCAGACACCTGGGCTTTGACAGATGGAGGTGGTGGGAGGGTGGGCTGTAGGGCTGATGCCCCAGTGTGAGAGTACGTGGTAGGAGAAGATGTGGACAGCAGGGGTAGAGCTAATGTTCAGTGTCACCGCCAGTAACACCTGCCTAATCGGGATGTGAGCCGTCCTGCCATACAGCAATGATTTCAGAGTGCCTTTCAGTGACTGCTGAGAAAACAATTTAGAGGTGAATGATAAAGTCTATACCTCCGTATGACTCTGCTTGCTACACAGCACCATATTTTCATTGTCTTTGAGGAAGTTTTACATTTGCTGTGTAACCTAGAGGGGAAAAAGTCCGTCTTCTTTGGATGGAAAAGTCTAAGCTCCATGGATACTGTTGCTATAATACATCTTCATAACTTCAGCTGGACTCTAGGTTCCCTATGAAAACAGAAGTTTGATGAGAAGATCTGACTTTTTTGGAAGCTCTAGAATTATATCAAGAAAATTATAGAATATTAAAATTATATCAAGGATTACAGAATATCAGAATTTTATCATGAAACCAAAGAGTGGCTTCACTGTTGGTAAATGAAACTCTAGGTTTCATTACTAAATCTTGCACCTCATTTAGATTACTTAATAATAAGATATCAAACACCTTAAACTGTGCCAAGGTGTTGTGGGTGAACTCAAATTCAACCTCGAAGGAAACACAAGTATGCAGGGAACTTATGCAAGAAAGACAGCACACTTTCTGAACATTTCATAATCAAGAGGCTGGGAGAGAAGGCAAACATGTAAAAAGAGGGGGCAGTTGAGACAGACCATTAAGAGTCAAAAAATACTTGTAGTGATACCAAATATTTGGAAAAAGTAAGGACTTGTGAGAGTTCGGAAGTGTTGCATATCTTACTTCTTTATTTTTAGATTTCTTTACACTTCTGAAGATCTGGAAAACTTATAAAAACAAATACTAGTTGAAAACACATTTGCTAGCTACTTAATGTATACTCGCTGCATACTCTAACTGACATATTGGTTGAATGGATACACTTAATTTGTGAGGGAATCAAAATTTCTTGGGGGACCTACATGACCACATCTGAATTTCACCCTGAGTAGAGGCAACCGCATGTACCTCCCTCCCCAGTCCTGGTTCCCCTTGCCCCGCAGAGACGTTGATGGGGCAGCAGGCCTGCGAAAGCATGAAGCAGTGAGGCTGCAGAGAGAACCCAACAGCTACAGAGACCAGAGGGTCAATGATATGGCTGAATAAGTCACAGCCATGTTCCCGCCCCAGCCCCACGCACAGGTGGGCTGCAAAGACCTCCTTCATGAGAGCAGTGAAGAGCTGGGTGTCCTTTTCAGCATTAATGATTCTATGATTCTATCCCCTGCCAATACGAGCCAGCTGCATGGGTGCCATATGAGGTCCAGCTTCAAAGAGAGGTGAGGCAGAGAGGGGCTGCCCAGTGGCCACTTGCTCCTGCATCCTGCACTGCAGGGGACATTCTGCCGTGAGCATGCTGGGGGCAGAAACCTCTCTCCCCCCACCAGTAAATCAGAGCATCCTCCTGGGGACACCAGTGTTTTGTTGGGTTTCTCACAGTACCAAATCTTGTGAGATAAAAATCTCAGGAGTGTTGTGGGACAGCCTTTTGGGAACATCTCTGGGAGTTACAGGGTTTCTTTCTGAAGCAGCCAAAAGGGAAAAAGAGTCTTGTGGTTATGACACTGGAAGCCAGGACTTTGGGGCTGCCAGCTGTGTGTGCCCCACAGGTTGCTTAACCTTTGTGTGCCGTGTTTTCCACCTCCACAAGAAGACGATTATAAATATTTCAGAGGAATATTACACATTTTCTTGTATTAATGCTTGTGGGACCTGGGACCCCTGAATGAGAGATGTTATATAAATATGAAGGCAGCGACAGGTGGTTATGTCAAGCACCGGGACAAATACAGTGGGAAAGCTTTTAAAGGCTAATCCCAAATATGTACATGTAAATGCACACAAGAAAAGAAAATCTCAGCTTGCTCAAGACATCAATGTACTTCTCAAGAGTTGGTGGGAATGGAGCTACCCCTATGAATATCATGAAAGAATAAAGACTGGAAACAGTTAAATGAGTCTGCCTGCTCCGTTCTGTGGCAGAAACATAAACTACACACTGTCTGCATTCAAATGTCACATTAAAAGATTTGGTGCATAAATTTGGATATGTAGTTACGGAGAAATACTTCTGGAGTACGGGAAAGTTAATTCACTGGTCAATCCTTCCCCAACATAGCATTTAAAAAAGATAACCTTCCCCCAGTACCGATTTCCTACTGAATATGTGATTGACAAATGCTAATTTTATTATTTTTTTGACTCTTGTGAACTACTGTGAGTGCCTTGAATTGGGTGCAAATGTACACAATCCTTTTTTACAGTCTGACATAATTTTCTCTGATGCTTTGAGCTCCTCTAAGTAGCCACTTGACTACAAATTATAACACACTTGATTTTTCATATACAAAGGGTAAATAGCGTGAGATATTTTGAAGCTTTATTCAAAGTGTGAGCAGTGCGCACACTGGCTTAATATCAGTGGAAAACTAACCTTTGAAAAACTCCAGTGTTTTCTCACCATAAGTGTTCTCTTTCCTCTTTTTACTCTCTGAAAACAAAGTAAGAGAATAATACATAATCTTATGGTTATACCACTGTATTTGCACGGTGTTTTGATATGTGTTTTTGTGTTGCAGTTGTTACTTTAGAAGAGGCTGATGTGACTGACAGAGACTTATGACGCATTTTGATGAAATGAACTAATTCACTTTTAGGAGAAAAAGAGCAGAACAATTTATCTTCCTACTATATATCTTTTTTCTGAGCAGAAAGGTCATGATGACGAAGTAACAAAATTGAAAAATGATACAACTTTCAAAAACATAAAAAAACCCCATTGCTCTTCTCTTTGACAAGCTTGTGACAAAGATGAGACTAAAACAAACCTCCAGACGCTTGATATTAATAGGCAGTGATGAATGACGAGGTTCCTGCTCTCTCCTCATGTGCAAGGGTGTTTTGGGGAAAGCAGTGCTACCAAAGTTGATACACTAAATGCCATCTTCCATACACTTAATGCTCCCTTGCTCGGTGCTTTGAAGTTAATAGAGTTATTCTGGAGTTAATTGGGTTTAACTCAAAGGAAAATTGGACCCACTAGAACAAGTGCTAACACAAAAGGCTTTGGAAGCAGGCCTGCATGGCTGGTCGGAGAGATTAACAGCGCAGAGGAAAAGGACCTCTTAGAAAGAAAGACAGGCAGGAGGGTGATGCAGAGGAAACTTGCCCACTCTTTTGAATTGGCAGCTGTATCACGTGCTATGATGGGGAGGCACTCAGCACCACTCTCCACTGTTTCCAATAAATATCTCCTTGGTTCTTCATCACAAAAGTGATATGTATGAGGTAGGATGAACAAAAGCGAACAATCTAAGTGGTTAGCACAGGTCTGAGCAGGTGTGGGATAACAATTACAGAGATCAGAACCAGTTAGTTGTATCTGATGCCTTAAATTTATACATGCAACTTTGCTAAAGAAAAATAGATCCAGAAAATATCTTTTATTACATGTTGTTCAAAAACCTCTCTCCAGGTTAAGAGGTTGTATCAATTCTAGCTTCTCACAGTAACATTGGACCGGTTGGTCAAAATAATTTTTATGATGTCAAACCAAGAAAGATGCCACCAGCTGTACCCTAAATTCCTTCCACAGTTACTGCATGTACTTGTATAGTAATTGCATTTACAGTAGAGTATGTGATCCCATATATAGTGCCCCAAACAAAATCAGTCCCTAAGACTTATATATCCTTCAAATAAATGCATATTAACCAGCAAGGTTTTATCTTTCACATACTGACTCATTTCCTTCTTCAGTAAATGATCACTGTGTAACCCACTGAGTTTCTCCATGATTATTGGCAGCTATAAGAAAGATTTCTTGCACTAGCAATAAGACAGGTGCCATGGAAATTGGGATACACTCATGTTGCTTTATACATTTGTGAAGAATTTAGCCTGTAATTACTGGAGATGGTGATGGTAATTTTCTGTAGAGTGCAGAAGGATGTGTCAGATGTAAAACCTCCTCAACATTTTCCCCTGTTGATCTGTTACTTTTTCTCTCCTGGACTGAAAGGAAAAAGTGGGTGACTGGTAGTTTTTCAAATACACCACACTGCGTTCATCTTAGATTCATTGATAGCATTGCCAGCAGGGAGTACATTTCCTCTTGATATGAGCTATGGACAAAGGTGGTTCTTTTGTTTGTCTAAGGCATATTGCATCCTCTTGTTTAGCAAATACTACTACTGTCAAAGCTCTTTCATCAAGATGCATCATGGTCATTCAGGCCATGGTGACCATTCAAGTCATCCTAAAATTACCTCTGAAGGCTGGAGAAGCAGAAACACTTGTGTCTCCTTCTCTACAGACTTTGGCTGTAAAATTACACAGGCAGCTTTCCTCTTACTGTGTTGTTAGAAAGCTATGAGCTAGTTGCCATTACTGAAACTTGGTGGGACGAACCCCATGACTGGAGTGCAGCTATCAATGGCTACAGGATGTTCAGAAGGGACAGGTGAGGAAGGAGGGACAGAGGCATTGCCTTCTACATCAAGAAAGGAACAGAATGTGAAGAGCTGTCTCAGAAGAACAGCCACAAGCAAAGCTTGTGGGTAAGAATCAGACACTGAGGCAACAAAGGGAACCTTGTGGTTGGTGTCTACTATCAGCCGCCTGATCAAGGGGAACATACTGACGAAGCCTTCTTCCTTCAACCCCAGGAGGCTTTGCGCTTGCAGGCTCTTGTCCTACTGGGGGACTTCAAGCACCCCAACATCTGCTGGAAAAGTAGACTGGTGAGCTACAAGCAATCCAGAAGACCCCTGGAATGCATTGAGGAAAACTTCTTAAGCCAGGTAATAGACAGCCCTACCAGAGAGGATGTGATACTGGACCTGTTGGTCACCAACACAAGTGATATCAAGATTGGAGGCAGCCTGGGTTACAGTGATCATGCACTGGTGGATTTTGCAGTCCTGAGAGATACGGGTCAGGTGAAGAGTAAAGTCAGGACCCTGAATTTTAGGAAAGCAAACTTTCAGCTGTCCAAGGAGTTAGTCAATAGGACCCTCTGGGAAACTGCCCTCAGGGACAAGGGACTAGAACAGAGCTGGCAGACCTTTAAGGATGCTTTCCATAGAGCGCAAGAGCTCTTGATACCCAGGTATAAGAAATCAGGGAAGGAAGGCAAGAGACCAGGATGCATAAGTCAAGACCTGCTCATCAAACTAAAGGGCAAGGAGGAAATGCAGAGGCAGTGGAAGCAGGGACAGGTATCCTGGGAAGAGTATAGGGACACTGCCTGGTTGTGTATGGGGTCAGGAAGGCCAAGGTACAGCTGGAGCTGAACTTGGCAGGGGTTGCAAACAATAACGAGAAGGACTTCTACAGGTATGCCAACCAGAAAAGGAAGTTCATAGAAAGCATATCACCGTCTGATGACTGGCAAACTAGTAACAACGGATGAGGAGAAGGCTGAGGTACTCAAAAACTTCTTTGCTTCAGTCTTCAGTGGCAACCTCTCTTCCCACAATTCCCAAGTGGACGGACCGCAAGACGGGGACTGGGGGAGCAAAGTCCCTCCCACTGTAAGAGAAGATCAGGTTCAAGACCACCTGAAAAACCTGAACATACATAAGTCTATGGGACCTGACAAGATGCATCGCAAAGTCCTGAAGGAATCAGCTGATGTAGTTGCCAAGCCACTCTTCATGATATTTGAAAAGTCATGGCAGTCAGGTGATGTCCCTGGGGACTGGAAAAAGGGAAACATTGCATTTTTAAAAACAGTACGAAGAGGAGCTACTGTCTTGTCAGCCTCACTTCTGTGCCTGGGAAGATCATGGAACAGATTATCCCAGAAGCTACGCTAAGGCACATGGAGGACAGGGAGGTGATCTGAGACAGCCAGCATGGCTCCACCAAGGGCAAGTCCTGCCTGACCAACCTAGTGGCCTTCTGTGATGGAGTGACTGCATCAGTGGACAAGGGAAGAGCTATGGATGTTGTCTATCTGGACTTCTATAAGGCCTTTGACACCGTCCTCCACAACATCCTTCTCTCTAAAATGGAAAGATATGGATTTGATGGGTGGACTGTTTGGTAGATGAGGAATTGTTTGGATGGTGACATCTAGAGGGTGGTGTTCAATGGCTCAATGTCTGGATGGTGATCACTGACAAGTGGTGTCCCTCACTGGGACCAGTACTGTTTAATATCTTCATCAGTGACATAGACAGTGAGATCGAGTGCACCCTCAGCAAGTCTGCAGATGACACCAAGCTGAGTGGTATGGTTGACACACCTGAGGGATGGGATGCCCTTCAGAGGGACCTGGACAGGCTTGAGAAGTGGGCTTGTCTGAACTTCATGTTGTTCAACAAGGCCAAGCACCTGGGTTGGGGCAACCCCCAGTATCAATAAAGGCTGGGGGATGAAGGGATTGAGAGCAGCCCTGCAGAGAAGGACTTGGGGGTACTAGTGGATGAAAAGCTGGACATGACCTGGCTGCACTTGCAGCCCAGAAAGCCAACCGTATCATTAAAGCCATCCAACAGCGGTTACTTTCTTCCATGGTGAAAGCTGAGGTGATTCAAAGCTGCTTCACTGATGGCCCTGGTTAAATTATGGAATCATTCCTGCTTGTTTGCAATATCTGAATGCTGAAGTAATTTACTTCATACCAGTCTTCTATAGCACAGCAGAAACCTGGTTTGAGTAACTTTCCCTTCTGGGCAATGTAAAATTTGCAATGAAAGCAAGGTATTTGTAGGTATATGAGGAGGAAGACTCCCTGAAAAGCTTATGTTGTGCCTTTGGAGACTGTTTCTGGCTTTCAGATGGGCACAGATCCAGCTAACCTCCCCCAGCTATTGCTGCATGGCTGTCACAGAAGAGCAGTCGAGCTGGGTTTTGAGATGAAGTCTGGAGAGTATGGGATGATTATCTCCCTTGAATAGAGCTGGTTAAGGAAGCTACACAGTTATGTAAATTTTCAGGTTTTCATTTAGCAATTTATTGCTACATATTGCATTTACAATTTTAGCAGCTACCCTCTTCTTGAAAAAAAAAACCAAAACAAACCAGCTGGCTGAAACTAAATCCAGGGAAGACTTGTGATGATGTGAATGAACAGAGAAAAAAGTTCAGAGTGCTAACCAGCATTGACCTTTTTCCCTGTAATGAAAAGGACTGATTGAAATGGTATGTGATAGTCTAGGATTCCTGGACTGCTCATTGCTAATGGTTTGACAGAGAACTTCCATTTTCATTGCCACTTCTGTGTATGGAACAAAGGACAGACACATGTATACCCATGCAGGATACTAGGAGGGTGGGAATGGTAATGCAGTCCTGTGCACCCTGCTCTAGGTGTACCTCCTCAAGCAGGGGTGTTGGATGAGATGGTCTCTAGAGGTTTCTTCCAACCCCATTCTGTGATTCTGTGTGATTCTGTATCTTGGGCTGCATCAAAAGCAGTGTGGCCAGTAGGTTGAGGGAGGTGATTCTGCCCCTCTACTCCACTCTGATGAGACCCCACCTGGAGGGCTGCGTCCAGCTCTGGAGCCCTCAGCACAGGAAGGACATGGATCTGTTTGAGTGGGTCCAGAGGAGGTCCACAAAAATAATCCGAGGGCTGGAACAGCTCTCCTATGAGGAAAGGCTGAGAGCCTTGGTGTTGTTGAGCCTGGAGAAGAGAAGGCTCTGGGCACACCTTATTGCAGCCTTTCAGTACTTAAAGGGGACTTACAAGAACGATGGGGACAGGCTTTTTAGTAGGGCCTGTTGTGATAGGATGATGATTTTAAACTCAAACAGAGTAGGTTTAGACTAGATAAAAGGAAGAATGTTTTTACAATGAGGGTGGTGAAATAATGTACCAGGTTGCTGAGAGAGATGGTAGATGACCCATCCCTGGGAACATTCAAGGTCAGGTTGGACTGGGCTCTGAGCAACCTGATCTAGTTGAAGATGTCCCTGGTCATTGCAGGGGGATTGGACTAGATGATCTTTAAATGTCCCTTCCAACCCAAACTATTCTATGGTCTTATGACTCTATGATTCTCTTCTCTTTAACACCTGAGTGCCACTGCTAATGTGCTACAGCTGCAGACTGGGTCTAAGTACCTGTGGTGTGAAAGTGACACACAGGGAGACGATATAAAACAAGGAGGGTTGAGTAGGCAAGCAATGACTAAAAAGGCTTTTGTCCCTCCCAGCATCACCATCTGGCACAGTGTGTCACCTGTGTCAAATGAACAGATGTGGTCAGTTGGCCATGGAGCTTCTGTAGGTAGGCAGCATGTGGTCCTGAAATATTACCTTCAGATAAGGGTTTCAGTGAGGGTTTTTAGCTGTGGAATCATCATGGACTTTTCATTGCTATTGGATTTTCTAGTAGTCACGATTCATAGAAAAATATTTTTCATCTAGGGATGGTTGGAGGCTAAGTACATGACTGTCATATACTGACTTGGTTCTAAGCATTGTTGACCTTCAGAGTGGACAGATGCAATCTAGGCAACTTAGAAATAACCTCAGCTCTGGAAAGGAAAATGTAAAATTCAGGCTGTTTCAAGAGACAGCAGCTGATCTGCAAAGAAAGGGAAAGTGTACAAATAAATCACTGTGGTGCCTCCAGACTCTGACCTGACCTTTACCAGTCCCAATAGACTCATTCCAGCCTATTTTCAAGATGACTTATTTCTAAAAAGCCATATGACCACATTTGCACAATAGGAATTCACATCAGCGTAATGCATTATGCAAGCTCTGATATGAACCTGAGCACAGATGCAAGGCACGTCTTAAAAGTTGATGCAGTTCTGTTTTGGGTGTGTAAACATTAAAATGCACCTATGCTACATACCTGAAGCTGAAAAGCTTGAAAAGCTCTTTGAACAATCTGGATATGCTAGTGCAAAGTCCTCCAGTGTTGTTCAACATCATGAGAGGAAAGCTCTCTCTGGGACTCCCTCCTTCGAGATACTGGAAGAGGCATAGATATTGATGCCCTCTGGCTAAAATCCAGGACTCCTCTCTATCATTGCTTTCCCCCTGTAATAATTTTAAAAATAATAATTAAACTAGATGAATTACGTGCCTTCTCCTCCTGCCCATGTTGAGCAAGAAGAGATCCAAAGGTCAATATTAATTAGATTATGCAGTAGACTCATTTAATTCTCTAAAATGCTCAGAATACTACAAAGAAGAGCACAATGGAAATGCCTCAGAAGATTAGATTAGATTAGATTAGATTAGATTAGATAGGTGTGATACCTGGCTGTCACTGGAATGAATAGAGTTTTTAAAATTGGGATGGTTAGAGGAATCTGAAGCGTGTCTGTCTCTTGCATTTTTGCTGAGCAATTATTCAAACAGTGCTTGAGAGCTTTGCCAAAATTTCCTATCTGTGACTCCTATTTCCTGACTTCCCAGTGCTCATCTTTGCTAGCTACAGAAACAAAAGCTTCAGGACATCACAGGGCTGGGGCAGCACTCATGATTAACAGTAGGCTGTCTGGGTAGGACAATGGCCAACTTTCAGGTGGGAATTTGAGGCTGTGAAGCTAGAGGGAGCTAACAAATAAGAGAAAGTGGTTTTACCTGTAGTGTGGTATTGACTACTTGTGCTCAGGTCACCTCCAGGGCACCCCAGAGATTCTCCTTTGGGATTTATGACACCTCTAGAACACATCCTTGGTTGCTGGTTGCCAAAGTATATGGATTGGCAGACCAGCTGGAGACTGTCCGGGCCTCTGCCCAGCCCTGGTTTCACTGCTGCAGGGAATGGATGCTGCCTGCCCTAGTCTGACGTTACAGCAGAGCATCAACCTGGAAAGCAATGCCAGAGCCTGCATCATGAATGTAGGCCCTGTCGTTAGGTCCACAGTATTAAATCTATCAGGGTCTTGTAATATTTCCAGCCATGTGAATGCCTGTGCTACCAAACTGCTCAAATGTGCACCAGCACAGCTTTGGGCTATGCCAGCTAACAGCTCCCACACAAGTCCCAAGCACAATTTGGGTGTTAGCATGGTCAGGAACCACTCAAAACATGCAGGCTGCATGCAGCCACTTGGTTTCAGAGGTAAAGTCTATTTAATGATATGGACATGAGCTATTCTGTAGCAGCTGAGACCAGTGCTAGTGAATGAGCCAGGTACTTTTAGTTCAGCAGAGTTCAATTCATTTGCCCTAACCCACCAAGGAACAAGAAAAATAGCAACAAAAAAGATTTTGTTTTGCACCTGATCTGGATACGTTTTGTAAGAAGGTTTCTTGCTGCTCTGATTAATTAAAGTTATTTTGACTCCTTCTCTGTGGCTTAATTCATGCTGAATCCCTTTAGGTATTTCAAAGTCACCCTGGTTTAGATCTCTTGGTTTTGGTGATAATATATTTTCTCCCTTATCTCCTCCCAATTTCAATAGCCTTCCACATCTTCCCACTTCACTGGTTTCTCACTCCCCACCCTTAATTCCAACTGTACCTACAGACTGATCCATATGTACATTTGCTTCTGTCTCCTCTTATGCTCCTCCTTTTTACCAATTTCTTGTAATACTTTCTTCTAATTATTGTATTGCTTCCTGTAGCGCATTCCCTGTCATTCCATTTCTCTCCTTTTGTAACGCCACCTTTTCAGGTTGGTCCACCATTTCTTTCTATACTGTTACTTTCCTTCATTATTACAATTCTTTGACACTAGAAAAGTGCGTTCACTTGGAAAAATATTCCTCATACATCCCTTTAATAAAACAATATTCCTTTGCCTTATCCTTGTTTCTTATGCTTTAACCAGGTCTGCTGTAAACAGCAGTACTAAAGGAACATTAATGACATGGTGGTATAGAAAAGTCCAAACTATGGCACTGATGTGGTGTCCGAACACTTTACATATTTAAGTAAATCTAACCTGTACTGTGGTTAACACTGATCAGCAGGCGTCCTTTTGATTTGACCAGCAGCCTCCCTAAATTCCCTTTGGTTTCGATGTAACACCGTATGGATGGACCTTCCGGTCCATGCACAGTCCCAGTATAGCTCCAGGGAGAATGTGGGGACCAGAAGGGACAGCTCAGAGGAGTAGGACCTTAGGTCACAAATTTCTCAAGCTGTAAACATGAAGCTTCATGTAAATGTATGAAATCACAAATAACTGCTAATTACGGCAATATCAGGGCACATCAGGGCATATTTAGTTGCTACATAGATACACTGCTTTATAGCATGAATATTTGAAAATATGTGTCTTATTTCCTTTTCCCATGAAACACGTTTGAAAGTAGTAAATAGCTTTTAGAGAAAGTTTTCAGGTCTGAGAAATAAAGAAAATCTGTCAAGTTTTCCTGGTCATTAGGAGCGAAATAGCTCCTGCCCACTTCATCCACAAAAGCTGGCTGATAGGAAGTCTTGCGGCACTGGAAGATTCATACTCTCTTTAATTTATTCCGAATAAATACTGTCCATGCGGGATAGAGCCTGTACAGCACGAACAAAGAACACGCTACATTTAAGAGGCCATGTCTGGCTTGGAAGACATATGGCAATGCTTCCTGAAGTCAGAAATAAAATGTAGTACTTGTAATATGGCATGTAATACTTTCTGTACTCCACCAAATTACCAGGGAGACAGATTGTGCTTTTCGAGTATACTGACAAATGTCCCTTCTCATTATGGTTTTGCCCTTTTTATATTACCATATCATTATTCTTTTTCTTTTGTACTCCAGTGTGCAATTTACGTGACTACATTCTTTGGCAATTCTAGAATGTTGTTTTATTTTCAGGATTTCTTAGAAAATAATCAGATATTTATTATTCTTTTGCCAACATAAATTCATCAGTAAAAATATATACCTCGAGGGGAGCCACCCGTTGCATTTAGCCAAGCCACCCAACCATTCCAAAGGTAATAAAATAGCATTTATAACCAGGAATAAACTGTGACATTTCTTTCTAATGAGATTTCTGAGCTTGTTGGCAGCCATTTTACATTTGTGATACTAATAATGAGTGGGAACCTGATGTTAATAATTAGTAGCTGTTTTCTTTTATAATCTTTTCCTAATAATTTTAGCACAGAAGTACACTTCCCTTGGGTTTCTTACTGTTTTAAGTGGGGCATTTGTGTTGCGGTAGCATAAAGGCAGCTTTAGCCTAGCACGGTAGCTGAACAAACAAACAGCCTCCTCGAGCTCCTGCCTAAAAAAAGAAAACTTAACACCACCTATGTGTATTTATTTTCATGAAGAAACAGAAAACTGTTCTTTTGAGATGGCAGCTCCCCCATACCTCCAGCCAGGTGGCTAACACTCTCGAAAAGCCCTCTGCAGGGACACATCCACTGCCCCTCTGCCGCTGGCCCCGCACCTTCCCCATGGCAGCATCGCATCGCTGTGAAGCTGCACCGAGAGCCTTGGCTGGGAGCAACAGTGCGATGCAGAAAGACAAGAGCCCGTCACATTGCCAGGGATTCCTGTTCTTTTCAGCAACAAAATGAACCACACACTTGACTCCATATGGGAGGAAATGAGAAATGGATACAATTTGGTGCAGAGAAGAGATATGATCAGAGGAAAGATAATTCCCCTCACTGCGGGAAAGGCTGGGTGAAATTCTTTGGCAGGCGTCAATGTAGGAGGACACATCAGATGGTCGGGGTGGTCCCTCCTGATCTTAAAAATCTATTAAGCCTTTGCACATCCCCGCAAACCTGGGGAACAGGGAGGTCTCAGCAGGAAACTGCTTGAGTCCACTGTTCAGGAAAGGCAGTGAGACTCAAATGGTGTATGGAGCGGTTTCTTTTTTTATTTTAAATGAAGGAACCTAATTAAAATGATAGGAATTTCCTGGGGAAATTCTCAGCCTGTTCATTTTTTAAGAGCCTTTGCATTACAAAAGGTGTTTGAAGTCCTTGAATTTTTACCCTTTAGCCACCTTTAATCTAATTTCTAATCTCTTAATAGCCTCAATTGAGTTCTGAATACGTTAAATTATTAAACATCTTTGGGGGATTATGATTTGTATTTCTGATTATGCAAAAACAATATCAATTGCTCCTTCCCCCATATTTATGTCGAATTAAACCTTCAGGGATGTAAGGTATATACTTTAGGGGCAAGATATTTGCCTTTGAAACGCTATTTTAAAACACTTGCTCTTTCAGGCAGATTGAAGGAGATGAGTGGTGAGAAATGAGGAAGCAGTGAGATCTCAGAGTAGACCCCAAATTAAGCGAGTGACATTGTCTTTTTGGCCTCTTTGCTGTAGGGGTAGAGGCTGTCCATGGACGCGGAGTGAGTGATAGCCGGCTGCCAGTGGGGCGGTGGGCCATGCAGCACCCCGCGACACAGGCGGGAGAGCTGCCTGGTCCCCTCAGGTGGCACGGACCTCCTTCCCACTCCAGACCCTCCACACATTCCTGCTGCTCCAGTGCCAAGGACAATGAGTCAGTACAGTGTGTCCCCTTGAGCTGGGTTTGGTCTCCAACTCCAAGCCCCTCTGCTCCTCTAAACCTTCCTGATCTGCCCTGCCTCTACCCTCCTCAGAGACTACCTTACTGCACCTCTGCTCTGCCATGGACCGTTGACACTGCTCCTCCTTCACTTGCCCACTGCCCCCTGGCACCAAGGCTATTCATTATTTCCCTCCCTCTCTCTGTCATTCCCACATCCTGGAAGACGCCTGCCCTGGCAGGGACAGCAGTCCTTGCACTGATGAGGCATCGGCTCAGACAGACTCTGAAGGCAGAGGACAGATGGCAGCCCTACCAGACAAAGAACAAACCCAGTGTCTTTATTCAGGGAGAGTAGCAACTTGTGTTACACGTTGTCCCAAGCTGTGGAATAAAATACTCTCTAGTAACGTGGATACAGCATCCAAAGCAGATATTTGTAGCATGAGCTAATACTAATGGAAGAGTTCAATTCTCATCAAATAAAGCCTCGCTTGTAAAAATCAGGAATTTATTTCTTAGCAAAACACAAACAAGCTTTTTTACCTTGAAGAAAGTATCAGCTTTTTCACTTCGTGTTTTTAATCCAACTGGGTTAATCAGACCTCAGCTTTAGTTACTGTTAGTTCACCTCATCTTGTTTTCATCTTCCTTCCTCTAGAAGAATTGGCTTTAATACCCAGCATGAGAAACACCATCTTTTGAGAGGTAAATTCCTTTTCATATCTTCAGGGCAAGATTTCAACTTCTCATTGCTGAGCACCTTGTGTGTTTTCTAAAGATCCTAGCAGAAAATGTGTGCAGTTTCTGGGGAATCCACAGTTATGCTTATATCCGTCACTGGTACCCATTGTAGGGCCTGGCTTTATATACCCAGTCAATGTACCAGTGTTAGAGCTTGGATCTAATTCTGCCACCATTACTCAGACTGAGCAATGCTCTACTTCAGGAGCTGTCCTATTTATTAAATAGGCACAAAAAAGCATATTATTAGACTTACTTGAACTATTTACTGCCATTATTTACAATTTGTCTTGCTGTAGCAGTTATGATTGCCAGTCAAACTCTAGGGAGTTTTGGTTTTGACAATGTACCACGACAGAAAGGCAACAGCTTCTCCTGTGAGCTTGCAGGCTGAGGTGCTGATCCAGGAGGTGTGTGTGCCCAAACTTATCTGCTGGAGCTGTCCATCCACATCCATGGGTGTTAGGAGGATGCATATTTAAGCAGATATATAGTCTATACTGCTGGGTTCAGCCTTGTACTTCAGTTATAAACTCATTCCTGTTCTTTTTGTTTTTCTTTCAATATTAAATTTTACTGCGTACTTACTTTTACATTTACTACCTAATAAATTGAGGCTTACCTAACAAGGACATATATATATTTTTTAAACACAGTAATTTTAAATGCACTATATGGACCACAATAATTATAAAAGATGACTTAGGACATAATCCTGCAGTTCAGCGTCTGTGCAGAAGCCCATACGCTTCTGTCCCATACGCTTTACATAAAAGGCCTGACTCATGCAGGTGTGACAGCAAGATGAGGGCCACTAAACCAAAAGATGAAAACAGACAAAAGACTTTGGTTAAGGCATTTTGGCTGAGGCACTTTAAGAAGGTCAACATGAAAAGTCATTCAGCTCTCCTTTTGACTTCTTACCCTAGAAAGAGAGAACAATAATAAAATCAGGCAGCAATAAATTTAGAGCAAATTTAAAAAAATACTTTTATGTAGCACATGTCCTGACTATAGAATTCATTGCTGTAATAGGTCACCAAGATAAATACCATGGCTGAATAATTTTATCATCACTCATAATGAACCAAACCCTCCCCACAATAGCCAAGCCAACATCTTCAGTGAGACTGAAACAAGAACTGAGTAAAATAGTGGGATTTACCCCAGTATTTATGAGATGGCAATGTCCCGTGAGAAGAACAATAAAGGAAATTAGTTCCCACGCTCACACAACATCTGTTTACTGAAGTGGGAGAGTAAGCTCCACCTTTTACCCTTCCATAAATTTGCTAGAACCACTATAAAGGGGCTTTAAAGGTAATAGATACTGACCACTGGGACAGTACTGGGTCACAGGTGCTTTACTGAAAAACTTGCTCTAGCTAGCTACAAATTACCCTGGCGAGCTAAGTGCGTTCTGTAATTATGAACTACAGGACTTCATATATATACTCGGAGAACTTATTTCCCCTCTCCTCACCTACGAAGAACTTTTCAGCACAATGAGAATTGCACAATGGTGTTATAAATTATATGCCAGGTTTCAGTCTGATCTTGGGTGTTTACTTCTAAACCTTTCAGACTGCTGGTTTCTAATTACAATTATGACACGCTCTTTCAACAACAATAACCCAGTATGTAAGGATCCTGCATACCTTTCAAACCTTTCATAAGGAAAAAGTCAGCTTTAATTTGCAAGTGAGGTTTATTGTTTCCGTGGCTTTAGGTAATGCAACCTCTTTAGAAGCAGACTGCCTCACCAGTGTGCTGGCAGGAATGTGACACAGGAGACACATGTCTAGAGCCAGAGTCAAGGAAAGTTATAGTGTCAAAGCCCCAGTTTTCACTAAAAAAGAAGTTTCTTCTCACGGAGAAGTACAACCTTTGAAGTGAGGGTCAAGCCTAGCTAGTGCTGCTAGGGAGGATCTTCCCGGGGCTCCACGGAGGGGTGGTACGAACCCTGTGAGTGCCTTACTGACCCTCATGGCTAGTGCTGCAGTCCCACAGGCCGAAATGGGAGAGTTTCTGTCGCTGCCCATGCCATGCAAAGGGATGCCTCCGCCATTGCCACTTTGGGGCTGAGGGAATCCTCTTTTTTCTCATGTACAGATATGAAATGTCAGCATCAGCAGCTGGTGTTCAGTAGCCGACACTGTCAAAGGGAACATCTCGATGGCCGTTGCCTCAGCCTTGGCAGGAGAAGCAGGGCAAATGCAAATGCAAGCAAAACTCTGCACTGGCCAACTCACTAGCAGGAAAACACCCTTTAGTGCTATTTAGCCTCTGCCTGGAGCTCCAGGGGGGCCACCACTGCATCAGAGCAGAGGCTTCTAGGAAGGGTGCTTGAAAAGCACCCATTGCCATCCTAGGAGCAACCACTCTGAGCTTGGGAGGGACTCCTACAGACAGACACCGTGGCACAGGGTCTGTGGGAATTGCCCCCTTGGGGTAGCCTCCAGAACGATGCAGCCTGGGGGGACACAACGAAGAGAAGATTAACAGCTCCAGCAATGATGGTCCCCTGCAGGGACGGGCCATTTTTGCATCTGGTGCAAGAACACCTTGGAGGTGCAACTCGGAGGACGGCGCGGGGAAGGGATCCCCCTGCGGCGCCCTCTCCCGCCTGAGGCTGCCCAGTTCCTACCCCCATTCTGCTGGTCGACCTCACCTGCTGCAGCCCTCGGGGGGAGGCAGGCAAGATAACGAGGTGCAGCCCCTCTCCTCTCCGGGCCGCCAACAGACCCCGGCCAAAGGCGGACGCCCCACCCGCGCTGCCCGCCCGCCTCCCTCCAGGCGTCCGGCGACACCGTCCATCGCAGCCGTTTTACAGTCGGGCTTTCCTCAAAAAAAAAAAACAACCCCAAAACAAACAAAACCAACCCAAAAACCCCAAACCCCAACCCAAAAAAACCGTTCCCGCCCACGCAGCGATGCTTTTTTCAAGAGGAAAAAAAAAAAACCAAACCAACCAAACCAACCCTAAACGCCAGCTCGGTGCCGCCGGCTGGCCCCCCCGGAGGCTCCCCCCGCCTCGGCGGGAGCAGGTGCTCGGCGCTGCCGCCGCCTCAGGACCGTCGTGTCGTGCCCTCCCCCCCCCGCCCCCGCGGCGGCACCTTGAGAGTCATCCCGGCCCCCCCACCCCCATCGCTCCCCCCGCCCCGGGCGGCCGTCGGGTGTCGCTTCCCATTTCACTTGGAGATATTTTCGGGTGGCAGGAGCCGCCTCGTCATTTCCGCCAGGAGAAAAAGACACCGGCGCGGGAGCCGCGGCCGCGGAGAGCCGCGGGAGCCGCCGGGCACAGGCGGGCACAGCCCAGCCGAGCCGAGCCACCCCACCGCTCGCCGCTCCGCCGCCCGGGGACCGACCCCTCGGCGAGACCGGGAGCCGCCGCCGCTGCCCACGGGTCCGCGGGGGCGGGAGGCGTCGGAGCGTGCCGCCGCCTCCTCCCCCTTCCTCCTCCTCCTCCTCCTCCTCCTCCTCCTCCTCCTCCCCGCCGAGCCGGCAACATGCACTGAAATCCCCAGAGAGGCACAGAGGCGGCGAGCGAGCAAGCGAGCAAGCGAGCGGAGCGGAGGCAAGCGGGGATTTAGCGGCTCTCTCCTCCCGCCGCCGCCGCCGCCGGGGCCCCGGGCAGCGCGGTCCCACCGCTCCGCACAGCCTCGCCCCTCGCCCGGAGAGCGGCGGCCGCCCGAGCCCCGCGCCTCCGAGCCCCCCCATGGCCCTCATCATGGAGCCCGTCAGCAAGTGGTCGCCGAGCCAAGTCGTTGACTGGATGAAAGGTGAGGAGCGGTGCCGGGGCTGCGCGGTGCCCCTCTACCACGTCCCCGTGTCCCCAGCCCCCCCCCCCCCCGCCCCAACCCCATCCCCGCAGGTGCGGGAGGGCTCCGCGGCTTCCCCCGCGCCGGGGTCCCGCCTCCACGCACGCCGCCTCCCCTCCACGGTTCGGCTGGGAGGAGGGGGGCCGTCGGGGCCGCGCCGCCGGGGCGAGGGAGCAGCGCGGGGGTCGGCGGTGCGGGGGCCGCGCTTCCCCCTCTGCCCCCGGGAGCGGATTGGGGGGGCGTCCGGCGACCCTCGGCGGGCCATAAAGCCGGGTGGCGGGCGGTGGCTCTGCCTGGGGGAGCCCGGGATGCTCCCGAGCGGCGGCCGCGGTGTGGCGATGGGGCCGCCCCGCCGTCCCCCCGCCCCCAACAAGCGGCGGGATGCGAGGAGCGTGGCGGGCCGCTCCCGGCGGATGCGGTGCGAAATAAAAGTTTGACCTAACGTGGGCTGCAACCGCGCCCCGCGGCTGGAGGGGAGGACGGGACACGGGGGGGGGGGTCTCAGCAGGCGGCGGGGTCGGGGGGTCGGTCCGCGCCCTCGGGAGCGCCGGGGCTGCCGCCACCCCCCGCTACCCCCTCACGCCCCACCCCGTGAAACTGCCTCGCCGGGCGAAGGGGGCCCAGCCCGCTCCTCCGGCCGGGCCGAGGGCACCCACGCGGGGGGGGGGGGGGGGGGCGGTGGGGGTGAGGGGGAGGGCCGCGGTCGCCGTCCCCAGGGGCGGCATTTAAAGGTCCGTAATTTACATCAGCCTGGAAGAGTCCGCTGGGCTGACGGGTATTTGTGCTGCTGCTCCGCTTCTCCCGCTCCCTCACCTGTCCTCCCCCCAAATAAAGTCTAATGAGAATAAAATTTGGAATTTCTGGAAATGCTTTTCTGTTACTCTGCGTGCACTGCTTTGGCTTTAACACTGTAACTTAAAAAGGTCTTTTTGTGGTGGTGGTGGGTTTATGTTTTTCGGTTTTTCGGTTTTTTTTTTTTTTTTTGTTAGCACCTTTAACTTAGGCTGCAGCTGTGTTTTGAATAAATCACCATCTAGTATTATATATCTTTATAAAGATAGAATGACCGGATGGGTACAACTTTTGAACAACTGCTACATTGTGGGAGTTCTTTAAAACATGCTGCGTGCTACTAATGTGACAGTTTCATCATCCTTAAAATTTCAGGCGTATAGCATATGTTTTCAGTTATTCAATCCTGGCATCTATAGCTGTCGAGTTATAATTATATTCAGTAACATACATAGTTTTGCTCTTTCTGAAGCATTCTTAACCCATAGAATAATAAGCATAGTAAAAAAGAATAATGTGATACTTCATATCTTAAAGAATTAGTGAATGTTAATAAAAAACTTGAAGGAGCTACAGATGATCACTGTTAAAAGCAAACCCTGTTCAACTTCAAAATGTTTTATTACAGCTATTTAGCTTCCAACATTTTTACCTCTAAAAAAAAATAAAAGATTGTGTAGGAGTTTTTCAAATCAGTGTCTGAGATACCTCCCCCATATTTTGGGAATGCAGAAAAAAAAAATGAATTTGCAGATACTGCATTTTTAAAACACTTCAGAAATGTAATACATCAAATACTTTTCATAATTGACAGGTGAAGAACACTGCATGGTCTGCTTTTGTATTGCATTGATATAAAATCAGTTATTTAAAAACAACAGGCTGGCTAAATGCTAACATTAAAAATTGTGAAGCTGGATGAAGGTTTGTGGTTAGAAATCTGTGACTGATGCACAGAGCTGTAGATCTGTTTTTAAAATTAATTATGTGAACTTCACAATAAAAAAAAGCAGTTATCGCAATCATGCCTG
The DNA here is from genome assembly GCF_949628215.1 of Phalacrocorax aristotelis. Classification (NCBI taxonomy): domain Eukaryota; kingdom Metazoa; phylum Chordata; class Aves; order Suliformes; family Phalacrocoracidae; genus Phalacrocorax; species Phalacrocorax aristotelis. The sequence continues at coordinate 87,376,715 of NC_134276.1, forward strand.
CTTTTTGGATTATGAAGCTTGCTTTTTAGTGTTTAACCTGTTTATTTTGGTGTGACTGCTCGATTGTTTCTCTGGAGAACTTTCATTTTTAATGAGCAAACACATATATGTTGCTTCAAGCTTTCATTTCTTTGTTTTGTATTCTGAATTACAGATGACCCTTCATTTAGAGTGAGGTGCAAAGAGATAAAGCACCTGCCTTTGACTAGCACTGTTTGAGGCAAACCACCTAGATAGCCATTATAGTTTCAGAAGTTGAGCCTGGAAGTGAGTAAGACCAGCTGCCACGGACAAGTCTGGTCCTAGCTGATGGATCACACGTTGTAGAGTTTGGAGGAAGGATGGTAGCGGATAAGGGCAAGCGGTCTTGGCTGCACCAACTTCATTTTCCTCACGTACCATTTGTAGTGTTGGAAACATCCAGGTGAAGATATGTTCTTCTACTGCTTTAAACACATTCTCTCCAACAACTTAAATTTCTGAGAGTCTCTGTGTTTTCGGAGGTACCCAAGACAGTTCAATGAGTAAAACATGAATGTGTCTTTATCGTGGGAACTTTGGGGTGAGTGCATTAGTGGTCTTTGCATTAACAGCAGTCAAGTCTGGTTTGCATAAATTACATTGGACTTCAAGATGGGAGAATATTTTGCTGACTTACTGGGGTTATTTTACAGAATTATAAATGCTGAACTGGGTTTTAACCTCTTCCTTCAAGTAGGTGCCCTGCTATGTAATATGCCTGCTCAGATCAGCTCCGTAAAGAGCGTTCTTCAAAATAGATTTCAAATTTCAAAGCAAAATGTTTCCTGAAAAAGGAAAATCCTACTGCTTAACATTGTTTACAGTTATCTGAAAGTAAGGGGAAATGAAACACTTCAGATTTTATTGCTCTCAGTGTTTTTGTGATGGTCTTGCTGGTATGACCTGAATGTTTGCAATAAAAGGCCCTGCCTGGAATTCTTTATTTAGGCAAAAGAGCCATTACCTCTGTGGCATTTTGTTCAGGGCAGTGATAAAGCATTGGGTCTAATATTAAAGGTATGAGAAATGAAGACAGGGAAAGTATTCCCACTCAGAAGTGTTACATAAAAGTGCCGAGCTCTGGTCTGGATGGCTGGATAGGGAGCAGGCTCAAGGCCATGGAATAAATACAGTCTCTCCAATGTCTTCTTGTTTTTTAATTCCTTGATATACATGGTTGGTCTGTAGATCCTTTAACAGCCTATGGACTCTTAACGCTGCTGAGACAGAGAGTTGTACCTGGAACTGGTTATGCAAAGCAGTGACCACCTAAATTTCGACCTACGAAAATGTGTACATTAATAAGTTGTGGACCAAAGTACTGGTTAAAACTTTGCAAATGGATAGAACAAAACGAGCAGAGCCTGTGTCAGCATGTGAGTCTTTGTATGGCTTAAAATGAACCCACTGACAGAAGATTAACTGTCATAGAGCTGAAAAAAGAACAGATGGATTAGCTCATCTCTCCCACAGGATGGCACATTGTATGTGGAGGATAAAATGAATATTTAAATTGATTCAAACTGTGTATTATTTTGCTTTTCATCTATTTAGTACTAATTTTAAAGGCCCTGCATGGATCAGTGAGCTGCAGCTGTGTCAATCACCTCCTCTGCCTCCCCTTTGGAGGACACGTGTGGATTCCACTGCTGCGTTGCAAGACATTGACACATTGCATAGGCAAGCGCCGTCAAACGTCATGGCTTTCACTGAGTCAGGAAGGGAACATGTCAATGTGTTTTAGATTTCTGAGGTGCTGAGAAGACTCAAGACATGCAATTGCTTTCCAAACATCGGGATGCTTTTAACTGAGTCTTGTAATTTAACTTCTTTTTTCTGAGGTTATTTATAATGGCTGTAGTTTGATAAGGATTTGCTGCTGTTAACAATATTCTAGTTTTAATTCAGTACCAGTCGTTCAATAGCATAATCTGTTCAAAAAGACAATCTACCTGGAAAAATCAATATTACTGTTTCTAACAAAGCTTAAATATTTATTTTTTGTTTGCAGAATAACTGCTTATAGAGATTATACTAAGCTCATACAGCTTAAACTGTTCTAATGGTAGCCATACTCAAGAAGCTGACATCTGAGTCACGAGGTTGCTCTAAAGACTTCTAATGCTAAGGAACGGGGGCTTTTTACCTCTATGAAATGTGCCCTACCAGCATTTAGAAGAATGTAAATATTTAGGACTGACGGAAGAGAAGGAGAAACATGAATTTGCTAGCAAAGCAAAAGCAGAGTGCCAAAGTTCCCCGTTTGGATGGCTGACTGTTACATGGATTTGAGAACTCAGTGTCTGTCTGCTCTTCACGTACAGAAGTTCATGTCTGTTTTCAGTAGCGTGTGCGTTTGCATGGAGTTGTCATGGGCTGCCAATAATTGTTCTCCACTTGATGGATCAGGAATTATGTGCTATTTGTCAAGAAAATGCAAGAGTTTGTGGGAATGCTCTGAAACAAAAGACTAATACGTAATAATGATTTAAAAAATGTTGCTATGGGGATCCTTTTACTCCTGTTCCTGCACGTGCAGAGCCCTAGGACTTCTGTGGCAACACCCAGGTCCTGCTGCAGTTCTGGAACCATTAGGTAGCAAGAGGGGAGCTCATCATCGAAGGCACAAACCCTCTCGCAGCGCTGGGATCTAGCAAATGGATTTGAGTCTTAGAAACAGTAAGGATGACTCCTGTATTCAGGGTCACTATCAGACCTACCTCATTTTTTGCCTTGGCTTTCTCTGAAGAAGACTGTGTTATGGACAGAGTTTAGGATAGAGATTTTTCTGGAGCATAGGCTGGACTGTGGTGCCATAGACGCCTGTGAGCATCTGCCTTATGGTAGAGAAGAGGTGTGCTTGCACTGGGCTTTCAATTTTGTCAGTCTTTTCGGTTTTCAATGTTTTATTGAATTAAAGGTGCTTTCTTAGGCTACTTCCGTTCATATTGCTTTTGGTAGCACCCTTAACAAATGTGAGTATTAGAAATAAGGTGTAAAAGGCTGAGTTGTCTCAGGGAAACAAAGGCTGGATATTTAAGAGGACGAAAAATACTTGGATTCTGAAACTTCAGTTCGTTGTGAAGCTTGTGTAGATGACTGATGAGCTGCAGAATAGTCATCAACTGGAATAGTCATTGCTAAGTGCCATATGTGGAATAGATCAAGTGTTTTACAGTTTGTTAATATTAAAACTTTTTTTTTCTCCTAAGAAAACCGAACTGAAATTTTGCAGTATCAGAGGGTACATATAGTACTCTATTAGCTTTGAAGTGATGCTATTAAATGGAGTTACGACTTTTACTGTAATGCCTAGTAAGAAAAGCTGTAGAAAAATGTGAAATAGTGCCATAGCTGGAGCTCAATTTCAATGAACTCCCAAACTTCAAAATTTATAGATAGTTACTCCATTTGTAAGAAAGAAATAAGAGTTTCAGTAAGGCAGGTTGGGGGTCTTTTCGGGAAGGGGATTTTGTATGAAGCCTGGTAGTCAAGAGCCAAAGTGCACTATTCTAAACTTTAGTTTAGTTTTAGTTTTAGCTTTAAACCTGTAGTGAATGGAAAGCAGTACTGGAAGATCTCTCTCTCTTTGGCTTGTTTATTTTTCCTGTGGATCTCTCACTTTTTGCTTGCCCTTCTGACACTGGGAGTTTTAGCAGTATCAACGGCCACCACATCAGTCACGGTGATGTGTTTTAGGGTGTCTTGGTTTGTGATTAGAAAACCTCTCCTGCCATTGTTTATCAGCAGAAAATGAAACTGCGATTGCAACTGGTATGTGTCAAAGCCTCACAGCCCTGGTGTTGCCATAGCAAAGGCAATGTTACATAAGCAGCCACTCTGCAAATAACTCATGCAGCCAAATTTTAGGCATAACGTGAGAATTCATTTCTAAATCAATGATCTTTTCGGGAGGGAGCTTTCCGGGATGAGGTGATCTCACTCGCTACCGAAATTAATGTGCTAGTTGTGAAGCTTTTTTAACACTGCCCGTTTACACCTTTATTTTGTTTGAACATATTGTTCTGTTTCTGAAACATCTGTTAGTTTAAATATGGCCTCACAATATGTTTTCTCAAGTGGTCTTTTGCAACAGTTCGGTGAAGCTCTATATTTTGATCTTATTCAGATTTATTTGCACGCTGCAGTATTAAACCAAGCAATTTACAAATGCCTTTTCTGGTTAGTGGGTGTCAAGAATTTTGCAAGGCAGCGATATAAACCAGATCACTTTTCAGATGAGAGTTTTGAAATACATATACAGATATATTTTTAGAATCTTTGCAAGTAGTTGTCTTTTAATGCTCCAACAATAATAAAACATGCAGTTTTATCTTGTAAAACCCAAATTGGCAAATGGTCTAGCCTTTCTGTCTGATCCTCAGAAGTGTAGATAACCATTTAATCTTCAGTAAAGTTACTGTGGCATTTGGTTGTCCTGTATTTCTCAGAGTCAAGTAGTAATATTTGTTACTGATTTCCAGAGGATTAGGGAAAAGCTGTTTCCTGACAAAATTCTTCATGTATAGGCTTGCATTCAAAGGTATGCAACCAGGAGAAGGAGAAAGCTTGTTCTTCAGGCTTCCTTGCTACGTAGCTGCTGGTTTGTTTTTTGGTGGTTTTGTTTTGTTTTGTTTTTGTTTTTCCAGGAAGTTACCATTTCCTCATTAAATTAATAGGATAGCTGCATCAATGATCACCTGTGGCAAGCCCTTACCTTTAGCAGAGTAACATAGCTTTAGAGTTCTAGATTCAAAAAAAAACCCAAACTGTGCTACTGTCACACCTATTGCTTAAAAAATTTACTTAATGAAGCTTTTGAAACTTTAGGTTAGAGGCTGAATAGTTATCAAGACAAATGCTGTAGGATAAGGGTTCCCAAATATCTTACTAAAAGAATTCCAATTCTGGAAGGGCTGTGTTATGAAATTCTGAAATGCCACATCTTCATTCATTTCTTCCAGCTTTTCAAACACTTCTGCTTTTTCTAAAAAGGTGAAGTTGGGAGATGGAGATAAGTTGTATTTTTCAAGAAGAAAAATTTTGGGAGCCCAATATTGGGCCCATATTATAGGCAAAATGCAGAAGAAACAACTGACACGTGAACCTGCCTGCAGCCCTATCAAGTGAGTTTAATTTCTTGTTGTGGGACAGTTGGACCTAGCAGGACATTTGCTCTTAATTTTAAAATAGCTGACTGTCCAAGAGCAAGCATCTGCTGCTCCTGATAATGCTCCTTTCCTGCAGTTGAAGGGTGAAGGGTTGGAAGACGCAAGTCCACTGATCTGGTGCACCCAAGATCTGGAATGCTACCCTGAACATCCACTCATACATACGTTTCGCCCTCACCGTATATGGGGGCTAGCAGATCTCTGGTAGATGAGATGAATTTTCCCTTGAGGTTTCCAGTGCAGGCATTTCCTTTATGCAAAGGGAATTCAGCACTGTCTATATCAAGTCATCTGAAAGCACTGGAGGCTTAAAAATCTAGCTCTTTTTGTTCTGCTCATCTGCCAAATAATATCATCTTTGAGAAGATAACTCTGAGTGTGGTCTTGTAGGGTGCTCAGCATTTCCAGTTTATCTTTTAAGTAGAAATTTAGGGCACTTGGTACCTCAGATGAAGTGCCTAAAACAGTAATTTCAAAGTGTTTGGCCTTACGTGATTAACATCTGCTACAGTACCATATGGTGGGAATTGCCAAGTAAACAGTTAATTAATAAGTGAGTGTATCAGCGTAAGCTGTAATTAAACTATGTTCAGCTGAAGTGTATTATTTTAATATAGTGGGATGCAAAGTGCTGTACTTTTGTATTATACCTTTTCTGTTATGTGAAGAAGAGGGCAAAAAGTTGATGAGAATTAATTGAGCCTTTAAATTAAAGGTTCAAGTGGCTTTTTTTAATAAATGGTTTAAGACTCACATCAGCATTAAACAGCCATTGATTTAAGTGGAACAGGCTCTTTATTTGGTAATGCTGAATTTTAGATTGTGAATGCTGTGGAGACTTCTCTGCTAGGATTTTACTGGTGTCCGCTGTGGGTTGTCAGTGGATGTCCAGCTGAGCTGCACAAGCATATAAGCCATTTTCACATAACTTCAGATATCACTGATGGGGCTATGCCTGTGCCACTTGGTCTAGTACCACTGGTGCACTGAAATCTTCCTGTGCATGGTGGCCAAAATGGTCTGGAGGAGTGCTGGGGTGGGAGCTAAGGGTGTGTATGAGACAGGGCAATGCTGCCACCTTCTCCTTGGCCCTCTTGTGTTTGGAAGGCTGAACATACCCATGGATACTGCTAAGCAGCTGGCTAGGTCACCTCTAAAGGGCTGTTGCCTCCCACAGAGGATGATTGTTGGCCGTATAGAAGTTCATAATATTACTGTTTCTGTTGAAGTGTAGAATTTATTTTTAGTTTGGCCACATCCACCAGTTGCCAATAGCTACAGCTATAAATGACCTATTTTAAAATAGATTCTTCTTCCCTGACCTCCCTTCCTTTTCTCTTTCCCTTCTCTCCTGATAGTCTTCATGTTAGTAAGAAGGTGAAGAAAACTTTCCTCTGCATAATGAGGCCAGGTAGATATAGGTGGGACATACCAGTGTTGTCTGAGTAATTCACTAGAGGGCATTCTTCCCTCTGAGTCAACACTGAAACCCTTCTTGAGAAGGACTAGAGACCTTAATGTTTTTAGAGAGATGAACCTGAAATCATGGCTGGGTGCGGTTGCTGAAGGCTCGCTGGCATTCTTCATAATAGTGGGAAAGTTATCTCTCATACCCTGATTAAATTCCCTGTTAATAATTAAAGTCTCTGTAACTGGACTCCCCTCATTGGTATCCATGACTGACATGTGCCTTCCTTACTTTCTTCAGCTGCTTTGTAGTTTTCTCGGTTGCTTTCACACATTTGATATTTTGACTAGATTTCATCAGATTTGCAAGGTGCAGTGCCATTCTTGTCCTTGTTTTGTTTTAGATATTCAAGAAATAGTAGTTGAGGGACCTGTTGAATGCAATGTAGGAGTTGCTCTCTGAAAAAATAACTTACGTTGTATACAGTCAACTGTTGTGAATTTACACTTGTCCTGCTTTGTGTATACCTTTTAAAAACCAATCAAATAAAAATTTCCTTCTTGTCTTAGTCTGATTAAAGTGTGACTGAAGTATGGAGTGAAATATCCAAAATATCCTTCTTGAGTGTCCAGCACTGGTTGATTTCTGGCTGCCTTGTTTATTGTTGCTTTATTGTCAAATAAAGACAATATTGTCAAAACACATGCCCTTTGTCTCTGTTCTTTTTCAGAGGTCAAGTATGGGTCTTTTTGGTAGACGTTGTTTTATTAGAGCTAATATGAAAAAAAAAAACCAAATCTGTGAGTGTGTTTTTGTTTTTGTAGTCTGCTTCTGCTTGTTTCCAAAACTTTCTGTAAGTGCACAGTGATGAAGTGGTCATTACTGCTTTTCAGGGAGGTGTTTATTGCACATATTTCATTTTCAAATATTGTGGTCTTCAAATATTTTAAAATAAAACTAACTATATGTTAGTTTAAACTAGAGTGTGGAGGCTTATTGCTTCTTAAATTTCTCTTTATGCTTTTTAGTATAGTCTTGAGTGTTGTGCCTCACAAGTCCTCTTGAAAATACCTGTGATCAGTAATTTCACTGTTGGGTACTGGACTTCAAAATCAAATGTACTTTTCACTACTTTAGCCATTATTTCATTGTATGTTTTAAACCATATGGTTCTTAGCTGTTTAACGCAGTCTGTGGTCAAAAGCCTATTTCTGGAGCCCGGATAATTGAGTCCAAGAGCACAGTGCAGTGTGAATAATTTGTCATGCTCTGTGTGTGGATTTGAGAGAGAGGTTCAGCCTGGGAGCACAATCAGTGCACATAAGAAATTTCCATATAAGTGTCCATCTGAATGTCTGAAGGAAGGAGGACCGTTTATCATTGGAAAAAGAAGAAAGTTAGGTATACGACAGGATTCCCTGAGAGCAAACAAATTCATTTTTTAAAAGGACTGGATATTTCATAGCCTTCAAAGGATTGTTTTAAACATCTGCTTTAGCAAGTTACATTACTGGCATAGCATTTGAATGCCTGCGTGAGTTATGATGAAGCTTCTCTTAGCAACTATAGAAAGTAAAATTGTGCATACACAGCCATGAAACTTCTGTATTCCTCAGAATAGCATGTTTCCTTGTGTTTTTTTTTTTCTTTTTAAATAAAGGTTTTGGTGTTCCTGGTAACTGCCTTGGCTTGAATAAGACAGCTGAACAGTTGTGGCGAAGCTAATGAAGGAGCACTAGCCATCTCCCTGATGGAATATCAGTATTTGCAAATGGTCTTACCACCTTAGCAGCCCAAGGTCTTGCGAGAAACAAAACATTTGGTGCAAGACAAAAAATCACTTTTCTATGAAAATATACCCCACATACTATGTAGCATTTGCTAGATGAATAAAAGATGAAATACACTGTGGAAGCCTAAAGGTAATTTCAATTACTAAAAGTGTACAAAGTTAGTTTGAAAGGAGCTCACTGATTCCTTGTGTGTTCTGTCTTGTTCAATACAACCCTTTTCTGTTACTTATTTGGACATCATCTAGTTTCTCTCTTTCATCCTAACCATTGTCCTTCACCTCACTTTAAGCCACACTGACCTAGGTAACTAATGCTAATGAGATATGAATGAGTAAACCTGAACACACTGGACAATTACTCACTGCTTCTGGTGGCGTTATCAGATCATAGAGTTTTATCTGTCTTCCTGGGATGGTGCTTTCTGAAGCAGGGTGTGATGGCGTGCTGTAGGTGGATGCCTGGGCGTCTGAATGCCAGGGATTGTGGAATAGGGGCTTGAGTTTGCAGGATACTGTGTCCTGAATGTTTTTCACCTCTGCAAATCTGCGCAAACTTCTGTTTAGTGGAATGAGTGCTGTCTGTGTAACAGCACAACAGAAAATATAACTTTGATATGTGATGCGTTCCTTAAAAAAACCAAACACTAACCCAAAATTTGACTGCTAGTTGAAAAGAAGGTAAAGCAGAATAAAAACTTTGCTGCCCAGTCCCTTATATAAAAAAAATGAAGTTAAAAGACCCTTACTTTAGATGACATTTGTTTTTCAGTCTTTAATATATTGCGGGCTGTGGTGAGAATGGTGACATTTTAGATCCAAAGGAAAAATGAATGTGGTCATTCAATTTCATATGTGTGAAATTAATTCAACTAACGGTCAAAATTAAATAACACCTAGGGATTGTAATGTTGTCATTTCATTAGATTTCTTCACTTTGTATATGTTTGTAATTGCAATATATGCACAAGGTAATTGACTTGCATTTATCCTAAGAACTAAAACTCTAAATCTTAAGCCTGTGCCCTCTCATTTAGTGCTCTCAAATACTATAAGGAGTTTCCTGCAGAATACTGTTTTGATAAATCTTACTAAATCAAAATTCACCTCAAGAAAGAATTAAAATGAGACTACTGAAGGAAAAGATTGATGTGTGTTGGGATTTAGTTTCAATCGGTGATAAAATTTTTTCTAAAAGTACGAATTTATCTAAGTTACTTTTCTTTTGATAGTCTTTGAAAGTGTTATGGCAGTCCACAAAGTTGTAGCTCAAAGTTTTTGAGTTCAGAACATCTCACTAATGTCAAATGTTATGACTGTACTCCCTGGAAAAAAATGGCTTCTAGATTACAGTAATTTAAACATGAGCAAATAAAAATAGCTTTTTAGTGGCATGACTACATATTTAAATCTCAAGAGGTCATTTGTTTACTGCTTACTATGTTAGAATCTTTCTGTCACTGTGGAACAGCACAAAATGATAAATTGTAAATGGTTTAATGGTAAAAATCAGCCACTGGTGTTGAGAAAAATGAATCCACGTAGCTCCTCTAGAAGAATGCAACCTTCTTTCATGTAATCAAGCACCATAGGAACAATTGACTTGAATGAACTTTTGATGACTTCTTAAATGTGCTCCCTTTAATGTTATTATCATATGACAGATGGGAAGTAAACTAGTTAGGAGTTCAGAGAGGTTGGATAAGGCGAGCTATAAGGAGTTGTCTGCCTGGTTTGGTTTGGTGTCCCGTCCCCCCCCTTTTTTTTCTCCCTTCCCTTAATGACTTTTTGCTGTGGCATATGTGACTTTATTTAAGTTTGCTCTGTGTACTCTAATCCAATTGCTTTGTTTAGTCAAATGAATGTTTTTTGTTTTGTTTTGCATTTTAGCTTTTGTTTTTAGCATTAAATGTGCATATTTAATTAGGATAAGTTATTAAAGTTTACATTCTCACAATGGGATGTGTGCCAGCTCTTGAAATGAAGTCACACTTGTCAGGAGATAGTAAATAATAAGCTTAGTAAGGTTTAAAAGATGTGTCTTGCAAAACATTAGCCCCTGTAATGAGTGCAAAGTGGCAACAGCACATAAATATCAATTGTTTTTCTCCAGTGGATCTGTTTGACTATGAATTTTCTTAATTTGAATTAAATTTGCTTTTGCCGGTCTAATGAAAGAAGCAAGAAGGGATGTTTGTCTTTTGAGAAACCACAGTTTCCCATCCCGGAACAATGACTTGTTTTGAACTGAAGGGGAACAATCCAACATTCATACGATATCTTGTAATCTCTGTTCCCAAAACCACATTAAAAATAAGAAACTGCTGTCCATCAAATCCCCATTTAGCTGCAAGGGGGAGCCCTGGATTCCCAGCTTTGCTTTCAGGACTGTCTCTTCATTTTCTTCTTCATTTTATCCAGAATCTTTTAAAACTCCTGGGAACAAAGGCTTGGAGCATAAGGTTCCCTGTGCTTCTAAATAACTTGAGCATCCTGGTTGGTGCGTGTGTACGTGTGCACGCGCACGCGTGCGTGTGGCTGGTGTGCCTGGGGTGGCATTGGCAAGAACAGGATTTGGAGGTAAGGATGGGTCTGTCTCCATCCTAATTTGATCAGACAAAACTGTCTGTAATCATGTCCTGAAAGATTAAGAGTGGCTTTTCATGACTGTGGTCTTAAATTCAGGCATCTAAATTCTGTCTTTAAGTGCACGAGCCTCTCTGTGGGCCTGGGCAGAGTAACTCCTCTGTTAATAATCTGTGGAGTGGGTTTTTCATCAATGTTTCTGATGTGTCCCCTGGCCCCTGTGGGAGAAGGAGGAGCTGGCGTAGCGCTTCCTTGGGGTGCACCTCTAGACTGAAGCAAGGGGGGGAAGTGGGAACAGTATGTTGGGGTACAAATGTATGATGTGGAAAGCAGAGTAATTTAAGTGTAAATTTGGGGTTGTCCTGTGCAGGGACAGGAGTTGGACTTGATGATCTTTCTGGGTCCCTTCCAACTCAGGACATTCCATGATTCTATGATTCTAAGTGGAAAGGAGAAAAAAAGCATACTATGCGTACACACATATTCTCAGTCACTTCTGTTTTACATTAAATTCTTTTTTCTTTTTTTTCTAAGTTATATTTGTAACATTTTTGAAAGTGCATGTATGAATTAAGTGCTTGACTCAGGAGCTATGTAGTATGAGATGTAATCCTGGGAAAGAGAAATTGCCTTTGCTAATAAGTAAGTGTTTCACTAAGATTAATGAAAGAAAAGAAAAACAAAACCAAACAAGTAATAAAGAAAATTACCTGTACTCCGTAACACAAGGATGCTTACCCAGTAGCAAAACCTGTAGTATCCGGTGCTGAAACTAAGTAGCCATTTGGCAAAGTAACAGCGTATTGCTGTGGCTATCAGGCTGCCAGCGGCACCATTTTGGCTGACACACAAAACTTCTGTACTCAATGCTGGAAGGCCTTAAAAACCCTACATTTCATTTTGTAAGAAACTCTTATCCCAGGTGTCTGAACAAAATTACAGAAAATAGTTCTTTATACGTCTGGTTTTTTTCCCACGTGCTGCTGGTCGCTCGGTACTGTTCACATTACTTGGGAGTTGCCAGTGTTTCAGCGGCAGGTAAAGAGGCTGCCCATCACCCACTGCATTGCGAGTCCTCTGGCTCCTCCTCATTATGGGGGGAGGGAGAAGGTTAAATGCCCTGTGTCATCTCTACTTTAAGTGCACTGAAGCATTTCTAACTGACTGGCTGCTTTTTTTAATGAAAGAAATTTGTCTTCTAACAGCTTTATATGCCCAGCTAATTAAAACCACTCCATATTACTCTCCATGTATCCTGTTTGGTGGGCAGAAATAGTTTGCTCTTTGACAGATTCATTTCTTGTTGATGCTGGTTTTGTATGATGCCGCTGTCTTGGACTTATATAACTTAGAAATAATAAGGCATTAAGGCATTTTACATATTGGAGAATACAAAGATTTGTTAATCATTAACACAGAAAATATTTTCAGTCTCTTTTAGCATCTTAAGGTACAGTTTGTTCTGCATGTGTAAATGCCTCAGCTTTATGGCAAGGCTAAGTTGAGCAGCATTTAGTTTAATACATGAAGCTTGGGAACATGTTTTAAATAAAGAAATCATTACAACACAGTATGCCTTTGCTAGCAACCTTTTTAAAAGCTGTCAGGCAGTAAAAATGTCTTTTCTAAGTGAAGAGGCAGTATTGTCTGTACTTCCGAAGGCACTCAGTGTTGGCTGATGCCCTTCAGATTATTTGAACCTTTGTATGTTTTTCCAGTGGTCTCCTTGTTGAAGTGCTTTGATTTCTTCCACGCATATCTGAGTGTGCACAGGTGGGACTTGAAGACTGCCATGCCACCTGTCACTCCCTATTTGAGACCTGGAGGTCTGAGGAACTTCACCCAGCTGGGAAGCCGGCTGTTGAGATGGAGCCATCTTCTAAACAAATCATATGTACCTTGCTTTTCCTCCTATCTTTTTCTTATGCCAAAAGCTGTGGGGTGGACTGAGGATTAACAACCCCATTAACTTTTGTCCCAGCTGTCGAGCAGTCCCTTGACAAATTCTTCGGTGGTCATGCTGATGCAGATTCTGTAGCACACTGAAAAAGGAAAAAGTCATTATTAGTGGCTGAAAATTTCACAAATTAGGCTTCTCTTCAGTATATTATTGGTGATGAGCCTATTGACCAAGCAAGCTGGGTTGTTTTTGCAGATACAGGAGTCTTAAAAATAAAGACCAACTAGCCCCACTTCCCCAAAAGGAAGGGATGGAGAGGGGCTTAAGTAGGCACCTTTCTTTATACCTCAGTAGAGAATCATTCAACAAGGACGTCACAGCCTGGATGGCACAACAGAAAAGGTGAAGGGAATCATTGTGTAGGTTATTTGGAGGGAGAGGTCTGGTAACCAAATGATAATTGCACATACATCTGGCTGAGCAGTAGAAGCCATCACAATTTGCCATCTGGTTCACTGTCATTCTGACTGAATGTAGGCGGGTAGAGAGTGTTTGTAATTCGTAACACAGTATTTTGGGAGAGGCTTGGTGCTGGAAACCAACTGGATGGATGCCTGTTGTCTTAGGCTCTGTAAAATGTAAGCCCTGTATAATCTAGTTCATCATATGTGCAAAGAGGGAGGCAATATATGACTAGAAGAGGAGTACTGCAAGTTTTGTGTTTCATATAGGTTATCTGATTAAATTATTTTGGGCCATAGGAAACGCTTCGGTGTTAAATTCCTGCCTGCTATAAACTGTAGGTCTGCTTTGATCTTGCTCAGTGCTTATCAGTTACAATAAGCGAGACACTACAAAATAAATTTGTGCTAATGACAAATAAACAAATACACCATCAAAATCTATTTCAGAAGATCCTTGAAGCTGCATGAGAAATATCAGTGCTTTGACGAAGTACTGATACATGGTGTTGCTGTGGATATGAGCTGGATCTGCATACCATTTGTTAAAAGGTTGTGAGGGGCTTCAGTACATTTTGCTTAGTAAGTTACCAATTAAGTAACTTACTGGTTACTGGTCAGGACATAACAGGACTTTAAAGATTTTTTTTTAAAGTGCTCTACAGATAAGATTAATAGATCATTTGGTGAGCCTGTATAGTATGTTCATGTGTTAAAATGAGCTCCAAGTATTAGTTGGGGTCCTGTTGTGGTTTAACCCCAGCTGGCAACCAAGTACCACGCAGCCACTCGCTCACTCTCCCTCAGTGGGATGGGGGAGAGAATCGAAAGGGTAAAAGTGAGAAAACTTGTGAGTTGAGATAAAGACAGTTCAATAGGTAAAGCAAAAGCCACACACACAAGCAAAGCAAAACAAGGAATTCATTCACTTCCCATGGGCAGGCAGATGCTCAGCCATCTCCAGGAAAGCAGGGCTCCATCATGCATAACAGTGACTTGGGAAGACAACCACCATCACTCCAAATGTCCCCCCTCTTCCTTCTTCTTCCCCCACCTTTATATGCTGAGCATGACGCCATATGGGGTGGGATATCCCTTTGGTCAGTTGGGGTCAGCTGTCCCGGCTGTGTCCCCTCCCAGCTCCTTGTGCACCCCCAGCCCACTCGCTGGTGGGGTGGGGCGAGGAGCAGAAAAGGCCTTGGCTCTGGGCAAGCACTGCTCGGCAGTAATGAAGACATCCCTGTGTTATCAACACTGTTTTCAGCACAAATCCAAAACATAGTCCCATACTAACACCTCTGAAGAAAATTAGCTCTATCTCAGCGAAAACTAGCACAGATCCCGGAGAGTACTCAATATTAATAAAGTCACAGTAAATGTTGACATTCTTGTAACCTCTAGCTTCTATTTGTACCAGTATTTGTGATGGTGTTTCAAGGAACACTTTCAAGACTATTTATGGACTTTCTCAAGGAAAATTTGAAATTACATCATCTTACAGTTCAAGACTAAGCCTTTTCTGGTTTTGAGTTTGCATAAGAGAACTGATGATATTAAAATATCAAGCCTCTTAGGAAAAGAAGCCAAAACATTCTAACATAGAAATTGTAGAAAACTGAAGTAACTGATGTAACAAGTCTGGAACAAATTAGGCACCATTTTTTTTCAGTTCATAATGGTAACATATTATGAAAAATGCTTATGGCATTTACCACACGCCAAGGCAGATCAGAAGGAAGAGCAGGAGGATACGCTTTATGCTTTTGATAGTGGAACCAAAGGAAAGTCTTCCCTGGCCCTTGCTTTGGCCCGTGGTTGTGCAGTTACTGGTGTGGATGCCAAGCTCCTGACGTGCAGGCACAGTCAGCCTATGTGCAGTGGGGTCACTGCCGGTGGCAGCTCTGCGGCCGAGCCGGGGCAGCGCTGGTGCGGAGCCACCGCTGGTGGGGGGAGGCATCTTACCATAGCTGCATGCTTCCCTGCAGCATTCATGGACTATTAATGTGCTCACTGGGGTGAAATTACCTGGCACGTGAGACAGGCCGGCGTCCAGAGAAAGTGTGCGGCGAACTCTCACGGTTAACAAAGAAACCTCTTTCAGGTTGGTTAATCTGTAGAAGTCAAGGGGGTTTTAATATTGTGTTTTTAATTAGAATTACGTTTTTGAAATTGGTGGCTGCCCTTGTACGAAAGTGTGGACTGTGTGGAGTAGAGGGAAATCAGAAAGCCTCATCGGTAGGTAGTGTGAGATGAAATGCCTGGAGAGTCCTCTAAGGAAGCCCTATAAAGAGTAACTCTGTGCAACCAGTGCTTAAGCTACCAGGTCTGCGATGTTCTGGTTCTGACTCAAGCAGAACAAAAAAGTCAAGTTTATTCATTGCTGTACAGTGTAGCGAGAAGCTTTGTAACAATTGACATTTTTGTCATGTTTTGAACACTCATTAGCACTTCAGATTAGCTATTAAAGGACATGAAACATTTAATCACCACGTCTTTTCTTGTTAGCAGTAATCACTAGTGCAATGCGCTTTTTTTTTTAAAAAATGTAATTAAGTGAAAAAATTGTACTTTAACAATTTTACTTGGGATGCAGCAATTTCAAGCGTTGAGATTTTTGGCCTAAGCAAAGTACATTTCCTTCTCCCTAAAATAATGTTTTTAAACTCTTGAAATCTTAAAATAGTAATAAAATAATTCTAAATGTCATGCAGAAGCCTGGAAGATCCTTTTTTACTGCCTCTAAATGTTTGGGCATTTTTAGTGTTTGGTGCAAAGGTGAATATTTTTACTCATGATTGAAACGAATGATTTCTCATCTTCTAAAGGTCTGCTATTTAATGAAATATTATAAGCGTGATGCAACGTTACTTCTGTAACAGTGACACATTCATTGAATTGCTTTTTTCTTCCCTGGTGATAGCTATTTAGAAAGCTATTTGGAAAAGACTTCTGACTAACTTTAAAAATGACATCTTTCAATTGTAAACTAAAGGAAAATTTTTAAGCCTCAGAAATCCTCAAAATACGGAAGCGCAGTCTTTTATTATGTTTTCAGCCTGATATTCAAAAGGTTCCAAATAACAGTAAAATAAAAAGCTAATTCCTTCAGGAGTCCATAATTGTAGGACCTTTTTCTTAAATTGAGGTGTATTCCTCTGTGCAAAATTGGTATTTAATAAAAAAATTTGCAAGTAACTATTTGTATTCTGAAAATACATAATGTGTGAAAGTTTAAAAGCAAACACTAATTTTTAATAGTAAATTCCAGGGAACACTGAAGGGAATGCCATGGAAAATACCAGCAAAAGTTTGCTAATCAACCCCTATCCTTCCTTTTGCTCTTCTACATGACCCAGACCTGCCCCAAGCTGTGGTGGGAGAAGTTTTCACAATGAATTCATGCTGTGAGGATTTCTGCCAGCTTTGCTAATCACGAGCACGCAGGCAGCTCCGTACCCGCAGTGATGTCCCGGTGGTGCATGGGGAGGCAGCAAATGGCATCCCGTCCTGCAGGGATGGGAGGAAGCAGGCTGAAACACTGAGCAAAAGCGAGGAGGTGGCGGCTGTGGCTTCTTGCAGCTTCTCCCCTGGCCTTGTGGGGGGTGGGTGGCTGCCCATCCAACTGCCTGCAGGGGGAAGCTCTAAGCAGAGGTCAGGTGGGTTTTGGGTAGAGGTAGGGGGTGGTCACACCAAAGTCTTCCTCAGCTGGAACGGATGCAGTGAGAGACCCGAAGTACCTGCGCTGCAAGGCATAGGCAGGAGAGGGATAGTGGGTTTGTATGTGGGAATTGGGAATGAGAGAGGTGACTTTTATGGCTGTTCCCACTTGCATTGATGAGTTGGGGCAGGGCTAAGACACACTTCTTTCTCCTTGCCTTAGTCATCCGTGAGTTGGGTGAGAAAGACAGTGGATTTCAGGTGATGACTGCTGCAGTCAAAGGTCTTGGGAAGAACTGAGGTGCAGGAAAATAGACTTTTTCCCCCTATAAATGCTGAATGGTAAAGTTTTCCTTCAGAAGTAACTGTGAAAACCTGACCAAGAAAAACAATACTTTGTTACGTTTCTCCTGCATGCCAGTGGGGTAAATTTTCCTATTGGCATTTAGAGGATGCTGAGTGATGAGTACTGGGTTTGCAGAAGAAAATCTTCTGCTCTCTGGAGGGTAGCTGCTTTTGTACAGCGAGGATAAAAACAACCTCTCTTCAGGCCTGGCTGAAGTGTAACTGTGGTGGTAAGCAGTGGGGAAGGTGAAATTGGAGAGTAAGACGCAAACAAAAAAAGGTCAGTTATTACTAGAACTAAATATAATTTTGTGGGCTTGACAATACAGAAAATATTTCTTTTAAAAAGGGAGGAAGGATTGTATATACTTCACAGCCTGTAGAATCATGAAAATACATTTGTCCTTGGCAAAGTGTCTTAAGGTCTCAGAAACTGTAAGATGTTACAAGCACCTCACATGAAGACATCTGGGATCCTGCCTCTTGCGATTTCAGTGCGGGATTTGAGATGGGGAGCTTTTTCCTGTGGGTGATGTGATAGGTTTTGAGGTTCTAGGCAGAGATTAACTCACTGAAATTTAATTACCGACTATTGCATGTTCAAAACACTTGCTGATTTGTGTGTTTTTTTTGTTTTGTTTTGTTTCTGATGCATAACATGGAAAAGTCTTGAAGTCCAAATTCAGAAAAACATAGGAGTCGAGTTATTTTACCCATATTAAAGCATTTCTGGATAAAAACCAAAAATGAAGGAAGAATTCAGTAGGCCTTATCGTTGTATAAAACTGTACTAGAATGAATTTTGGAACATATTCTATATATTAACACTGGCTAATAATGTGTGTTTAATGGGAAAGCTTTTTTAAAAAGACGTCCAAATGCTGATGCATTTGAGATTTTCACAATATTCTAGGGTAATGACATTAATTTCTGAGAGAGACTGTAAAGGCCATACTTAGGTCTGACGTTTATACCTTCCATAATATCAGTTAAATTATTTGGTCTCTGCCTGCTAACAGCTGAAAGGACATGAGTAACTCCGAACTTTCTGCTAGAACTAAAGCTTCATCACCTAACAAGACGAACAAGCTCAGACTTACATAAAGCACTAGTGCGAATCTACTCCAGTTTCGGTAGGAGTATTCACATGCTTGAAGTTAAAATCATGGATGGTCTCAGAAGTGAGGCCCATATTTGAGAACTACAGTGTGGCTGAGGTACATATGCCTTGGAAACCTTAGTCTGTGGATTTTCTGGTTTTGACTTTTTTATTTTTGCAGTGTTAGTATTGTGTTTGTGCTAGCATCAGGCATTCAATTTGCATGTAGTTAGTCCTTAGTTACTTTATTGAGGGTGGTACGTTTTTAGGTCGCCAATAGGTGTGAAATTAATGTAATAATGAATAGTCCTGCAAAAGTACTTGTGTGCCGACTGTTCTGTTTCATGTGGGATGAAAGGTTTACTTTCTGGGAAGCTAAAAAAAGCAGTTGTTTTTTATGTCTATACCCTCAGAAACTTCTTCTAGTTGTTCTCATCCAAGGCATTTTTAAAACATTGCTTTCTTATTGCTTTTGTTTAATTGCTTTTAATTGTTCTAAAACGTTTGGGCATTCAGCTGGCATTTTTTTCTCAAGATGGGAATAGGCCTTCTTGAGATGGTTTAGAAAATACTGTTGCTACAAACTGTCTTAGATGTAAATATAAACCGCTAATTTACTTAGTAAAATTCTTTCAAAGCTCAAAAATGTTAGGATCTAATGATTTAAGTTGGGCTGTGAAAGCCCCTAATCCTCTGTGTCCCAATTAGCCTTCCTCGTCCTATGTGCAGAAAGGAGGGGAGAGACGTTTTGGGATGGAGTTCCATAGCATCAGGCCAAACATTGAAAGATTGTTTGCACAGCTGTGTCTAAGCAGTGACCAAACTGTTAAACAACCTAGCGGGGGGAAAATGAATAGAAACTCCTGTTGGCCAGAGCACTGAGTTTCCTGGACAGTGCTCAGGACGTTATGAAGTCATTGCACATGCTGGGTCAATGCTTTTACCCATATTTTCCCCTTGCGCTTGGGAATAATTCGTGCTTTGCTTTTTCATAATAATATAATTGTCTTAAAGCATCTGAACAAAACCCTGTATTGACGAGTGATGCACTGTAGTGTACTTACCTATAACTTCAATTAGGGAACTGATTCACTGATGTGAGAGGAGACAGTGCCCGTATATCTGTCTTGCTTCCTTGCAAATTGTAGATTATGAAACTGGACTACTGAGCAATAATTTAATCAGTGGCATCAGAAGAGCATTAAGCTCCATTAAACGCTGGGTCACCATCAATGTCAGATGAGTATTAAATTATGGCTCGCAACTTAGCAATACTCACCCAAAAGGCAGTGCTTAGGTTCTTGGCAAGCATGTAACAGTTTATTATGGAACAGATGCTTCAGAGCTTAACATATGACTGAGTGTCAGGTTGTGTCAGAAGAGATGGGCCCAACACCAATGTGGTCCTCAGACTTTGTGAGACACATGTTAGCGAATCGCTCCCTACCTGAACGATGTGGGTTAAAAGTGTTTCATTAATAGGACCTCCTGTTGAATGCTTGGATGTCAAAGCCCTGCTCTGTCTGCCAAAGACTGGCTTCTAATGTGAATAGGTTATAATAAGATTCTCTCTGCAAATAGCAGAGAAGCAGTTCTCCTGATAAGGAGGGAGGATCCCTACAGGCTGCTCGGAGTTTGAGTTTTTACATTGAAGAAACATACTTTTCTTTCTGGTTCTGGCACACCATGATATTGCCAGCCTGAAATTTGGAGGATGACTTTGATACCTCTATTGCTAGTCACAGGTTTTCCAAGTAACAGCAGTAAGGTGAAACTAGCAGCACTCTTTCTGGGTAGCTTCACTAATGTTAGCAGCGGCTCTCATGCAGCAGCTAAATCATTGAGGCTCTTGTCAGTCTGCTGTATGGCTCCTGCCACTTAGGAAAGCTGTGTGCTGCAGGAGATGCTGACCTTGAAGCTATGCAGGGAGAGACAGGAGGGTGAAAAATGAATGCTAGAATAAAATGGTTTTCCCATTCCTGTTGAGTTGCAAAGAGAATAAGGAAGAGATAAAGAAGAGAGGGAGTGGGTTAGGATGGTGGAATAACAGATGTGCTGAGAAAAATTTTTGCTGGTGGTGTTGCTGGGAAAGGAATAAATGAGAGTGATGATGATATAGGTAAAGCTTACCTGGTCTTTTGCAGCCTGTAGCTTCATGGTAAGATGGGTTCTCCAAGTGGGAATCCTAACACGATTTCCCTGCCCATTGGCTGAATATGGCCGTTAGGATTTTTGCCAAAATCTTGCCCATGGTTAAGATTTTCTTACCTGATTGTAACCACAAGTTGGCCACATAGTCTCACAGGCATAGTATCATGGCAGGATATTTTAAGCCATGTTACAGGTTTTCATTTATTAAGGATTACATCACTGGTGCTCAGATGTTGCCAACTAAATTCTTGCTGCTGTGCAGAGACCACAGTACTTCTGTTTTGTTGCAGTGGGCTGCAGATGGGAATGCTGCAGTTTCAGCTGAGGGAGCCTAGGGCAGCTGGGCAGAAGGCAGTGGTCTTCAGGGAGCAGTCCTGTTGCCTGGCTGCAGGATGGGCTGACTGAGGTGATGGGGCAGTGTGGTGCCAAACCGCTCCAGTCAAGAGCCTCCAGAAGCTCCTTCTGCCCATAATTTTCACCCTAAAATTTGGTCTTCGTTTGTTTGTTGAAGCGTGCTGTCCCAGAAATCTGCATGTCCTCTATTGTTATACTGTTGTTTTTCTTTTAGAAAATATACCAACAACTTGCTGAAATTTTAATACTAAGCTATTAATACTAAAGCTTCAGAAATTTTTTCCATTTTCTACTTTTCTCCCTATTACAGTTGTGAAAATGGCCATTATGCAGAGAACAAGCTCTGAAGGGGACTTCAGCAGAGCAGAACCTGTCATGAGAAGGGGAATTGCACCTTATCTTTATAGGCATTACAATTGCCATTTCCCATCTACCAGTGCTTAACTTCATGCATGCTTTATTATTGAAAACCCTCTTATTTCTGAAATAGTTCAAGTTAGCAAAAAGATTCTAAAAGAACTGAAGAGTGCTTAGGTATTACTGTTTCTTAACAGGAGTTCTGAAATAATACGTAAGCACTAGGATGCATGTGATGCAGTGCAAGGTCAGAATACAGCTGATAAATACGTGTTTAACAGACTGGTTGGCATTTGGAAATGGTGGTGGAAATGATGCATTTGATACCTTAGAGCAGGTACTTGGAAATAAAGATGTCCTCTGTCTTTCAGAAAAACCCACTCTTCAAGTCTCACTCAGGTTCAGGAAGTTTATTTTTAATGAGACCAAAGGAGTTTGTGGCAGGTAACAAGGACAGTCTTCTCCTTCAGTCTTCTGCGATAAGAAGGAAGGCATGCAAAATCAGCCAGAATTCCTATGATCAGAATAGTAATTATTAGTAATTAATTCAGGTTTTACAACTACTTGAAATGGTATCTAACCTTATGTTGCAGGTACACTTTTAAGAATAAATATGGAATAAGGCATCTCTCATACAGTAAGAAAATGTGTACATACAATAAGTCCTGTTAAACTCTGCAGAGTGAAAATTCAGATGTTTTGTTGTACTTTTTTGGTGTGGTTTTTTTTCCTTTTTTTTTTCCCCCCCCCCAGCTTTTGATTAGGTCTGGATGAGGTGCTAACCAAAATACTTTGTGTTTTTACACTCATACACCCTCTCCATCCTCTTTCAATATAAAGTAAGCAATGCTTATATGGGCAGGAGATAATGGAGCAATATCAAGAAGTATACTACAGTTGGCTGCATGCAGGTAGCACAGAAAGTGTTAAACAGTATTTACTTCCTGGTGATATCTTGCAGAAATGGGCAGGAATATCCATAATCAGGACACTTTATCTCACGCTGACTGATACAAGTAGTTAGTTCTACCAGCCAGGGATATTGCAGAATAAAGGATGAAGATCACACAAAGGAAACCCAAGCTCAAAATTAATTCAGTGGTAAAATTTTATATGTATTTTTTTCCTTTTACCTGATAAGCTATGACAATAATGAACTAGAGCCTGTGGAACTGCAGCCTTAGTTAAATCTCAGCTCTGGTTTAGTTTGCCGTGCCTTCCATGTGGCTTGGGGAAAGGCTTTTTCTAAGTACAGCTAAGCAAAATGCAGGAGAACAGCACTTTCTCTTGTGCTGCCTTCTGGAGGGCTCTGTACGAGTAGAGCTCTCACTGACGGCACGTTTTCTGTGCTGTTTCTGGCCTCTTTCTACATTAATTGCTTGGGAGGCTGAGCACAGTGTGCATTTTCCACCTTCCCGTAGACTGGTCTCGACATTGCCTACACCAGTGGCAAAGTGTGGGGATTTCAGGTTTTCTTTGGGTTTCCCAGTATTAGGCCTCTGCACTGGTTAAGTTAATGTGTGTATATGTGTGTATTACAAGACGTTAGTAGCACTAGACGGCAGCATTTTGCGCAAATGTATCTAGTGTGTAATACTAATATTTAATGAAGTACCTCATCCTCTCCTTGGAAAAGAGCTTCAGGGACAGGTTTCATACCATTAATTTAGTGCTACGCAGTTAATATTTAAAAACAAATTGTTATTAATTTTGTGTGATGCGTGCAGACATTGCTTTCCATGTGAATGTTCATTTCTCTTTCCTGGGGACATAACATTGATGAGACTTGAAGGAGACTAATGTGTTGCCGTAGATTAATTTAGTCTGTGAAGGGTCTAATTACCAGTTACTGCTTTTTGCTTACATGGATGAATCGTGATTATGCAAAATGAGAAACTAGCTAAAGTGTAACTTCAGTTGTCACTTCAACAGATTTTTTTTTTAATTTTATGTATTTACAACTTATGCAAAGCTGATAACATTATTTCAAGAAGTATATTGCCAAAGAAAAAACTAACAAATGTGTTTTGCCATGATCCAGTTGTGTGGGTAGCACTCCCACTTTACTGGCTTACGGCTTTTACATTATGGAATGTGTTCTTCTCTTTTATAAGAGCGAGAGGGAGAGTGGGGAAGAGCAGGCATGTAAAGTTGTCCTTGCATATACTTTTATGAAAAGCTCTCTGCTTTGAACATAGTTTGAAGCAGATTGTCTTAGCCAAGAAGCTTAGAACCGAAATGTCTTACTGGATCTGTGCATATCAGGATGCAGTAAAGCTGTACTTGTAGGACTGCTTGTAAAGTTATTTGTACATATTCTGTCCAATTATGGGCGATGTCATTAGGCTTCTCTCTTAATTCTGAAATCCTTCCTGAGAGAAGTCAGATAGAGTTCATGAACGCTGGATGATTTTGCTGGTTTTAGAAGCAAAACCAAATGCAGGGGGAGGAAGAATAATATGAGCATGGATGGAAGTCATTGTATAAGCACTCCCAACCAAGCCTAGCATGTTGTCCACTGTTACTCCAGAGAGAGGTTCAATATAACTGTAGCAAAACTGAGGAATTACTTGTCTTGCAAAATTAATTGCATTGCTTTTAACCATGCTGCTGGGCTGCATGAAATCCATCGGCCCTGGTGTGATGGCATCACCAAATAAATCTTGAAGCATTATCTGAACCATTAAAAGATTTTTCCAGTGGTGGAAGACAGTGTAAAGTACTGAGGTAAAGGAAAGTTTCAACAACTGTGGTATTATTCCTTTGGGGACACGATGCTTGCTCCGAAAGGATGCATTCTGATGTAATAAATTCTTGGCAGCAAAGCTGGTTTTGGTGGTGAAGAACTATAATAAAGGCTGTGGCAGAGCTTATTTGACTATTTTGCGTAAGAGCATATATTAGCCCATGTGAGGGAGGGAGGAGAGAAGGGCCCCTCTTGTGACAACAACAGTGTGTTTAATGTGGCTGCTCTGGAGCCCGCTGTAAATATGCAAACTTGGGAAGGCATTTGAAAGAACAACCAGTACTTATTTACTTACTTGGTTAATGTCAGGGGTGTGCTTGGATTACATAAACATCTTCTGACTGTCTTACATATTGTACTTGTTTTTTCCCTTTAATATATGATTCATTTGTATTTTGCAGAGGGGTGGGATGGTTACTGGGACATATGTGCAGTGATGGAAGTGATGAATATTAGAAGTATAGCTTTCCCTTTCTTCTTCAAGACACTCCTACACATATCAAAGTATTTGACCAGTGATTTTAAGTTACAGATGTTGCTTTGTCATGTGGAGGGGGATGTACAGCTTTTTCTGCCCACAACCCT
This sequence comes from Phalacrocorax aristotelis, assembly GCF_949628215.1. Classification (NCBI taxonomy): domain Eukaryota; kingdom Metazoa; phylum Chordata; class Aves; order Suliformes; family Phalacrocoracidae; genus Phalacrocorax; species Phalacrocorax aristotelis. Next base: position 87,401,345 of record NC_134276.1, read on the forward strand.
AAAACCGTCCCAAATCTCACACTGTGATGAATTGTGCGAGCTTCTGCTTAAAGAGAGCTCCAAGCCTGGGAATTGCATGGGCGTTGCAAGAAGGAAGAATGAACGGGAGGGAGTTCACTCAGAGTTTGAAGAAACTTTCCCTCCTGCCTGCCTGCTGTAGGCTTGGATGCTTGATGGCCTTGCGCTTCCTGTAGTCATATGTGCTAGTGTGAAGCACAGCTGCAAATAATCGTGGGAGACAGTGAAAAGCTATGGAAAATGAAGACTTCAGTATCTCAAGTCCTGAGGGGGTATTTCAGCCTTAGGGCCCCATCTGAAGAGTTGAAGAAGCCAATACCACACCAATTAGAAAAAGCCTGCCATCCGTAGGGGATATGGAGGTTGCATTTCAATGCTTACAGTCATATTTGGGAATTTGGTAGTCCGTCATTGCTGCGCGGTGCAAAATTGTTTGGCGGGCAGGTGCTGCACATTAGTGCAACTGCGGTCTCAGACACGGCAGCCGTAGGCCCAGGGCTGGGAGAGATGGAGGGCTGGGTTGCCTCGGGCACGCTGGGCCCCTGCCAGCCCTTTCTGGCTCTAGCACGGTTATGTTGGTGGTGTGTGTGAACCCGGTGGTACTCACTTCAGCTTATTTTAATATCATTAGTGCTTATTGCTTTCTTGAGAGACATGTCAGAGAAATAATAAAGCCACGTGCTGTTGTTAGGTGGACCGTTGCTGCCTGCCAGTGTAGACCAGTGATGTGGCCTTTTTGTTTGCAGGCACCAGAATATTGTAAACTTGGTGATAAGCTGAGTTTTAATCTTGTATGTTTGGCAATAAGCTGTGTTTTAATCATGTAAAGTTGCTTTGCACTAGTACAAAGATAAACCTCTAGAAACTCTAAAATCAGAAGGGAACATGCTGAGAAAAACTTTTTGTGCTGGCTCATAAAATGCTTTATCTTTTAGGGGAACCAATTAGTAATAAAGTTACTCCTTGTAGTCTGATGTATGGTAGCAAGTTCTTAGAAAACATCAAATCCCTACAGTGGTAGAGATGCAGGCAGATGTTGTATAAGGAATAATTTAAGAGGGGAAAACTGGGAACATATGAAATTTAAAAAGATTATCTGACGAAACACAGATCAAATGCATGTTGGTGAATGGTATTTAGAACCCTAATTTTATAATGCTGATTGAACAATGCCTATATGCTAGTTGCAGTGTATTCTAGTTTACATGTGATAATTGGAGCAGAAATGTAATACTTTGAGGAAGAAGTTAACCAGTGATTAGACCCAAGAAGTCTCCCCTTTCCTGAAGTACTCTGCAAACTGGAGCACATGTGGAAAATGGGAAAGAGTGTGATGGTGTGTGAAAACTGTGAAGTGAAACAGAGTAGAAATAAAAGTAGCTGTGGACGGATCTGCCTTTATTAGCTAGCCAGCTTGAATTTCGTGGAGGAAAAGAAAAGTTTATCAAGCATCCTGGGTCAGGGCCATGTCTTCTTGTGTACTACTTTGTACAGACTGTAGCATCATGGGACCGTGAATAAGACTAGACTGTCTGGATCCTTGTGCATCATAAAAATATATTATTACATGTCAAGTGACAATGCCACTTTCTCCTCTTGCTTTTTGCAAAGATACATTCTGTGTCCTCAAAGCTGCTTCAGAAATCATAAGGGTATACATTTTTGTAGGAAAAAAATGAGGCAGTACTGGGATTTCCTCTTTGAGATTTTAGAGGAGTATTTCATTCAGTGTTTGTAGTCTTATAATCTTGATAATGCTTGGCCAAGTTTTTGAAGAACTGATTTTGGTAGAATATGACATTTAAACAAACACAACCCCCACCGTTAGCCTGTCTGTTCTTTCTTCAGAATACAAGTAGAATTCCTTTGGGGGGGGGGATGATCATTACGATTCAGATATTTTTAGTTTATCTCTAGATGCCTCCCAAATGGTGCTGAACTTCTAACCCTGAGCTTAAAATTTCTTTGTCATTTTTATACATGGAATTACGAGGGTGAATGCACACTTTCTCATCCTGTCTCCATTGTGGCTGCCCTAGGCCCCTGCAGTTGGGTGTAGTTGTGTTTATCAGAAGAAAATAGATGCACTCCTTTGATTAGCTTCATCTGAGGGGTTCCTGATATTTAATGATGCTGTGGGTTGTTTGTCTTCTCTCCCTTCCAATAGCAAAGAGATTTCCGCTGCCATTATCAGCCACAGTAAGTTTTCAGCACACTTCAGCATTTCTCGTGTGCAAAGGCCACAGCTGTAGCTAAACAATGTGGTTGTTGTAATCCAATAATAAGAGTCCTAAATATAACAATAATTACAACCCCTTACATTGAGAACAATATTGATAATCAGGGATACTAATCCTTGAATTTCATAGAAATAGAGCTTGACACTGGTTGTTGCAGTGTTATCCACATTTTAAGATTTCAAATACTTTGCAAAACCTGTATGTGCTTGTGTAAAGATTTGGCTTTGCTTTACAGATGGGCATAATGGAAACAAAAAGCACCCAGAGAAATGAGTGATTACATTTATCAACAGCTAAACAGAACACTTTGGATATTCTTGTAATTAACAAGTCTAACTGGCCATAATAAGTCCTGATTATAAGTAGTTTAACAGCAAGGACTGATTTTATTGAAAATTTGTCCTATTAGACACTGCACCCAGTTCAGTCTTGTGTATCTTTAAAATATGCTTGTAGTTAGTCTATATGTACACTTTTTGTCTCTCCTCCTCCCTTTTTAAATTTCATTTTCTTTTAAAAAAAAACTCCCTTAAAAGTTGGTCAGTGTGAAAGGCTTTGTAAAAGAGAGCTGTTGAGCCATGTAGGATTCACTTAGTCTTGATGTTTCTGCAATTTTCTGATGAACAAAATTGCCACTTATTGCCAACACGGTCATGTAATGAATATATCCAGGTCTCATAAGAGTTCATGATCATGCAAAGAGAGTGTATCTGTAGGCACAGAAACAGCAGACACTTCAAACTTAGATTCCTCAAACAGGATTTGATCTTTAATTACAGAATTAGTAGTGACCTGGGACTTCTTCCACCCCAAACTTATGTTTCAACCCACCGCTGTTGCAAATACACTCTTTTACTCCCAAGTTCTTGGGATAATGCCATCTCTTTGTTCGCTGGTGGCTTTCCTTTGGCTGACCACAGGCCCTTCTCCTGGCAAGGACCTTGAAAAGAACAGAGCAACATGCAAGGTCTAACATTTGCCTCTATTTCAATTCTTCATTTTGCCCATCTCTTCAGGAGCCCAGTGTGATACCTTCCTTATTTACCGCACTGCTGTACACAGTACCTCTGATCTAGTAGCCAGGGTCTTGACACTTATAATACCTTCAGGAGAGGCTGAATTTGGATTACGTTGCTGCTTCTCGTGTTCACATCTTCAGTCTCATGAGTTCTTGGTTCTACAACATGGTTTTCTGCATATAGGAGTATATATCCAGTGCATATAAAGTGGGGTTTTTAATGTGTTGTGTTTCTCTTTCATCGTCTAAAAATGTAGTTTTTAGTTACTAGTACCTTTCAGCTACTGTTTTCATAGATTCATAGAATCATTAAGGTTGGAAAAGACCCTTAAGATCATTGAGTCCAACCGCTAACCTATCGCTGCCAAGTCCACCACTAAACCATATCCTCAAGCACCACAGCTACCCTTCTTTTAAATACCTCCAGGGATGGAGACTCCACCACCTCCCTGGGCAGCCTGTTCCAATGCCTGACAACCCTTTCGGTGAAGAATTTTTTCCTAATATCCAACCTAAACTTCCCCTGATGCAGCTTGAGGCCATTTCCTCTTGTCCTATCGCTTGTTACTAGGGAGAAGAGACCGACCCTGCCTCGCTACAACCTCCTTTCAGGTAGTTGCAGAGAGTGATAAGGTCTCCCCTCAGCCTCCTCTTCTCCAGACTAAACAACCCCAGTTCCCTCAGCCGCTCCTCGTAAGACTTGTTCTCTAGACCCTTCACCAACTTCGTTGCCCTTCTCTGGACACGCTCCAGCACCTCAATGTCCTTCTTGCAGTGAGGGGCCCAAAACTGCACACAGTATTTGAGGTGCTGCCTCACCAGTGCTGAGCACAGGGGCACGATCACCTCCCTGCTCCTGCTGGCCACACTATTCCTGATACAAGCCAGGATGCTGTTGGCCTTCTTGGCCACCTGGGCACACTGCTGGCTCCTGTTCAGCCGGCTGCCAGCCAACACCCCCAGGTCCTTTTCCTCCAGGCAGCTCTCCAGCCACTCCTCCCCAAGCCTGTAGTGTTGCATGGGGTTGTTGTGACCCAAGTGCAGGACCCGGCACTTGGCCTTGTTGAATCTCAAACCGTTGGCTCCAGCCCAGTGATCCAGCCTGTCCAGGTCCTTCCTGCCCTCCAGCAGATTAACACTTCCACGCAGCTTGGTGTTGAAAATTCCTAGAGAAAAATACATCTACCCTAAACTGCACATGGAAAACACTTAATCTTATCCTGTAGTCTATGAATATGCATGTTATGCTTGAAGGAATAATTATTTGGATCTTCTCAGTCATTTTTATTGTTTGCTTTTAATGCTTTTGGAATTTTCTTTGACTCAGATATATACAGAGAAGGAGGAGAGGGAGTGAGTGAGAAAGAATAATTCTACAGAGTGAAGGACAACTACGTTTTGTGGTTAGAGGCCTTTTGCCTGAAATTGTATATAACCAGTGCACAAAGTAATGGTCCCGCTCATTTGCAAATGCCTCTTGTTGTGGTTTAGCCCCAGTCAGCAACCGAGCACCACACAGCTGCTCGCTCACTCCCCCCACCGCTGTTGGATGGGGGAGAGAATCGGAAGAGCAAAAGTAAGAAAACTCATGGGGTGAGGTAAGAACAGTTTAATAATTAAAATAAAACAGTAATAGTAGAAGTAGTATTAGTAGTAATAATGATAACAACAATAATAATACTATAATGAAAAGGAAAATAACGAGAGAGAGAGAGAGAGAGAGAGAGAGGCCAAACCCGGGGAAAAACCCAAGTGATGCAGCCACTCACCACCTGCTGAACAATGCTGCCAGTCCCTGAGCTGCAATTGCTGCTTCCCCTGGCCAACACCCCCTGTCATATGGTATGGAATATCCCTTTGGCCTGTTTGGATCAGCTGTTCCGGCTGTGTCCCCTGCCCTCCTGGCTTCTTGTGCACCCGGCAGAGCACGGGGAGCTGGAAAAGTCCTTGACGAGTGTAAGCACTACGTAGCAACAACTAAAACATCAGTGTGTTATCAACATTATTCTCATCCTAAATCCAAACCCCAGCACTGTACCAGGTACTAGGAAGAAAATGAGCTCTATCCCAGCTGAGACCATGACACTGCTGTAATCCAGGCATTTGGCGATTCTTTTTTTCATTAATTCTGCACACATTCATTAATCTGGGGCCTGCAATTAATTTTTTCCCCAGTTTTAAATATATTGTAATTTTTTCCTAATCTGTAATGAAAGCTGCTTCTGGTGTTTCTTTTGCTATCCTATTTGCAGCGCTCCTCTGGGATGGGGCGTTACTTTTTTGCGGCCGTCCTGTCCACAGTAGGCATTTGCCATCTATGTCACTTAAAACATTCTGTTCTTTGCTCTGTCTTTTGGCACTGATAACTGTGACATCTGTTTGTCACATATGAAGCCCAGGAGGTGCTGAAGACCCTGAAGCAGTGAGCATCCCTTACGTGGGCAGTGGAGAATTATCCTTGCCTCTCAGGTAGGGAAGCGGCTGGCTTGGCTTGCTCCTGATTTCTGTGTTGACATTCAGACCGAGGGACGTGGAGAGTTTCCAAATGCCCATCTGCCACGTAGAGACTGTGGGGAAACGTGGCCTTTCCTGTTCTCCCTTCTCATTCTTCTAGCGAGGAAATATGAATGTGTACCCCAAACAGGAGCTGCTGTGGCGGGGAGAGTTGCCTGCTCTGGGCTGCCTGCAGTGTCTGCCCAGGAGCAGCTCTCTGGTTGAGTTGGAAGAGAGGGAGAAGTGTTCTAGTTGGTTGTCTTGCTCTTTGACATAAGCAAAGCTTGTATTCTTGTATAATTAAAGTGAATAGGCTAGTAGCCTACAGGCTCTGGATTAATAAAGCCTAGGTGCAAACGCGTACATCATAGCACAATGTTTTAACTTACCAGGAACTCAGCTGAATATTCAAGTTTGAAACATATGTAGGCTCATGTGCAGTTTCAAAGGTCCTTAAGAGTAGTTGGCTTAAATTTAATGCATATTTAATGGTGAGCAAGGGGGAAACAACTGTGATTTTTTTCTGAATATTTAATGTTTTAGTGGTCCCTTCCATCCTTCCATGATGCTGGTTTAGGTAAAAATGTTGCAAATGATAGTTTACAATCTGAAAAGGCATTGGATAGTGCCACATAAATGCCCAGCTTATATTAAAGTCTAGTTAAAAAATTTTGTAGTGACTTGCTAAATTCCGTACCATGACCTATTGCCTGAATTTGTATTTGTTAAGGTGTAAAATTAATGGAATTCAGGTACTGATTCATACTCTTGATGTTCAAATTGAAAGATGAATTTGTTTGCCTTTTATTTAAAGAAAAAGAAAAGCCCCAAATCTGTCATTTGTTTTTTAAGAAACCTATGTGTCTTTCCCTTCCACACAAAATTTTCTGTGTATTGTCTGTATGTTACTGCTTTTCAGTAAATGCTGGGTTTACAGAACAAGGACTTGCCAGGGGAAGTTGTCAGTTTGCATCTTCATTCTGATTTACCAGGGAGCATAAAAATATACTTCCTTGTCAAGGGTTCAGGTATGATAGTTAAACCTGTAATACTCATCATCTTTCCCTTAACCCCAGACTGAAAAGAAGGCTGATAAGGACACAAGCTCTGTTGTTTTCACTGTAGTTTTCCAATCTTAAGAAAAAATTCTTTTGCTACCAATTTGGGGAAGAATATTCTACCTAGTTGTCACTATTTTTAGAACTGTATCTTCTTACATATATCTGAGCAGCTGATTACAAATTTAATTCAGATCTAGCCATAGAAAAAGTCTACTCTAATACTTTTTTAGTCTCTTAGAGATGGGAGGAAAGACTGAACTGCTTGCAGAGGAGGAGCAGACTGTGGGATCAGAACCTGAGTATATATTTCATGGAGAAGGTCATCTGACTTTGAATTACAACAGATGTGCATTACCTGTTCTGACACTGAATTACAGGGCGGTTTGTTGGTTTGCTTGTTTCAAAAGATAACCTGTTACGTACTTCAAAATAAGACAATACCTCAGAGAGATCATGAAATGTGCAGTTGTATTATTAGTTAGGAAATTGCAAGAGTGGAAGATTTCCCTGGAGGGTGGCACTGCATCTTGCAATCTTATTCCAGAAAAGTCATATCAGTAAAAAAAATGAAATTAAACATTTCTTGTTCAGTTTCTACTGTGCTGTTGTAATAAAAGGAATTCATTGCATAGAAATCAGCCCAATTTTGCATCAGTGAGCCATTAAAAATTGTTACTGATTTGATGAATTCTGACTTGGCCACACAAGGTAGAACTCAATGATGGAATAGGGGGAAAAAACAGCTCCAGTATATTCTACTTGCAAAAGAAACTTCTAGAAAAATTTTTCTTACTGTTAAAAGCACTGACTTTTCTGAGCAGTTTCTTTTGGAGGAGCTTTCTTTGCTTTTGCTGTTGTTTTTTATTTGTTTAGTTCCACAGATGAGGTTGAGCTTGCTTTAAACTTAATGAAGAGAGATGCTTCTTTTCTGTTAATGCACAGAATAGTCCATCTGTGTACCTAACACCTCAGGGGCATGCCAGCTGACAAAGATGTGCAATGTATTAACATCTTAAAGGCCCCAGACAAACTGGCCAGGTAATGAGTGTAGAGTAGGATTTGGACAGCATTGCCAGACTCCATGGTTGATAAACTCAGGTGGAAAGCACGTGGGCCAGGGGAGTGCTTCTTGAGTAGTTAGCATTCTTGGAGGTTTATGTTATTCCTGGAACACAAGGTGAGGAATTTTTCAAGAAAAACAACAAAAAAAGTTACTTTATATAGTGTTTCCTTTAAAGAGTAGGTCTAAAAGGAAAAGTAGTACCATCATACAGTTTTACTTTAAATTCTCTTATTGGAATATCTATGCTTTTACATATACTCAAAAAATCTTGGGGTTATTTTGGGTGAGGAGCAGAGCTGTTGAATATGAGACTGTTAACTCGTGTATTGGCATCACAAAACTTGTTTGATATACTATGAGGCCCTATGCCTCCAGAATATAAAAACAAACCTGATTTTTGGACAGGGCCACTGTTCCTGAAATACCCAGGACTGCTATATGCTTGGCAACCTTAACAGCATCCATGGCCAGGAACAGGGAATAGTACATCAGATGGAGTTATTTGTTGGGATTCCTGTGGTACGTGGGTTGTGTGACATCCTCTGATATGAGGGCATCTGGGGGTAGAAGCAGAGCAGACCTTGACAGCTAGAAAAATTTCTTACTACATTGAAGTTGGGTGGATGCTGGTCTTGCAGGAATATCATAAAAGATAGTGCTCGTAAGAAAGCTGTGCTTTCTCTGTTAGCTTCCAGGGTGTCTCTGTGGACCCCAGGTAGCTGATGCTTCTTTGGTATATCTTGTCCTGTCCCAAGTTAAATGACGTTATCAGCCAGGAACGCCTGTTCCCTGCAGCTCCCATCCTGTTGATCTGAAAACAGCGGCGGCTGGCCGGCTGCTGGCAAACAAGGCTGTCTGCTGGGGCTCTGGGGATAAAAGGTGTGGGTGAGGAATGCTAGTAGCCTTTCTGCATTGTTATTATTTCCTATCTGTGCACAGTTTTGTTTACAAAAAGAATTGCTGCTCTTTAATTAAGAAATAGAATGGCAGAAATAAATTACTTCAAAAGAATGTTCTGTTTAGGGACTGAGGGGAAGTAATGGTGGCAAGCTATTCTGAAAATGTCACACAATCTACGGTTAAATTATTTTGTTCTTTCCTGGCTGTAGTTTTTACGAAATTGATGAGTCAAGCAATTGTCAGTAATATTTTTGTTGTCTTAAAATTTTTTCTTACCCTACATGAACTACATGCATCTGTCTAGATTACATCTGAATGACAAAAATACATAGAGGGCAGGAAAAGGAAGAGTAGTGGCTTTATTTAGAATTAACTGTCAATAAGTGTTTATTAAATGCATCTGTCATGACTTACTCTGGATTTGTGTTGCTAGTCTCTTAGCTGGGAATTCATTTTTTGATACCTGATGACGCTGAATATTTTAATGTTGTTATTCAGCAGTCTATGTAAACGGTGTGGGACTAAAGTTCAGAAATGTCAGAAGTACTTACTGCCTTCTTTTTTTGTCATTTAGCAAAAGCATATCTATGTCCTATTTTTAATACATTTTTAGATGAAGTGTTTATGTATTGTCAAGAATATTCATTTTCTTTCAAAAAATAAATGCCATTATACATGGCACTGTGCTTGAAAATCAGTTCATGCAATTAATATATCAGATGGAAAACTTGGCCTAAGAAGGGCTTTGGGAGAAAATACTTACGAATATGAATAAATCAAGAAGGCTCATGTCAGATAATTCAGGATAATGGTATCGTGTGTGTGTGTGAACAAGTAAAGTGGATTTAAGAAGATGCGAGAAAAATTATTTCCTTTTGCAACCTAAATTTAAATGTCTGAATGAGTTCTTATAGCACTGGGACTTGGTAAATGGCCTTACTTTCAGGTGTCAGGCAGAGAAGAGTACCTGATTTTTATTGCTGCTTGTGCATTTGCTAGTAATGATGAGCATTGCCTAGCATGTAAGAGAGGCGGCAGCATTTGGGTGAACTGAGGGCTCCCATTGAAATGCCTTGGGAATAGGCAGGACTCGTGCTCTTTGACATATTCTGAAGCAATGGTGTCTAAGAAAGAGGGAAATTAAGATCTTGCGTGTATTGTGTTGTTTTACAGTGAAACATTACTTTTGATTAACAAACAGTTCTGAGGCCAAAGGCAGAGTATTAATTATATAAGTACAAAGGGAAAAAGTATCAAAAATCCAGTGGGGCACCCCACAAAGCAGCAGCCTGAGTTGTTTTGACCTCAGTGAGTGTTCCTGTCTTCTTTTTCATGCATATGTGTGACAACCAAGTCATTTTATGGACCAGTCTTGGTGGTTCTGATAATTCAGGTTTTCCCTGCTGTAGGGGAATAAACTTAGGAGAATAAAAGCTTTAGTAGAACGTTGCTCTTAGTTAAAGTTTAACCATTTGTATTTTCTTTGTTGGAGAATTAGGGAACAATTTTTAGCTCCTCACAAGCCTGGGCAAGCACATCTGAGAACCAGGCTATGCGGCAAGATGCAATACATGATCAGTCCTGGGTCACCATTTTTGTTCTCTGTTAATATGTTGTAATCAAGTATATTTGAGCAACTGTTTGATTAGAAAGGGAAATGAATGGAAGGCATAGCTCCAAATGCTTGTTTAACCTAGACCTTTAAGTGGCTTTGTTTGGGAGGCAGGAAATCAGGTGCCAGGCTCTGGAAGGTTGTAGTCGGAGGCTGCTGGAATTGGGGACCTGCTCCCGTGTCTTGGGCCTGGAGTGTTTGGTTTACAGTGTGTTTGTGTGTGGTTTAGTTTTGGTGTGTGAATTCTAGAAGTTAAAGCCATGTGAAGATTGTGCTGGTGCGTGGGAGCAGGGACAGAGTGTGGGTGACACTCGCCCAAGGGCTGAGCCAGGAATGGCAGGCTGGCCTGGTACTGGGGCATCCCTGCCTGCAGTACCAACATATTCCTCATGTGAGTGTCTTCGGAGGTGTGGTTACACCCTAAAAGGGGTGAATGAGAAGCTGGGGCTCTTATGAGACAACTGGAGCTCAGCAGTCAGATCAATCTTTTCTCCTCCATGTATCTTCAGAGTTTTCAGGCATTTTGATTAGCGAGTAAAATGTTCTCACTTCCTTGCAACCTAATGAGCAGATGTCCTCTCAATGTTAGGGATTGTTTGAAGACAACCATCAGAAAGGTGGTATCTCTCAAGAAGCAGCTAAATTAATGCATTCAGGTTTTTGTCAAATCCTGCTACTTGGTAGCAGTCACGTTGATCCATCAGAATGTATTCAGACACAAATTTCAGATGGACCACCAAATACCCGAGTCTTCCTTATCCCCTTGGCACAAGGATACATCCGCTGCAGAGCTTCCTTGTACTGGTCTGGTACTCTTGGGCAAAGATTGATGGGGAAGAGATGCACGATGGATTATCTCACGTTCTGCAGTGCTCTTTGCTCCAGGCAAAACCGTGTAGTCAGCTACATGTCATTAAACTGATAATCAAACTGAATAGCTAGAGTAGGTGTGGCCGCTAAAGCAGGACCTGGTCTTGTACAACCCTGCACTCATCCATGTCCTGAGCAAATATTTTGCGTGCACTCCTATGATCTTTTTTGGCACAACAGGCCTGTTTCTGCTCCCCGATTACACTGTTCTGGGGAGTGCACCCAGGTCTTGATTTTAATGGCTTTTCATGCTCAGTAAGCATCTGTGTGCTCTTAGTGACTCCATACAGTTTGTAAACTGTGGTACGTTGAGCTGGATCTGCTGCTGCAGTTGGGACCCAGCATTTGCAGTGCTGCCACCTTTCTTGTTCTCTAGAGCTCTTTGGAGCTAGTTTTAGGGGTTGGCATGATCTGTGAACTTTCAGGTGACTCAGGAGCATACGAATGGTCTTGGAGTCGGAAAGATGCAATGATGTGGCACTACTATTTTTTGTGTCACTGCATGGGGCACTGTAGTCAAGTGCCCCATGAAGAGATGGATTCCTAGCTGAGGGCATCTCCAGCAGACCCTTTTTGTCATGCGACATACCATGGCAGAGGTACGCTGGGAGCAAGTTTAAGAGGCACTGATAGCTCCTGGATGTATGGTGTTAAGCATATTCACACTCTCATTGTTCCCTTAGAATTTGGCTCTGGTGCATATGCTTTCCCTTGTTTCCAGTCTCTTACAGCGCTGTAATAATTAACAGCGTCTGTTGATATGCTGTACCTAGGGTAGGATGCAAGTCTTACTCTCTTCCATTGTTCCCTCTTCTCTCCCCTCCCAGGTGTAATGGAGGCATTGCTAACATACCTGTTACTAGGGGCTGCCAGGTAGGCATTCATAACTCAGTATACTACAGGAATTCAGGGCTCTGTTCAGGGTTCAGGAGAGTTTAGTATTGTCCACGGGTTGAAAAGCCATGGCTGCCATAGCTCTCCAAATCTTAAGATTTCTGGGTAGCATTACATTTTTTGTAATGTTGAAATACTTAAAGAAAGGGCAAGTATTCTCCGTTGGCTTGGTTTTTGGTTCCAGCCCATTTTTACTCCTTATGGCAGTACAAAATATTGCTAACTTTTGCCTTCCCTTCTTCCGTCCTGTTTCTGCAGGTCTTGATGATTGCCTGCAGCAATATATAAAGAACTTTGAGAGAGAGAAGATTAGTGGTGACCAGCTACTACGCATTACTCATCAAGAACTGGAAGATCTTGGAGTCACACGAATTGGCCATCAGGAACTTATCTTGGAAGCAGTAGACTTGCTCTGTGCACTGGTAAACTTCTTGGGGCAAAACAGGGAGGGGAGTGAACAGTGTTTGCATATTCAGTTTGTGTGTTTGGATTTCTAGTCCTAAAGACTATCTAAGTAGTTCAAGAAACTCCTGACATGTAATGTATGAACAATTTAGCATTTTAAACCAGAGGCAAGATAAAGAGCATTATCTACTGATAGGATGGAGCTTGTTAAATAAATTGGTATCAGAGATTTAAGGCTTGCATATCTGTCTTTGTAGAAGAAAAGTTTATCTGAAATCACAAAAGAACTAGGCTGGGTTTGGTTTGGAATGTGAAACAGTTACATATGTGAATGCAGTAATTGAGTGCTGGTTGCCCTTTACAAACAAAATGCCCTGCTATTAACCATGTCATTTTTCACTGCTCCTTTCATGCAAATTATGTTTTAGATGATTATTCGAGCTTGCTGAAACATAGCTGCTTATATTTCAGAGTGGAAAGGATTAAATACTGAAATAATTATCGTATGTGTAAATAATGCATACATCTTTGATGGAGCACAGAGAGGATTTTGGTAATGGTCTTTTCAGTCACGTCGCGTCATGCGTTACTGGGATTATCCCCTCGGTGAGGTGTATGGCGCTGACTTCACCCTTCTTACAAACTTTTTTGTGTGCCTGTAAAGACTAGTGATAGATTGGGCACACTGTCTGCATTCTCCACTGTAGAAAGGATTGTGAACAGCTCTGCTAAGATGTACTTGTCTGCCTAAAGTGGTGTTTTGTGGATTTTTAATGCCTACTACTTTTCCAAGCCTCAGAAGCAGCTTTAAGAAAGCTGAATCCCAGTAGAGGCAATCAAAGATGGTAGGCTGAAGGGCTCTTGAGAAGGGCTTGTGGATTCTCAGTGTGCAGCAGCTTTTCTGAATATCCTGTCCTTGGATCTTTGGGAGATAAATGTGAGGGATAATGAAGAGAGCGAGCTAAAAAAAACCCAAAATGCAAAAGAAAAAGTAAAAAAGGGGGAGAAAAGCTTTTCTATACGGGAGGACATTAGGTTTTAAACACATCTTAGACTCTTTTCTTTGGAGTAGCATTTCTAATAACATTGCAAAGTGGCTCAGTGCAATAACTTAACTCATTTGTTTTTTAAATAATGGAAAGGATGCTGTCCTGAAAAAAATGCTACTGATATAGAAGGGAACATAAAGAGAGTTATTCACAAAGTACTTTTTATCATCAGGCAGTGCAAAAGGAAACAAGAAAGTAAATATTTTAATTAACTGATGCAAAAATTAAGTTATGGTGAACACTGATGACCATTCTTCCCAGGCACAGAGAGACAGATTGTGGCTCTTTCAAAAATAACCTCTTTTAACAGAAAAAAGACTTGTTTATTAGCTGTAATTTCTTTTTTTCCTGGGTATGTAATTACAGATGTTATCTTTAGACAAACAAACACAACTTGTCTTTGTAGCTCCCTTATCTTAGGCAAAAGTGTATGGACCTAAGTTGCATATAAAATAAGGAGTTTGTACCGAAGGCTAACACCGCATCCTTAATTCATGCAGCAAGTCTCTGCCCTCCTGGTCCTTGTTGCACATACAGTGTTGTTTGCTTTTCTGAGTTTGTCTTAAGGAAAACTTCATCTCTGAAGCATAACAGCATGTGTTCAGATCACAGCTTCTAATTTAAGCTAAGGTTTTTGCAGTCTCACAATTGGCTCCTGATGGCTCCTCAGGGATAAAAGATGTGATTGTTTTATTGATTTTAGTGGACTTAATTTGAATTTATTGTTCACCAATCAGATAAACCTCTTAGGAAATTTAATTCAGAGACAATCCTTTTGGCTCTACTGATCCTATACTTACAGGCTTTCCTTTTTTTATTGCATCAGTAAGTATCTGACCTCGTTAGTGCTTGCCCATTTTTCTGATTAGCCCCTAATGTCGACTGTATTGTTCAGGAGAACTTTAAGCCTACGACTCTTCAATGTAGGGTAACTGCTAGTGCAGGTAGTCACTGTCCAAGGTTTTTATAATGAAAATTATCTGATAATTTTTTCTGTTTCACTGGTTCATGACAGAATTTGGCGTGAGTTACAAGTGTATGATCCAACTGAGTTAAGATCTGTTTGGATGCTGGAGATGATGGGTGGCATGATGGGGTAGGAACAGTAATGTTAATTTTGCCTTGCAAGCATAATCTCTGATTTATTTTGAACTGATTATTAAAAGACAAAAGGATTGTCACTTCTGATACTCCTCGCCATTCTCTCCAAGTTAGTGAGTGATCACCTACGCAGTTTTTGGCATTGACAATTGAAGGGACAGGACCACCTCCCACTGTTCATTCCTGCTCCCACTCTGCAGGGGAGATTTTCCGAAACAGAGTTGCCATCAACAAGGAAAGCTTCTGCAATGTTGATGGCTGATGTGTTTTAAGAGCTGCTTTCTTCCTGCCCCCTTCCCAGCATTTTTTCAGGGCAAACTTTTACTCAGAGTTTCTGCCCGGTCAGCTGTGGATATGGCAAGTGGAAAACCAGCTGCTTGTGTTGCATGCCTGTAGTTCACGGGGCAACATTTTCTTGGAGGAAACCAGAGGGCCTGAACAAGCATATTTGGCTGCTGTGGAGAGAGCATGGGACCTCCTTAATCCAGGTAGAGCCTACAGAACAGCGCTAAATAGACAAACTGCTTGCCACAATAATAGTTGGGAACCAGTTATGATTGATAGCACTATTTAAAGGATATTCTTTATTGATTTTTGACAGAAGGTGGGTGGGTGGCTATGGTCTCTCACAGTATTTCCCTCCTGTCATAAGCACTAGCAACAAATGGATCTTCCAGTGTTCATTAGCTCATCAGAGAACAAATGGTGGCCTTTGCCACCCATCTTAGTAGAGCCTTTCTTGGCTGCCAGCCTGCCATACTGTGCTCTTGACAGGAGAGCAAGCATCCTGGGGGTGAGATTCACAGGTTTTCTTTTCCTGTGGTGCTTCAGAGAAGGAGGAATAAAGATTTTGCCCAGCTGTTACTGCTGTTACAGGTCACGCTCGCTGATAATGGTGGGGGCGTACATACCACATGCCATCACTGAAGCTGAACGTGCTCCAGCAGAGAGCAGGCAATGTAACTAATGTGGTTTGTTGTCTTCCCTCTCTTCTTCAGTCTGTGAAGGTGGGAACATGTTCGATAGATTATCTTGCCTCAGTGCAGTTTTGTGTTTTATAAAATCCGTATGTCAGAAAGGGCAAGGTAAATGAAATGTTCTCTGTGCTTAAAAGAAAGAAGTAGTGAGGTCTGTGATGGTATCTCATTGCTGCTAGAAGTTGTTGCATGGTTTTCAATCAGTCTTTCAGAAACCTCCATGACAGCTATATGCCTGTAGAGTTGTTCTATTTCCAGCAAGGCAAATCTCTTGACCTTCCCTTTCTGTTCAAACTGGGCCATAAAACCTAGATCACACTGATGGCACCAACAGGTAGATTCCTGCTTGATGTGGACGTGCATGTTTATTCATATTGACAAAATCTCAAAAAATAATTGACATCTCAAAACAGGTTGACAAAGGGTAAACTAGGAAGGTGCGTGTCCAGCTCTAGAGATACAGGAGAAACTGCGCTGAGTTATGTACGGTGGTATTTTTTCTCCAGTCTACTGCCATGTAATAAAACATAAGCTTGTTCATCAGTTATAAAAATTACCACCCAGATCTAGCCTGAACATGATCCTTTTCAGTATGTATGTGGTGGTGAAGCTAGTCTCAGACTGCTTTACATTTCATCATTAAAAAAACAACAGTGTAACAGACCTTCATCCACACATAAAGTGTGATGAGCCTTGTTTCTCTGATGGTTGCTTGAAGAACAGGATGTGACTGAACAGTGCCAACAGAAAGTAAATTGAGGAAAAGTGGAGGCGATGCCTCTGAAAAGAGAAATGCATACTGAAGAACAGATTACTTAGATAATGCCATCAGATCACTGTATCAGTCTTCATGTTTGGAGTGCACCTGGAGGTCTTGTAGCTCCTGAGGTACCTAACTGTGCTGCAGACAGTGAAGAAATGCATGCAATTCTTATTCCATCATCTGTTTGTCAGGAGATAGAGTTTAATTTATCAAAACTGGGTATGACCATATTTTGCGCAGTGTCCATGGGCTCTTAAATTTTTTGTTTCCTTGGTATCATATTTTTCCCAGAAAATGCTACCCTTTGCCTTGCTGCCTGGAGAAAGGCTGAAGACTGTCTAGCCAAAGGTTTCTTTTTCCATCTTTAAGAAAGTGATCTAGTTTGCCTGACATATCACCACGATGCCATGTTACATGAGGATTTTTTTTTTGCTTTTCTAAAATATCATGTATATTTTGTTTGAATGAAGATTAAATTAGTTTTGTTTGAAACTGAACATTTTCAAATATTTTTTAAAAGGAGACCTTAAAGTGGGAAATATTTTGTTCTGGGAAGATAAGAATATTTAGAAATCTTTGCAAATAACTTTTGGATGCTTTAAAGTTTTCCTTAACCAAAGAACTTAGTAAAGTCCCCGTGAATTTGAAAAATACTTCTTCAGGGAATCTGTATTCATGAGAATACAGTTTAAAACCCAAAACACAACAGTTTTTGCTTTGTACAGCGTACTGTTTTCAGTACTGGTTTCGTACTAGTTACTTAAATCTGCTATGGCTGCACGAGAATTTTAATAAACACTGTCTATTTGAATCTGTAAAGCTAGAAGATTGCAGCAGATGAAGCAGCATTATTATTTGGCAGAGAAAACATTGGTGTGCACTAACAGCATGAAATTACTTATAATTTACCACTAACACAAAACATTTATATGCAAATGAATGTAAAAAATAGACCTGCTTTACCCATGGATGATTTGATTCCTCTTAAGAATTATGCCTTTTTTCTTAATTTCATCTTCTTGACGTTTCTCACACAAAAATCCTTTCCTTTGCCCTTATCACTAGTCAGGTCTTAAAAACTACTTTTGTCAGTTATATTCAATATTAGACTTAATCACTGTAGTGCTAAATGAGGAAGACTTCATTTTGGAAAGGAGGTTTGTATGTACTGAAGTTGGGATTTATTGTTAATATTCTGCATGCTCATAGCAGAAAAGTTACTTAACCTTTTTACTATCGCCCTTTGGAAGTTAAAGGTCTGCCTATACACCATCTGCCTCCCTGTCTTCAGCCTGAGCTAACTTAACTGCAAAGAAGAAAAGCCTGAAGTCCATCACCAGATCAATAAAGCTAAGGAGTTAAAGGATTTCTGGTAGCTTATATAGATCATGTTGAAAATGTTTTGGTTTTGTTAGTAGATCTTTTATACAGAACTGCAGTAAACCCTGGGGTATGCCAAAGGCAATAATTATGTCTATATGCAAAGGGTGAGTGTCCTTTCTGCTGCCTTCCTCAAGAATCAGTTCTGGATCCTAGATACTTTTTTTTAGTTGCTTTTTTCTTTGGGCTATTTGGAGTTTTGGGCAAGTGCGAAATATATGCCCTGGTTCTTAGAGTCATAGCGTGGTTTGGGTCAGAAGGGATCTTTAAAAATACAACCTCCTAGTTAAAAGCAGACTGGATAAAAAGGGCTGTTATAGTGTAAAATGTTTAAAAAGGTAGTGTGTTCATAACAACCTACTTTCTTTCTGGTTTCTTTTTTTTTTTTTAAACTGCTGATTAGCCGTTTAAGACTTTGTGAAATGCATGTAACTGAATATGTAGCTGGTAGTTTGAGTTCTGGAGAAATAAGAGCACTTGGCTGGCTAGGGACAAAATTACATGAGAAAGTTGAAAAACAAAAAAAATAATGAGCACTTGGTCTTGCAGAAACTGCTTATTGAAAAAGAGTAAGAAGAAGTTATATAATTGCTCTATTAGTGCTACAAAGCATAACCAGGGCTTGGCTTTTTGATCTGTTGCTTGACTGTGCTGTGGAAAAAGAAGGGCATTTTTCAGGAAAGGGGATGATGATTATGAATCTTTCCTGGGTTCTGCAGGTCTATTAGTATCATGCACCTGAGTTTTTTTCTGACTGCTAACATATAGGACAAATATTTATACTCTCTGAAACCATTTGCCTTTTAATCAGTATACGTTTAAGAATTGCAGTAAATGCTGTCATTTGAGCTATCTGTTTTTTCTTCCTTATCTACTTATTCTGTGTTTATGAAACACATGTGTAAGGTTCATGTGTTGTGCACTTCTAAATTACCCCATATGTCAGTGCTATTTGAAGGAGAGATAACCTTAGTGTTGGCATTTTGTGATGCTGGAGGAAGGGTCGTTAGAAATATATGTTGTAGGCAGATCTGATGAGGTATAAAGTTACATAAGGCACCTTCCATATGACAAGCTGTGTTCTCAGTCGCTTGCAACTTTGGGCTGGTAAGCTATCTGCCTCATACTTTGTGGGATGTGTTCAGCCAAGTGTTTTGGAGAATGAGATTCAGATGCATTTTGTTCATTTTTAAAAACAACTTCAGAGGCAAAGGTTGGAATTTTTCTTGGCAAATTTTTGGCCACCCCAGATTTTGAGGCCTGGTTTTCAAATGGCTGCCAGGTGCCATGGTATCCATGTGATGTTATTTTGATTATTGATTTAAAAATTTCCCCAGGCTTCTGGAGAACTGAGGACTCTATGAACTTTACTGTTTCCAGGTTGCTTGTTTAAAAGCAATAAATATTACCTACAGAAATGATGCTCAAGATGGAAGATGAAAGCACTGAAAAATAGTGAGGAGCAGAATTAAGCTTGCCTGAGTTTATCTTAAGTCCATTTCTTAGCTGTCATGTGTGCTACCCTTACCTAAAATTCCCGCATTCAGTCTGTGAATAAGTGGAAAAAGACTTTTTAAAAAGTTGTGTTAGAGAGGAAACTTACAATTTCATCCTTGTGATTGCTATCTGTATACTGAGAGACATCAAGTGTAACTAAGAAGTTACATTTCTTTACACATAATTTATTATAATCTGCATGTAACTTATTGCACATTACAGCTATCTAGACTATAATATTAGTCTTTTCAAAAGGTTGCCATTTTTTCCTTCTTTAAAAAATAACGTTTGTGTGTGGTGACAAATATTTGCCAAAGAAAAACAAACTTTTTCCTTCTGTAGTTTATACAGTCTGCTTGCCTTCTCCAGAGGGGCAGCAGAAATCAATCGATGTAAGCATTGCTATCTGCTCTGCCTGCTTAGAGAAACTCTTTTTATTTGCCTTTTGCTCCAAGCACCAGTGTTACAGTAGTATCTTCAGTTCCCATCTTGTGTCTCTTCAGTAAGAGTTAGCACTGGTTGCCACATGCCTTTCTCTCTGCACAGCTTGCAGCAGCTTTCTGGGCTGAAAAAGGAGAAACAATTATTTAGGGAGGTAGGCAGAGGGGCCATATGCTCATTTCTCTGTCTTGGATTATTTGTAGGAGTCAAACGATGTCCTTGAATTTAATGTGGCCTTTGTGCTTGGAGATGTAGAGGCATTTGTGGTTGCATAAAAGTTGTGATCGAGACATCTGTTCTAAGGGATTTCTGGATTTTTTACTAGGACTGTGGCTACATCTGTGTTGCATATAGTGGTGTGTTTAGGTTTGGATGGCTTTTGGTACCTGAGCTTGGATTTTTTAGTAAGCTGAGATGTCTTTGCCCTTGCAATGAGCAGCATAAAAATGCTGTAAACCAAAGGTCTCAGCAGCTTCTAGACACCCTGCCTGAGCCAGCAGAGATAGTTAGCACTACATGAGTTAGGAACGCTTTATTTTTTAACCTGAGCTAGCAGTGTGAAGTGTGCTTCCCTGCCAGCAAGTGTTAAGCGAATTTAACACAGGAAAGAGTTGAAATGAGCTCTGATTTTTTTTTTTTTTAATTGGGGGTGGGAGGGCAGAATTGACAGCTAATGAACATTAATCAAACTCATGCAAAAAAAGTTTGCTTTACATGCAAATTTTTGTTACCAAACTCTCTTCCTGCCCTGTGGTGCTGGTGCAAGGATGGGCTGGCAGAGGGACTAGGCTCCCCTCAACAAAAAGAAAAAAAAAAAAAAAGCAAACCTCATCAGTGGTGATTAGAGCGGCTGCTTGTCAGCATGTGAAGAAAAGGCCTACAATTCATCACTCACACTGTCAT
Organism: Phalacrocorax aristotelis; assembly: GCF_949628215.1. NCBI lineage: Eukaryota > Metazoa > Chordata > Aves > Suliformes > Phalacrocoracidae > Phalacrocorax > Phalacrocorax aristotelis. The sequence goes on from NC_134276.1 coordinate 87,422,030, forward strand.
GTGAAGCCACAGAAAAGTAATTAGCAGGTACAATGTCTATTAATAGCTCCCACCACCTTTAGTTCGAACACCTGCTGACAAGCTATTACTCTGTGTAGCTTAGCTTCATCAAGTTCTTGTTTTGTGATTGCCAGAAGAGACTCCATTAGAGACGTTCCTGTTGAGGCGGGGTGTCTCTGAAGAGTCGCTTGCTCTGTGGCCTCTTGTTGAGAAAGCGGATGCTTAGACTTGCTTAGCTTCTTGTAATCTCTACAAGCATGCAGAGATTTCTTGGTGGTTCTTTCAGCAAATGTAAATTTATTTTGGCTAATGAAAGCATAACTTGTGTTAGTGCTGGCTAAATGCAGAGAAGGGGAAAACAAAGAATTGTCTCCTTTGCCTGCAATTATCTTCTTACGTTGCTTGAAAATAAATGCAGTGTATTTCTAAGAAAACTGTGTTGTTAATAGTATATTGTCACATATAAAGTATGATTAAAGTTGGCAGTTATTATTTGAGCAAGCTTTTTTCCAATATTAGAACATGCAACTCTCTGTTCATTTTGTAATGTGGGCCAGAAATATTAGCGATAAACAAAGTGGGGGTTTTGTTAGCTTGGCTGCTGTTTTAGGATCCTTCTACTTGAAGGCTTCAATAAACACAGCTGCGCAAGAATCTATTCTGCCTGAAATTTATCTCTTCGTTTTCCATTTCTGGCTATATGTCTCTCATATTACAGGTGGAGGCTTTACCGAAATCAGTGCCATTCCTCATAAGACTGGATTTTATGTGTAGCTTAGGCATTAAATTTGTCCCTTGGGTTTTTTTATGTTCAAGAAAACACACACAGTTGATGAATATGTATGGAAATAGACTTTGTATCTGTTAACGTTGTCTCTTCCTTTCCACATATCTGACAGTGAGAAAAGACATCTGAAAAAGAGTACGTCTGTAGGTGTCCATCACTTGAAATATTAACAAGAGGCCACCAAGCTTTTATAGGAGCTGATTCTCTAAAGAAACACATGCACCCTATTTTCCTGTCGTAAACTTTTTATTAACTTTTTGCTTAGTCTGTGGTGTTCAGTATCGCAGGTGTTGGCTCAGCCTGGGGTGGATGGGCAGCAGCCATGCGGGGCAGGGAGTCAGGGCTCTTCCCTGGGTCAGGCGCAAAGCGCAAGTGGCATGTTGAAGTGCTGGTGAACCACAAGGCTGAGGGGGGCTGGGAGTGGCGGTGTGGTGACCGCTGAGGAAACTCACATTTACCTCGTGGGGTTTGAAGGCAAGCACGGTATTTGGATAATTACACTCAGCTTCTTAGTAACAGCCCCCTGAATTAAGAAGTTCAACATTTCAGTGTGTCCAAAATAAGGAAACCCCAGAGGAGCCCTGTGGCCAGCCTGCGGTTTCTGGTCGCTACCCCCATGTTTGGGGAGGCGAGTGCTGTGCTGCGCGAGTGTTGTGGGGCTTGCTTGTGGTGGGGTTTCGGTTTGACTGATCTCTGAGACATTTTGTGTGATGTACCTATCATCCAGAATATCTTTCATTTGTTTCTTACCCCGTTAATTTTGACAAAATGAGCTAGATGCTCGAGAAGCAGGATGAAATAAGAATGAGCCTGGGTTTTTTTTTTCCCCAACTTGTTCCTACTGAGTCCTTGATCTCCATCGTGCTCTTTCAGCCACAACAACCGCAGAAAACGGCAGCAAAAACAAATTTATTTTTATCTGATGTTTATCTCTTTAATTTGGACTGATTTAATAAGTTATTAGTTATGAGCCATTTAGCTGCATAATAAAGTATGTTTTACTTTTCCATCCTAATTTTTTGTTTTCATCTTGTAATTTTTTATTTATATCCTAACTCTATCTGTTGTATAATTGCTATTGAATACTTATACGGTGGAAAAGTCACTGCCCAAACACACAATTTGTCTATTTGGGAACTGAATGTGGTGGCAGACGACGGTGCCTACACAGAAACTGTGCAGTTGAGAAACATGCCCGCAAAGCCTTCCTTGCCCAGAATAAGGATGCTCTCTGAAATTACAGTAGAGATTTTTAAACTGCAACCTCAGCGTGTGGCCACTTGCCCCTTAAGCCGAGTCCCAAAGTGCATCTTCTGCTGCGGAAAGATGGCTGTTGTTCTAGTGGCTCCCTCACGAAGTGTGTTTGCTTTGCAAGCACAAAAAGGGTCTGGCTGGGAGATGGAAGACAAGCTGTGTGCTAAAGTCTTTCCATGCAACAATCATCTCCCATTTGCTTGTGAGTGGCCATTGTGGGAGGGCTGGGGACTGGGGACCCACTGGAGCTGGCTTTAGTGTAATCTTCATGTATAATTAAAGTCCCTGTATAATTAAAGAGGAGATTAAGTTCATTTAGTATATGGTTTGGATTAGGAGCATGACAACTGCTGTAAGTAATGATCTTCACCTCCCCCCGCCCCATTTCTTATAGAAAAAAGACTAAGGTAAATAAGCTTCATCAGTCTTAAATTAACATTGGCAAATACATCCCTACTTCTGTCTCTTCTCCTTATGGACAGATTAGCGTGAGGACCAAACTGGGGGGCCTGGTGTGTGAGCTGGTGAGGATAGGGGGTGGTTAGGAAGTGCATTTTTCTGCATGCAGCTGAGGAGCTTTCTGCATTCTACTTCATCATCATTTCTGGTAGGAAATGGTCCACCTTCAATAGTAAGTGGCTCTTTCTATCGTCAACTGTACAAGTTGTGAGCATCCTCTGTTATAACCATGTGATGTGGTTAAGGTGAGGAGAACCTTCAGAAGTCTCATCTTTGTCTTACAGGAATAACAAACTCAAGCCTATGCGACTGCTTATTCCTTTACAAAGGCAAAAGAAGGTCTCTTTTGAAATAACTATTATTCTTTGCATTTGTGAAAAAACCAAATCTATTCTAGAAATAACAAATCACTGATGGTACTATATTATATTGTAATTGAACACTAAATTAGGGCATTCTCTAGTGTTGTTTCAGCAACATTTGTGTATTTGAAGGAATTTCAAGTGCTATTTATTAATATTTCTACATAATTATTTCTGTCTCTGCTGCACAGCTAAGGAACATAATTTAAATCTAAGAGATTGACTCTTAAATGGAAGCAAAGTTTACAGCTTGACTTTAAAAGGGCAACACAGACATTGTGCAGACTGCCAATGTGTCTGTGATTCTGGGGGTCCTTTACTACTTAGAAGAATAAAAAGAAGGAAATGCACGTGCTTCCTTCACTGAAATCAGCAAAAGCAATTTGGTGTCACACTGTCCATACTGCATACTTCTGCTAGTTGCAAGCCCTCTTGCTTAATATGATCTTAGGAATTGGTGTGAGTACGGGCACAGGAGTCTGGACCATAACCATCATATCTACTGAGAGAACCATCAGATTACTGAGAGTGATGCACTGCCTTGAAAATCAATCTTCCAGACTAGTTTTTTTTCTTCATTTTGAGGTGTTCTTCTCAGTTCACTTAAAACCAGCTAAGAGATCACTCATAATTTTGCTCTTCTTTTGTTCTATTTTTATGCCCTTTAGAAGCAGAACATGCCATACATTTAAAAACTAATGAGTGGGTGTATTTCTACTTTAATTATTAGGAATAGTTAAGTTTTGAAGCAGAAGAGCAGTCTTGCTGTTTTCGGTACTTCATGTTCAGCTGCAAAGCTAACTTTCTTCTCTTTGTCTTTTTTTTCAATGCAGAACTATGGTTTGGAAACAGAAAATCTAAAAACCCTTTCTCACAAACTGAATGCCTCTGCCAAAAATCTGCAGAACTTCATCACTGGGAGGAGGAGGAGTGGTCACTATGATGGAAGGACCAGCCGCAAGTTACCAAATGATTTTCTGACATCAGTAGTGGATCTGATTGGAGCAGCTAAAAGTCTGCTGGCTTGGTTGGACAGGTAAAATCTCCCAAATGTGTCACAGGTAACCAGATCATGCACATGCACAAACCCCAACCTCTTTACAAAGCGTAATGTAGACATTGAAATAGAAGCAGAATTAATTTACAAATTCTGAGAGGATGTTTGTAGCAATTTTTTCTTGTTAAGTCAGCATGCAATTCAGATGGCATTGCAGTACAATCTTTCTAAATGCACTGCAACCCTACACATATCTGGTAATAAAATATAGCAACAGGATGACATCAGTAAGTTATATATGTATTTTGTTATTAATATAGAATACCACTTTGACCTGCATAGCTCAGATTCATTGCTCTGATAGTATGAAATCCACAAAACTGTTATCATACTTTTCATTATATAGGTATCAATATATACTTCCAGTGTGTGTGTATGTGTAAACATGCATATAGCATTTCAGGTTTTTTAAATGGCAGTGAAATACATCTTGAAACTGTAGATGCAATTCGAACTGTCTGATACTTTCACCTCTATTACCTAGGAAGGATGTGGGACCAGAACTAAAGCGGTCTCGTTTAGCATATCTGTAGCAATATTTTTCTAATGATAACAAGAGTAATATGCAGGTATTTAAGATGATCATTGAAACTCCTGAAGTGGTTAAAATTAGCATATCTGTATGTCTTTATAAAATGCATCACAGGACATTTTTATCTGTGAAAATAAAATGCGTATCTTGACTTAAAGGTGTATCTTGCTTTGTATCCATCAGCAGAAGTTTCGTTCAGAGTATTATCTCTGTGTAATTCTTAAAATCTGACAGAATCGCTTGGATTTACTGCTGTGGGCTTTGTTGTGTTTCATTTTCCTGAGGAAAACTGGCTTCTGGCCCATAAATGGTTTCCATATGAAAGGTTTAGGTGAGGCATGAGTCTTTTCCATTTCTTAAGCTGAATTGCCAACTCTTTCTTTTGTTCAATAGACTGCAGATACCACTGCATCTTCTTTTCTCCTCCCTTTCTAGCCTTTCCTGAAGTTTCAGAACCAGAGTAACTAAAGTTGTGCTCCTAAATTTCTTTTTAGATGTTTACATTGGATGCACAGAGAAACAGTACAATCTCATGGAAAGAGTTTAGTATTGAGACATGAAAAATTTGGAATATATTTTTAGCTGTACCTCTAGCTTGTTGTTACTTGGAAGACCTATAGGCTTCACTTTTTCTCCCTGCAAATAATTTTTGGCAGAGAACAGCCTATCATTCTGGGTTTTTAAACAGAAGGAACAGTAAAAAACCATGTTCTTTTTGCATAGGCAGATCAGTGTTTGCCATTTCTTTCTATTTAGAAAGAACCTTAATTGTTTTTTTATTGGATTTGTAGCTAATGGGTACTGTTCGTTACAAAGTTGAGATTTATTGTTTTTTGCATAAAATAGTCTGGCATTAAAAATTAAACTTTCGCATATATATACACGTTTAACACATTGAAAAACAATGTAATTTTAGCATCTTAATATGAATTTAGTAGTTGAACTACTAAAGAAGAAAGTAGTTGTTGATGCTAGGACACATCTGCATCTGAGCGCTAACGTGTCACTGTAGTACTGTGCACTGTGCTCAGATTGTGCACTTTTAGTATTAAAAGACAAATCCAGTCTGTAAAATTTGTTTGTAGCTCAGAAGTATGTTGAGAATTACCTCTTAGTAAAATTATGGTTATAAAGGCAGCTATATTGTGTTTGTCAGAGATAATTCTGTTGGCAGGTTTTGTTGTTGGTAGGGGAAGATCTCTAAAATAATTTCTAAAACTATGCATATCAGTTCTACTCCCAGTAAAATGCAAAATTACTTTTGCATTTATCTGAAATGATAGCTGATCAGACCCAGGACTTTCAAGAAGTTGAAAATGAGGGCAGCCATGGTGGTAGCCCACTTTTATCAATGATGTCTTTACTATCCAAATAATGCTTTCTAGAAGTGATATTTCATCCAGATTTCTGGGAAAGTCCTTTTGAAGATCTGTGTAGCTTAAACACCTGGTTCTGGCAAATGCTTTCTGTAACATATTAAGACTTTCTGATTTATGAGGCTGTGGGTATTTCAGTTAGGTTTGTTCCTCCTTTTTTCTGAAGCCCCAAATTAGGATGAAGGCAGGACAATGACTGCATTTTTCTCAGGAAGTGGGAATATCTGGAGGTCAATAGGGTTCTGCTTATTATATTCCTTCTAAGAAGCTATTGGGGCCACTAGGGGGAGATAGAAAGATTTTTAAAATAACGTATTTAAAGTCAGGAACATGGAAATAATTTTATTCTGCACAGCTGTTCTATTAAATCTGGGCCCCAAATTTTAAATTTTTGGTTGGTTTCTAACACCAGTTCCATTTCTGGGGTGTGAGAGAGGGGGGAGCAAACCTTTAGGAGGACTAAAGTAGCTATTAGGGTTATCCATTCCATTGTAACAGTGATACTAGGCTGCCCCTATGCAGTGTTTTTCGGGTCATGTCTGGAAAAAGCAGCTAGCAGCAGCTCCAACTTGCATAGAAATGCAGTGAAATGGTTTTTATGTGTAGGGAATGGTGATGACTCCATATGACTTGTGCTTCACTTGCTGCTGTAGTGAACTGTCTCTTTATGATGTTTCTGCAGGACACTTACTATCTATAAGGACCTTGTTAGGCCAGGCACAATTTTGCGATTTGCTGAGTTACTTTCACTGTGGCTTTTGTGGTGCCACTGTGCAGGACCAATCCAAGAACGCTCTTTGTTCCAGGTCTCTGCCTGGAGTAGTCCTACTTCCAGACATATGTCAGGGATTGAGCTTTACTGAAAACTAGGGTAACTTTTATTGCCAGGCTTTAAAAGTCTACTGGTTTAGTTTCATTTAGGAACTGGAAAACTTAGTAGAGAATTCTAGCTGTTTTCAAAAGAGGCTGGCTGATGATTTTGAGGAGTGTGAAATAGCGCTCTGATAATGTCCTGTAAAGAAACTGTCATCACACTAATAGGTTATGGCCTTAAACTTTTCAGAATAATTTTAACTTTCTGTTACCTTTTCAGCCCACAAAATCTATCTTCTCTTCCAGAGGACTTAAAAAAATGTTTTAGCTTAATAATGTTTTATTTTATACTCTTTCCCTAATCTTCAAATTTTTCCAAGCCAATTTGCTGGTTAGATTGGTGCTTCCCTGAATAACTATTAAGAGTCTTTTGTGGAAGTATGGTGCATTTCCACTTGACGATTAACTTTGCTCTTAGGCTGATAGAAAACCACACTTTAGGCTACAGCTACACAAACTATTTATCTGGTATTCAAAGCAACTTGGCATCAAAATGTCTCCAGTAATACTTCTCAAGAATTAGAGAATCATATATACAGTCATTCAGGTGTTTTAGACTTCCAGTTAGATCATTGGTGTTCTTTTCAGTCTTTACTCCTGTAATTCATGAAAGTTGTATTCTTTGGAGCAGTAATATATACCTTCTTTCTGAATCGTCCTTCGTTTCTGATGTGTCAGGTTCCTAGAGATTCTCATGCCTATTATAGGGCTGACACACTCTGTCCTACTGAGGAAACCTCAGTGCTTTCTGCGCAATGTGTTTCCTTTGCTGAGATTAGGTATAGCAGTTCTGATAAATGTATTTCTCAAGGTTTCTTTTGAATTACAGTGAAAACACACACAACCTTTGGGCAACTCATTTTATGCAAATTTATTTTTTGGTATCAAAGCAGGAGGGAGATAAATACTATGAAGTGGCACTCTGGTCAAGCAAGGAAAACTCTCTGCTTTATATTCCTGACCACAAAGTATGCTACAGTCTGGAAGCCAAGTGGCAAATGTAATGAGTACAGATCTCCATCTATTTTTGGGTTTTTTTTTTTAGTACAGTGTTCAAAAATACAAAATAAGTAGTCAAAGATCTAGGAAAACTGGAATGCTGACAATCAAAAAAAAACGTAGTTGAAAGACAAACTGATTAGTTAAAGAAAATGTTTAGAATGAATGAAGAAAAAACACAATTGAAAAATGGGTGCAGCTGATCTAAAAATAAAAATTGAGGTAAAAAGTGTTATGTCCCTCAAGGTAAACATAAGGTATAACAGAGAATTTTTTAAAATCTGTGATTAAAGTAGGATCCACAACAGGAATACATTGCAATTTTGTGGCACTAAGGTATCTCTAACCTCATAAAAGTATTTTTTAAATTTCTGTACAGTAGTATGTCCAGTAGTATCTGCACATTTAGTTGAAATTGAAATTAGACATAATTATTTCCTTTAATCCAGATAAGGTTTTGTTCTTACAGCACGTATTTACAGTCCACCTGAAAACCACTTTGTAAAATTATTGCTTTGTGTGTTGATGTGTCTGTGTTTGCTGCCTCTCTGAGATTTCTGAATATACATCATTTGTTCATGACTTTCTTGCTCTAAAATCACCTTGAACTCATGGAGGATTTTGAGAACGAAACTACCTTTTTCGTCTTTAACAGAACAATGTTAGGATTTTACCGTGTTACTTGCATCTTCAGTGGCACCAGTGAAAACTTCCTAATTTTTGTCCAGAGGCAAACAGGAACTGAAAAGCAGTGATATCACAGGGATCCCAGAAAATTCTTCTGAGCTTATAACTAACTTTCTCTTTGGTTAGGACACAGCCAGCAATTATACTCTACTCATATCTCATTCCTTTTTTACTAATTTGCTACTACCTATTGGTTGTACTGCTGAAATTGTGATGACTCCTGAGTGAAGGGTGCTCAGGTTCATCCAACGTTTTTTCTTCCAGAACTTACCAAACCACCTGACAGACAGGCAGAAGGTTGTATTTTCATCGGAAGTTGGCACAATGTTGAGTGTTGAGTTTGTCACCTGATGAGTCAGAGGCTGCTGCAAAGTGAAGGCAGCCTTAAGAGCAAAAGCATCTTTTACACATCCTTTAAGCACCACATTTCTCCCCTTCAAGTCCAAAACATTTTTCTTTCACGGGACATCTAGATTTAACAGGTAGAGGAAGGATCCTGAGGGAACCTGACCTGGGGTGACATTTGGTGGCAGCTGCATGAGCTCTGTCTCTTCCCATCTTGTCTCCTTGCTCTGCCAGCACACAGCTTGTTTGCATCCCTGCTTCTGCTGGTGCCATCTTCCACATTGCTCTTGGTTTGATATGTTGTCTTCATTCACCTCCACCGCACTTCTGGCTTCTTCGCCAACCAAACACCCTGGAAATCTGTATTTCCTGCTGACTGCGCTACTCAAGAAAAAATTCTTAGTTGTGCTTCTGGGCTTTCTGCTCCTGCCTACTCTGCAGGGTCATGTTATCTGAAGCAAGGACCCCACGTACCATATATCTTGTGCAGCATCAGAAGAATGTTTTGGATCTTAGAAGATAGTAACAATATCTGTATAAACTATAAATGCAGACTTAGAGACTAGGAGTGAGGAAGGGATGGTTGTTCTTAGGGCTTTAATTGAGTCTTCATTAAAGGTGCAACTAAGATAATATGGTAGTTTATTTTTCAATTAAGAATTTAAGAAACTATAATCAACTTCCCATGAGATAACTACTACAACATTTTGTGTCTGCTGTTGTGTCACAAATTTTAATGGCTGTGAATTAGGCTTTGTGAGGGAACACTGGATTTTTTTTAGTGTACTGTTTGACTCAGCCATCTGTGTGGGCAGTGATTCAATATGTCTTTCACAGCAGCTCTCCTGTATCCCTTGTTCTCACCCTAGCATTATCCCCCTTTTGGAAATAAAAATCTTAAACTGCTGCTGGAGATTATGCTGAAGTCTAAGTAGTAGGAACAAAGAGATCTTGTAGAGATAGATTTTCTATTCCAGACTTTCAGTGCTGTGGCCAGAGAAAAGCTAGCAGGCTGACAAATGTGTGCCAGTCTGATTAATTTACCACTGCTGTCTGGATATATGATACATTAACAAAATGGAACAAGGAGATGAACAAACATCTACCCCCTCCCCCGAAATTGTTGGTTATATAAAAGATATGGGTCAAATTGCTGACAGCAGTAACAAAATGTAAAATTTTAGAGTAAAAGGCCTTCCTGGCAAGTCTAGGTCTGCTTTTAGGGCCATTCACAGAGTGGTGGGGTGTAATTCTTTGACTTTTAAGCCCAGGTGGGCAAGTCATTTTGGCATGGGCTTAAACGTGCTAATATACTGCAAAGTAGTTATATGTGTAAATAAAACCTATTAAGTAAGGCTAAAATCTGTGCTTAAAGTTAAAGGCATTTGAATGATTCAATGGTTAAGTCTGGACAGCCTCACTGTGGGCTGTGTAAATTGTTTTGGTGATGCTCTGTTGTCTACAGAGACGTGCAGCCTGCAATGATGTAAACACTCATTTTTATGTATGAACAATTCTAGGTGTTCAGCTTCAGCGCAGCCTTTAAACCTGTTTTGTATGAAAGCACTGTGGTAGCAGAATGCATTCCCCACTCAAAAATGGATCTCCCTCTTTTCACCATGGTGACATATACAATGCATACATTTTCTTCCACTGTAGGTGAAACGTGTTCAGCTGGATTTCTTTGTCTCATTGTTTTCAGTGAATGAACCTTGGTGATGTTTATGGTGTGACTATTTTGTAGTTTTAAGTAAAGAGGAATATTCTTTGGGAAAATTATGCTTGAATGTTTGCAAGCCTGTAAGTTCTTACTTACAAAGAAAGTGTTATTTGTTTAGTCTCCTTTATAAGAGACTTCATGCAGTCCTGTTAGATGTGCTTGGTTATTGCTTGTCCTGACAGGGTAAATCTGGTTTGCACACAAGATGGTGGGGTGGTGGGGGTGGTGGTAACAAATGAAAACCCAAACAAAAAGAAACCAAAGAGTTTAGCAATTCTTTACTCACCACACAAATAATTCACTTACTGTCAATTGGTTTTCAGTCTTAAACCTGTGAATCTAATGTTTCCCTTATGCGTTTCCCTTTATGCTTGTTTGAATGGTATGCCAAATCTGTCAGTAAGTGCTGTCTAAGAACGCTATGGTACTTACCCGTATTGTGCTACTGGAACAGCTGTAAATGTTTAACAGAGCACTCATTTAAAGAATTCCTTTATCCAGTGTGAATTTTACTGCATTCCTCCCTGCTTCTACATAAAGCAGTTCCATTAGAAATACAAATAAAATGTTTGTTTCATTAAAGCCTAAAACTATGAATCCTAGATGGACTTGGGACAAAAATATATGCAACAATATTGTACATTCAGATTTTTATTAGAGCTTAATGTGTGACCTTTGGAGACTGAGTTATATTACTGATTTTGTTACCTCTGTCTTTAAAAGATTTTGGACTATTACGTTTAATCAAACTGCTATGAGGATGTTTTCACTTGTTAGGATGCTAAAATAAGTATGATAGTGGTTTTAAACTCCTCACAATGTCTATCATTATGAAATAGCTCAGTATTACAACTAGTGGTGAAATATGATTAACTTTTATTTTGGGGCAATGCTTTTGCTAACAGCAGTCTGTATTTGTCCAAATTGCAACCTTTTAAAGTAAAATAGTTATTTCTATGGATAATTTTCCCCTAAGTAAACATTATATGAAGAAGGCAGATGAGGAGGGTAAAGCATATGAGACCGAAAATGTTGATGATGTAGAAATAACAAGCGTATGCATCGCCTTCACAATATACATCTTTATTTAATTGTTTGGGAAGGGTTTTCCTTCATGTGCAGAGCTGTGAGTATGAATAGCTGTTGAACCACATTATTTCTTAATTCTGTGAGGGAATTAGCTGTGCTATATCGATGTAGCTGGTTTTCCTACGGATCCTTCAGGCTGTCTTAATGAATTAATGTTAGATAATTTTTTTTCATTCTGAAAGATGCTGATACTGCTGAAGATTTTAATTAGGTCTCAGTTTCTAAAACTGTATACGTACATGCATGTGTGTTACAGCCTGCATTACACATGTATTAACATATTAATGTTTCAGAGGTGTGTTATTATTTCTCTCAAACACTGGTTTAAAAAACATGAAGAGAACCAGTAGCTCTGTCATGCCTGGTGTTAGAAAAGCCTGATTTCCTGCAGGTTAGGGTCTTGAAGTTGGTTGACTTTAATGTTAAAAAAACCCAAATATGCACCAATTGTAAGGGTGTTTTTCCCCTGCGAATGAGGTATTTAGAAGCTCTTCATCTTGCTGGAATCTGTGGTGTTGAATAAGGTGAAGGCTCACAGTGTCAGTTCACACACTGGAAAAATTCAGAGGCTCCCACTTTTCCAGCTGCATGTACGATCACAAAACATGTATGAACTTAATTATCCTTGAAACCTATCAACCATGCATTCATGAAAGTGGTTTATAAATGGCTAATAGCTTCAAATGTTGGAAAGGAGAAGGTGGGAGAAAAGGTGAGAACAAGGGCAAAAACATCCTGCATGTGTGTGCAGAAGTATTGATGTGATTGCATGAATCTCCTTTCCTTAGAATACGAGGCATAGGAGGGGTAGTCAAAGAATGGAAGAGAGAATCAGACAGAGGTCTGGAAGAGGAAATGAATGGAAAGGGCAGGTGGTCAGGTAGGTGCTCTGTGGAGCTACAAGGGTGTTTTATGTGGGTGTTGCAAAGGAAGAGAATCACAGGGAGGTTTTGAAGGAAGAACAAATGAATTACAAGAGAAAGTGAATAAAAAAAGTTCCATGAATAGGGAAACGTATGTGGAAAAAGGTCTTGGAAATGGCTGAGAGAAAGGTGAGACAATGGGATGCTGAGGTCCATGTCACAGCAGGAAGTGGGGCAACATATGGCCCCAGTCCCAGGCAGTTCTTTTGTTCTTGTTTAACTTAAAAAGACTGAATTGGACAGCACAGGGCTGGAAACTGCAGTTGTTCTCAAGGGTACCTGAGACTTAAAGGTCCAAGGGACTGGGAAAGATGTGACTTTGAAAGAAAAGAGTAGAAATTGGAAGTTGTTAGAAATGGCTCAGCCAAGTCGAGGAAATATTTTTTTAAAAGGAGAGCAGTGATCAAATTAAACAAGGAATTCCTTTTGCTTGGTGTGTTGCTGATGCCTTGAGTAGGAAAGTGTTTTAGCAGCCAGTTGAAAAGTCATAGTGTATGCAGGCTTTATTTGCATTTATACATATTGTTTCATCTGCTTTAACTCAATGCTATTGTCCTGTATTGAAAGTACAAACAGTGGATATATTATTAATGAAGAGGTTTTTTTGTCAAATTGGTGTTTTATACTGTCATTTATGAAATCAAATCAGGGATCCTGCAGTGAAGTTTCTGTTGACATTTTGGTTGAAACTGCTGGCATGTTGTTATACTAAGTCTTGCTGGACTTTCACTGTTGAAATTGAGCCTTGGGATGTAATACCAAAATACATTTCCTTTGGTAGTAAATATTTAAAGAGGCTTTTGTCCTTACTATTTCCCCAGCTGCTTATGCAGTAGTGGCTGTATAGTTGTGCATGCAGATTGCCCCTGGGGAAGTGCTCTGAACTGGGGAAGGGGAGGAAAGGGAATTTCAATTTTACTGGTCCAATTTGCAGCAATACGCCAGAGAGGCATCACAGAAACTGATATGAGGGAGTTGGTTTATAAGCTACAGAGACCTACAGAGGAGGCAGCTCAAGGACTCCTTATGTTTTCTGCAGGAGCCAAGTCCATATAACATGGACCTTTCTTCTTATCCTTCCAAGTTGTGAAGCACTTTTCAAAATATTGCATATTAGTTACTGAGTGAGTAGTCTCCCTCCTGCTGGCACCCTTGCTGCCTGCTTCACATGCCGTTTTCAGTAAATCTTCGCTGTGTAAACCTCAATGTAACGAAAATGAGTAATGTCTCGGTCCCTTTGCGTGTTCTTTAATGTCAACAAAGTTTATTTGGGGCATTTCTAATCATCTTCACTAAGAGCAATGACGGTAAAAATGTCATTATTTTCCTCATGAACCATGAAACCAAACTAAATTGTAAAAGTATGAGGGAAGATGATGCGGTATTACAAGTCAAAGCCTACCATGCGATTTTGTTTAGAGAAATGCTGGAGGCTTTGAAATGTCAAATAGATTCCAGTTGTGTAATTTGAGGATCAAATTGTATTAACATCCATACTTAAAGTAAAATAATACCATTTGCTGTCTTGATTCCATTCATCTTCAATAAAAGTGAGTTCATAAATGAACATGACCTTTTTAAATGAAGGTTTCAGGTGGATTTCAGAACCTCACCAGTTACAGTTTTTAAAGGAAAAATATCAGTGGTTTTGTACATCTTGGCTAATGTACTTTTAAAAACCAAATTATAGTTCATAACCAAGCAGTTCAGTTACCTTTTATCCTTTAATATGCTCACATGTCTCCTGAACTTCAGTGATACTCTGTGCGTGTGTCTGTGGGCAGGCCTGCTGTAATGTGTACCTACTGTACAGTTGCCATATACTGCATAAAACTTGGGCTTTGAAGTGGGATTATATGTCTATGTCAAATAGCTTTTGCAAGGCACCTTTTGGAACTTACCCACGTGCTGTCTACTAAGTCCTCATTCTCTTGCTGCTTTTATGTTTCTTAAACTCTGCCTAAGTTCTAATTTCTGTACTTTTATTTTAAAAAGAATGTACTGCTGTATGAGGTATTACATCAAGTTAAAGCTGCTAAACTTGAGTATGCACCTCAAAGTTCATTCTGTCTTATGAAACAGGGCTGGATTGGGAGCCCCGGAGAAGAAAGAGGGCATTAGAAGAAGCAGGCAGAGATTGAGAAGTTCACATGGGTTTATTAAGGGACAGTTCCAAATCTGCCTGCACTAAAATTTCAGTAGTACTGCATATGGAGAAGAAATTTAGAAACCTATTAAGAACCAGTAGAACTATATTTGTAGTTATCATTTGGACGTGCTTATAGCAGAGTTTTTTGTACTGGAAACTTGTCTTTAGGGTTAAATGAGGAAGGCATAATACCAACCAGCACTGTAAGACTCTTAAAAGTGTATAGGAATATGTATGCTCTAAGATGTGATGGAAGAAGGCAGCTGGGGAGGGGACTCGTCACCCAGCTTAATTTAAAGGCAACCACACCAGAAGTATTGTTTAGAGATCTTGGCACATGGCATGATCTGTTGTTAATTTATTCAGACATTACAATCCTTGTGGTTCTTTGCCACCTTTTTTTGTTTTTAATGTTTGAAGCAGGTATATTGGGAAATGCTATCTTTGCGATGCTAATAATGCCCATAAAAACCTCATTTGCAACACTGATGAAGTCAAAATCTTGACTCCTTTTGGAGAAAATACCAGCCCTGCCTAGTGTTTGGCTACTTATTGAATACGGAAGATAGGCCAAGTTGAGTTAATAATTTAACACAGACTTCTAGTATAAAAATCAGATGACTGCCAGCCTCACTAACCAAATATATTTTAGCAGTGCCTCTAGAAAGCAATCAAGCTTCTAGGTAGGTGAGCATTTTAAATGTTCTAACATGAAGTTTTAAGGTGTAGGATACATGTAGGTGATGTCTCTAAATGCTGGATTGCACTATTCATTTCATTAAGCACTTCTGATTGTAGCACAGTGGGGGGGGATTTTAGATTGTGCCTCCAGTTTAGTCTTTGCAGCGGCTTCTGAGCAATGATGCACCTCTGGCTCTAAACGCTATTCTCCCCTTTGGATAAAGGTTTTACTTCTGAGTCCCTCCAGTACTTTTACCAGATATTAGACCAGGTCCCAGGAATCCCAATGAATCAGCCAAGTGGTTTTCTCATCTGATTCACATCTGGACAGCATTCGTATCACAGGTGGAAGCAGTGCCTCTGGTTGCCTCTATGAAGGTATTCCCAAGCAAATGCAGAAGGCAAGGTGGGCTTTTTCTGAGGGCGTAAAGCCAGTCCAGAAGTAAACTGGAGGGCTGTGAGAAACAATGCTTTTTTAAGTAGAATTTCTTAAAGAGGAACTTAAATACTGCAAAAACAAGGAGAGGTGAACATTTTCCATGGATAATGAATGTATCCTGTGTTTTACAATTTTAGTAGTACATTTTGGGTATTCTGTGTGATTTTAATATCTCTAGAAACAATGTCTATTAAGTGCATTGTACACCAGTGAAACAAGTGGATATATGCTAGTGCTATTCAACATTTTTTTCTTCTTCCTTTTTTTTAGATCACCTTTTGCTGCTGTCACAGATTACTCAGTAACAAGAAATAATGTCATACAGCTCTGTCTGGAACTAACAACAATAGTACAACAGGTATGAGACCATCTGCTTAGCAATTTATTTTTTCCAAAATTCTAAATGGCCATTACCTTCTTCGCACAATTTTGTATTAATCTGTCTATGTAATTGTCTAACAAAAATAAGGGAATACTAGTAGTTAGTAAATGCTTTATAGAAATTCTGCTTCCTTGTTTTATAATACTAGTTTGGGTTGCACTTTGTATATACCTCTGCATATCTCAGTAGTGAGATTCATCTTGGGTTCTCTAGTCTAATATCATCACTGTAAATTTATGAAAGCTACTTGATATTTTGCATACTTAGTTTCTTGTATCTTGTCTTTAATTTTTAATTAACTATCTGGTTCAAAAAGTCTGTATGTGTTGGCCTTCAGTCATCTGCTCTTTCATACAATTCATATTATCTAGATGCCTGTTAAGATGACACATGTCCCCGTGAGGCTAGAATATTTTGTATACACTTTTGTACATCCCACCCTCAAGAAATCCAGAAGTAGGTACTGAGAAGCACTTGCTTGTCAGGCTTAATTTGGGACTGCAATCTAGAGAACCTTCCCCACTCTTCTGTTGCTTCTCTGTGTGTGCTTTAGGTATATCCCTATCTTTGCCCGTTGTTCTGCTGAATCAGTAAAAGTCTCATTCACTGCAAGTTCAAACTAATGTTGATACCAATTTCTGTAGAAATCACCTGGCAAGTTAAACTAGTTCTGTTCAGTTGAGCATCATCATTCACCCTGATGCATATATGTCTGAGACCAGTCTGCTACTGGTGACTGTGAAGGGCCTTGTCGCCATTTTATACCATCAGTTGACCATGTGGTGCAGCAGTGCCCATCATGTGGAGGGAATAGGGTCCAAAGGGGGCTGCCCGGTGGCTCAGCAACAGCAGAGGGAAGGGATCACTGTTGCCAGGCAGAAGTTTGAGGGAGTGCTTGCCCTCGGGAAGGTGGAGTGGAGAAAATGGGAGAGAGTAGGCTAGGTAGGAGCACTGAGGAGACTTTTTCTGGTTTTAAGAAGCATCACTCCAAACTGAGCAAAGCTAAATTTCTGTGGCTTCTTGGCATGACTGTGTATGATGATACTCTCCCTTTTATAAAAGAAATGTGTTTTTCTCTGACCCTTTCATAAATGTGTGCAACACAGACAATTAGTTGGGTTTGCCTCCCACCTGAGTTGGAGAAGAGCAGTATTGCTAGTCCTGTGTGTTCAAGCTTGGGAAACAAAAGTTTCTCAATTTTTTAGGTTATTACTGTTATTTATAATAATTTTCCCTCAATTATGTGTGGGGTTTTTGATGTGGAAATGGAGCATGGGCTGTTCCCTTCCCAAAGGCCACATAGCAAGGGTGCCTGTTTGCTTCCCAGGCCCGAGGGCCAAGGGGTGCCCCACTAGTCCTGTCCTTCAGCTGCCCTGTGCTTCCCACTGAGTGTCTTGCCATCACCCTGCCTCAAACTGGGGTGGAGGTGCCAGCGGTGGTGGCTGTGGAAGAGGAGCCCAGGCCTTCATTTCCTTAGCGTCCTTTTGCACAATGCGTGTTTTTCATCTGTTGTCCTGTGGCTTGCTGTGCTCTTGGTGAGCTGTGAGAAGGGGTCGATAGTCTGGGAAGAGGAGGCATGGAGGGCATCCCTTCCCCTTGGCCAAACGGCTCATTTTCTACAGAAATAGCTGTGCGTCACTGCCTAGGATTTTTAACTGAGGGGAAGATCCACCTGATCCATTTCATGTGTCCACTGTTAGTGAGAAAGTGAGTAAAATATCAACTGCTGCAGTATTTCCCAGGAATTAGCTCAATATCAGTTCATTTTCTTACAAATCCAGCCCTATCCATAATACTGCTAATTCACTATGATATAGGTAAATATTTCTCTATGTATATTTTTCAGTGTGAATGAGGGCAAATGTTAGTATTTAATACCTTTGGAGAAAAACAGTTTTATCTTCACCAAAACTGACATAATTCCCCAATCAGGAAGCAGTTCAATACACGAATCCATACTTTGAAGTCGAAAGGAGCCTTTATGTGCCTAAATTTAAGCATGGTCTGAAATTGAATTTGGCTGTAGTCAGAAGAATGATAATGAAAAATTCCATTACTAGTCCCAAACACATGTGGTTTGATCTCTACTTAAAACAAATGCATTCCAACGTAGCATTTAAAAATGTTTTCACTGAGCTTTTCTTTTATACGATCACTGAACATACTGAAAATCCTCATTGTGCTCTCTTAAGGCTGTAAATGGAATGTTTCAGTATCACCTTATCAGGTGTTTTTTCTGTCTCAGAATCCTTTTGTATGCAAAGTACTTTATAGTACTTCACTAACTTAAAATAATATATAATTTAATTAAAATTTTTTTTTGTGAGACCTACAGAAGGTGATATTACAACTGTTCTTGTAACAGTAGCCAACAATAGATTTTTATAAAGCTTAATGGTTTATTAAAAATATAGAGTCTTTACATTTTCATATATATTTGGCTTTTTTTTTTTAGGACATTCATAATATTTAAAAATAGAACTCCAGTGTTCACCTCAGTAACTGAGCACTGGCAGGATTGAAAAATGCTTTTTTTTGGTACTGTTTAAGTTACAGCCAACCTTCAGATTTATTAACCAAAAATTATTCTTTAGGCAAGATGGAAGGAAAAACCCTAAAATTAAGCTGCCTTGCTTGAATTATTCTGCACGTTTTAAGGCTAATTATAATGTCAGTGTTTCTTCATAGAATTAAGTGTTGTTGGGTTCCCCTCCACCCTGTTATCAGTGCTAAATGGATAATGAAGAAAAAAAATGACAGAATTACTGCTTTCTCTTACAAGTATGAAGCTAAGAAAATCTGTTGAGTGTCTGTGCTTTAACCTTTAAATAATTAGAAAAGTTGGAGTTTTAATATCTACTTAGAGACAGACTTTGGAAGAAAATGCAGATTAGCACATACTTTGTTTTAACCATTTCAATTTCCATGTGTGTTGCGCATTGCCCAGGACCCAGCTAACAGGCCAGTGTGCAGTGGATATTTGCCAGTGGAAGCAGGTCCCTAAGAGCACTGCAAGTTATTATTGTAACCTGCTTTGCATTCGTGCTAATCATCTGCTTCTATGCAGCTGTTTTATTCTGGCTTAGGGATTCTTTTTCTCCCCCTTAGGACCTTAGGATATTGTTTCATAGGCACTTCCTGAAGGTTTTCACTCTTAATACCATCCTCCCTGCTGATGGCTTATTTAATTCAGGGCTTGCATTCTTGTTTCATTTTATAATCAACTCTTCCCTTGCAGCAGAACATTGGAGGTAAAAAAGGACTTAAATAACAAACAAATCCATGAGACTATGATGATTTTTGCTACCATTCCCTTCCACTCTCTGCCTTTCTCTCCTAAACCTGTCTGTCTGCTTGGAGCATCCCCATAGGAATCGGAGGCTGAGCACTGTCTGCTTGCACTGCAACGGGCAAAAAAGGCCCGTTCTTTCTTGATGGGTATTAAAGGTGTTAAAGAGATATTTGTGTACAGGATGGGGAGGAGGTGAGATTATTTTGGGTTGTGTTTTTTT
This sequence comes from Phalacrocorax aristotelis, assembly GCF_949628215.1. Lineage (NCBI taxonomy): Eukaryota > Metazoa > Chordata > Aves > Suliformes > Phalacrocoracidae > Phalacrocorax > Phalacrocorax aristotelis. Next base: position 87,441,656 of record NC_134276.1, read on the forward strand.
ACCTTACCTTACTCATTAATTTAGATTTATGTTTGCAGAATTGTTCCAGTCACCAGTACATATAAGGAAGAACATGAGTAACTCCTTGTCTTTACAGCATTCATGAAAATCTTGCTGTTCACTTAGTTAGTTGGGGTGCTCAGCTTCAGAGTGCCAGGAACTGGTCCTTTTAAGCATGCTGTTTTGTTTTAGAAAGGTAGCAGTAGCTACAATGGTAACTGTAAGGAATAGATGATTTATTGCTTTCTTAGGCAATCTGTAGGCAGCTTTTTTTATCATTTGCAATGTTCTGTATTCCTCAGGAGCCTATTAGAGTTTCACTAAAGAAGCTTTCTTCTTTAGAATTAAACCCCTGGAAATCTTGGGAATGTCTGAAAAGTCGAATTTTATATTGACTTTGTAAGTAATCAGACATTTAAGGAAAACTTTACTGCTGAACACCGTAGTTCTTATTATTGCTGTTTAGTGGCGATCATTAGTAGCACTTAATCAGCTTTCACAATGATTTGCTGTGTTTATTTAGTTTTAAAACCACTGGTGTTTATCTCGCAGCTTTAACGTCTTGTGGGATTTACTTAGCAAGATGCTCCACCAGAAGCATAGCTGTAGGCCTGTAAATACTCCTTTATAAAAGCTCCACTGCAATTACTGCTCTGCCTAAACACCTTTTTGAAAAGGCACTATGCGGTGGAAGCAATTTTGCATAACAGGGGTGGAGAAATGGAGAACAGTCACTTGGCTGACGTGGTCCTGGCTTGCACTGTTGTCACAGAACATACTCCTGACTTCATCTGTCTCACAGCAACATATGGAGGTAAACCCAGATTTTGGATGATACAAGGTGAGAACTGGGGTGATGCAATTTGAGAGGTGATGGTCAGGCTGGAAGGTAGCTAGGGAAGACCAAGACAACCATCCACAAAAACTCTGTCTGGACACATAGACACCTAGGAGTTTGAGCTAAAAGCCCTAATAGAGAGCACATACAGAAGTGCCCTGTGCACTGCCTCAGCTGAGTGTTTTGGAGCTTATTCCCCATTTAAAGATGTTTTGAGATTTGAAAAAGCAAGTGTCCATACACTCCATCCCCCAATGAGCTCACTTCCCATGCTAGAGGGGTAATCTTTGTTGGGCTTCTATCCATTGCTATCTTTCAGATAAATGATATTGAAAAGGATCACACATTATTTCTTGAGTACTGCACTATTTTTCTATGACATTGTGTTTTTTGTAATCAAATGCTGTAGCTTACATGGTGAAAGTTTCAAATATTAAGTCTCACTGAGAAACTAAGTGCAGGCTTATTTTCCATTTTAAAGGATAAAAAGGGAATTTACTTCCTTAGGCCCCTGCCCCGACTCAGAATCCAAATGCAATAATACAAAAAGGCTCTATTCATTTGTTAAGGACAATATCAAATACATGAATACAGAAGAATAATTAATATCCTTAATACTATTGTTACAAGGTGTATCTCATAATTTTTTTTAATATCACAATTCCTCACTTTTGTTTTTAAGCCCTGGTTATTAAGGACTTTAAGGACTCACTAAATACGGCTTTAAAATTTTGAATTTTAGGTCATACCAACTAGCTAATTACCTCAGGTATCTTTAGTTAATAAACTGGCTTTAACAGTTAAGTGGTGTGAATATTTGATTGGTTCCTCATTAAAGCTGCTTTGTGCTTCCAAAATGTTGGGATTTTCAAAGCAACACGTGTTTGATGGAAACATGTATTAATCTTTAAAGTTTTTAATTTAAATTTTCAACATTATTCCTTCCACCCCAGCTTTATTATCAAATGCTTGCAGGAATATCTTTGTTAGCCTACCATGGTAATAATCCCCCCTGCCCCCCCCCTTTTTTTTTTTTTTAATAAAAATAATTGATGGCAAGGAGGCCATTCTTGGATTTAAAACTTATACATGCATAGTACACTGTTTATACAAAACGCCCCATTTCTGATGAGTGTACAAGTAGGGGGGTAAATGTACAGTGGGTAGCTAAGTAATTGTGGTGAAAAGTTAAGAACAGAACAAAAAATCCCCCCTTGAAAACAATACCTAGGCAATATCTGCCTCAAGTACATGGCATCTAATTGGTATTCATATGAAGTGTTATAACTCGTTGCATGTAACACTGACAGAAATTTAGACTCACCTTGTATCCTTCAAGTGCTGCTCTTATGCAAGATTTTCTGTTGCATAAGGTTCAAAGCAGTGCTCAGTAGTAGTGGTGTTTCAGGAGACGTATTATCCTGTGCAGTTGTTTTCTTCACATTTAGAAGTCAATGTATAATGTATAAGGTAAAATAGAATTTGAAGGATTGTTGGAAATATGAAACTTTTTTGTTTACAGGAATCTGTATCAAAGTAGTTTCAATTTATGCTCTTTAGCAATGTTTTTCTCTTTTTCATAGTAGAGTAGCTTATTTCTCCATAGCATACTTCTATGGAAAATTTCAGATGTAATTTAATGTAATGTAAAAAGTGCCTAAGGAGCTTAACATTGATGCCTTTTTCTGGTTCTGGTAGTTCATTTCTGCTGTTTTACTATACTTCCCCCCCCCCCCCCTTGAAATGGCTTACTTGTAGATATCTTGTCTTTTGATTTAAATTTTGGAGTCCTTTTTGAAATGGGATTAGGCATGGAATAGCTCAAAGGTTAAAACTTCAATAATAGTCTATAGGGATATAAGCCACTAGTAGAAATAATTTGATGCTCATTAGCTGTCATTGAGAAATATGCTGTAAAGAGAGTTTCTTTCCTTAACTTGTGTACTCTGTGATGTGACATTTTCAAAGTAGCTTATGAAGCCACTGCATGCTTTAATAAAAACCCATCCTGTAAAGTCCTGTGAATTTGTTAGCTGCATTTATTTTCCATTCGTAGAGAAAGTAGTTTATTTTCTTCACAGATGGAAGAAGGAAAAAAAAAAACACCCCAAAACCCAAACAATTGCTGAGGACATAAGAAGCTTAGTGACCAGAAAGCAAAAGTGGATTGGTATTGGCTTGTTAGGTTTTTTGTTTTTCTTTCCAGATTAATGATTGACAGCCTCTGAACATGGGAAAAAATGAAAGACAAAGCAGAATAATTTGTGGAAAAAAGAGTAGTCTTTCTGATGGGGCATATGCTGGTAAACCAATGCAGCTGTTAATTTTTTTCAAGAAAAGGAGCCTGAGTGGGTCAAGGTGGTGGTGAAAGAGTCAGGGACTCTTGCGTGAATTCATGCACTCATGGAAGTACTTGCAGAAAGCAGCAGAAAGTTGATGGAAACTGAGATAAAGTCTAGACAGAGGGGAGAACTGTTTTTTAGTATCTCATACGTTTCCTTTAAGTAACATATTTTTTTCTTAGACTGATTTTTGTGGGCACTGTGTCAGTGCGTGTTGAGTGGCATCACATTTTCCATTCGAATAGAGGCAGACAGAGGGTATGGCATGAGTCCTGTGTAATTCTTCATAAATGCTAAATTTATTTATTAATGATGATGGATTAAGAATATGTTGGTCATATCAGTAGAAGTGAAGACTGAGAGTCTGCATTTCTTTTACTTTGAAAATTTATTTCCCTTTCCAGAGACAGTACAATCTCTGTAACCAGGTGCAGCAAAGCAAGATTTCTCTTCAGTATGGTGAATTACAGAAACTACGTGTTGCTAGGTAGCTAGTAGAAGCCTTGAGCATGAAAAAGTGTAGGGTCAATCTTTATTTCAGGAATATAATGTGAAGTATGTGTGTGTTTGTTTGCCTAAATCCATTAAAAATACATCAAGAATTTCAGATGATCCAATATGAAACATCCAAGTCATAGCTGAGCCTGAAATGCCATCTACCTAAATATCATTACTTTTTCTTGAGTTTGATTAATTTTATTTCCTCTGTGGCAGCATAACCACTAGGCACTATATGAAAGCTGAAATATTTTGCTGCAATTGTATTTTGTAAACCAGAATTCTTTTTATGACAGTTGTAGAGGAAAAGCAGAAGTGAAAAGTTAAGAACTATTTACTTCTAAATGGTCTTGAAAGTGACATTGAAAACTTAAGAACTGCACAACACATCATGCTACAAACACTATTTTTGGTGTCAGTAATGAAAGATTTACTTTTGAATACATGGCACTTATTTTTCTGAACTAGAGGTGTGGAAGAAAGGGTGTTTTGACTTTCATTTTTTTCTCCTTTGGATGGAACATTTTTGCGTCATTTCCAACCTCTCATCTGTTGAGAGTTTCAGTGGATTTTATTTTTACCTGCTGAGAATGTCGCTGCATAGAGAAACCACCCTAAGAGCTGAAATTCAATTTAGACCATGTAAGCACTTAGATTCTAGCAGGATACACGAGCAAGCATCAATGCGATTTCCGTTGGTGCTAAAATACTTGCTACGGTTTCTGACCTAATGGTATAGCAGCTCATTTTAGAAACGGTGTAGCAGGAAGAAGTGTTACTCTCTGTATGCAAATTAAGAACTAATACGTGACCAGATCCCAAAGGAAAGCAAGATGATGTCTTTTACAGAAAGGAGGGTAGAAATAATTGGAAATGGAAGATGACTCCAGAAAGATAGAAGAAAAGAGCTTAGTGTACATACTGCATCTCTCTTAATCCAGCAAGCAGTTTTTCCCAGTAGTTGCTTGATCTGTGGGTGATTTATGTAATTTGTGTTAAATTTTTACATGAAGTATTTTGTTACTATGGTGATAGGTGCCACTCCACGCAGATTGTTTAAATAAAATTTAAAAGACAACTCTTAGTACTCAGTAAGCTGGGTAAATGCTATTAGTTTGTACACAACGGTTATGAACTTAGAGAACTGTAGGTTCATTAAATATTCAGGGAAAGGCTCTAGACTTTTAGAAGCATTTGTGTAGGTTGCATAGGAAGTGGCCTTTTATGTAACATTTATTTAGTAGCTTGCATTATATTTTTCACAATAGAGATTTTTTTCCTCTTCCCTTGGTAGCTTAAATGGTGTGTGCTCACCTTTCTGTTTTCTCCCATCTCTGTTGGTTCTTACGCATGTTTCCAATGGGGGAGGACAGAGTGGGTTGCTGGAGATACAGATGAGCTCTAGCTTCAGCATGGAGGGGCAGGGAATAATAGAGTGAGGATGCCATAGACCCAGTGTCAAGAAACTGCAAGGATTGAATAATAGTAGCAAAGTGGGAAAGAAAGCAAATATTTCTGAACGGCAGTGGGAAGAAAATCGACAGGATTTGTGTGGGAAGTAAAGAGGAGTTGAAAATGGCACCCAGGTTGTGAGCTTGTGGGACATAAGGTGGTGGAGTTGTTGACAGAGATAGGGAAAGAGAGGGGGAGCGGGGAGGGTTTGGGAAGAAACGTGATTTCAGCTTTTCAGCACACTGCGTTAGGGCTGGTGGCAAATATCCAGGAGGAGATTCTGAACTGCGAATGTGAACAGAAGGGACGAGGGATCTGTGACTCATCTGCACAGAGATGATAATTAAAGCAGCATGATTTCAGGAGGCTGCTGAGCAATAGGGAAGAGGTTGCAGAAAAGGGGAGAGTTGAGGATAGAGCTCCCTGTGACTGTGGCAAGCGGAAGGAGGAGGAACAGCCACAGCAGCAGACTTTTGGAGCAGCTCAGTGGGAAGAAAGTCAGGGATAGCATATATTCTGGGAAGTCCACTTAGAAATACGGTATCGATATAGGTTTCTAACAATGGCTGTGTAATTTTAAAAATCCATTTTGTATGGCAGCAGCCAAGGGTTACTTATGCAAGCACTGGGTTGTTGCGTAGCTTAAGAGGAGGTTGCTGTTGCGTTTCAGGTAGTGAGACAGGAAAAGGTATTTCCTCTTCCTCTCTCTCTGTTCCAAACATTTGTAATTGTCAGTGTCCCCCAAACCTACACCTTTTGTATCCAAAGTCCTGCTAGACCTCTTAAAATCAAAGATATGGTAAAGCATCTCAGGAAATCTCTGCCTGTGTCATGCTCTTAATTCTTTGCCTGTTGCCAGAGGAGAATGTTTCCTTCTTGCCAGCTTCTGCAGCTTTGGGGACATTTAAGAGGTTTTTTTTCTGGTTTTTGTGAGGGGGTTGGAGGGGGGGTTTCAACAGATCTGTATATCTGCCAATTTGTATTTTACTATTCCAATAATTACCCAGACATACCTGTAAATGCCAGTCTGAGCAGAGTTCCCTAATATCCTCCAGTTTTCTAATCATCATGCTCTATACAACACAGTATTTTGCCATAGCCTGTATTATATGATTGAGTTTATTGTTTCAAAGCTGTCATTATTAATCCTGCCATCAGCTGTATTTGATACATTTTCCATGCATTTTCTAAGTTGTGAAAGGCTAAATTGACTCAATCTATCTTACCTTTGTACCTGTTTGGAAATTACGTCCCACTGTCCCAGTCTGATAAAAGTGATGAAGGATAATAATAAATGAAGGTACTATGAAAGCTACAGAACTTTTGTCTTCTTCATGTGTTGGCAAAGCTTTAGATTTTGTCATCATTGTTTTTGAGAACTTTTGTGAGAACCTTCAGTGACAACTCCATCAAACCTCAGTCTTGTGGCTCTCTTGCCATAGCTGAAGAGGGCAGAATTCAAACCAAATGAGCCTTTGTAGAGCCAATGCCATGAATTCCCTAGAGCTAGTGACACTTGAACAGGCTCAGAGTGGGCTCCTTGAAGCCAGAACAACTTATTTTTGTTGGTGCAGTGCTGAGGCTGAAGGGACTGGGCGTTGTGGTCTGAGCGTTCTCAAGTTAATTATTCTTTACTGTTGCTAAGTAGCAAGACCAACAGACAATCCATTTGACATATACTGGTATTAAAGGATTCAGTTACAGTTCTAATCAATTTGAGAAGCAAAGGGATTTAAAGGACGGCTTGGCTTAATTCCAACCAATGGCTACATTGCTCAAGAGCGATTTTATACCAAAGGTTTAGCAATGCACGAGAGTCTGAACCCTCTTTTAGTAATCATGTAATTCATTATTTTTGTTACAAATAGAGAACTGGAGTTACATAGTTTAGAACATTTTGCGTGACTTCAGAATAATGGTGACAGCAATTCTATCAGACATCTGTTTTTAAGCAGTACATGAAATCTAGCTGTTGCCCTCTCAAAACTCAACATGGAAGATGTGTGGGATTGCTCATGAAAGATGCATTTCCCAGGCAATTCCACTACCACTTTTAAAACTGTGTTCCTAACCTTGCCTACATTTTATCAGCAAAATACCAGTAAAAACAGTGTAATATACACAAACACAAACATGCAGATCACCTTCATGTATATTCAGTGGGATTGCAGAGGAAAACAAATGAAAAAGCCAGTGCAGAAGCACCACCAGAAGCAGCTTGAAGCTGCCTGGAGAAGGCACGCTGTCATGGCAAACTCTTGTTCTTCCCAAGATGCTCCAGTTGACTCCATCTCTGTAGCACCGCACAGCCTGCTTTTGAGCAATACTGCTATCATATGATCTCACAAATGATATTTTTGGGCTAACGTTATCTGAGAACCAGGAGATCTGGGTTTTCTTCTTGACAATTGTGTAACCTGCTTCTGTATCAGTTCTGCCTAGGAAATTTCCTTGCCCTGGAGGAAAAAAAAAAGTCAGGATGACTAAATATACGTGAGCAATTAAGGCATTCCTGCTGAACAAGAAAGTAGTGAAATAAGTCCTTACCCTCTCTTGAGCACTCTGATCTAAGGATTACTAGGAATGCTGGAATGTTGCTGATTTATTGCTGAAGGAACTAATAAACATGGTTCTTCAAGTCTCCTTTTTTGTATCACTTAACTATTTGTATGCATATATTTTATTTTCTGAGCTAGCATAACTTTATTCTGGAGTCAAGTCGTGGAGTTGACGGGAACTTAAGACTGCCAAGAAGCGTGCAGTGCAGCAGCTGCCTAGAATATGTGGCAAACCCACAAATAATAATAGTAATACTAACAATGATGGTATGTTTCAATTTTATAGCCTGCAAGTACCATGAGAAGTGTTTGACAGGTAATTGCAATAGGTAATTTGACAGGTTGCCGACTCTGACTTGTAAACCAGATCATATATATGCAAAATTAGAAGTGTTTTCTGCTGAATATTATCCCATAGTTATAGTACTGGAGAACTGCATGAACATTTTTTCCTTGTGAGATATATGAGCGGTAGGATGAGTTGGCAGGTCTTCTAGATCTCAGTACTGCACATTTTGAGTTGAGATTTAATCAACTCGGGTGCAAAGAGGACTGAAGAATAAGAAATGTGCTGGTGTAATTAGCTGACCTTATTCCCCACTTCTGTGACATACTAAGACAAAAAAGAAGACAATAATAGTGAGGGGAGAAGAAAATAAAATGGAAAAAATAAAGTGTCATAAAGATTGTATTTGAAAAAAAAGATCCACAAATACTTGTATTTTATATTCATTGCCTCATGTGTGAATTCTTCTAGCAATGCCTGGGGCAGGGTGGGGTGAGATGTGCACATTTTGCAGCATTGTCAGAGCTGTCTAATTCAGTGGGTTTAATTTAGTGTCTTTAGTAATTATTACTTATGACATTACAGTAGGATCTTTGCAGATAAAACTTGTTATTTTTGTGGAAATAATGCAGAACTGTGCTTGTGAAGGTCAGAAGTTCTGGAAAAAATAGAAGTGATGGCCTCTCAGTTGCAGTGTAGCATGGTCTTGCTAGACTTAAAAATAGGTTTTAAAATTATACCGGGATTGAAAGTGCAGAAGAACGCTCTCCCAGATTGTTGTGGTTTGTTCTTGTTCTTCATGTCTACCTCTCTTCCTGCATTTTTTAACTTTTTCTTCCAGTTTTGGACCTCGTGTTTCCCTTTTTATTAGGATCTAGTCTTTTCTATTAGGACCTAGTTCCTGCTGCCTCCACAAAGGTCACTTCTGAGGTCATTTTTGAGGCATAAGGCAGAGCTGGAAAGAGTGACCATGAAAACCTGGTATTAGTAATTAAGTTGTTCCACCATATTCCCGTTTTATTTCTCTTTCTTTGCGGATGATACTGTCCCATTTTCCTCTCTGAAACTGCTAATGACCAATATTTGGCTACATCTTCAGGAGGTATAAATTAAGGCAGAACTGCTTTTATTGCTTTATTAGCAATCTGCGTTATTAATCTTTTAGAAAACAATGTGCATTTGGAAGATAACCTTACGCTGTTTCAGCTGAAGTTTTGTTTGGTTCATTAGATGAAGGTCATATAGCCTAGCTTTAGTTCTAGTTTGTCAGTGAATATATGTGTGAAGTTCAGAGAACAAACAAGTGAAAGTAAAATATCTCCTTCATGCTGTATCTGTGTATTTCAGTTCAGGGGTATTCACGGTATTGTTTCACTAAGTGCATAGCAAATTGTTAGCTTGTGAAGGAGTAAAGCTTGGTTGCAGATTTTGTGTGTGTTCCTACTTTTCTAAAGTAGAAAAAAGTTGATCTTAAACTTGCACATGATCTGTTTCTTACCTTAATTGCAATGTTTTGATACTGTGGTTAAATAGATACTTCAGATGAACTTTCAGGAGTAAGATACGGGCTTTTAGTAAAGGTATGGAAGGAAGAGGTGTTCTCTGGTTGTGGGTGGTATGCTATTAAGAATACAAATTTCTTTCTGATTGTATAGTTAGTGGCTCTTTTTTAGTTCTCAAGTGTTTTAAGCTCTTTTAGTTGAAATGAGATGGGGATGAAAAAGCAATGATTTTAAATGGTAAAGGCCCCCAGCAATAAGCACTCAGTTTACCATTCTACCTAGCGGAATGTTTGAAAAGGGTGGGCACAGTTATCCTCAGCACTTGCTTAAAGATAAAGCACAAAGCAGTGGAGTGACTTTAAAAATCTAAGGGGAAATAAACTGTTCACTATGAAAGCAAGTGACTTGTAGGTTTTGCTCTTGGGATCATTCAGAAGCAGTCTCAGCCCTCATCTCTAGGGATGGCTGCAGGAAGTTAAAACAAGCTTGCTACGATGCAGGGATCAGCTTGGTGACCTTTTCTAAGTTTCTTTGAATCCTAGACTTCAGGGCTGCTCTGGGCTATGCCGGCATGAATCTTTCCATTCCTGTACATTTCCCTGAGTTCATGCTTGAATTATGTTTAGTTGGATGTCATTCATGTATGGAAAAAGGCTATTTTGGGATTGCTTTTTTACCTAAGCATTGCATTTGCTCTCCTCCAGTTTTTCTGTCTTTTATGGTTTACTGAACTCTTGCATGAATATGAATATGTGGCGGTAACAATCAGCTGTCAGCTATGTGATGAAGTCATTTAGCAATTGCTCTTTCCAGAGCCTGGGTTTGTAGGGAATAGTGTGTTGAGGAGAGCATTTAAGGGTGGAGCCACCTGCCCCTATACATAGACTGAATGCCTGCCAAGTTTTCTACTTGCTTTACTGTCTTTTGTAGATTGAGAAAAAAAATATTTTTTAAAAAAATACTCTTGGTTTGTCAGAAATAAGCATATTTCTTTTGTTTCCTTTGTGACTGTGTGGAAGAGTTTCATTCAAGGACATGGCAGTTTTTCTCTGTTATTCATCGGTTTCTTGGTTGTAATAAAGCTCTACAGCATTTAAGAACCCAGAATCCTTCTTCCCTTAGTAAGTGAGGCTTCTCAAACAGTATCCTCTTTAAGCTGAATATTTAAACTTATAGTAAACTCTTCCTATTACCAATGAAATATGTCTGCTTGAAAGTACTACTTTTCTTCTTCTTCAATATAAATGTTGCAATCCCTTCCTGCTATTTTTACGAAATGATTCATAAGAAACCATGGAGAACATAGATGTATCCAGATTGAAAATGTTACGTGCCCTCCCACATATAACAATGAAAAGTGTGTTTTGCTACTAAGATTGCAAATACTTCATTGATGTCTGCATATAATTAAACGTGTTAGATTTTCTTTCCGGCTGTACTTACTGGCAAATGTTTCCTGAATGCCAACAGCTGTTATTAGGAGAATACTCCCTGACCAACCTGCTACTTCTGCATAGGTTGCTTTATATAACGCTTAGAAACACATTGGTTTTTCTTGCCTGTGTAACACTAGAAGAGTTTAATGGACTAAAAGTTCTATTTTTTTAAAACAGTTGTATAGAAAAAAGTCAGTTTTCTAATAGGAAAAACTGATGTAAAACTGAGACTTAAACCAGGAAACTCAGTCACATTTTTCATGTGGGTTACTAGGTAGGTTATAAAGCGTCTGTTCTCAACAGAGCTTCCACTAATTGCCATAAAGCTACGGCATCTGATGAACTTAGAAAAGAGTGGTTCTTTCACCAGTGTTGTTGTATTTCATGTGCTCGCTGCCTTACTAATTCCATTTCTCTATATCCACTGAGATTTTGGCCTGTCAGAAAAACTTTCACAGCCCCCAGCCTCCCATCTGTTAGTCTTACTTATAGGAACTGCCTCACATGCTACATAAGGTGACAACAAAGTGCATGCAGTCCACAGCAGCCTGTATGTAATAAGATGGTCCAGCTCAAGTTCCCTGTGAGTTTTGTATTGTGTTTGTCTTCCCTCGCATTGCATGGAGTTTTATAAACAGCCAGTGGTTACCTTTTCTCTTCTTCCTCCTCCCAGGGTTTTCCTTCTTTCCTTTGGCAGGGTGTGCAAACTGTGCAAACGTCAGTTCAGCTCAGCTCAGCTTAGTTTTCTGTCTTAGTTATTTAAGACCATTGCTGGTACCTCCCTTTTTCAGAATTACCACTAGAAGCAGGTAATTTTTGCCTATGGTCAGGGACTGCTGGTTGAAGCCACTTGTCCAGCATACGTGTGACTAGCTGGTACGTGTCAAAAGAATGTAAAGCGGAGGTAGATCATTATCTGTCTCAAGGAAGGAAGCAACAAGAACTAGTGAACAGATATAAACATTTACCAGTATTTCCTTTCTGTGGTGGGTTCACACTTTGGCTACATGAATCTTTCTATTCTGTTTAAGACTTTGAAATCTTTTGTTTCGTCTTAAAGACTTTTCAATTCAGTTGTATTCTTTTTAAGGATAAATTTAGGAAGGGTGAATGATTGGATCCATTTAATCTGCCTTTTCTGCTTTACTTTTTCAGGATTGCACGGTATATGAAACAGAGAATAAAATTCTTCATGTGGTGAGTAGTGTTTGGATTTCTATTAATAAATATATTTGTATAGACTACATAAAATTATAAAGCTGTGTGTTTTGTGCTTTTTCTGTGCAGTGCCAGTATGATAGTAACCTAGTCTGGGTATGACTGAGTGAATGTATGGAACTTCTTGTGCATAGTAATGATGTTATGGAACTTTGCAAGGGCTTGTGTTTAACTGACTCAGGCCCATCTGAGATAAACCATGGTCAGAAGAATTATTTTGAAAAATTACTTTTTTTTTCTTGAGAGAGCTGGTTGCTAGGCTTCTATGAAATCATATATATTTGTGTTAGTGATATAGCTTCATTTATACAGCTTTATACCTCATAGGAGCCTGGAGCTAGCCTAGTGATAGGAAAATCAATGCAATTCTTTCCTTTTGAATTCTCAGCATAAATACAATGGTCTGTTACCAGAATCTGTAGTGTTATTGATAATAAATAAAGCAGATTAAAGTCATCAAGGCATCAGAACACAGGAAGGATTTGAAATGCTGGTACTTTGGTGGATGGAGAGTCAAAAGCTTGAGTAAATTTTGTCTGAAAACTGCACCTAAGTTTTAGATATTAAATTTTCTCATGTTGTGGTTGTAGTTCAGTGAGTATTAAGTTTACCCTGAGCTTGTTTCTAAAAGTTAGATACGAAGATATTCTTCCTAAGAGTGAGTAATGAATTGGTTTAATTTATTCACTGTATTTCACATTTAGGTAGGTTTTGATACCTTACTTTTCTTATTACTGGAGCTTAAGCAAGAAAATACTGCATTTCTTTATTTTAAAAGGCGAGCTTCCCAGTAAATTTTGCTATACTTTTCTTTTTCAGTGCTCCCATATCAAATGCTTGGCAAGCTGAATTCTATAAGTTTTTGATGCTTTGATTTCACAGAGATGTGGAATAAAATGTCTCCTTGTATTTTTAAGTTTCACTGACGTTTTTCCCCTGTGGGGCACAAAGAATTAGCAATTTTAGTGAGGCTGACTTCATCCTTGCTAGGCTGATCTCTGCAAGTATTTAAGTAATGAAGTTTTTAATTGCATAATCTTGGCAAAAGTTGAAGTGCTATAAGTTTGAAATCATTATATATAGCCTAGCTTTCAGTACATGCTTGTTTTCTGCTGTCAGAGCCAAGCATTCTGACATCTGCGATATACAGTATATATCTTTTAAAAATTAGCAAAAAAGATCTCAAGCAGCCAGGGATCTGGTTAGGAAAGCTAAAGCCCTGATAGAACTAAATCTGGCCAGGGATGTCAAGGGCAACAAGAAAAGCTTCTATAAGTACAGTGGTGATGAAGACTAGGGGCCCTCTCTGGAAGGAAATGGGAGACCTGGTTACCTGAGATATGGAGAAGGCTGAGGTACTCAACAACTTTTTTGGCCTCAGTCTTCACTGGCAATTGCTGGAGCTGCACCACCAAGTTGCAGAAGGCAAAGGCAAGAACTGGGAGAATGAAGAACTGCCGCTATAAGAGAATCATAGAATCAGAGAATGTCCTGAGTTGGAAGGGACCTGCAAAGATCATCGAGTTCCAACCCCTGTCCCTGCACAGGACAACCCCAAAATTCACACCATGTCTCTGAGGGTGTTGTCCAAGTGCTTTGTGAATATCGTCAGGCTTGGCGCCGTGACTGCCTCCCTGGGGAGCCTGTTCCAGTGCTCCACCACCCTCTGGGTGAAGAACCTTTTCCTAATATCCAACCTAAACCTCCCCTGGCACATCTTCCTGCCATTTCCCCGGGCCCTATCGTTGATCACCAGAGAGAAGAGATCAGTGTCTGCCCCTCCTCTTCCCCTTGTGAGGAAGCTGTAGACCACGATGAGGTCTCCCCTCAGTCTCCTCTTCTCCAGCCTGAACAAACCAAGTTACTTGAGCCGCTCCTCATACAGTTTCCCCTCTAAACCCTTCACCAACTTTGTTGCCCTCCTCTGGACACTCTCTAGTAGCTTTGTATCCTTAATGTACTGTGGCACCCAAAACTGCACGCAGCCCTCAAGGTGAGGCCACACCAGCACAGAGCAGAGCAGGACAATCACCCCCTTTGACCAGCTGCAATGCAGTACTTGATACACCCCAGGACATGGCTGGCCCTTGGCTGCCAGAGCACAGTGTTGGCTCATGTTCAACTTGCCGTTGACCAGAACCTCTGACCCCTTTCTGCGAGGCTGCTCTCCAGCCTTTTGTTCCCCAGTCTGTATGTACATCCAGGGTTGCCGTATCCCAGGTGCAAAGTCCGGCACTTGTCCTTGTTAAACTTCATACAGTTGGTGATTGCCCAGCTCTCTAATTCGTCCAGATCCCTCTGTAGGGCCTCTCTGCCCTCAAGAGTGTCAACAGCTACTCCCAATTTTGTGTTATCAGCAAACTTAATTAGTATTCCTTCCAGTCCTGCATCCAAGTCATTCATGAAGACATTAAAGAGCACTGGCCCTAAGATGGATCCCTGTGGAACCCCGCCAGTGACTGGCCGCCAGCCCGATGTAACCCCATTGACTGTGACCCTTTGAGCCCGACCTGACAGCCAGTTGCTCACCCGTTGCATAATGTGTTTATCCAACTGTATGCTGGACATTTTCTCCAGGAGAGACAGTACTCAATACTGTGAGAGACAGTATCAAAAGCTTTACAGAAATCCAAAAAGTTTACATTGTCTGGCTTCCCTTGGTTAACTACCTGGGTAACATTGTCATAGAAGGAAATTAAGAGAAATTAAGTTTGTTAAGCAGGACTTTGCCCTCATGAACCCGTGCTGGCTGGGACCAATGACTGTGCTGTCTTTCAGGTATTTTTCACTAAATCCCAGAATAATCTTGTCCATAATTTTGTGAGGCACAGAAGTAAGACTGAGAGGCCTATAGTTACTGGGATCATCCCTGTTGCCTGTCTTGAAGCTTGGGACAACATTTGCCAGCTTCCAGTCAACTGGGACCTCTCCAGATTCCCAAGAGCATTGAAAAATCATTGAGAGGTCTCGCTATGACATCAGCCAGCTCTTTAAGTACCCTCAGATAAGTCTCATCAGGCCCCATTGACTTTGTCGTGGTTTAGCCGCAGTCAGCAGCTAAACACCACACAACAACTTTCTCATTCTCACCCTGGTGGGATGGAGGAAGAATCAGAAGAGTAAAAGTGAGAAAACTCGTGGGTTGAAATAACAGTTTAACATTGGCAAGCAGGTGTTTGGCCATCTCCAGGAAAGCAGGGCTCCATCATGCATAACGGTTACTTGGTAAGACGGACACCATCACTCTGAACATCCCTCCCTTCCTTCTTCTTCCTCCAGCTTTATATACTGAGCATGATGACATATGGTATGGAATATCCCTTTGGACAGTTGGGGTCAGCTGTCCCAGCTGTGCGCCCTCTCAACTTCTTGTGCACCTGGCAGAGCATGGGGACCTGAAAACATCCTTGACTTAGTAGTGTAAGCACTACTTAGCAACAACCAAAACATCTCCACATTATCAACACTGTTTTCAGCACAAATCCAAAACATAGCCCCATACTAGCTACTATGAAGAAAATTAACTCTATCACAGCTGAAAGCAGGACAGACTTATAGGGATCCAGCTGGAGCAGCAAGTCCCACACAAGTTCAGGGTTGATTGGGAGTTGATGATTCCCACAGCCATGGTTCTGTAGCCCATTGGTGTTGAAGACCAAGGAAAAGAAAGCATTAAACATCTCTGCTTTGTTTATGTCCCTGTTTGCGAGGTGACCATTCTCATCAAGTAACAGACCAATGTTATTTCTGGCCTGCCTTTTGCCATTAACATATTTTAAAAAGCCGTTTTTATTGTCCCTCACAGTACTGGCCAGCTTCAACTCTGAGCTTTGGCCACACGAATTTCCTCCCTACAGTGACAAACAGCATCCCTTTAGTCCTCCTGTGTCGCCTGACCTTGCTTCCACTGGCCATAACCAAGAAGTTATCGTCCAGATGGAGAAGATCAGGTTTGAGACCATCTAAGGAACCTGAAGATGCACAAGTCCATGGGACTTCATGAGATGCATCTGCATGTCCTGAGGGAACTGGCAGAAGAAGTTCCTAAGCCACTATCCATCATATCTGAGAAGTCGCGGTAGCCCGGTGAAGCTCCCACTGACTGGAAAAGGGGAAGCATAACCCCCATTTTTAAAAAGGGAAAGAAAGGAAGACCCAAGGAACTACAGGCATCAGTCTCACCTCTGTGCTTGGCAAGATCATAGAACAAATCCTCCTGGAAACTATGCTAAGGCACATGGAAAATAAGGAGGTGATTGGTGACAGCCAGCATGGCTTCACTAATGGCAAATCATGCCTGACAAATTTGGTGGCTTTCTATGAGGTGATTACAGTGTTGATGGGTAAGAGAAGAGCAACTGACATCATCTACCTGGACTTGTCAAAGCATTTGACGCTGTTCCTCATGACATTCTTGTCTCTAAATTGGAGACATGGATTTGATGGTTGGGCCACTCAGTGCATAAGGGATTGGCTGGATAGCTGCACTCAAACAGTTGCAGTCAATGGCTTGATGTCGAAATGGAGACCAGTGACAAGTAGTGTTCCTCAGGGGTTGGTATTGGGACCAGTGCTGTTTAACATCTTTGTTGGAGACATGGACAGTGGGATTGAGTGCACCCTCAGCAAGTTTGCTGATGACACCAAGCTGTGTGCTGTGGTTGACACACTGGAGGGAAGGGATGCCATCCAGAGGGACCTTGACAGGCTTGAGAGGTTGCCCTGTGCGAACCTAATGAAGTTCAACAAGGCCAAGTGCAAGGTCCTGCACATGGATTGGGGCAATCTCAAGCACAAATACAGGCTGGACAGAGAATAGATTGAGAGCAGCCCTGTGGAGAAGGACTTGGGGCTGTTGGTTGATGAAAAGCTCAGCATGACCTGGCAATGTGTGCTTGCAGCCCGGAAAGCCAGCCATATCCTGGGCTGCATCAAAAGAAGCGTGGCCAGCAGGTCGAGGGAGGTGTTTTTCTGCTTCTACTCTGCTCTCATGAGACCCCACCTGGAGTGCTGCATCCAGCTCTGGGGCCCCCAACATAAGAAGGACATGGACTTCTTGGGGCGGGTCCAGAGGAGGGCCACAAAAATGATCAGAGGGCTGGAGCACCTCTCCACCTCTCCTATGAAGACAGGCTGAAAGAATTGTGGTGTTGAGCCTGGAGAAGAGATGGCTCTAGGGAGACCTTACAGCAGCCTTCCAGTACCTGAAAGGGCCCTACAAGAAAGCAGGAGAGGGACTTTTTAGAAGGGCATGTAGTGATAGGACAAGGGTTAATGGCTTTAAACTGAAAGAGGGATGGTTTAGATTAGATATAAGGAAGAAATTTTTCACTCTGAGGGTGGTGAGGCATTGGAACAGGTTGCCCAGAGTTGTGGATGACCCCTGGAAGTGTTCAAGGCCAGGTTGGATGGGGCTTTGAGCAACCTGGCCTAGTGGAAGGTGTCCATGCTGATGGTAGGGGGGTTGGAACTAGATGATCTTTAAGGTCCCTTCCAAACCAAACCATTCTATGCTTCTACGATTCTATAATTGTAAAGGGAGCTGGCAGTGTTTAGAGCTGATGAAGCATCAGGTAATGTAGTCTTCAACAGAAAACTTTGAGGAAACTGAGAGGGATTCATATATGATATGTGAGTACACAAATTTGAGACAGGTTTCAAAAGTTATATTGTCTTACATCATTCCGACTCACATAGGCTTATTTCTTTCATCTGCAGTAACTTTATTGTGGTGACAGATGGACATATGAATTATTGTGGAGAGCTTAGCTTTTACAGTTAGTGCTCAAGCTTGCAAGGAAGCATGAACAGAGCATTGAATGTTTTACTGAAGGCTAGGATTAAAAATAACTATATATATTACATGTAACTTGGGTCATTTCTGACCATGTTGCATTTTAGCTGATGGATTGGATTTCATGGGGCAAAAGCTGGCCAAAAGCAATCAAGGAAAGAGATAAATCTGTGACTGAGTAATTAAAAGATGGGATTTTCAATCATATTTTGAATTTGAAAGGGAGCATTTTACAAGTACAGCTGGAAAGGTTGATGATAGAATTGGAATTGAAAGCAGTCACAGTTCCCTCCAACCCTTCTCCTTGGAAGACAAAGAAAGGTGGTGTGGCTTTAGCCAATTAGAAAATCTGAGGAGGAGCAATCTAACAGGTAGATTAAAATAATGGGGGAACAGCCCACTGACGTCAAGATCTTGAGAGAGTACATGGTGTTTTTTTGTATGTCAAAGAGAGGTTGATAGATACCTTATGAGAAACAATATTTGAATACACGAATACAAACTAGATTGAAGATATTCTAGAGGGGGATTAAGAATTTAAATCTTCTGTTATAGGCTATACATCCAGTGAATTTAGAGGTGAACATTAAAAAGAAGGTTCTCTGATATAGAAAGAATAGAAATAAGCTTTGGAAAGGCGAAGAAATGAGAAATGCTGGGAGAACTAGGAAAGATTGGGAGGAGAGGGTATGCACACAGATATTATATACAGAGAAAGTAAATCCTCTCTTCTTAAATTCAAAGACGAAGCTATTGCAAGTCCATTTTCTGAGTACTTTTCCCATGTGTGAACTGTGCAAACTCCTGGATGTAGAAGTGGTGTTTGACCAGCATCACATCCACCTGCCTTTGAATGATCAGGTACCAACATATGGCCATGTTCACTGTGGGCTCGCCCCGTATAATTTCACATACCACGTTCTCTTCATGACACAAGGCAACAAGGTTCCTCACAAAAGTGAAAGGCAATGATTTACAACTAATTAGCAATTCATGCAATTAGCCTAAGGAAATCCTTGTTACAAGCTATTGTTCCCACTAAAGATTGAAATAAAAATTTAAAAGATCTTTCTTATGTAAGTAAAAAAGAACTACAGCTACAGAAATGAAAATAAATTAAATGACAGTGTTGTGGTTTAACCCCAGCCGGCAGCAAAGAGCCACACAGCCGCTCGCTCACTCCTCCCCCAGCAAGATGGGAGGAAGAGAATTGGAAGAATACAAGTGAGAAAACTCATGGGTTGAGATAAAGACAGTTTAATAATTGAATAATAATATTAATAATAATAAGCAACAATAATAATAAACAGCAACAATAATAATATAATGAAAAGGAAAATAACAGAGAGGAATAAAACCCAAGAAAGACAACTGATGCAAATGAAAACAATTGCTCACCATCAGCTAACTGATGCCCAGCCAGACCCCCAAGCAGCGCCCCCCAGCTAACCTTCCCCCTAGTATATTGCTGAGAATGATGCCATATGGTGTGGAGTATCCCTTTGGCCAGTTGGGGTCAGCTGTCCTGGCTGTGTCCCCTCCCAACATCTTGTGCACCCCCAGCCCACTCGCTGCTGGGGTGGGAAGCATAAAAGGCTTTGACTCTGTGTAAGCACTGCTCAGCAATAACAAAGACATCCCTGTGTTATCAATACTGTTTTCAGCACAAATCCAAAACACAGCCCCATACTAGCTCCTGTGAAGGAAATTAACTCTGTACAGCCAAAACCAGCACACACAGTTATGTACTACTACTCTTTAGGATACCAAGAATCTTATCACCTTAGGAGCAGTTGATTTTTTGCCTTCATTACCTATCAGTGGTCCAGTGGTTTACTTCAAGTTGAACCTGTGTTCTGGGTTGATCATCTCCATTGTTCACGTGGCTCAAAGTGTTATTGTGGACTTGTGTGCTGTGGTTCAGGGGCTGGAGCTCTGTAACCACACATCTCCTGTGGGGTTGCTGCCCCACTCCCCCTGGAGCAAGCCTGCTTTGTGCCAAATTGGGGGGCCAGAGGGTGTGCGAGCACAGGCAGGGTATTTGAAACCACTCTGCTGCTACTGAAGTGCATACCTGGATGCCTCCAAAGTTAACCCATCACTGAGTCTTCATGCTTTCCTCTAAAGCATGGTGGGGTAGGCAACATCCCTCTCCAAAGGCAAGATCCTCAGTTAAAGGACTAATTTTTCTGTTTTAATTAGTTAGGGCCAAAAAGTACTTATTGTGCTCATATTCTTGTGACAGTAATTTCTTTTGAAAAGCAAATGAATGCCCTCTTTCTTTCAGAGATGGCAGTGTGGGTGTTCATGTGAAGACTGCTGAATTACCTTGTCCATAGATCGTCTGTTTTAATGTCAATAAACTTATTCTAATGTTAGCTTTTTTGATATCACTGATACATTTAAGAAAGGGTACTCTGGAGACAGAGCTGTATAGCTTCAGCTTATATTCAAGAAAGAAAGATTTTTGTTTACTCCAAGCAATTCACATTTCAAATGCTATAGAAAAACATTTTGGTTGTCACTCACAATATTAGGTTAAGTAGTAAATTAATCTGTGTTATTCAACTAAACACATAAAAAGTATCCAAAGGAAAAAGGCCTTATGGAAAACTGATGAAGCTTTAAGAAGAAATTACCTACTTCAACTTGTTTATTTCTCCTGAGTGGAGTTGCAAAGTGTGTCTGGGAAAAAACATCTCCTAGCTCTGAATTCATTCACAGAAACACTTGGTTTCTGTGGAATAAGAAGGATAAAACCACACAGGAATAATGTGTTGGGTTTTGCTCATTAAAATGTTGATGCTTCTGAAATATTCATGAATACAGAGAAATGCTTCATATTTCTGCCACTTCATTTCTCAATATGCCTTTCCCAGGTTGTCTTTTGCTCAGTAAGCAATGTAATAAATAAATAATTAAAGAATGATAATTCTAATAATCTATTACTAGAACCAGAAAGTAAATATCACCAGAAAATAATACCAACAGAAGTAGATGGCAATAGAAAATATTAACTTAAGAAGATCAGGTTTTAAAATACAGTGGACCTAAATGTGAAAGGATAAGCCAGAGGTGTGGTGTTTGCTTCAAAACTGGAATTTAGTATGCTCTTGCTAGTTTATATTTAGAACCTTTATATTGATTTAACTTGAGATCATAAAATGTATGGAAGACTGCTCAGCTTAAAAGGGTATCAGTTCTGCTTATTTAGGGAGTTATAAGTTAATTGCTGTGAAAGCCTGAATGGAGCTTTAAAATCTTTGAAATTCATTGATTCCATTCAGCTGTTCAGGGCTGTGTATGATGGAAATATCTAGTTCAGATTAAACCATGTGAAGCAGTAGAATATTAAAGTGAGAGCAAAGCAAGAAGGACTAATTATAGAAAGTAGAAGCTGGGCTCCAGTCAAGATTAATAATAAGTTTTAACTGATTTATCTTTTTTGTTTAATTCTATTAAAAAAATAAAGTTTTCCTAAAGAATTTCACTTTCTTAAGATTACACTGCTTTTCCTGGAGAAAAAAAAAAGTTTTATTGAGTTGTAAAACCATAGAAAGTGGTAGTGCAGAGTGAAATTAATATTCAGAAGTTTCTGAAAAACAAATGAGCTATTTAAATTTAAAAAGAGTTACTACATTGAAAAGGAAAAGAACAAGTAATGGATCAGAATGTTCTCTTTTTGCTAAGAGCATTGCAGAAACCACAGTGACGATAATTCATTCCTGCCCACTATATCTGAATATTTGTTGTAGAACGATGGTTGACTAAAAATGCATTGACAAAGGTATCATTTTTATAGTCCTATTAAAGAAAAATAAAGAAAAAGTAACCGCCTGCTTTCTTACAAGAGTCTATACCTTGCAACCTGGGCCCAGCAAACTTCACTCTAATAGAAGCCTCTTTTTGTATCCAAAATAAAATTTAGGTCACTGTTTAAATTTCATGTGTCTACAAATGCAAGTCTGGGTCCAGATGGTTCTAAGATTACCAGAGTTACTGATGTATTCCCTACAGTACAATAAGTGTTTGGACTAAAATTAATTGATTAATAATTATTTGGTTCGGCTTAAGCTAACTAGTTAGACTTGCACTCATGGAATCATGGAATCATAGAATGCTTTGGGTTGGAAAGGACCTTTAGAAGTCATCTAGTCCAACTCCATCTTCAACTAGATCAGGTTGCTCGGAGCCCCGTCCAACCAGACCTTGAATGTTTCTAGGGATGGAGCCCTCCCTACCTCTCTGGGCAACCTGTTCCAGCACTTCACCAACCTCACTGTAAAAAATGTCTTCCTTATATCCAGTCTAAATCTACCCTCCTTTAGTTTAAAACCATTACCCCTACACTCAGGACTTTATCCTGAATGCTCATGTAGCAAGATGCTTTGTCTCGGTCAGTTGTAACTAACTGAGCTTTTTTTTTTTTTTTTTTCCCAAACAGATTAAACTTAACATTGCCAAGACATTTTTTTCTTGCCTGTAGCCCTGAATGTCTGTGTGTCTTATTGGTGCCATATCCCTCATCCAAATAACATAGGCGAGAGAGTTGATGGGGAGGCTGGTGCTTTTTTTGCCCTCAGCCCTGGAAATGAGTTCAAGCCAGGATGCTTCAGTATTGCAAATACTTGCCAAGATAGATTTAAGATTGCTCACTACCCTGGATAAAATTAAGGATGGGAACAAACACAAGCCTGTTTGCTTGACCAGAAATGCTTTGTGACCCTGAGCTGCCTGAACGGAACATATAACAGATAAACAGTTTGAGGAAAGGCCGTGGCTTGTGGAGGCCCCTGAAGCTATCTGTGTCCCTAAGTACTTCCACTCTGCTGCAGAAGGCAGGCGTTTTCTCAGCACAAATGGAAGTAGCACCAGAGAATCAGAACATATGCAAATCTAATTTAGTCACCTTTAGATCCTCATCCCCCTGGCTGAAATAAGGAGCAATATTGGAAAACTATTATATATTGTTACAGTACAGTCCAAAAATACAGGTAGAAACTAAGTATTATCTTCCATTCTTCATGCTCTGGGGCATAAACTAGTTGCCTATTGAGTGAAAGTGTTTCTCCTTGAATTTCAACCAAACAACTAGATGCTGTAGAGTGATACTTTTCATCCTCCTTTGAATCATCTAGCTTTGCACGTAAAGACTGGTGTAGCTTCAATCTGCAATTATAAGTTTGTCACTGAATAGAGGAGAGAATTTATTACTAAGGTGCAGTGATGAGTTACTGCAAAAGAGAACTGAAGTCATCGCTGTAAGGCTTATAGTAAGAACAAGGACTGTGTGACAAAAGGAGAAAATGTAATCATTTGTTTTCTCTCAGTTAATCTTTTGTAACTTGCTTTTTTTTTTGGCATGGCCAAATCCTTTTCCTTTGTTCACTGAAACACTTGAAACACTGAAAGCTGAGTGCAGCTTGAGAAAGGCCAGGCATTTTTAATGCCTGCTGATTTTTGTAGGAGCAGTTGGATGTTCATCTTCCTGTGTGTCTTACTGTAGCTAGTACTGCATTGCAGCGGGCAACCAACAGGTACAAAAGATAAAGGATCCTGATCCCATTAACAGTGTTTTCATAAACAGAAATGTAGTTTTACAAAGTTAGAAAAGGTAACTACTATTTGAGAGAAAAGGTGAGTGGTACTGTCATCTGGTTTTAGTGAAACTAAAATACAAGTCTGTGATGCACCTTGTGCTGAATAATTATGCTGAAAAATAACACGTTCATTAGTTGTTTGGAACAAAATGAGTAGCAAAAGTGCACTGTCTGTGTGCTTTTCTTCCACTCAAATTAATTAAGTAGCCTACATGCAAAATATTATGTCAATCCATTACTTTGTCAAAATAATAATTTTAAAACTTTTTATTAATAAATAATAATAATTGTGATAATAACGCCCCCGTATTTCTTGCATCTACATAATTTGTCACTTTGGCTTTGCATCTGCCAAGGTGAAAGCTCCAGTCTGGGAAAATTGCCATCCTTTGGAAAGAAAATCTTTCCAAACTGGGAAATCTGCAGTCTGGGGAGCTTAGGGAAAATTTAGTCAAGCTAGAAGTAAAGTAGCATCAATCATGACTCTAGATTTAGGCAGGGTTGTTGCCTGAATTAATATGGAATGAACCTTATGAGCCACAGTGTGAACTGTTTTGGAAGAGGGGCATAAAGAAGTCAAAGGTGGTTTACTTGGGAACTTTCTAAATACAATAGCATGTCGCCTCCATTAAATTAACGTTGTTCTTGTGCCATGCAGCAGCACCTTTACCATTGAAGGTCCCGATTCACTGAATAGGTCCAGGGTCTTTTTCCTTAAAGAGGCCTAATGGGGAGGAAGCATACTCCTGGTGAAAAGGCTGTTTTGCCTGTATGCTGAGTTATGCTGATTGGCTTATTAAAAAGCCTTGGTCGATGAAGTCAAGAGCAGTAACCTGGGCAGGAACTGGAGGGTAACTACATTCAGAGCCACTGGTTAAACTCTGTTGTAAACTGACACAGCTGTACCCTACGAACGTGTCCCAGAGCCATCCAAGCTCTAGTTTGTTCCTGGGGCTGAATTTCCTTCCTCCTCCTCCTGTCCTCCACAGACACACACACAAGAAAACAGTGCACAAACTGTGAACGAGGTGTTTCTGAGAGTAAAGGCAAGGAAAAATGTATTATTTTGGCTGTGTCAGCCTCTGGACATGTTCCTAGCATCAGCCGGTCTGTCCTGTCTTTGCTGTGGGGAGAGGATACCTGCTGTGTAAGAGTGGGCTCCTTCCTGTCCTGGCTCTGGGCAAGCTCAGAGTTCATGAAAATTTGCCTTTAACACGAGTCCAATAGACACTTGAATCACAGAATCACAGAATCAATTGATCCTGCTTACAGTCCAACTCTTTAACCAAGGAGTATTTCATCAAAATTATTTAAATATATAATGGATAAGGGAGGCTTGTAAGGTCTGAAACTATTCTAACACAAACAAGCTTCTTATACTTTCAGGAGAAAACTACATGAGTTGTTAGACATTTTCTTGTAGCTGCTGAAAGTTGTGGATGGTTGAGCAGAACCCAGACCCATCTTCTAAAAAAAATTGCCTTTTGTTCCCAAGGTCTTGAAATTATGCTGGAACTAGAAAACTGAAATAAAATGCATAGTATTCTGAAATTAGATGAACCGTTTAATTAAAAACAAATTAGCTAGTCATTCCTTGGAAGTCTAGGCAATGTGCATATGCCAGTTTGCTATGCAATAGCAGTAAGCCCTAAATCCAAAATCATCCTACAGCAAACATCCTTTCCCCTCCAAAGGAAAGGACAGTTCTCACAAGCAAAGTGAAACATGTTTTAACAAAATGAGTTTGCTGGACAGAACTATTCCATAATTACTAAGTAGATGATGTTGCGATTATGTCCCATTAATTATCCAGAGTGACTCTTTCTTGAGAAGTTTTCTTTATGGGTGCAGTTAGTTAATGGCATGTTGTCTTACTGAATCACCCAGGTCCACTAGTGCTCTATTAGAAGCAAAAGAGCTAATTCTGTTGGTCAGAAAAATGAGAGAAGTAATTCAAGAACTTTTGTTTTCACTTTTCTGTACCTTCCATTTTCTTTTGCTGTTTCTAGTCACCTCTGATACTAATACATGGTAATAAACGTTTAATGGAGCTTTAAAGGTTCTCTGTCTTCCACTTTTGTCTTCACCCTGGTCAGATCTGGGTACTCACGAAGTGGACAGGATTTTGTAATAATGCAGTAGAGTTTTGCCCCTAAATATAATTTTTCTAATAAGACAGTTATATATACATCCCCACATGTTGAATGAGTGTTTACATTTTGGAAAGGTCATAGAATTTGAAGCCTTAATCTGAAAGAGCATCCTCTAATCATAGGGTCTTCTCTAGGGACTTTGCTGCAGTTCATTTATTGTGCTTAAAATGGGTACGATGTTGTGCTGTTGGATGGTGGTGTGAATATCTAAGATGGAAAGAAAGCCGCAAGACCTGAAAGTCAATAATCTTTTCGAAATGCATAGCAGCATATGGCAGATTTTTTATCGTAGTAACTTGGTGAATTTGGCTTCCAGTATTCCCAGAGCTCCTCTTGGGGGATATTCACACCACCTTGTTTTAAGTTTGCAACCAATATAACCATATTGGAATGCAGATCCCCAAAGGCTTACTGTATAGACTGTCTGTACCCCTCTCACAGAGAGGCAGAGGGAGAGCAGCTGCTCCAGGGAGCTATTTAATGCATCTCAGCTTAGGCTTCTGTTCCGTGGCACATCCTGGACTTGCCTCACTCCTCTCCTTTCTGCATCATCTGTCAAGGCAGTTTTTACTGAGGAGCGACGTCTGTGAACTTGAAATGGCATACCTTGTGTTAGGTGGCAGGCACACTCCTTTTCTGGGCGTTTTGGCATCTCTCTGCGATGCAACAGTTGGAAATAGGAGCCAAAAAAATCATACATTAATTCATTGTAAATAGAAGTTTATCTGAAACTCCTAAGGACCCCATAAATTTAGTAGTTTTAGAAGGCAATAATAGGAAGAATAGGTGGATGAATACAAGTCTAAAGATATATGAAAAATTGAGTTTTCATCATGGGAGAATGATTTACAACGTAGGTCTCTTTACTTTGCATGTAGAGAGTTGAATATTCTGTAATTTTATAAAAATAATTTTTCAATAATTGTCAGTGAAGTTACAGGAGAGAGAAAAATACAGATAACATGCCAGCATTGTATTAAAACCCCAAACAAACAGGAAATCTAAGCTTTCATTTTAATTACGGAATTTTGTATCATTTTTACCTCTTTAAAATGTCAGCTCAAATAAATCTTTATGTATCCAAAAACACATAAAAAACATTTTTTTACAGTAAAGTTCACTTTTTCATTTGTTCCTAAATCAGATAAAGCACAAAGCATTCTTAACTTCATTTTATATATTTCTTTACTTTCTTTTTTCGGTAATGATTCTGCATCATGAAACAGAGATAAAGCAGAAGGGGTGTGTGGTGTGTGCGTGTGTCTATGCTTGAAGGTAATATCTTTGGAAGAAGGTCATGTTGGTAATATAAATTTTGTTGTATTTTCCATTTGATTCTGATTTGTTCATTCATTCTGAAACATTATTGTTCCATAAAATAAGCCATCTGTACACAAACCTAAGCTTCCAACTGTTTGTAAATAATTTAAAGAGGCGAAAATCCCAATGTAATGATCTGTAACAGGATTAAGATTTCACTGTCACTGCATTTTTCTTTTTTGCTTTTAACACAAGTTTTTTTACTTTCCTTTTTACATACAATATTTGTAGTTTGGCATTTGGAATTATAATGGTTATCTGGCAAGGAGGTTGTATCCAGTTTTATATTAATTTTCCATAGCCTTGTTGTAGATATTACTTACTTTAAGGAGTATGCTTTGCTATCTTGGAAGAGTGGTTAGTGCAGCAGTTGTGTGCAGTTATGTAGCAGTCATTTAAGGAGACTGGTTAGCTTTCATCTTTTGAATTTGAGAGCAGTTAAGCTGGTTCTTAATTGGTTTTGGAGGTACCCACAATTTTGGGACCAGAAGAATGTCCTAATCCCTGAATTTGCTGACAAAACACGCATTTGGAAACCTGAACCGAGAAATCAGTTTTAGTTGCTGAAAGGCGGACTTCACAGAAAACACTGAAATTCTCAAAAATGACTTGCTTACAGAAATATGAGAGAATGATAGGAGAAAATCATAGCTTCTGAGAAGAGTGTGCTCAGGGAGTGAGAGGTGAGGAGATACACAGAACCTGTTTAACAATCCCAGCCTTTTTAGAATCTTTTTTATTTCTATCTTGCTGCGAAGAGGCTGCCAAGGATAACAGGTTTAAGAATTATCCCATCGTGAAGTGGTTATTTATTGTAATCTTCACGCTTGCAATAGTAAATCATGCTTGGCAGCAGTAGAACGTGAAAAACTCAGTCCAAAGTCAATTAGCATGTTTTATTAGTATAGAATAAACTTCAGAGTTAATGGGAGTTACCCGTCATCGTTAAGATCCTAATTTTCACCTGTGCTGAACATCTGCATGTTCAGCTGAAAGTAGCAGGGTTTGGGGGCACTTAATATCTTACCAAAAGATGTGGGCAGAGAGGGGGTTGGGAGCTCACTACGCGCTCCCTGCACACCTGAGCACAGCTCAGAGGCAGGGCAGCTAATCCTGATAGCACATGGGAGCAGCTTGCGCAGTCCCTTTTTCTTTCTACTGAAATGCAAAAGCATTTGCCTCTTGTTCTTCCCTGGTATGACACTGTGTCAGTGCAGGGTCATCACAGAAAACGGATTTTGTATTGTGCTGCTGAATGAGGCCTTTCCCTGTCCTTGCTCATTCCCTCTGCCTTGTAGATTCAGCAGTGTGATTTAAAATGCATTTTGAAAATGCAGTGGTTTAAGTTGTAGGTTGATATGCAAATAGTTAGCAATGGTATGCTTATTGTGACATTTTATTTTCTTTTTTTTTCTTTCCTAGTGTAAAACTCTCTCTGGTGTCTGTGATCACATTATCTCGCTCTCATCTGATCCGCTGGTTTCCCAGTCTGCTCACCTTGAAGTGATCCAGCTTACAAACATCAAGCCAAGTGAAGGGCTGGTAAGAAGTACGCAGTTAATCAAACCCATCATGCAGGATGAGAAAGTGAATTTTTTAAAATAAGTTGTATATATGGAAAGGAATAGGACATTTAGCCTTTTTATTTTAAAGTCTGAAAATAGTTTGATTTCTTATGCTGGTTTGGTTTCTTGTGCAGCTGGGCCAACAGTGAAGTATTTTCTAAGGCTGACCAATGTATGCAAATAGTTTAGTGAACAGGAAGAAATGAGTGAGAAGTTCTTGCCATTTATACCAGCTTCTGAAAAATGGTTCAGATTGTTCTAGGATCTTGAAGTCTGAAGGGATTTAAATTACTAAGATCAACTCAACCAAGAAGTTTGCGTGGGCTTATGCACAAAACCTGTCAAATTCTGGAATATGCTTCATAGTATCTCTGGGATATAAAGTTCTTTTATAAGTTATTCAAGGGCTCTACAGCACTGCTGAGAAGTAGCTTATTGAATTTTATTGCAAGAACTCTGCATGCTTAATCAGGTGCTTTTAAAGGCTCAGTGCAGTCATCCCGTATTTGTTGCTCAAGAGTTGACCATTGATCTTTTGTTTACTCAAGTATCCAACACCCACTGCATGGAAAAAACCAACACTGGTAACAATTACAGCTCTACAACTTTACATCACTAATTGTATCTCCTCCTACAATCCTTGGAGGTAGTAGAAGGTGATCAGAATACAGTTGACCAGGTTTTTGCCTAATGAAATAGCTTTTGCAATTTATGACCAAGTTTATTCTCATTTCATTTTCTTGAATAAGAAGCACTTCTGCTGTGCTATTTGCAGCAGGTTTTTGAAGTAGTTTGGATGGTGTAGTGTTGGAGAGTATTTTGGTTTGTGGGTTGGTTGTTGTTGGGTTTTGGGTTTTGATTTGGGGTTTTTTTGACAAATTTGGTATGCCAAGGTATTTAGAGCAATTATACACTAAATTAATCTTCTACTCTTTTGGCAAATCACAATTCGAATATGAGAAAGACCCCAAGCATTTGGACGAGTAAATATTGCCCCATCTTTTGTTTTAGTCTGCTGTTTGTTTTCCCTTCCTCCAGTGGCTTTCTTTTTTATCTCTGAATCCATTTCAGACTAGTCCTCTAGGATTTCAGCTTTTCATGGATTCTTTCCTCCCTCTCTTTCTCCTGTAATTTTCTCTCTTCTACCAGTTCAATGCAGTTAACCTTTCAAAATCCTATCTTCTGCTGTAATGAAGAAATGTTTTTTCTCCTTTCTCTCTACCACCTTTTCTTTTGAGTTCTGTCCATTTTTATCTGAGCTCTTCTTTATTTTCCCTTCTGTCTTGTGACTCTCTTCCCCCCCCTCCCCCTTCATTTAAGTCTTTCTGTAGGGTTGTGTCAACCCACACTGATTGAAAAATGTTGAGCAGTATTTTTGTAAATAAGAATGTGTTTCGTGGGTCTGTTCCTGCTGGGCAGCTGATCAGATAGAGAATCTGTTCCCTCTCTGTGCCTCTGTTTTATACCCTCTGTCTGTCTTGTCTGTTTAAACTGGAAGCTCTTAAGGCAGAGTTTTTTCATTTAATATGTGTTTGTGAACAGGGTCTTCATGCTGAATGAGGACTACCACATCATTGTCATAAAAATTATTATATGCAGTTTTTAAAAATGGAAAATACCAACTATGTAGTATACAAACTTTTAGGATACAATGCTGTTTTTTTGATATGGTCGTTTTTTTTCCCCTTCACCCTTGCCTGTATGCCACTATTCTGTTGCCTCTCTATTGCACTGTGTCCTCTAGATTGTGAGCTCTCCAGAGCAGGAACTAAGGATGATATGTTTGCGCCGGGAGGGTAAATATTATACCTTTCAGTTTGTTACAGCGCCAGTCTTACTAACAGATCATCTTTGTCAGGTTGCTCTTGGTTCTCTGTATGAAAAGCTTTGCTTTTGGGTTGTAAGGCTTTTTGTTTGGTTGGTTTTTTTAACTCAATTTTTCAATTAAGATGCTGAGAATGCATATCAGTACAGCCTGTTGAGCGCTAAGTGTGTCTGTTTAAGGATTGACGGTGGAGCTTGGAGTTGTGAATATCCTCTACACATCAGAGGCACTTGATGAATGTGAAGCTTCATAACTTCTGGACCTTCTTCCAGGATTTGTGCAATGATGGAGATGGAAAAATGGATTATTGTCAACTTCCTTCTAGATTTTTGACCCTCATGATAGTTCTGTGCTGACTCTACCAATCACTAAATAAAATCTTCTATAAAGATGGAAAGACTTCAAGTAGAAGGAAAGGGACAAGGATGGCTGCTAACTGGGAAGATTTTTTTGTCATCTAGCATAAACAGAATATCTAACATTTCTCAAATTTAATATCTGAGAAGCTAAAGTAGATCAGGGAGATTAAAACGAAAGGAGAAGAGAAGGATATAAAAAGTTTGGAAAACTATGCTATTTCCCTAAACTCATATGGTAAATACAAGATGGAATTGAGAAAACGGTTGGAATTTTTATGACTTAAAACACATTGGAGCACTATGATGAAGTTTTAATCAGCACAAATAGTTTCTTCACTGTGTTTGACCTCTTTTTTTTGCGGAAACGTAAGTATCAGTCAGATGTCAATGTAAATTATCAGACTAAAACCTTAATGCGGAAGAAAAAGGTAATTGTGTTATAGGGTTTACAATGTCTTATAGGTATTAAAACTAGCTAACACCTATCAGAAAAGCAGACTAAATAACCTGGCAAGTAGAAAATGTTCTGAAGGCATGATATTGGGAAACTCTTGTGTACTGGGTAAAGCTACGTTATGGGTGGGTGAGTTTTGATACTGCTTTTTTTTTTTCCTGCTTTTTCTTTTCTTTCCCCTGCACCTGGTCTGTTGCCCAGGTGTGGTTATGTGACTGGCTGCATACACATGTTCTCCAGTGAGTGTTGCTGCAGGAAGAGACATGGCCTACAGTGGTTGTGAAGTAAGGGTGAAAAGGGAATTGTCAGAGTAGAAAATTCTTCTAAAAATTTCTGAGATGGATTAACGTGGTCAGCTTTGCAATCACCAGCACATTCATGCTCCCATGAGTAATCCCTTATTTTTATTTTTTTATTTTTAGGACTTGGAAGTTGTTTTGCTGGTATCATTAAGCAGAATTGAATTTTGTGTGTTTTTACACTATTGATGTTCTAGAAAGCAACAAAACCAACTAGCTTAGGTAGTATCTTTTGCCAGGAAACAAACCTAAAACTATTACTGCTTGACTGAAAACAGTGAGTGTACGTAGTAAAGAAGCACAATACTGTATGCCTTTTGTTAGACAAAAAGCAGGTAACCAAGTTACAGCTACTGCTTTTCCTAGGGAAGGTTTTCTTCAACAGTCCCTTTCTATTTTATTTTTTTTAATATAGAAAAGAATATCGGAGAACTGTGGCAAGGGTTAATCCTGAATTTCAATTTTTCCTGTTCATATTATCATTTTAATCCTAGTCAGCTCAGGTACTACGATATGATTTCAAGTAGCAGCTATTCACCTAGCTTGGTAGATTCAAAAATGCAAAGGTAAACCCACCAGAACATGAGACTGACTGTTCTGGGTTCCTCTTTACCTGCTGAAGCAAACACAAAATGAGTTTGTCATGTGAAAAAGCACTCATAAAATATAAGTCACAGCTACAGCAGAGTGTGGCAGCTGATTAAAGGTGTACGGCTGGCTGCCTAGCTGCCAGGAATCCAGCGTACTACTGTTCCTAATATTTCGCCTGAATTATTTGACTTGAAATATTGGAGGAGCTGGGAAAAATTATGAACAGGGTTGTGAGATCTGTCTGGGGTGAAAGAAGCACATGCAGCTTTGGGGGACTCCATTAAGATGGTGTCACAGTGAAAGAGTCAAAGTTCAGTTATGTGTGTGATAAAATGGAACTAGTCTCTTCTTTTTTTTTCCATCCAGCATTTCATAAAATATGTTAAAAGTACATCAGATTCTGTATTCATTCTTTAAAAAAATAGAAAGAAAAGAAAGAAAAAGAAAAAATAAAAAATGTACAAGGTCTCTTTTCCAACCCATAACTGAATAATATTTTGCAGCAAGATAAAATGTATAGTTTGAAATTAGACTTCTACCCATAATTGATCAGGAAGGACTATCTGTGATGTAATTAAGCATGAGTTCCTGATCTTTAGTCTAAGCATACATTTGTTCTTGATTCCTAAGGTGGTTACCTTATGGTTATTTTAATCATATTACCTGAATTATCTTTCCTTTTATTTGACCTAGCTGATTCTTGAAAATTCATAGGGACCATGGCATTATCATTGGATACCTCAGATGTGTAGCTGCCAATTCATTTCAGTACAAATGAACAGCACACGAATTAATGTCCCCTGTATTCTTGATCACTAAAAGTACTGTTGATATTGTGCAGCCACAAGGAGGCAGAGAGGGGAGAACTTGTAAATGTCTATAGTATCCTTATTTCCATTCCAGATCAAACAATAAGCCAGAAACATTCTCTTCCCTGTACTGTTTCCCTTCTATTGTTCGCTTAAAACAAGGCATGGAGGAACATGGGTGAAAGGGTAGCTCATCTTCCTGTTGCACAATGCTACCTCTTCCCATTTAGAAGCTGCTTTGTAAACAGAATTGTGTGGACTCTTGCAAAATTAATGTAGCATAGTACTAGTATAATGTTTATTAATTTTGCATGTGTGGAATAAAAATAATCTTTTTTTTTTGCAGCTTCCCTCTTTCATCTCTTTCCCAATGTGTGCAAAATCTTGATCTTAGTCTTTAAAGAAAATTCTGCAAAAATTTTTTCTCCTCTTTTGCTTCTTCAAAGACTTTTACATATCTAGAAAAGACTAGATTAGATGTCAATTGCACTCCACCACAGTAGCATACTTGGATGACCTTACTATCCTTCAGAACAATGCTTTGCACAAAACAAACACTGTGTAACCATTAAGTGTGAGACTTTATCCTCTGCTTTCAGCCTGATGTTTTAAGTTGAAAGCGGCAACTTGCTGACAATAAAAACAAAGATGTGACTTTCTTCAGAAATTGCACTGGGTGGGGACCTGACTCATAGTTCCTGTCACCATGAAGTCACCATGATTTCAGCTCTTGCCATGTTGCGGGGTGTATGATGAGGTCACTTAGAACCAGATCCTGAGAGGGATTTAGGCCCTGGTTTTTGTTGGTTTGGGGTAGGTATGAGTACCAGATAACAGATACCAGTCTATCTCAGCCTCTTGTGTGGCTCATTATCCTGTCTGTAAAATGTGTGTATGTTAGTGTTTCCCTACCTCACAGGGGTGTTGTGAGGATAAACGTGTAAGAAATGGCCATTATATATATGAGAGAACTGAATTAAGCAGGAAGCGACATGCGTGGAGCGAATCAATGGGAAAAATTGCTGAAGGTGCATAGAGGAGCTGGAAGTGGAAGGATGAGGCTGCCTATCTGTGTAGTAACAAGCAGATTCATACTTTGTTCTCTTCTAGCTGTGACAGCCCAACATGGCAATGGGATACTGCTATGTATTGTGCAGAGCAAAGTAGTTTAGTTTTGAGCTCCCTCTCCTGAGAAACTTGTAAAGTCCCTTTTTTTTACTGGGGATATCATCCACTTTATTAAGTGGGTGGTACTTCCTTGTGCCCACTATCAAAACGTCCATGAGTTCGGTTCCCAAATTAGATTAGTCCAACCTGATAGCGTCTTCTTTGCCTCTTTACCATACTTAATCGCCAGGGAATGCACCCTGTTCCTCAGCTAGAAACAGACTTCTTTGTGGCATTGCCATTAAAAGGAGAAAAAGTAGGTTATGGAGATAATGTTTACTCAAGTGCTTGATATTTGCCTGCTTTCTGTGAATTGTTTGGGGGAAAGGAGATTCCTCAGAAGTTGTTGAATGCTCAGCGTATGCCGGTTATCTCTCCTTTTTTCTTCTCTCACTGTCTTAGTGGATGCTGTTAAAAGGTTTGAATTATGACTTGATTAAAAGTCTGAGACACTGGCTCAGACTACCCATGCAGGAACTTCTGTCTGTTCATAAGCTATCCTTCCTTTTCCACATATTTTTAAAAGAAGTGGGATAGCTAACAAAGTTGATGTTTCAAGTTTTTATCCTTGAGTTTTATAGCTGACCTGCCTGCTGAGATGAGTGAGGCTATCAAAGTCTTAGAGCCGGTTTGCAGGCACATTTCAGAGCATTGGTTATCAGTTTGAAAGTTATGTTTGCAGGATTGCCTGCAGAGATGCAAAATCTTTTAAAGTCTCCTGTAGCTTCCAAAGCAAAATGGAGGTATTGGTCATCCTAAGGCAACTTGCAACTCTGGCTTTTTTGTAATCAGGTGATGTTATATTTGTAGTTGAAGGACTATGCTTAAAAAAGTGGGGAGCATTTATGGAGAGAACTGTGGTAAAAGTTTTAGTTTGCTATTGCTAATTAGGGCCAGAATCATTTGGGCTGTTGTTCTCAGAGTGCATCAGAAAGCACTTTCCTATCCAGAGACAAATTCCTCATGGCATATATTAAAAGTCCACAAATCTTAAACAAAAAAAAAATTTAAGAAAAGGCTTTTCTTTTAGAGATATGCAAGTTATGTTTGGATGGTGATGGTTTGTGAAACACTTTAAAAATTCTTTCCCATGATGTCTTTTTCTTAGGGTATGTACATTAAATCAACATATGATGGTCTCCATGTAATTACTGGAACAACAGAAAATGTAAGTATTGTTAATACTGTATGTTCAGGCCTGGAAGCCTTTTTGACCTTACCTGTGGTTTATGCTTTCCCTTTGCTATAGACTACATTTTGCTTGCAAAATTGTGCTAGTTGGCTGTTGAGGACCAATAGCATGTTGGACGGCAGAAACGCTTGTGCTTGTTTACCTTAGAATTGAAAGAGTTGTTCCCAGTTGAGGACCAGGGGAATCAGTTCCGATTTGTTCTTGCAAGACACCTAAAAAACCTGCAGTTGATCAAGGAAGTATCTGTCTTGGAGACCTTGCTCTGTGAATAAAATATTAATGTCTTTATTATGTACAGGCTGATATGCTGGAGTTTGCTGCAGTGTTAGTCAAACAGCTTTTATATTTTCCATCTATCAAGCTTCATTTCGTAATAAATAAATGCATGGAAATGAGGACATCCCTTCACATTGACAAATAACCATATATTTCTGCATGAACTTCTGAGTAATGCTTATAGAAAGGAACACTTATTACCAGTGTACTAATTTTCACTGAAGGTATTAAACAGTAAGCCAAACATAATAGACTACTTTTTCAACTGCCTTTAAAATACAACCTCCTTTCCTTGTACATCATATTTAGGGAACTGGCTGTCTATTAGGAAGTGAGCAAAATGATCATTTTGTGGGGAAAGGCTTCTGTCTATAGTCTTCAATGAACATGGAACAAGCCACTAAACAACACTGAACTGTTCCATAATGGTTCAGGCAATTCTTTTCAAAGGTTTTGATGGCATTTTCTTAAAATGAAGCTGTCGGAAATGTTTGTTTTATCCTGCTACTGTGTCATACTGTTGAAAGTGTGAACTACCTACGTGGTATTTACAGCTGCTGCCTCTGGTCTGCAGTGAAGTTCTGTTAACATCTCAATAAAATAGGAATATTGCTTTCATCCCTTCAAAGGAACTGCAATTTGATAGCCTTTCTTCTTTCTTTTTTCTTCTGCTGCGGGCAGGTTATCCATGAGTTATACCCAATAGATAATATCTATTGTAGAACTTCTGTGAATGCCACTTGTCTCAGAATAAGGAAAATGTAAATAATTTCAACTTTGAAACAAAATTTCTAGGGAGTCAGGCCTACAGCCACAGATAACATCAGTAAAATTAGCAAGACTAAACAAAAACATACAAAGCCATAGCTGAGCTTAATCTAGAAAACATATGGAGGAAAGATCATGATTTTTACAGTTGAATTTCTCTCAGATTAGAAAAGGAACCATTTCTCTCCATGACTTACTAATATTGGATTTAATTTCCCGGAGGCAAAGATAAAAATAAAGTCTTAATGCATTCCCTCAAAACTCTTATCTTTTGTGATTCATGAATATAATTTAAAGCCACATCAGGAAGCTTCAGTCATGATGACTTCTCTGCTTTTGTTACTGACTCTTTCACTCACTGGAAATGCTCACAGCAGACTGAGAAACTGCAGTCTGTTATCTAGGGAAAAACCTGTTGTGTGTTAAAGCATTTGTGAAAATTAATAACACCTTAGAGAAAGTAAGGTGTCTCCTACTTTTAAACACACAGTTATTAGCTGTTTCCTTTAACAAGAAAAAAAAAAGAAAGGTATGATTCTGATAGATGGGAGGAATAACATCTAAGCAGCATGGCCAGAGCAAGGCCTGTTGATGTTGACATGCTTACTATATGTGATACAATTTAACTTCTAGGAAACAGTAAGAATCTAAATTCTCTTCCCATTGAACAAAATTTTTTTACCTCCTCCTTTCCAATTCTGCTCCTCCAAGTGAGACATTGGCACAACTTTTTGTCTGACACATTCCTGAAAAATCAGAGAAGCACTTGTCTTTTTAATAAACACAGTAGCATGACAGTGCTAGTCACGTTAATGAAACACAGTAGTTTTTGTAACTTTTTCTCTTTGCCATTCAAGGTGTTTGATGTCTAGCTACGAAGCCCATTAGAGTTTGGATCTTGCTGTTCAGCTTTAGGAGTCATCTCTCCCAACACATCAGCCCTGTAGTTCAAAGGAGCTAAGCTCTGAAACTTGAACTATGAGAGAGCAGGGTTCCTCACAGGTCACTGCCCCATAAGAGCTTCTCGCCGGTGGCCCTGTAGCACTAGAGCAAGCTGAGCTTTCTGGTTCATGTCTGCTGTCTTTTGTTTGGAAGTAACAAATCTAAAGGGAGTATTGGTCTGACCAGGGATTACAGCTTTCTTGTTGAGCAGCCATTTTAGACCATGCTGGAGACATTCTTTTAATGCACAAAACAAATGCATTCTTCAAATAAGGCCATTTTGTAATTTGGTTCTCCAATAGAAAAGAGTATTTTCTAAAGTAATAGCATGCTGTGCATCTCCAGCAGGAGTGTAACTCTGAAGGGGGTGCTCCCAGTGTCCCCACTTACTGTTCACTGGTTGAGTTTCTGGTTTGCCCTTAGATCTCAGTGAAGAGAGGCCTTTCAGAAGAAATAATATGAAAATCTCCACTGTGGGCATGCAACAAATGTGCTCCAGGGGGTCTAAAGCGGTCTTTCAGACAGTGTGGGTGTCCTGGGGGAATGGGACAAAGACAACATATAGCCTGAAGGACAAAGCTAAATCTGTTCTGAAGGATAAATCTGAAGCTGATTGTGAGAACCTTGTACAGGATCAATGTGTGAGCCTCAGTGTCAGGTAATTCCTTCTGTTGTTCAACTCCCTGTTGAACTGAATTACCAGCTAATGAAGGCATAGCTGTGATGTGACACACTTTGCTCCTCCTAATAGGACCTCTTGAATGGACGTTTTGCTTAATGATCAGCATATACATCTGAAAAAAGAAAGAGCTTATCAATTTTCTGTTTTCTTTAAATAGTGTGATAAAAGATACTATTTCTTTACAACAAGGCCTGTATTCTTTACTTGGGAGGAAAAGTAAGGAACAAGGGTTTCAATCTCTTAATAAGACCACAGCCTTGAGACGTATAAATGATTTTTACCTCACCTTGCCGTCTGTTTAAGGCATAATTGGAATGATATTTTTTTTTAAGTAGGCTTTTCCAACTTGAGGGTTTTCAGACCATATTTACTGGCTTGGCAAACTGCTACACAAAATACCTGTTTTGTCAAGATTTAAGCTGCAAGTGCTGAAGTCAATACAGGAGAAAGTTTGTATCATAATATGGTCATGTAGAGTTCAAGAGTAATGACACAAGATTCACTTGCGTTAACATTTTGAGTCTAGGTGTAGCTACAACTGAGCTAAAATAGCAGTATTACATAGGAGGATTATAAAGATTGTTAGAGATATGAATGAGTAAGTGTGAGTAGTGAAATGGCAGGCAGAAGATAGATCATTAGAACATAATCACCAGTGTTAAAATTTTTCCCCAAGTCATGGCGTAGTTATTGGATATCTATTTTGAATGGGGATGTGGTACATAGGTTATTACAAACATTCCACATTTCAAGCCTGGAGCATGTTCTCTAGATGACCTGTTATCTCACTGGAAAATGAATTTCATTTCATTCCTTTCTGTAAAATTCGTAGTAGCTTTTTGGAAGCCTGCTCCTGAGCAACTTGGGTTTTTTCAAACAGTCAGTCTCACCTACCTTTAAGTTGATTAAGTGCCTTCGTAGGCTGGCAGCCACAGTACTGAGAGAAAAATCGAAGTGGTGTCACTCTATGAAAAGCTGAAGGAACTTATTTTCCTCCAAACATAAGGGTATTTCCCTCAGAAAACCATACGTCTATTGTAAATATAGAAGGCAGAAGAAAGGAAAATTTTGGCGGGATGTCGCTTTATGGGGGAGGATTGGGGTTTTTTCTTGTGGGTTTTTTAGTTTGGATTTTTTTGTTGTGGTTGGGGTGTTTTTTGAGACAAAAGGCAGAGAAGAAAACTTTGCTTTTTGAAAGTGTGATCCTTGTGGGATTTTGATGCTGGTTGCATTTCTTTCACCCTAATAATGACCCAGTAACTGAGTTACCATGTAACTTATGTGACTTTCCTAGCTGGTACCTAACCTAATCCTCTCTTCTTGTGTACTCTTTGAAGAACAGTAATTTACTGAAGCTCTCTGCAACATATTGCCATATTGTAATGCTGTAGAATAAAAAGGCAATGCTGTGAAATTTGTTTACGAGGAATTGCCAGTTTGTCTTGATAGGTTCAAAATCCAGCCAAAGATTGGTTTTCAAGGCTTAAGAGACATCAGGCAGACTAAAGGACTCTTTTGGCGGAATGAAATTAAAAATAAATCCTAAGGACTTGGTTACCCGTTAATAAAAAAATATTCACACCTTTCTTAATATTTGATTGTATTGTGTACAGTAGTGCAGATTATTTTTCTCCAACAACAATGAATTGATTTATTAAATATTTCTTTTATTCTTTATTTCACAGTAGAATGTCATTACCAATCTAACCTGATTTACGTAGCTTAGCAATCATACTGCTGAAAGAGAGATGATGACCAGTAAGAACTGTATTCTTTATCATCTCTTTTATTTTAAATTCAGTCACCTGCAGATCGGTGCAAGAAAATCCATGCTGGGGATGAAGTGATTCAAGTTAACCACCAAACTGTGGTATGTATAACTATGTTCTGTGTCAATTGGAGATAGAGGTGTCATGGCACATCAGCATTTGTAGAGAAGAAATGTGTAGAAAAATGTGTTTTTATAAATCATTATTTATTCTAACATCTAAATTTTCCTTTTCTCTCCTGAAACCACGTAGTTCTTAAGTTCTTAAGTTAAGTCCTGATCCTCTGCATATCACTGGAGGTATCAAGTTAGGCTAAATAGCTGTGGCTTGGAAAATATGTTAGGGTGTTTTCTGCTTACCCATGCTCTATTAATAAATAGTTGGGTTTAGTGTAATATGAGGTTTGGGTCAAAGGGATGCAGAGAGTTGGAGCTGTTGTGCCCATGTGGGTTTAAGATCAAGATTACTTCCTGGAAGCTGGAAAACTTACTACTCTCCAAACCTACTGGAATGTGTAGGACATGGTTTTCAAGAACAAAAGCATGTAAAATTCCCATAGTGTGCCTAGGGTGTTTAGCTTAATTTAAATACAGATTTTTAAACTTGGAAAGTTAAGATGAAACAAGTCTTTCAGCTATGATAGACAAGAAAACTAATACCATGCAAATTGCTCTTTGTGTGGGCAGATGCGTGTTAGTTCCTGGTGATTTTATTTAGGATTGGTGAACTGTTAAAATTACCTTTTTCTAAGGTAAGGCTTGGTAACAGAAAAGAACAGGCTGCCAGTATAGAAAGCAACTATTCCTTTTCCAAAGTATAAGTAGCGAGAATCATTATATGGTATTAATTACATGTGTCCTTGCAAGCAATTTATCTGACAAAAAAGTATCCTAGATTGCCATTATTAATACAGGAGTTGTTTGTTAAGTGTGTTTCGTCATTCCCCATGGGGTTCTACTTCTAGCTTTAGGCCATTGTACATCATGGCAGCTCCTCTGCAGAAATCAGTGTAATATTTCAGTATACCCTCCAGCTAAGTTTGGTATCGACTATACTGTACATATGTGGAACTGAACTGACAAGAAGCTGTCTTTTGAGCTATGCAATGTAATTGGATAAGTCTAAGCAGATCAGGGTGAATTTTAATGCTTTTTTGGGCCATATAGATTCTTCATAAGTATTGTATCCCATGATTACTTACATGTACAGTTGATGACTAAGTTATTTATTTTTCTGCACTAAGAAAGCTTATGACATCAATTTAATATGGAAAATATTTTAGAACATTACTATTTTGGCTATCACAACGTATACACATCTGAGGAAGCACATCAACCAGTATTCAGTCCTTATGCTAGCTAGTTTTTCCAACAAATTCTGATGGTGCTATGAGCAAAGTTGCCTTGTCAACTTGAAAATTTCCAATCAACTAGGCATTTATTCTAGTTTTCTTTGCACATCTGCACTGCATTTGTATGATGGATTTGTTACTCCTGACACTAATAATAAAAACGTTTTGACAAGCCTTAAGATGAGCTTTCTTACCTAGTTGGACGGAGTTTTGAATGTAGGATTTGGGTGTTTTGGCTTTTGCATCAGTGAAGCGAGGTATTTTGAGATGTACAGAAAAAACAGATGATGTTAGTTCTAGGAAAAAGGACCACAGGGAGCTAAGACAAACAATTTAATTTTTCACCAGTAACATTTAGTGTAGAGGATATGTATAGTAATAGACTAAATCACACATTTACGTTTGCTCTTGCTCTGTTGTATAAACA
Source organism: Phalacrocorax aristotelis (assembly GCF_949628215.1). Lineage (NCBI taxonomy): Eukaryota > Metazoa > Chordata > Aves > Suliformes > Phalacrocoracidae > Phalacrocorax > Phalacrocorax aristotelis. Next base: position 87,483,129 of record NC_134276.1, read on the forward strand.
ATATGATTAAAATAATTGGCATCTTCGATACTGTATACCAGTAACTTCCTTGTATTTTAGTGTCGCCCTTCCACAGCGAGGGTCAGCTAGCATTCTCTCAGAAATGTGATAGCACCTCCCATGTTACCTTTATAAAGATGGACTTTATTCACTTTCCAGTTTATAGAGCTAAATTTTTGATCTTCTGTATAGGTATTGCAGCATTTTAAAAAACTTTTTATTTCTTTTGGAAAGAGTCTAAATCAGTCCTTTCGTACTCTGGCCCCTGTCATAAGGAATTTACTGTCCATTTCTAGGAATCTGTTTTTCTGGGGAGAAGAGGTATTCTTACTTACAGTGATTCTTACTTAGGAGATAAAGAATTCTGAAAGTATTACATTTTGTCTTTTCTGTTTATTGAATTTTTTCACACTTATCACAGTGTTCATAGACATACACAGGATCTGTTTTTCAACTTGCTCCTTGTAAGTTATCATACATTATTACTCATATTGACTATAGAAATAACTATGACTAAATTTTTTAAAGATCTAACTCTAAAACTGTAGGGAAGTATTGTTCACATGTAACTGCTGTTTAGGTGCTGTCTTGTAATTGGAGAATCAAAATCTAAAAAACTCACAAATCTAACTTTATTTTATAGTTAAAACTGTCTGCATTTTCTTCAATTATTTCAGTGTATTCTGTTTGTCAAAGTGAATACCTGGCTTTCAGTGCTTTATATTTCAAAGAGTGAATACAACTATTGGGAAGAGAAATTCCATGCAATTATTTTAAAAATCCAACCTGTTAGCTAACACTTCTTACAAGAATCACATTTTAAAATTATGAAAAAGCTGTTCTTTCAGAAAGCTCACTGGCTCTCAGGTAAGCAGTTTGACAAAGTAGGAGAATATTTAAGTGACTTGTATTGAATTTTATTATATGTGTCCTAATCCTGGGTGTCAAATAGTTTTAAATTCTCTATTGACATCCTCTGTTGCTTGTAGTGATGCTTAATCTTCATAGTACATAACAGGTTGTATTCCACTTGTTGCTGGTAGGATGTCTGGAATGTAAATATCTTCTGAATTTTTAAAATAAAAAATTAATAAGATTAAGCCTAAAGTCAGTGAAAAGTTAATGTTCAGAAAATTGTCCTTTAAATTTCAGTGTACTGAGGTTAGATAGCTGTGTGAATCTTCTGTGTTTTGCCTTACAGAATATAATTTTTTTAAATACCTCTGTAACTAAAAGGCATGACTCCCCTGTTAAAATTCAAAGGATTTAGGCACTGTCTTCCTTTAAACTTCCCTGTAAATTCCATCCTTAATCTCCTCGAAAAGTCTGCCTGTCTAAAATATTCCCAAAGTAAACAAAAAAAAAAAAGTCATTCAGGCAATTCAGAATTTGCACTGTGCTGCAATGCTCAGGTTTTTGCCCATATATAATTCAAGAGTACATTTTGCCTCACGATAGTCCTCCTTTTAACCAATTGAAAGTGCAGGAAATAGTATTACTGCTTACATTGCACAGTACTCTTTCTGGTTGTGTCAGTGATAAAGCTGTAGAGAAAATACTCCAAACAGAAAACAGGGAGGTATAGACTCAGGATGATATAGGATTCTTGAATAGCAGGATGTTCTTGTATAATATCATGCGCACAGTTTGTTTATTTTGGAAGCATTTTTGGCACATACTATATACTTCTAATACAAGTATGATATGACTTACGGATATAATACAAGCATGATATGACATGTGATAGACACGTGGATTCCCAAAATTTGTGTTTGTTAGCTAAAACTCATCAGAACATACGTAAATACAGATGATGAAAAAATGTGTTTAATTTGACAAAATAGGCGAATATGGTCAAGTATTGATCTGTTTCATGTAGAAGCGGGTATGTTTAATGTCTTAAACACCTATCAGTTACAACTGAAATAGTTTTTTTTTGGAATTATGTAGTATGTAGATAACACCTAGCTTTAATATGGCACGTTCCTTACTGTGGAAGTTCCTGTGGGCTCTTGTGGGCCAAGCCAAATCCACAGGATTTAGTTGCTGGAATTCTTTTTGTATTTACAGTGCAAAAACTTTGAGGAGATTTTGTTAAATTCTTCTGAAACACAATGGAAACATTTACAAGACTATACCTTGCTTTTCTGCAAGGCTAAACACTTAAGAAGGGTATGATACCTTTCTAGGTCCTTACCCTAACTTAATCTTTGCTTAGAAAATGTAAGGAACAGGTTTTTAAGATTCACTGTACAATTGATAAGAAGAGTTCAACTTCTACAGAACCTCTCAGGGTTTGCGGGAAGCTGGCAAATTCCAGCTGATAGGAAATGCTGAACGTGGAGTGCATATGAATCTCTGAAGTGCATGCATCCAAAATGAAATTTGCAGTGGATGTCTTATTATTTTGGGAAAAACAAAACACCTGTAAGTAGAAAAATGATGTTGCAAATATTCTGTTTATTCAGTTTTTCTGCACTGTTTAGCAGGATCTGCTTCAGATCCAAGCTAGGTTTTTTGAACATAGATATTTCTTTCATTTAAGGCCTTCTTAACTTGGCTTTGAAGGAAATGGTATTTCTAAAGAGCCTCAGTGGGGAAGTGGGCTGGAAGAGTATAAGGGAGGGGACAGCAGTGTCAGTCCAAGATTCCAATGTTAGATGTTTGACACCTTATACAACTTCCACTAACTTTGTTAGTTCCATAATAAACAGTTCCATAGTAAATAAGTTAGTTCCACTAACTAATAACTTGAAATAATATTTTAATTCTCTTATGATGCTTGGCTTGAACAGTGATGCAGTGGATCAAGATCATAAAAGTTCTAAATAAATATGCCTCATGCTCAACTTCCTTCTGTTACTGTCATGCGTGTGCTTTTACAAAAGGCAAGATAGAGTAATAGCTCCCAAATCATTATTTTAATCCCTTCCAAACCCTTGGGCTTCCTCTGTTTACAATGGTTTGATAAATGTTAACATGAATATTTAATTTTAAAGGTAGGTGGGATTTACATCTAGAAGCTTTTTAGGTCTGTTCAGAAGTATAAATGGAAGTCTTTATGGAAGTAACCTAGTTCCCTGCAGGGCTCTGTCCTGACCTCTCTGTAGTTCGTCAGAGTATGAGGACGATACTTTGATTTTAGCAAAAGTAGTCTGTCCTCCAAATTCCCTCTCAAAATTTCTGTTTAATTCTTTTTTCTTTCTTTACAGTCTCTATAACTACTGCGTAATACTGATACAGGAACTAAATTGTCATGATCCTCTCAAAATGAAAAATTTTGTTTTTAATTTGCTACTCCCTTTAATGTGGAATTTGTGTTGAGACTATATGGTGTTATTTATGATCTCTTTTCTACATAGATGTGCAAATACACACAGAAATATATTATTTTATATCCTGTATGTCAGGGAAGTGTGATATTACAGAAATGAAATGTGTGAGGGAAGATGATCTTTTGTTTCCCTATGGTGAGTGCAAATGTTTTTACATGAGTATAAATGAAAAAGAGAAACAACTTGACAAATTTGACAAATGCAAATGAATTATGTTGTGCTTCCAAAGAAATATCCTTCAAGGAGAAAGGATTCTCAGGTAGTCTGAAGAGGAGGTAGGATATAGTCTGTTACGGAGTTAGGAAAGTGCTTATGTGTGTCTATGTAGATATATTTCATTTTAGTTTTCCACAAGTATTTTTCAAACAAAGTAAGTATTTTGGAAAATAAAATTAGTGGAGGTCAGTGGCAGCAGCTCCAAGAGAGCTCTCTGCTTTGACAGCTGCCCCACTCGGATTTGGCGTTTGGAGTTTGAATGGACAAGGACTGCCCCATTTTTGCAGCATAAATGCTGGATGCTCTTGTCCATGGAATCTGTTTTCCATTGATCCCTGGGGTTTGTTTGGAGTTGATGTGTGAAACACACACCGCTTCGATGAGTACAGGCTCATTTTATGTAAATAGTGTGCTGTGTCAGTGTGGGCATCCACTTGCACTTCTAACTCTGGCATGGCAAACCAGCTAACAAACAAGTTATTGTCGCGTCTGTGTTAGACAAAGCACCATAAGCTTGGCCAGGCCCTGCTGCTTCATGTTTCTGCCAAACTTCAGATAATTTCCTTATGTTCATTCCACGTGAAATCTTCATGCTTAACTACACACCTGCGTCACCAGCCAGTGGAATTAGTTCAACTGCAGCAGAAAGCCAAGCTGTGCAGCCTTTCAGCAGCTACCTGTCTCCTAGATGGTAACAGAGCTTATGTGAGCACTTCTACCTTAATTTAAAGCCAGCCTGCTTGGCTTAGCTGAAAGTATTTAACCTGGTTGACTGTGCCCCCAAATGGAAGGGGGACACTGGCAGGGTCACTCATAAGTCACAATTGGTTGTGGAAATTGCTCCTTACTCCCTCAGGCTTTGTGAGTGGCAGGTTTGGTCCTATGATCTGGGCACTGATATCCCACTTTCTGTGTGCTCTTTGATCTGTGCTCCAGAGCACCTGACCCTGACTCTCTGCTGCAGTCACAGTGCACTACAGTTCTTGAAGAACATACACTGGGCATGTTAAGCCTCATCTGTGGGATTAGTACCCTGTTGATGGAGCTGTGTAACAGTCAAGCTCCAAGAGGCTCAAATTACTGTAGGGGGCCTTTGAGGAAGTAATAGAAGAAATTGGTGCAACAGAAGATGCCCATCATCTCATATGACTGGGACATGGGTTCAGTGGCTGTACACTGTATTTCTAGGAGTATTCTCTGCCAGCTGATTGCAGTCTTGGTCACCTGTCGCCATTTGGTCACTCAAAAACATAGATTTCTTCCTATCCTGGCTGTACCCCAGAATGAGCAACTGTATTATTGAGTCCTCATAGTTTACTCATGTGATTAGATGAACATATATGAATAACCCGTCAGCAGACTACTGAGTTTTTCTATTATTTTTCTTTGGAAAAAAAAAAAAAAACGTTCTTTTGTAGCTGTTGACACAGACCCCTCTGTACAGCACTGGCTTTGGTCTGGGAATACGCACCTGGGCTGACTTTGAAGGCATCAATGTCTTTGTTAGAAGCTGTGTAATTGTAGTAAGAATTCTGCTGCAGTACCCATTGACTATTTCTGTAGATGTTTTCAGTAGGCCTTTATAGTTTCTCCACTAGTGGTAGCAGAGTTACTGAGTCTGTAGCCGCATCTAGATATATATATGTGTGTATATATATATATATATATATATCTCAAGCTATACTTATGGTCATAGTCCTCATGATGTATCTGCTAAGAATGGCTGCAGTATTCTTGTGACCCAATTGTTAAATTCATGTCTCTGTACAGAACTTACTGGGCGGCTATGCATTTTATTTAATTTTTTTTGTACAGTTCTTAATTTTGCTTTTCTTTCCATATGATAGTGTTCCTATTTAAAAAAAAGCCCTCTAAGAGGTGCTGTAAATGGTATTAATATTTCCGACAGAAATACTGAAAGACAGCGTGCTGCCAAACACTTTATGGATATATTCCTGATAAAAATTGTTTTCATACTGTCATAGTAGTTGCTACTGACTACTAATCTTGTTATAATTCGTATTTGTGGGTAATTTAAATTACAATGTTAACAAAGTTCTTGATAGAATAATGTATATTCTGAAGTTAAAATAATTCCTTCAAAATTTCCTAGTCTGTGGTGTGAAATGTATCATTAGAGCATATGTTTTATGTCCAGGTAGTAGATAATAAGTATCACAGAATCACAGAATCCCATGTTGGAAGGGACCTCAGGGATCATCTAGTCCAACCTTTCTAGGAAGGGCACAGTCTAGACAAGATGGCCCAGCACCCTGTCCAGCCGAATCTTGAAAGTGGTCAACGTGGCCGAGGCAACCACTTCCCTGGGGAGATTATTCCAATGGTGACTGTTCTCACTGTGAAAAAATTTCCTCTCAAGTCCAGTCGGAATCTCCCCAAGAGCAACTTGTGTCCGTTCCCCCATGTCCTCTCCATGTGACTCCTTGTAAAAAGGGAGTCCCTGTCTTCTGTGTAGCTACCCCTTAAGTACTGGTACATGGTGATGAGATCCCCTCTGAGCCTCCTTTTCTCAAGGCTGAACAAACCCAGCTCTCCCAGCCTATCCTCGTATGGCAGCTTCCCAGTCCTTTGATCACCTTGGTGGCCCTTCTCTGGACCCCTTCCAGCCTGTCCACATCCTTTTTGTATAGCGGGGACCAGAACTGGACACAGTACTCCAGGTGTGGCCTGACAAGCGCTGAGTAGAGCGGGATAATGACTTCTTTCTCTCTGCTGGTGATGCCCTTTTTGATGCAATGCAGCATCCTGTTGGCCTTCTTGGCTGCAGCAGCACACTGTTCGCTCATGTTGAGCTTTCTGTCCACCAGGACCCCTAGGCCCCTTTCGACAGAGCTGCTCTCCAGCCAGGTGGATCCCAGTCTGTGCTGCACTCCTGGATTATGTTTTCCCAGGTGCAAGAACTTACACTTCTCCTTGCTCAACTTCATAAGGTTCTGGCTGGCCCACTCCTCCAGCCCATCCAGATCTCCCTGCAGAGCAGCTCTCCCTTCTGGAGTGTCTACTTCCCCACTCAACTTGGTGTCATAAGCAAATTTCATCAGGCTACACTTGATCCCGTTATCCGGATCACTTATAAAGATGTTGAATAACATTGGGCCCAATATCGATCCCTGGGGGACCCCACTTGTGACAGGTGCCACTTTGAAAAAGAGCTATTTACCACCACCCTTTGGGTGCGGCCTGTCAGCCAGCGCACAGACCACTTGTCTAGGCCATGACACATTAATTTCTCCAGAAGGAGACTGTGGGGGGCCATATCAATGGCCTTGGAGAAGTCCAGGTAGACAATGTCCACCACCTACTCCATGTCAACCAGGCAAGTCCCTTTGTCATAGAAGGACACCAGGTTTGTCAATAGAATCAGAACTGTTGAGGCTGCACCCCAAATACTGTGTTCAGTTTTGGGCCCCTCAGTACAAGACAGACATTGAGGTGCCTGGAGCGTGTCCAGAGAAGGGCAACGAAGCTGGTGAAGGGTCTGGAGAGCAAGTCTTATGAGGAGCAGCTGAGGGAACTGGGTTGTTCAGCCTAGAGAAAAGGAGGCTGACCTTATCCCTCCCTACAACTACCTGAAAGGAGGCTGTAGCGAGGTTGGTGTCAGTCTCTTCTCCTAAGTAACAAGCGATAGAACCAGAGGAAATGGCCTCAAGCTGCACCAGGGGAGGTTTATATCAGATGCTAGGAAAAATTTCTTCACCAGGTTGTCAAGCATTGGAACAGGCTGCCAAGGGAAGTGATTGTTTCTCCATCCCTGGAGGTATTTGGAAGACGCGTACATGTGGTGCTTAGGGACATGGTTTAGTGCTGGAGTTGGCAGTGCTAGGTTAAGGGTTGGACCTGATAATCTTAAAGGTATTTTTGAACCAAAATGATTCTATGATTCTATGAACTGGAGTTTTCTATTGTAAACTGTGTTGATGCCTATTGAACAGAACACAGATTACTCCTTTCATCTCATAAAAATAGTTTAAAAGATTTACTCTTAGTGTAAGTTCAGGTATGTGTATTTGGAAAGGAAGGCACAAATTATTCTGCTGCTAATAATCCTCCTTTTAACTGAGACTGCTGAAAATTGAAGTACACTGTAGAAAAGGAGATGAAAGGTAAGGAGAGATGTCTTCAAAGTTGTGCAAATTAATTGGTTGATACTACAATTGTGCGCAGCCTGGACCACATAGGAGTTAGGATTCAATAGTTTTGAATACCTCTGTGCTTTGTGCAGGTAGCAGCTGCATAAATTACACAGCTGTTCTTCAGATTCCAGCCTGATCTTCTGTTGCATAATTCACTATCTTATTCCAATGAAGTTAAGAGGTAATTGTGAGGAAGTGATGGTGATAGTTGTAAAAGTAGATCAAAACCATAAGAAAAGCAAGGTAATACTGTGTCATGAGGGAGGAAAAATTAAAGCAGAGAAATTCTGTGCCTGATTTCAGTAGATGTACTCTGAATATGTAAAATTTTATTTAAAAAACCTGCAGTACTGGTTTAGAACACCTCAGTGGCTTGAATGCTGTACATAGTCTATGGATCATATTTTTAGTAGCAGTAAAAGGGAACAAAAAAGAAAAAAACTCTCATGGCTAAATAATTACTGCTTTATTATGACAATTTCTTTTAACTCCCTATCCCTGTCCTTCCTTTAGCTAAGTGATGCTGTGTAAGTTTTCAGCTCAATTACAGGCTTTTTTGATTTTTCAGTTTGATTAGTTATTAGTGACCTTTATGGATTTTTTTCACAATTTCTGTGTACAGATGTTAACTTATTTTCACTGTATGAATTTGATCTCGTGAAACATCTGTTTCAAGGATAGCAGCACTATTTAGCTGTAGGGCAGCTGGGGATCTCAGGGACTTTATTTATACATTGAAAAGAGGGCGGGGTCAAAGATTTGGAATTACTGACTCATTGAATTTGTTCTAAAATATTAAATTGTGATAAGGTAAATTTAATCTGGAACAAAATTATTTATATACATGTGTATGCATGTATGTTTGTATGTATTTCTCATTTTGATTCCAGGAAAACCATTGTGGGAATTTAAATATGAGAATATGCAATGCACACAGAGACATGCCTCAAATTCCCATTGTGAGATGTAAGCATACAGCAGCACAACTGAGTTGCTGTAAGGCAAACATGGCTGTGGTGGGTTAACACTGCAGGGTCATTCCCGGAGCAGCACAGCAGCACATTCCTTGTGCCGTGTGAAATATGGAGAACCTGGCTGTCCCCTTCCCCTGAGGAAGGATGAGGCCACCCACATCCATACTGCAGCTTAATCTGTGAGAAACAGGTGTGATCCAATCTGTCTAAACCCTGCCTGAGCCTTCAGCTCATACCACCAACTCTCTGCACCTGCTTAGACATTTTTCACCACTTAAGTTTGTTTAGTGCTCACCTGTGGCCACCTGGGGATGCTGAAATGTCTCTTCTCAGGGAATGGAAGTCTGTCCCTCACTGGGAGCCCTGCTGAAATGGAGGTAGGCACCTGGACTCTCTGTACATTCCCTGGAAGCTCCTGAAAATGAGACCAAGTGGGGGCTCTGGTGGCAGCACCTTTATTCATAATAGTTTAATGTCTGTGCTCTTGCTGAAGAAAGGGTAGGACCTGCTCATCATAATGTGACTTTCAGACCCTGTTCCTTGCAGTATGTGTTTATTTTGTATAACATTTATATTGCACAAAAAAGTGGTCACTGGGAATTGGGACCAGAATCCTTGTTTCCCTGCTTCCAATGTAGGGACCTGTTGGCTTCTTGCCTGTGGTATGACTGGGCTTCGTACTCGTGTATTCCCATCAGCTCAGCACATTGCCTTCAGGGAAAGCCTTTAACCTGAAATTATGCACATCTTGGTGCTTGAGACGCCCCTCTAGGGTTTGAAAGACTGCATTTAGTCCCGCTGAGGCTAAATAATGCTGAGATCCACATTCTACAAGCGGATGGAAGGCTGTATGAAAACCCTCCAAATTGCCAGTACTTGTATCTTACGGTAATCTATACTCCTGGTTGAACAGAGGGATGCCTTACAGTCATTGCACTGGCAGCCAGTCACTGTGGGGAAGAGCAGGTACCCAAGTGAGGGAGGATGTTTCAGGTTTCAGAGGTACACTGAAACTGAGCAAACTGAAATCAACCCCATTTTCTAGAGCCATACCCCAAAAAAGCAAAGTGAGACCATTTTCCTCAGAAATTGTACCTAGTCACTGACCTTACATCTGTAAAATAGGATATTATCAAACCCATAAGGTTGGAGTCTTTGCTGTTCCCAACAAATGGAATAATTTATTTGTTCTCGGATGTTGCTACAAATGACTCAGAAGCAAAACAGTGAGGTAGCTCTGAACTAAAGGTTGATTGTATCAGTGAAAAGTTAAAGGTGAGCATTGTTACTAAACAGTGTCCGAGCTTCAATACAGAACTGATTCTGTGTCCCTGGATAATTCAAGTTTTAGTTCCCCCATGAATAAAACAGATGCTTGTCTCCATTACCGAAGTGCTCTGTAGTCATGTTACTAACATTTGTGAAGTTTGTTGAATTATGGTGGAACTGAGCTGTGCAAATACCTAAAAGGAGCAAGGTAATAAAACCAGTCAGAAGTTATGCTCTGGATCAGGTGCATTTTCTGATGGGGAAATGTGATTACAGCAGCTCAATGAGAGGCAGTAACTTCTGTATTCAGCCCTTAATTTGTGTCCTAACTTAGTTTATTCTTAGGAAAGCCTCTTCACTGTGAGCTTTAGTTTACATAGCCAAAAATGAATATAAAAATTACTTATTTCATAGTTTGGTGGTAGTAAGCAAAAGTTTTGGTGAAATATCAGGATTTTCTCAAGTGTAGATGTGATTTTCTTCAATGTACTTTACATATAAACTGTGTGATTTTGGACAATGATACAGTAGGGTGTGATCAGTGACGTTCTAAAGATGCACAGAACTTACTTTAACATTGGTTTAAAATTGCATTTATTTAAATAATAGAACCAAGATACTTTTTAATTAGAATTGCAGCGTATGCAATCACAATGTTATTAACCTCTCCTCTTTGGGAGAAAACTGTTGTAAGTGTGGACGTTCATTATCATGCTAGCTTTAGAAGCCGGATTAATCTGTGAAAGGCATCTGCTGCTCTCCTGACATTGCTTCTCCTACTGCATACAGATACAGCTTTCATCTCTGTGCTAGTGAATGTTGTAAACATCCTTCTGTGGTTTCCACACTCAGTGTTTTCTGGAGGCGGAAGACCTATGGCCTTCTATTATTTTTTAGCCTTTTCAGGCATCTACAGCTGGAGGAATGGAAGGAGATGCTTGCTATTAACATATTTGTTTCATAGAGCTGCCCGCTGACCATCGTCATTTCTGGCCAGTCTTCATGGAAATCAATCTGTTATTTAACAGCATGACTCCAGATAGTTTCTTGTCAGATTCTGACTTACTTAACAGCATGCTAGGTTTGATAAACAGTGATCTGAAGTGCAGTGTTGGGTTTTTTTCTTATGCACTAATTTTTATTCATAATATGTGAGATGGGTGATAGATATGGAAATTCTTAAAAAAAATATGTGAGATGGGTGATAGATATGGAAATTCTTAAAAAAACCCAGCCATTTCTCAAGGTGAAAACGCTTTCCTCCTAGGAGTTTTATTTTTTTAGCTGAAAAATGAGTAAAAGCTTGAAGCTTGAAATGGTTGATAAGTCAAAGAGCTCTGGCTGCATGCCAGTTATAACAGGCAACACTGAAAGAATAAGAATTTTGATTATCTCACCATTCCTGTAACTTTTTAAAATTAAACACTAGAGTGGGTTTTGCATATTTGCTTAACTAGAAAATAACACATGGCTTTGCAGGTTATATTTAGCAGGAAGATATTACTTTTCATTCGAAAGTGTAAAGATATTGCTACTTTTCCCTTTTATAAACCTGCAAGTCAGGAAAGAATTACTGTAACTGGGGAAAAAACACTGGTTTTCTTTTCATGGAAGCAGAAGCCTCTCATTAACTTCTGTGGGACTCTGGTGACCCTTTGAACGGAAATACTCCTGTAAAAATGTTGACTCTGTTCTATTTATCATCTGACTATAATTCCACCCTCTAGATGATGTAGTTTTAGCGTGTATTAGATTTGCACACTGCTTTTAAATGATGCAGCTGTTCCATGGTTTCTTTGGGATACATGTGCTGGATTTTTCAGACTGTAGGTTATTTAGTACTGGATCTCGTAGCATCCTAAAAATACTTGGTTTAGGTCCATCCAATTGTATTTGAGCTGCCTGCATGCTAATATTTTTCAGAGCTCCTCTCTGGCTCGTGACATACAGCAGTACTTGCAGAAATAATGAATGAGCACAGGAGTTTGGGAATACTGTCATGGGTGCAGCTGTGTGAAAAAAAGATTCAACGAATGGTCGTGCTGACTTTCAGAAAAAGGGAAGATTACTGCTAATTTTCCAAGCCTGTTTAAAGGGGGCAATAGATTTTTCTGGGAAAAAAAAAAGGTCATTACTTTAAGAGCAACTTTTTAATAGTTTAAAACTTCAAAGTTCTTGGCAATTTAGAATAGGAATTCAAAATAAAAGTTCCATTTCAGGCTGTTGTAATATTGTCATCCAGTTGTGCTTGCTGCAAGTCAAGGAAGCATTGGGGTCTGTTAAAATATGTCTCATCTTTCTTGGGGGCATCTTCTTTTCTGAGGTGGTGGCTGGTGGAGCAGACCTTTAACAGCACCCCATGCTAAAGCTTTCTGCTGTTTGGGCTAATGGGCGCTGGGATATTCCAGGTGGTGGAGAAGCCAGTGGGAGGTGAGGAGGAGACGCAGGGGAGATGAGGAGGATATGTCAGAGCTATGTGCAGCTGCACAGGGCTCCTGTGAGCCTGTCTTGCCCTGCTGAAGCAACCTGGCTGGCCCCAAGTGTCCCTGGAGCATGCTGATGAGGCGTCCCAGCCTGGCCACAACTTCTGGTCATGTAGTGGTAGGATGAGATGAGAAATTTGGAGGTGGCCTGATGCTGGTGTTGCAGGCACCCTGCCTACAAGCTGTGTTCTCCTGGTGCATTACCCTTTCGGAGGGTAATGACCCTCCTTATGCCATCCCCCAGCAGTGCTGTTCATTTAGCCTTGCGGTATCATCTTTAGGTGGCATGGACACGGGCTACCCTTTCTACCCCTCCTTTACCTTGGCAGTAGACTTCTCCAGCAAAGGTACTGTAACATCTTCTTTGCAGAAATAACTCAGCACGACCCCTCAGGGCACTCCTGTGGTGCTCCCTTGCTTTCCTCTCTCTCTTCTTCTAGTTCCCCTATCTTTGCATGCTGTGCTCACCTTCCCTTCCTGCTCCTTGAGCCCATAATCATCATCCTCTTTCCTCACCATTTATTGCAATGTGAGGCATAGTTGGAATACATGGTACAGTTTATCTCTGCAAAGTATGAAAGTACATTTAAAATAATTTTAAAACTGTAGCATAACTGAAAAATCCCAGTTTTATTTGTACTCTTCTGGCTATTTCAGTGAGAAACAGATGGCTTTAAAGCACAACTTCCACATGCAGCATCCTACCAACTTAAATGGCAAAAATTTTACATCCTGACTCTGTAACTGGGGCCGCATCATGTTCTCCTCAAGGCTCCCTATGCTGCTTTATTCAACAGAAGGATTCCTCTCCAGAAATGTCTTCAGTTGTTACATTAGGGAATTAAAGTGTACAGCAGCTTACGTACAGAGGTACCTTACATGAACTGTAGACCTTTAATTCCTTCTTTTCGGTAGCAGATGAAACCTTGCATGTGCCCAAGGTGACATTTTGGAACTATGGGCAATATATTGTTCCTAAGCAGTGGTGGAAGTCTCTCCAGGTAGGAAAACAGTATTGTAAATAGCAAGGTATTTTTTAAATAAAATTGTAATATTAAGATCTAAAGCTTGGATTTACAGAGACTTGGTTTAGGTACTGTTGAAACAAAATGGAGACTTCACCAGGATGTGGGAATTGAGCTGAAGTTGACTGCATTCATGATTCCTTTTATTCAAAGTGTAATAGCCACATGCCTAGTACATTGGACTGAAAATAAAAATTCCAGCATGCTTGGAAGTCTTCTGTGGAAGCTGGAAAATATTCCATAAAGATGCATGTTGTCAACACCCTGTTTCTCTGTTTACAATAATGATACTGTAGAAGTGCATCCTGGATGTAATGAACTTTGCTGTGGTGAAAACAGGACAGGTAGGTTCACAGTAGCTGAGGAAGAGTGGTGAGGTTTGAACCATGTCTGTGATTCAGGGCTGTCGGTGAGCACTAGTGTTGGCTTAAGCAGTATTCTCGTATGGGAATATCAGCTCTTAAAATAAGTGATATTAAGCAAACAAAGTGAGTTTTGTTGTAATAGGGAATAAGGTAAAAAGTAAGTAGTAACAACCTACATGTGATTACCTTGCTTAAACATAGGTAACAAATATATATTTGCGCCATATTGCACTATAACAATGATAAGGAACATCTGCATTTTTGTTCACGTTACCTATTTGATTTTTTTCAAATATATTGACACGGTATAAAGTAACCTTTTAATGATGACGTTACCTTATCACTTCAGAGTTTTAGATGTAATTTTCAGTAAGAATTTCACTTCTCAGTTGGATAATTTTCTTCTTAATATTGTTTTTGTACAAGTTGTGCAAGCAGGAAAATATTTGTAACTGTCATCCTTTAAACATCAGGAAAATTAACTCATTTGTTTCGTGGGGGGAAGAGAGCGAAAAAGGTAGAAAAGCTGTCAAGTTTACAGAAATAATCACTTTCTAAGTCTACAGGCCAAGATTTTCAAGGGATGTGTGATTTTGTGTATTGCCACTCCAGGTGCCAAACTTGAAAATGCAGGGATTGAATAACTTAAAGTGTTTCAAGATAGATAACGAAAATCAGGCATTATTTAAACTGAAAGCCATTGTCATGAGTTGTACTGTTTTAATATTTCAAGTACTTTTTTCAAAAATGCAAAGTAAATTATTCAGAAAGTTCTATCCTACATTTATAAAGAAGACTTGTTACTTTCCATGTTAGTCAATTTTAGAGTATTTCAGAATGCTGTAATCCAATTAGGAAAATTTTCCTTTGGGCTAATACTCGAGTATTGGCTAGACTACATTTTTGTCATTAATTTGCTGTATTTGTTTCTGAAATTGTCATGAAAGAAGTACTATTTTAAAAAAAAGGCTTTGTGATTCTGATTTTATTTTTATAGCAGTGTGAAGAGTAGAAGATTTTCCTGACATGGTTTGTGCTTGCGTAAGCTTCTAGGAGTAGTAGTAGTGTGACTACATGTGGTTAGTGGACTTCAAATAGTAACCATGGAGTATAAAATGCGCAGTTTTGCATTTAACTGTTGGGGCAGAAGCCAGGACTTTTTAACCTTCTCGTCTCTAAAGTCTATGTACCAGAGCTAATTTTGAAGACACTTTGAGATTTGATTGTGCATTTACAGTGGAGTAACAGTAGTTTATTAATTCTAAAACGTGAAATGATGCATATCCATCTTAATGCATTATAATAATTATTTTAGTTGACGTGATTTTTATGCAGTAATTTATTTTTCACATTTCTAGAGTTAATCTCCTTTAATATATATATACACTCCTATTATGTTATTTTACTAATCTTATTTAAAAAGGGAACATTACATATTGAATACTGTACCTCAATTTTATTGTAATGATTTTACTGGTTACCAGGTGGGGTGGCAGTTGAAAAATTTGGTGAATGCACTACGAGAGGATCCGAGTGGTGTTATCTTAACTTTGAAAAAGCGACCTCAGAGCATGCTTACCTCAGCACCAGCTTTACTGAAAAATATGAGATGGAAGCCCCTTGCTCTGCAGGTAATGAAGCTTAATCATAAGTCATACACCATCATTTTAACTATAGATTATCTCAGTGATGCTTTATTGTGCTTCATCTCAGCAGCATATGGATTTACTCTTGTATACTCTGAAAAATTGTTTCTGAAATGATTTCTCTGCAGTTTGTTCTCAATTGAAATTAAACCTGTTTTTAGAACTCCTCAAAGTTAAGAAGCAAGCATCCCAATGCAGAAAAGTAGCCCCAGATAACTTTTCTAGCCAAGGGGAAACAAGCATACTTCAGAGACTGGTAAATTTTGGTTTGACTGTTCTCAGTGCAGTATAACCTCAAAGCAGGAGGGGAGGAAAAGATCTTGAGTTCTCAGTTTGATCAGTCATGGAGTTATAGGAAAATTTGTAAGGTGATTTTGTTCAATAAACCACTAGACCATCAACATTTCCTCATGTAAATAAAGTCGTATTTGTGTCAGAGTTGTCCTTGAGGTGCAACCCTTGTACATAAGGAGGTGTAGCACAGGATATCTGTCTGGGCCTTTAATTTTAGTAAGCCTGCAATGCGCTGAAAACCACGGAATGGTTTCATTAAAGCTTTCATGTTTCACTCCAGGATAATATGTTGCTGTGTTGGATTACTCTAGGAAATAAAAGTTATGTCCAGACTGATGAAAGCATGTAACCAGCAGATGGAACTGACAAATAATCCCTTTTTTCATTGAGTTCAGATAGAACAATGTTTAGAAATTTGTTTTCTTTGTGTAGAGAATACACTCTTTGGGACTTTTTTATTAGCCCAATACAAAGCCTAATTTAAAATTAAGTATATTTGAGAGAGAAAAGACTTCTGCAAAGTTCGGGAAAAAGGAAAATAAGGTATGGAAATGCCACTGCCAGTAGCTGTGGTCTTTGCCATTTAAAATACTAAGAGATTCATAAGAAGAACTAATGCCATGAAGAACTTATTTCAAATATATAATTATTTTATAGTGGTTAAATGCATCATTGTCTTTGAAACTAAGTTTTTAAATGATTGAGATGTCTTGCTCTTTCAGATATAAAGTACTGACTAGACAAAAGGCTTTCAACCAAAAATCTCTCATTAGTGTCTGAACATAAAAGTGCAAATCTGTATGCATGAGTGTATGAAAGTCCATACTTGAAAGCTGCACTTTTATCATAGCTTTAGTAAGAATATAAATACAAAAGAAAATGTACATCATTGCTTTAACTGGCGTCAAATGCGTTTAGTCTAAATCCTCTTTGGGTGAGTTCGATATTTCTTTGGGTGAATTAGGTCATTCTCCCAAATATTTCTTTTTGCTTCACTTTATCATTTGCCACTAGAATAATTACATTGAAGACCCCACAACAGAAGTTTCTGACATGGGTCATTGATGTATACAATAGCAAATAAGCAATTAATTCAAGACAGGCTGCTCCAGAAAGGTGGGAAGAAATTGGATAGAAACCAATTTCCACCATTTAAACTAAGTCCAGTAGGAAAGTGAGGATTCCTGTGGTCATTTTACAGTGAATGCAGTCATGAGCTAAAGTTGTGGGCCTGTTTGAAATTCTGCACTCACTTCCAGAAGCAAAAATCCAGTAATCTTTCAGTGTGTTGTATTTGGCTCTGATTTACATCTCAACATCCTTACTCTCAATACAGATACTAAGGTGTTATTCAACTGATCTAACTTTAGATATCTGCTATGTACATATCTACATATCATTCAGGCTTCTCATTTTTACTCCCTTTGGCCAGCAGACAGACATAACAGTTACTGGTTCATTCATCTTAGCCTATTTTAGACTGATCTGCCTTAGGAAGAGCTGAACGGGACCCTACACATGCCTCTTTCTGTCCGCTTGATGATAAAGGCAGTCTGGACAGCTAGCTTGAATGTAGATTATCTGTATTAGATAAAATGAGACTGACCCTAGATAGAGGTTTTCTGTAATCTTACAGGTTTGGAGAAGGCGGGTGATGGAAGTATTGGTTTTGTTGTGGGTTTTTTGCTGGTAGCATAGAAAATATGAAAAATTTTAAGGCTAACATAAGTACAATTAGCGAAGCTTTTAAACAGTGATATAATTCTGGTATCATGATGATATTGTTCTGATTATTTTCAAACATGACACCAGGAAAAGGCCAGAACCTTATTCAAGACTTATGTGTGAAGTGTGCATATGTGTGTCTGTTGTAATTTGTGATTTTAGTGTGAGAAACAAGTTTTCTTAAGTAGACTGAGTGTCGAAAAAGCTCCAGGGTGAAGTGAAGGCAAACTTCAGAAGCTGAATAATGTGGAGATTTCTGTTGTTAATTTATGCAGATCAGAGGTGAACAGATGTTGAAGTCAGATGATGTTGAAGTTTAAATGTAGCCTAAGTGTGAAATCGGTACTGGATGTTTGATTAATAACAAGCAGTGAAAGCAGTCACAGTGCAGTGTAATTTTATAGCTATTAAAAATAGGAAGAAATGATGTTTATTTAACAGAATTTACTTTAAAAATTTTGGAAAAAAATTCAGAAAAGATGGATGGTTTTTGAGTTCAATTTTCCCTATGGCTGTTGGGAAATTTCTTACGGTCCTGATTCATGTAAGAGTGCTATTCTTTAATAGGAGCTTGGGAGGCAGAGTGAGAGGAGAGGGAAGAAGTGATAGCAAATGGGGAAAAAACGTAAGGAAAAGCAGTACTTCTATGGCCTGTGGAAGCAGGGGAAATTATGATAACTTGGTTTCCTATATCAGGATGTCATGAAATAATTGAAAATGTTATAACTGTGCTGTCATCCCAGAGCTAAGTTAATTGAACCATATGTATTATTCAACAGACACAAGCTATAAGGAAATTATGACTCAGTAATAATTCTGTTAAAGTACAAAATAGGAGCAAAATATTAAAAAGACCCTAGAACAAGGTATGGGGATGAAATTCTGATAAAATGGGAATTAGGATCTGCAAACTGGCTGCCGTGGGGTTTTTTGGTTCTGCAAATGGAGTGAACAGAGGAAAAATGTGGTGTGACATCCTAATCAAATTGCAGTAAGTGAGGTGGGAAGGTGAAAGTTTGCCCTAATGTAAGGAGGCTGACACAGAAGGAGAGACTGAGTTTTTGTATGCACCTTACCAATGAAGATGTTTAACAGCTATTGCAGCGAACGTAGAAGGTAGGTATTTCAGTGAATTAAACTCAGACACATTTACATTGAGATTTACATTGGGATGTTTTAATTGAGAACCTTCGAAACTTAATTTTAGCTGAATGTGAATGATGTTGAGGCATTATTGGTAAATTGCATTCTGCTTGTTTGGTCGATAACTATAGGTAAGAACATGAAGTTTGCCATTTGCAGCTAATGAAAAACTAGACTTAATGGAGAGATACTAAGTATGCCTGTAAGTTGGGAAAGTGCTAGACGAGTCTTCCAGTGGAGGCAGTATGCAGGTACTAGCAATGTATCAAGCAGTTTGGTGTGCAAGCGACAGGGCATCCTGATAACGAAATTTTTAAGAGCTTGTTGTTCAATGTTAGTGACCTAGGTGAGCCATATGCCAGCCAAGCATCTGTGGTCTCTGAGTGTGGAAGCTGCTTTTAGACCATTCAGATATTAACTGGTTACTAATTGGCATAAATACTTCTTAGAATGTTCAGTGATTTACTTTGAACAGCTCTGTCTTCACATCGCAGTCTTGCCATGAATTATAAGTTAAATGCAGTCTACATAATTATTGATTAATCCTTTGGGGTTCTTTTTCCTTTTAGCAGAAATATGGTATATTCCTTTCACAAATATTATTATCCTTAGAATAAATATGAAGGGCTAGGGGAAAGAAAGAAGAATTGCGCATCCTGTGTAGCAGTCCTGAAACTGATACCGAATGGGTTGATGTACATCAAGTAAAATAATACAATTATCCTATGGCTATACTATGCACGACTACATAATGAGTTTGTATTTTCAAGGGCATTAATTCCAGCTCTAAGGTCAGTCCGTACAGAAAGAAAAACATCCCTTTTTTCCCCTTGTGTCCTGATTAAAGGAAGTGCTGGTTGGGGTTTTTTGTTTTGTTTTGTTTTCAGTCACTTGATGATTTTCGGTTTTAATATACATCAGTATCCAACTTCTTGCAGATAATCAAAGTCCTCCCTTGACACATTCTGGAATCATGTCAGGGTTTGTGAAGTCAAGGGATTTTTCAGCCTGTGTTTTTTGTTATTGCTTTTATAACATTTGAACTAGGCAGCTGTGGCCTCGGGGAATTTTGTGGTTGCGTTTGCAATTGAAGGTATTCATTAATATGGTATTGTACCATAAATATTAAGATGTTATGCCTGCAAGACAAATCTTGCTAAATTTGCCTTTCAGTTACTTTTTCTGATACTCTCATCGATTGTGGAAAGCCTACACTGATCTTTCAGATTGCAATGTTTGTATTTCTGACTGCTACTGAACATGGTAAACAAACCAAATAAGTTTAACCTTTAATTTTTTTAATCTTTCTTACTTAACATAGAGGTGATTTAATTATCTTTGAACTCTACAAATTTTTGTCTGGTTCAAAACCTAACTTAAATAAACATCCTCTACCCTAGATTGTCTGTTTTATTTCTCCTTTGCACTTTGTGTTATTCTGGGGAGGTTTCAAAGGGAGGCTCCCCAAAGTGCTGCTTTAACAAGGCTGGAAGGTACGATAGAGAAGATTCTCAGAGCACATGAAATCTCATGTAAGCTGCTATCATCACAGTAGCAAGAAGCTAGCTGCAAAGTCCTCCTTTGCCTTCTGGAAAATGCTTTGTTAATTAGTCAAAGGAAACTGGACTTTGACTGCAGTGTGGAAGACTCTTCATCCAGTTTCTTTATAATACAGAAAAGGAGTGGTAGAGCAACATGTTGCCATGCTTCGGCTAACGTGGACCACCCTCCGCTAATATCAGCGAAAAGCTCTTACTGATGTCGGTGAGGCTGGGGGCAGGTCCAGCTGCCAGCCGCATCTTGTGTGTTGACTTGGAAAAAACTTTCTGGCCCCTTTTAAACACTCTGTCACACTCTTCACCAAGTTTATTTAAATGTCATCTTTTGTATATTTAAAATAGCTCACTGTACTGTTTTGTATGTGATTAAATTGTACCATTATAAAATCACCAACAGCTCGGTATCTGTAGTTTTTTTAAACAGACTTTATTCTGGATTAGGTATGCGTCATATCTCCACTATGATACTTTCAGCCTCGTAAGAAGCTACAGCAACAGTAACAGAGTCCTCGGTTTGACAGAAAGTACTACTCTTATTATTTTTAGTTAGTATTTTTCCTTACTTGATTATATTTTCTCCTCATTCACCTAGAGACAATGCTATATTCTGTTTTCATCATATATGATTAGAATTAATGACCTTACACTTCTTAATCATTAAATTTGAATAAAATTTTAACTTGTTTGCTCCTTAATTTCTTAGTTGTCTTTTAACTACATGGGAACTGGGCATTCTTTGCAGCACTCTTAAAATGGATTCTGACTGGGTTTTCCTGCAGAGTATGAATTAGTTATAGTATTTCATTACTTCATGTCATGGTTGGTCTTATAAAAAGTTGATTTCATTGGAAACATTCGTTCGATTATTTGTCATAACCTTGATCCAAGATGAAAAATATATTAGTAGTAAAACCTGTTTACTGATGCAAATACTGTATAAAGTTATTACCACTTAAAAATTTGTCTTGGTTTTGCTTATATTTTTTAAAATTTTGTGTCTTTTTCTGGAGCAATGTTTCTCAAACTATATATTGCAGCCTTGAAGGGAGATAATAAAAGGTTCAAAGATTTTTAAAAAACATTAAAAAGAATTTTAGATAGTACATATTAAATATTAATTATATTAATTGTTTAGAGAGAAAAAGGGAAAATAATATGCTGATTTACTGGGGACATCCTCTCCATTCCTTCAGGACTGAGGACGTGAAAAGCAGCAATAGGTCCTGGTAGCAAGAGGGAGGTAGGGACTGCAGGGCAGAGCTAACCGGGGACAGAGCAGCTTCTGGAGGAGACGGGAGTTACATGCCTGTGTGCTGTCAGTTAGTTGTTAGAGGAACTTCTTATTTCCCTGTGTTAGAGAAACTGAGCTGCTCTAAGTAGAGACGGTTGGTTATCGGTTCCCTGCCCAACTGACAATTTGGGAAAGGGTCCATAAGGACTAATTAATGATCCTGAAGGAGGGTGGTGCATCCAAAATGTTTGAGAAACAGTACCCCAAATTGTATTGAAATATGGACTTTGTGTCTGTCATTATGGGTAAGATTGATGCATGGTCTCTTGTGGGACATTTTTGAGGCTATTCTAGTTTTAACATGTAACTTCTAAACTTCCCTTGTCAAGCTGTTCCCATGGGTCAAGTATTTAACTCTTTGGACCTGAAAATTTTTTTAAATTTATTGCTGTTTCATCAATTTCACTTGCCTTGGCCAGCCTACCAAAAGGGACTGCAGCAGGAAAAAGCTCTAGTCCTTGGAAGAGAACTGATCTCCAAGGCAGCCAGTTCAGAAAGACTTGAATGAAGTTCCATTTGTTTTTCTGTTCAGTGTGCCTGCACGTGGTCCACTGAATGGCTGCCATTGAACTGGAGAGCTACGTGAGGTGATCTACATGCAGGTGCACAGCTTGACTCAAACTGAACAGTTGAGGTCTCTCTAAATCGCAACGCAAAATGCCATGTAGATGCATCATTCCCACAGGCCATGTTCTGAAGGCTCTCTTTTCAACCAGGAGGGCCTGAAGACTCTTAATTCTCTATAAAATGAAAGCTGAATTCCTACAGCACAAGGTGGTAGTTACAGCAATGCTCTCAGTGTGGTGAACTACTACCAGGAGAGAGCCTATGAATCCTTTCACCGTGTAGCAGTTCTTACTAAGCTACTATTAACTGGTGAAGTGGTGATAAATGTATTTTTTTAAAAAAAGTGGTGACCTATTTTTAAATTTGGATTTCTCCTTTTTTCCTAGTTATACAGCTTTTCTGTTTTTGTGCAAGTAATTTGGAGAGTTGGCTTGGTAATATGACCCAAATACGGAAAAGATATGAGACATCCTAGTATGTTTTGAGACAATCCTACAGAATTGTGTTTACACTTGTACTAGATTGTATTAGAGTTTCTATCCTGGGTGCCCTGGGAAGGTGTATCCACATTGCCATCCTGTGAGATACCACAGTCATCAGGCTTTCACCAATTACACTGTAGTTTCACCTCTGAAAGTGTCTGACATGGGAACAGTTTGAGGGGAATCTTTTACCTTCAGGTAGCTGGATAACTTGTGGTTTTCTGAGGTAGACTGAATACCGTTTCTTCCTGTTGCACTCACTGCTGTAACCACCTTGCTGAGCCAAAAGATGAACCAAAATATGCACTTGTCAAAGATGCACAAACCCCAGGTGGTTTCCAGCATCTTTCAGCAAACAGTTCTGGAGGACAAACCAACCTATATATCTGTGCTGTGTATTAGCAGGGACCAGTGACGTCACCTGATAGAATCCTCAGACTTCAGCAAGATCCTTTTTTTTTTTTTCAGAAATGAAGCCCATACCATTAGTACATAAAGAGTTAAGCCCAGGTATTACAGGCTGTAACACAAGGGAGATTCTTTACCTGTGTCCTCTAGCAGACGGGTAGGACCACCAGAGGCTCATCAACCCGTTGTAAGTCCAGATCACTGTTAGGCTTGAGCATGATTTTCCTTATGTGACATAAACCATAAACTCCTACCGATTGCCACCAGTCTAGTCTCTAGGGCCCTATTTCCTCTTACCTACTTATTCATGCAGGTAAAGTAAAGGGCGGTCTTCTTCCTCGAAGTGGAGAAGAGAAATCCATCTACCCAGCTTGTCTTCCTCTCAGTGCTCCAGCCAGTATGAGCCATGAACAGCAACAGCCTGGGCTTAACAAGTGTAAAAAGGGTCTAGGTCACAAAATTATTTTGACTTACAATGAAAATTAATTCTACAAGCTACTCAGCAAGCACAAAGAGTACTTGTCACGGAGGTGCAAGGTATCAGGAAGGAAATAACCAGCGTTGTATCAGTAAGTGGTTTAAGAACATCTATGGCTATAGTGTCACAGATGAAAATTTAAAGGATAAGATTTTTGTTTCTCTGAAAGAGGGGTTTTTTAGTTTGTTTGGTTTTTTTTAACTTGTTTTTCACCTGCTTTTGCCACCAACTTTATTCTTATTTTACAGACTTCTGTCTTCTTGTTTTTAGTGGTTGTAGTCTTTTACCTGTCTGGTTTTGTGTGTGTGTGTCTTTCTCCCTCTCTTCCTGTAAATACTGGCAGTTTTTCATTGGCCTGGCTACAGAATACTCACCTTAACTCTAATGAGCAGGGAGAGAATTTAGCAGCATCACTGTTTACAGGACATGCTTTTCTAACATTCAAAAGGAGAAAACTTGTGTTGGTTTATAGCTGTTTCTCTAAAGGGGGACTTGCAAAGATTTAACAAGAAAATTTTAAGCATACATTTTATTGTGTTTGAGATAAATAACATCTAATGCAGCTCTTTTCCTAAAACAAGGCAGTAACTGGCTAAAGGATGTGGTTTCCTAGGTGGCATGCATTATTCTTACATACAGATTGAAAAAAAGTAATGCAATAGTGGGGGCTTTGCTTGTTAAGCGTAAATTCCAATGGCTCATCATTAGCTTATGAAAGGTCAACGTTTTGAAGAACTTCCTGCTGTTGAACTCTTGGGGTTTTCTGCAGCATAGGCATAATGCTACAGTGTCAAGATGAATATCTAGAAAATGAGAACTGATTATTCTGCACAGGCATGCCTTGTTGGTTTGCCATAAAGTATTCTTAATAGTGCTGGCAGAAGGATCTTTCTATGCACCCGTTCAGTCAGTATTTAGAGCTTCTCTGCCATCAATACAATGTGAAATGTTTGTGTCCTCCAGTAGTTATTTAGGTCAGATAGTAGAGTTATGGTGAACTCTCTTTAATCCCAACACTTCTTTCTCCAAGGAGTTCACTTCCAAAAAGATGGAGGGGAAAGAACTCTTTCAAAGCAAAACTCTGCATTTGTTTAATATTAGATTAATTTTAGGGTATATGAAGATACTGTTGTACTTGCTGTTTTGCCATTTTTCTTTTTCTTCTGCTTGAGTTTAGCTATCACACAAGCAAAGAACATAAGGCTTTTATTATTGGGCAGACGTGTTATTAAGTAGACTAAAGCAATCAAAGTTTTCTTCTCGTTTCATTTTTCTGAATCTGTATAGAGACTGTTAGAAAATCTTGCTATAATTTCCAGCCCTACAGTTATTTAATAAAGTCTTCAGATGGTTAGTCATTATTTAGGTAGTCAAGTTAGTTGAGGAAGAAAGGGCGGGGGTGGGAGGGAGGAAGAGGGAGGGGGGGAAGGGGGTGGGGAGGGGGAGGGAGAGGGAGAGAGATGTGATTAAGAGGAAGGATCCTATTTGGACTGGGATGATAGCTAGAATGCATGATTATTCTGCAAGGAGCGTATAATTTATTTACCTGTGAGTAAATGTTACTTTGTGAGGAGTGTGCCCAGGGGAGTGAAGAAGAATAATAATCTCCAGTTTATTCTGTCTCATAGTGTGTGTGCTCTGAGGATGAGGTACCTGATTTTACAGCATCTGTAGACATAAACTGAAGCTTTCACCGTTAATTCTTAAGCTGTAGAGCAGATGGGGGGAGATGACATTCAATTTAATGCCTACTTATGCACCTCTTACTGTAAACGCTAGACTTTTTTTTTTTAACAATGTTTAATTAAGGAATTCACTGGATTCTGTACATTATTTAGTCATTAATATTTCACCAGTGGCTCTACTGATTACTGTTTTTATGGGCATTGGCAATAATCTTGCTGTGCAAAAGGGAAAAAGATGTAATTTTATAAGCACAATACATGTCCATTTGTAGATCTGTCTACTTAGCATGAGTGTTATTTCAGTCAGTTTAAAAGCACACAAAACATTAGAACTGCTAACTATTTCTTTAACTTTCTGATCTATAAAATGCTTGTAGCTTTTTCAAACGAAATATATAATGTGTAAGGATAATCTTGATTATTTCTCTCTCTCTTTTGAACCAGCCTCTTATTCCTAGGAGTCCCACAAGCAGTGTTGCTACACCATCCAGCACTATCAGTACACCGACAAAAAGAGACAGCTCTGCCCTTCAGGATCTCTACATACCCCCTCCTCCAACAGAACCTTATGTTCCAAGGTAAAAAAGATCATTTCAGGTACAATTCAACAGTACTAAGTAACTGACCATTCTGTTCCTACCTGTTTATCAGCCTGCCCTGTGGGATTAGGGCTATAATCATTTAGCAGGTGAACTGATTGTTAAGGGTAGATACACTGAATCAGACCCACAATGATCTGAATCTGTGTATTGTCTGCAAAAGACAGTAGCCTTTAGAAAAGAAGGTTCAGTACCCTATTTTCTCAAATATGGGATAATCTGTTGTCTGTAACAGTCTCATCCTATTTCAGAAGAGCAAAAGTTATCTGGAATACTGAATCTGTAACTAGGAAAGGAGTTTGTATCCCCTTGCCTAATAACCATGATGCAACAATGGAGGCTGAGCTAAAAGCAAGAAACTTTCAACTTCAACAAGAGCACTGTTTTGTTCTGCCATAGTGTTTTCTTGTTTAGATATATTTGATTAGATAGTGTTAGAGCAAATTTCAGGATTGCATTTTAGTGTGGCCACTCTGCCAAATTCTGCAGTGGCCATGGTGTTCCCTGTAAATATATCTGCTACTGTGACCTGCCACCTGGAACAGGCATTTTCATCTCTCCCAGGTCTCTGGGCTTGCTGAGCCAGAAAAGCAGCAGATCCTCCTTGCAGATTCATCACCCTGCTCTCACATGACCTCAGATGATTCAGTATAATTCTGTAGTGTACACAGATGTTGCTTTCCTAAAATTCTGAGAGAATTATGGCCTATAAAAAATACAGAAGTAGCTACCCAGAGGTCTAGGAATGTATTTAAGAGGAATCAGTATTTTTAAAGCTTCCATATCCTTAGACACAGGCTATCATATGTCCAGTCAATGTATCTTTAAATTCCTTCTTGCTTTTCTTTTAGTTAATTTTCATGGAAAGTCTTAAGTTTCTCTGAATGCAGTAGTTATATAATAAAGACCTGTTGCTCCTGAAACTGAAACTGTACTATCTTAAAGGATGTAGTGCCTGTGTACTGCTACTTATCATGTTTACTACCACAGAAATATTTTTGTTTGATAAGAAATGCGTCCTCTTTTTAGAAGTATTTTTAGTGATTATTTGCTGCTCAGCAGTTTTTGAGTTCTGCTCTACAAATCGAGATCTTCAAAATGCAGTAGTTTGGACCAATTCTGATTAAATCTTTTAATACATATCAGTGCAAGCTGTAATCTTAGAGAGATTAAGCTATGTGCATTTGAATTTTTTTATCAGCTTAATCCTAATGGACTATACTTCATTTCACAAACCTGTCACATAGTGTACAGTGTTTCTTAATAATCTGTTTTGGCATTTCATCAGGTTTTTTGTCCATGATTAACTATATTTAGGCATGTCTTTATTTTGGGTATTATCAAACTGTTCAGCATCTGTTTCTCAGTTTTTTGTTGCAGTTCCAAGGAAAAAAAAACACTTTTGTTACCAGAATAGAGTAAAAGACTTGATATTTTGATGTAAATTGTAAAACCGTGAAGGCATGCGTCCTTGGTGCCGGTACCTGACAACCACACACAGCTAGCACGAGAAAGAGGGACTGACACTTTCCATGTGCCGGTTACTTAGAAGGTCATAAGTTAGTGCCCATCTCAAATCTGTCGAATACCTTTGGGCGTGAGAACGAAGCCCTCATCTCCAGAGGGCTGTAGCAAAGGGTGTTTGCCTGGTAGCTCTGCACTTCATGCTCGTAGTAAAGTCCCCTCCAGCTCAGGCTGCTCTCCCTAACATGGAGCCTTTCCTGTGCCAGCCCCTGATGGCAGCTGCAGCACCGACTGGCATCTGACTGTTTTGTGTCAGTCTCCATCATGTTACCTGCTGGGGTCCCCCAGCACTGTTGCTATAGAAAGTCTTTCTGTGACTGGAGATGAGCTCACAGCCCTGATGGGGGTGCACCAGCCCCTGTTTCTAAGCCAACACAGTCCCTGCTCTGGGAAAGCAGCCTGCCAAAGCAAGCGTAGTGGTCAGTGGGGGTTTGTGGTGCTGTGCTGTCACAGCCAAGACAGGATGACCCTTTTTCCTCCTCTGTGGCTGCCTGGATCCCTCAAGGAGGCTTTGCTTTGTCCTCAGATGGAAGACACACCCTGTTTGATACCAAGTGGATGTACCTATGCAACTTGAATTGATTGTGCAAGACTATGTCAAATGTCTGTACATTGTTGGTCCCTGGTTCTTCTTGCTCCGGGGTTAGTTAGTAAGGAACCAGCCTGAATTTGTCCATGCTTGCCTTATAGCCCTGTCTTAAAAGTAACTGATATATTTAAAAATGAAACTATAAAAAAGTAAGGTCAATGTTATTTCTCTGCCCTAAATCAGAAATCGCTAGGTAGATTCTAAAAAACACAAAAAAAAGAGTAGCTGCATGTCAGCTTTATTTCTATATTCTTTTCAAGAGAAACCAATGAGATGGATGCAGTCTGTAAAATAAATGAATAGGCAGAGATGTGTCAGATAACTGGCACACACATGCATATGTATGCATATATGATGTGTGATCCTGATGTTGGTCGATGGCATCTGTTTCCTGCTTGTATCAAATATTGACATATTTCCATGTTTACTGAGATATTCACAGTAAAAAAAAGTCAATGTGTTATCCCAATATATTAAAAACCTCTCTTGTTTACTAAAGGGATGAAAAGGGAAATCTCCCATGTGATGATGTTGGCAGACATATAGTGGGCAAGCCGGTTCATACAGGATCCGAATCTCCAAACTCATTTCTTGACCAGGAATATCGGAAACGCTTTAATGTGGTTGAAGAAGATGCAGTTTTGTACTGCTATGAGTATGAGAAAGGAAGAACAAGTGGTCCTGGAAGGAGAGAGAGCACACCAACATATGGTATGGCATTGATCTAGTAAGGATAATCACCATTTGTTGATTTTAGTATTTTTGTGCATCTGCTTTTGTTTCTAAGCATGAAAATATTTTCAGTGGCATTGATTTTGCTAAGAATTCTGTACTACTTAGTCCAATTTCAACCTAGGAGCTTATTCCGTGCAAGAAAAAAATTAATTACTATGATAGGGAGGGCAAGTCCAGTTTTATATTGATGATTTTTCTGAATATAAATGCTATAATTTTGTTATCAGCTTAATTTTCCAGATTAAGCTTCAGTATCATTTTATTTAAAAAAAGAGACCTGGCAGATGCCCATATATTTTTACTAAAAACATTGGATAGAATTGTTCTCCCAGTATAAGGGCAAGACTTGCATAGGTTTGGGAATTCAGCATTAG
The DNA here is from genome assembly GCF_949628215.1 of Phalacrocorax aristotelis. Taxonomy (NCBI): domain Eukaryota; kingdom Metazoa; phylum Chordata; class Aves; order Suliformes; family Phalacrocoracidae; genus Phalacrocorax; species Phalacrocorax aristotelis. Next base: position 87,512,049 of record NC_134276.1, read on the forward strand.
AAAAATTTACCCAGGTGTAGTAGTTTTAAAGATCAAACCCACTTCAGATTTACCAAGAGATGACATGCTGCTTTCATGCTGCACTACTCTCTAAAACTCTATTTTTTCTTTAGTCCCAGAAATGAAGTATGACTGATAATAGTATGCTTTTTTTGTAATACTATATTAACATCCTGTAGCTTCCTATATGGGACATGATGGCTTCCTATATATAGCAGTACCTCTTTATTTGAGGTTGTGCGTTGTCTAAGAAAGAATTTTGCATGTAAACACACACACGTATTCATGCTACTTCCGCATCTTGAATTTTGACTTATTTAGGGTGAGAACTCAGAAACGATTTTTGGTGCAAGTATTGCTCCTCAAATGTTTATGCTCCAGGTTATTTTCTCTTTGAATCTGTTGCAACTCTTCCTTTAGCTAGTATTCTTTCAGCTTTGGACTGGGAGAATTGGTTTTCTATTGCCAAGTATAAAATTGTGCAGTCATAGAGTTGTTAGGGTATAGAAGAAAACGAGAAAGAAATCTCATGTTTAAAAAAGATATTTTTACTACTATGGTCCTAGCTGAGCACATACCCGAATATTTTTTCACCCTACTTGCCACGTTATTTCAATTTTTAAACTGACCACAAGCTGAATGTTGGAGTTGTTATAGTAATCCTGACATCATATTCCTCTGAGAAGGAGATAGACTTAATTTACGAGGAAGTGTAGATTTAGTGCATCATGCAGCCAAGCTCCAAAATCACCTGGGAACCTTGATATAAATTGAGCTTGAGCTGTGTAAAGTATCCTCAGGACCTGGAGCAATGTGCTTGCACAACATTAAAGGATGCATTTTCATAAAATGTACCCTTTCTACACAACTACACAATCCTGCTGCAAAAACCTCAGTATCCTTCTTGATTTCAGAGTGTTTTCAGGTGTTTTCTAACCAGGTCCATAGTGTACAAAATAACTGCTAGGGTTTCAAAGTGGATATATCAATTTTATTACTCCAGTATTTCAACTATTAAAATTGGTGGATGCAGTCAGTTTCATTTACAGAGATGTACTCTCTGTTCCAGATGTTAAATTTTAATACTGGTGGTCTAGAGTGAAGAACACCACATTTCTTCTTCAAGGACTGCTGAATCCATTATTTTGCTACAGGATAGCTTTTTTAGCCTTTTTCTCTATTAGCAGAAAGGATTATAAATACATGGATCAAAGACTTCACTGAAAATCAGTCATTATTTAACACATTTGTTATACAGCCTTTCACTTTTGATCTCCGTTTTTAATGAATTCACACCATCGAGTCCATTTCCATTTAAGTGTATTTTCTAAAAATATTACAGCATTAAATTCTAAAGTTTCCCACATGGCATTTGTTAGCATAAGATTTATGGCCAGGCATGACCTTAGGATTTCACAGAAATCTGGAAAATGACAATAACACTCTTCTGGCTTATGGTGACCCATTAAAGAAGGTCAAACAGAGTTCCAAGGCCTGGAGAGATAATTGTTTTCAACATGTACTCATCGTTAATTAAGTGATGGTGTTTACTTTTTTAAAAAATATTTCTCAGTCCGCCTTTGTGAGAGGTTAATAGGGCCCTCCATAATTTCTTTACTGGAATCTTTTGACATTTTTTGACAATGTTAACAAAGGGATTTCTCTTTCATGCTCTTACTGGCTTCCAGCTGTTGTGTAACTGTTGCTAATTGGCCTCAGAAAGCTTCTGTTCACAACCCAAGGATGAAATTTTCCTGAGTGTAGTCACCGGGGAAAACAGATTTAGGGAATCCAGGGGGCTGAACAAGAAGGACATTAGCAGAGGTAGCAGGCAAATGAAACCTGTGTTTAAGGAAAGAAACAAATTTGGTCATTGCAGTTGTACTGCCAGATAGCAAAAACATGCACTTTGAACAGTTAGAGATTTTGTAGAAAAATTGTTATGGCTATAGCTTTTGATAACAATGAGGCTTCACATGATTTTGGAGCTTTTCTATCTTTTTAATTGTGCAGGTCCTTTCAGTAAGATACTGTGAGTTCAGCCTCAGAAAGAAGAGAAAGTTGGATTTCTAGAAAAAGTAACCGTTGAAAGTTACTTTTGCTCAAGTAAACATGAGCCGAATACATCCCCACTCAGGAAATGACTTCTTAACTGTGTGCTCTAAATGTCGTTGGCTTCAATCAGACTTAAATATGTGCCCATAAATAGTAAAATAAATTATAAATAAAAAGTTAAATACATATGTTGAATTTCCTGAGCAATGACGTATTTGTGACCTGATCCTGCGGTCTGCACACATACACCTTTTTTTGTCAATTTTTAAAAAAGGCAATACAGCCTTTTACCATTATGCTGCCGGCGTGGTATTGGTGTATTTCCCATGGACACCATACTTCATTAGGCAGATAGACATGTTTGTATATTTGTTTTCATTATAAGCACATCTTTCTTTTTCAGTGTATCATGGATTTAACCTCAAAAATGTGGAGTAAGACTGATCACCTTTATGTAGGGGTTTTCTACTAAAGTAATTAACAAGACTTCTGAAGTTTCTAGTTTAAGTACTGCCACTTTAAAAAGAAAAAAAAAAGTATATTCCCACTTTTCAATTTTCTGACCAGAAAATTGATTCAAAAAAGAGCGATGTCTGACCTTGTGGAAACATTTTGTTTTCAGTCTGCCAGATATTGTGCCATATGCTATGCTACTCTATGTTTTGTTTCAATAGATGATTTAACTTGCTAAAATCTTCAGACCCCTTTAAGTAACGCCACTAAGTTGTATAGCACACTTTCACTGAATTTCTAAGTGTATTTTTGGAGTCCATAGGCAGAAATCATAGTTCAGAACATTTTTAAAAATCAAAATTTTTAAATTAAATTAAGCTAAATTAAACTAAAGCAGCTTCCAAATCAATACTTAAAAGCTATAATACTCTTCAGCCTTTCTGTCTCTTGTCATCTGAAATCAAAGTGAATTTACCAATAGTAATGTACTTTGTTTTCTGTGGATGAAATGCTACAAAAGAAATTACATGTAGAGGTTTTCTGCTTCCTTTCTTACTCAGTCACTGATGGATCTTTTAAGCCCACCAGCAAAGATGCTATTTGTGAAAGTACTTCAGTGATGTGGACACGTTTCTGTTACCGACAATTCACATGTGCTTTAAAACAGTTCTCTCCATTGGTGTGCCAGGGGCTTCCACAGTACTAGATAGATATTTTTCAGTGAAAACTAAAGTAATTTGAATGTGTTTGTCAGCCTCAAACATCAGTCCACTGATGATTTTGTAGGGCACTGGATTTATTTTCTAAACTTTAAAAAATCCATTAAATACTTCGCTGCTTCTTGTCTGTTAAAGAAAACAGAACTCCTATCTTAACCTCTTGTTCAGAGGAGATGCTGGATTCTGTTTCATAAGCAGCCCTGTAGAATAGCAGCTTAGCACATAATTTGTTCTTACTTCTAAAGAATGCTAGTTTAATGCTGCCTTATGGTGCATGATCTCAATTTTTTCCTCTGTTTCCAGGGAAACTAAGGCCTATTTCTATGCCAGTAGAATATAACTGGGTGGGGGATTATGAAGACCCCAATAAAATAAAAAGAGATAGTAGGAGAGGTAAGTGATCTGAACACACATCTTGTACAAGGCATTATGGGTTTTGTCATGCTTCAAGCTACATGTTTCAACCTCATTTTGCTGCTTGCTTAGATATATATTTTTGTGAACCTGTTCTGGGTTCCTTCATTATATACACTTAATTTTTTGCAGAGCCTCTATTAGAATTGAGGAAGTTGTTCAGCCAGGCAAAAGAAAATCATGACTGCAAAGCCCTGCAGTTTGGCTTAACTTTATATTGGCATTTCATTGGTCCAGCTGTATTATCCAGTCCATTTTGAAACTGGTCCTGATTTTATAATACAAGAGGACAAATGTATGGTTATTACTGATAAATATTGTTATGCTTAAATGAGAATTATAAATCACATTTCTCTGTCTTCATGAGTTCTTTTTGGATGGAGAACATTCTAGAGCAGCATGGGATTCACCTCAAAATCATCAAGGATAAGTTCTTCAAAATTCTGGTTTGTGAGGTTCCAGATACGTAACTTCACATACAAAATTATAACATCTGAGATGGCTATTATCGCCCAGGAACAAGATGTTACAGTAATGATAGTTCCATAAAAATATTAACAAAGTGTTCAGTAGGGATCAAAAAAGAAAACAATGTTAGGAATTATTAGGCAAAGAATACAAGACAAATTAAGAAGTATTCTTATGCTGCTGCATAAGTTCTTGCTCATGCTGGGTGTGTGTGCAGTTCTGGTCTCTTCACCTCTTATGAAAAATACACTAGAATTGAAGAAGGTTTAAGAGACAACAAAATGATCAGATATATGGAGTGGCCTCTAAACCAGGGTCAATTCAGTAGGCTGGCCATCATGAGTTTGGGAGATTTTAGGCAGGACATAATAAAGGTTTATAAAATCTTGTGCAGAATGAAGTAATGAAATAGGTTTGTTGCTGTTTTTTCCAAAACAAGACCTGAGAGACATCAAATATCTCCATCGTGTGCTGGTTAAAAAGAAAAAGAGCTGGCTCCTCGTGCAGTTTGGGTTGAAGCTAAGGAATGTCTTGCAAGAGGAGGCTGTGGACGCTAAAAGTTCACGTTAATACAAGGAAAGACCAGACAAGTTCATGAAAGACAAATCTGCTGAGGTTTCCTAAATTCACAAACATTGCTTCTGGCTCAGGATGTCCCTCATCTACAAGCTGGTAGATGCTGGAAGAGTATGTGGGGAAAGTATGGATGATACGATGAACGATCTTGAGTGAATGTTCAAAGCTAATTACTTTTGAACGTATGGCACTGCAGTCATTTGTATCAGTTAGGATCTTGTTTAAAAAAAAGACTACACATATGATCAGAAGTGTGTCATTGCTCATTTTTGGAAAACTCCAAATCTGAATTTATTGCTGTGGGGCTTCTTTTATATTCCATTCCTTTTATTGTCAAAGATACCAGAAAACTGCAAGAATCATGAATTTTCCCTACCGAAAGGTTGCTTTCTTATTATATTCAGGCCAAAGAAGCAAATGCATTTTGTTAATGAAATAGTCTGTAAGAGTTAAAAATGACAGTAGATCTTAGCAAGAATATTCTATATTTTGGAAGCAGGACTAACATACGTAGAACAATTCACAATGATGTTTTGCATTACTTTTCTTTCAACAGAAAATTCATTGCTTCGCTATATGAGCAATGAGAAAATAGGTCAAGAAGACTACATGTTTCAAAGGAATAGCAAAAAGGATACTGGCAAAAAGTCCAAAAAGAAGGGAGACAAGAGTAGTAGTCCAAGTCATTACTCGCTGTTGCCTAGTTTACCAATGGACTCATTGAGACAAGACGTCATGGGCACACCTGGACCAGAAACTGCTTTATACCATGTGAGTAAAAATAACATTAACAGAAGTTGTTGCTCTGTGCTTATAATGAGAGACTGCCTTGTTTTTATGGTGGTGTTGAAACCTTTCTTGGACTGCTGCCGTTGCATTGATTCCTATTCTTCAGTCAATGACTAGATCTCAAGGAAATATTCTAGAATTCTGTATTTTGTTGTTACAAATGTGGGATGGTCACCAGTGTTTCATCTCCTTTAACTAGAAGATGTCATGTTTCAAATGGAGTGTGGTCTCTCTGCCTTGACTTACTTGCTATTGATGGAAAGGGAAGAAGCAGCAGTATCCAGACTGGCTAGAAACCTTCTTTCTGGCATCTATGTCACTGCAATATGCTAAGTCTTATCAGACACCCCCTTTACTACAGGTACTTTAAAGGCCTGATAATAGCAACAGGAAAACCTGTGGGAGGCATTTGGTTTTCCTTTGAGGTAAGGGGAGCCCTAATGCTCCCCTTCATTGTTTTTAACATATAGCCCTCAATAACTCAAGTAAATATGAAGGAAAAGATTCTGCTAAATAGGATGTAAAAGGAAAATTGCAGTAGCTTGCCAGTTTTTAAATGTGTCGAGAAAATGGAGTTAGAAGATCACACCATATTTTAGATATGATATCACGTTCACGCCATAAAAGTATTTACATTTTAGATCTCAGTAAAAGTTGTCATTGTAGAGGAATATACAAACAGTAAGTGTACAGCAAAACAGTAGAAATAATTGAAATGGTCTTCATATACTAACAAAGAATGTATTCTAGATTGCCAGTGTCTAAGGGAGCTGGCAGTGTGGGCTTGTCAGGAAGTCTGCTGTGAAAAACTGGCAGGTGGAGCTTCACTGAACCTTTAAGAGACAAGTAACTCGGTTTCCTGTTGTAAATCATCGCTAGGGATTATCGCACTATAATTGGTGTAGATTAATTGAAACTAATGGAGCTTTTACATCATTTTACACCATCTGAGTGCTTGGTGCACTGGCTTCTAAAACTCCTTCCTGTGCTGCAGTGTATAGGTGAGTCTGATAAATTTCAGAGATGTCATAAATGACTACTTTAGTATTAAAAGTAAGCCCTTGTGGTACACATTAATTAAATCAGGTCCCCAGACTCAAGAACTGCTATTCCCATTCTTTTTCATTTATAGTAATTTAGGTACGATGCTAAATATTTTTTCTTACATTATTATTTCCAACTTCATTTTTATGCTCTTTATGTAAGTTGGAAATCTGATAATGGGGAGATTTCTGTTTTCAAAGGCAGACTGATATGTAGTGTTTTCTTAATACATGAAGCCAAGGAGATTGCAAGTGTCCCCAAACTGTCCTCTTTGTAATGTCTTTACTAGGAGTCTAATGAGTGCAACAGCCCTTGAAATAAAAAAAAAAAATGAAAGAAAGAAAGAAAGAAAGAAAGAAAGAGAGAGAGAGAGAAAGAAAGAGAGAAAGAAAGAGAGAAAGAGAGAAAGAAAGAGAGAAAGAAAGAGAGAAAGAGAGAGAGAAAGAGAGAGAGAGAAAGAGAGAAAGAGAGAGAGAAAGAGAGAGAGAGAGAAAGAGAGAGAGAGAGAAAGAAAGAGAGAGAGAGAGAAAGAAAGAGAGAGAGAGAGAAAGAAAGAGAGAGAGAGAGAAAGAAAGAGAGAAAGAAAGAAAGAAAGAAAGAAAGAAAGAAAGAAAGAAAGAAAGAAAGAAAGAAAGAAAGAAAGAAAGAAAGAAAGAAAGAAAGAAAGAAAGAAAGAAAGAAAGAAAGAAAGAAAGAAAGAAAGAAAATATAGAAAAGTTATTTGTGTAATGGAGGACTTTCCACTCTGTAAAGAACAGTGTGGTAAATTTGCAACACTTTCCATGTATGGAGAGAATACTCATATCTCAGTAACATTTCTTTGTTAGCATACGTCAAATTCCTGACGCTGTCCAGTGAGAAAAACTCTTCTTGTTTTTTTTAATGTCCCATCCTTGTTTTCCCTTGGTTTCCTCTTTTACCCATTATGTCTAGTTTCCAAATTGTGTACAAAAATAAATTATGTACACAGGAACTGGAAGATTCTTCAGAATTCTGCTGTGGAAGTTAATGAGCAACAGCAAACTTAGAATTGACAACCAGCATTCTTCATGTACTTTGGATACCCGTCCACAAAATGCCTGAACTATTAACACCACAAATTCCACCAGAGTCAACTAATCCTTTTTATGCATCATTACCATTAAAGGATGCCTGTCTTTGTAATGCTACTAAATCTTCAGCATCTTTTTGGAAGTTTAGTGGGAACTAACTCATTTATAAAAATTAAAAAGGAAAATAAGTTATTCGTTCTTCAGCATACACATCAGTATTGATCTGCTAACTGGCTTTGAAGCAAAATGCTTGAAATAAACAGAAAGAGGAAGCTTGGGCCATTGATTTGTCCCCGGGGAAATGGGAAGGAGCCCTTCACAAAGCCTTTACAGCCCTCTGCAGCTGATTATTGCTGGTCCTGTTGCTGGAAGCCACCTGGCTGCCACTGTGTAGTAAAATGCAGTTCCTTTTTTGTGGCGATGGCACCCAAGCATACTGGCTTATGAAACCATAATCTAGTTTTCAGATGGAGCTATATGTCTTTGCCACATAGCAGAGCCGGAGGTTTGTAATAAATTGGACAGAACTTTTCTTAAAATCTCAAATAAACAGTGCAGTGAGCAGCTACAGAACAGGGGAATACAGGTAAAACACAAGGAACTCCTATCTGACTGCAGTACAGTTTTATTAAACTATAGATAACAAATAGGACAATGAAGGCATACTTTATGCTCAAATTGCATCTTAAAATCCAGTAAAAAGTGGCTGTCCTGTTAGAAAATATTTTTTTACAAACATCAGCTACCTAGTTTTCACAAAGACTTTGTAAATGGGAGCCTCTGAATGAGCATGAGTTCAGTGCAGAGGATAGTGGTAACTTGAAAAACTGCACTAAGAGTAGTGAAAGAGACTGGGGGTTTTGATTTGTGTTTGGTTTGGTTTTGGTTTGTTTTCTTTTAAGAAGACAATGTTTTCATCATACTAGAATATCAGATGAAGAGACAATACTGTGGCTTTCTGTGCTGCATGCCACACACCACTGGATATACCAGGTAGCTGTAGTTTAACTTGTACCTATAGTGCCTCAACTGTTTGTATTAGGTCCCAGTGCTATACAATACTCCACCAGGCTCGTTATGTAGTTTCAATCACTGGTTGCTCTTGTTAAAAGTTTTTACCTGTTAGCCTGTGTTTACCTGACTTCTATGTCCAACCTTAGTTATAAATGTACCATTATCCTCTACGTTTAAAGGTCTTTTTTTAACAAATTTTATCTCCCAATATATGAATTTACAAGTTATAATCAAATCACTTTGTAGCCTTCTTTTGCTTAGAAGAAATAGAGTGAGCATCCTGGGTTTGTCATCAGAAAGTGTGTTTTCATATCCTTTCATCCTATCCGTTCACCTCATAATTCTTTCAACTCTTCATATTCAATCCTGAAGCATCCTGAGTATCCTAAGCATCCTTCCTAAAGTATGTATGCCAGAACAGGACATAAATTTCCAGGAGCTGGATAGAAAGGTAATAAAACCTTTCTATTCCTGTTCACTACCTCAATATTTAAATATTTAAAGTACTGTTTACCCATTTTAACTGTAGACTTGGAGTGATAGTATGTTTATTGCTTGGTTTTTATTTTATTTTTTCTATAATGTCTTTCTTTCCCAAATCACTGATTTGCAACACTGGTATTCCTAATCTAATAATTTATATCTTGCATTTTTTGTTCTTAAATATATAGCAATGTATATGGTTGGCCATGTTGCAACATGACTTCTTGCGTATGCTTGCTGAATTATCTATGTCTCTGAAGCAACCCTAAGTATGAAAGACCAGAGAATAAGGGCTCTGGGCCCTCAAATTGGGCCCCCATGATTCGCAAGTCCATAACATGCAGTATGGAAGCTCCAGGAATCTGGGGTCTGCAGTGAAATGGAACTACTGAAAGCCCTGTTTTAAAATTATCTTTATAATATGCATATTCTGTGAAATTAAAAAAAAAAACCACACATTTAATTTCTTTATTTTTTCCTCTATTTTCTTTTCCCTTTTTTTCTGAATTCCCTAGAATAGAAACCATGCTGCTCACTCAGCATTCAGGTCTCATGTCATTCACTGGTCTTTAAAACCTGTGTTACCTTCATTCAATGATGTTTTAATTCTTTTTTGATATAAATGTTAAATAATTTTGGACTGAGAATGCATCCCACTAGCTACTGATGAATTCCCCTTACAATTCCAGCCCTCTTTCCTTTTGAATTTTGCAGCCATTGACATGTGCAGGTTGATTACCTTTTTACTGTGAAGGTTTTCTGCAGAAAAGCAGCTTTCACAATTATGCTGACTTCAACTCCTTGCTTCTGCTGCTTTTATATATGGCTCTATAGAAAAGAATAATCTTTGATCAAACAACTACACTGATGAATTAAATAACCGCAACAGAAATGGTATGTTTTTGTCCTGTAAACAAAGTGGATGGCATTAAAAAATTACCATGGTAATTCAAAAGTGCATGGTGGTTGTTTATTTGCTAAAAGTTATTTTGAAAAATGCCATCAGACTCAAATTGTTATATTCTGAAGTGATCAGAAGAATGTGCCAGTCTAGCATTTTCCTGACCATCAGTATACTAAATTTGCATAAAATCACTGGTTTTAACAATTTTGTGTATACCATTGACCTGCCATTACAATCTAAAACTGTGTGGTCAGGGGAGCATTTCAGTCACGGCCTTGAAAAGTGAACAAACAGCATTTACTGATATAACTGATGCGATAGCTGATATAATAGTAAAAGAACAACTAATTTGTGTTATGTCTGTGAAGTAATCATCTCTTGTAACCAGTCATGGTATTTGTTTAATCCTCACATACAAAGTCTCTTCACCACTTCACTTTGTTTTGTTTCCCGTTCCAGAAGGTGTTTTCCAGCGTACACTGATTTCTAGCCAAGTTCTTGTTTTTTCCATTCTATTTTTCTTCCTCAGTATTGGAAAAGGAATACCAACACAGAGTGTTAATGTTTTTATTAAGCCAAGGCAAACTGTTTGATCTGTTGCTAATCTAGTGTGCAAGCAGGTGTTCAATGTGATCTATTCCTGTAGATATAAAATGGTGCAGTTAAACTTGTCTTGGACCTTTGGAGCACAAGAGAAGAAAGCCCTGACACACGATTACAGTTTTTTAAGTTCATTATGTTATTCTATGTAGGAATTTCCTTGGTATGTTGTGCTGTGTTTTCAGTGCAGGAAAATAGTGTGGTTATTTAGCAGGGGGATATTGTCATGAGTCAAAAGAAGCTGTGCATCAGGTTAATAATAATCTGCTCCTACCTGGATGAATACAACTTTCCCTTAGTATAGAAACAGCATGGCTATGGGAAGAAAAGTTTGCAGCCTATTGTATATGGTAGGGAGTTATGCAAGAAAAAGTAACCTTGCTTACAAACTGTTTCTAAACCTACACCAATAAACTTATGTTATCGACCTTGTTTGTTCCTTCTCCCTTCCTGCCTCCTATCCCTTTGCCTTTTCCAGTGTATACTCACTTGTTCATATATATTTAGCAATACCTAATGACTTGAGTGTCAGAGAAGAAGTGACACAAAAGTGACAGCTTCCCGCTTTGCTGATAACCAGCCTATTTTAAAATGTTTAAATAATTACAGCAGTTTTCTTGATCATTTTAATTGTATTTGAAAATAAAGTAAGTTTAATAGCAAGATGTATCATTTTAAGTTCATACATCTGGAACCAGTGGCTCAGGAATGGATGCATGAAAGAAACAAAAGATTTTTTCCGTAGGAATTTTGCTGAATCTACATGTAGGTATGTGCACAAGCACAATCTTTAATATTCCAGTTTTACTTTAAATAGGGAGGAATAAAATAAAAGCCATCAGTTGGAGGGTTTTTGCTGCAAATTCAATGAAGTTGGTGCTCCTTTGGCAAACATTTTTCTCCTCTTTAGGTGGTGTGTGATGGTGTGTCCTCTTTAGGTGTGACTTCCATGCGGTTGGAGCGCAGCTCAGTGACTCTTAACTCACATAATTAATTTCAGTACTTGCTGCAATGAGCACCTACAGAGAACCAAGCACTCTCTTTTCAACTCTGCCAGTGAGGACACTGAGGCAACAACGATGAGGGATTTGGCCACAGTTACAATCTGAGTGGTCTCTCTCTGCCTGTCCTCATCAGGTTGCCATACCAGTTCATCTCAGTGGGTTTGCTCAGCGGAGCGGTGGGTCTGCATCCGTTTGGGCATGCAAAGTTCAATTGATTGCAACAGTGATCTTGTTGAACATACTGTCAGTGAAGAAGGTTTGCTTATGGTCCTATTGCAAAAATGAGTTTTTAGCTGATAAGATAAATTGGAAAGGAGACAGTAACTTTTAAGAAAAATAACTTTTCTACTTAAATTATGCATTTTTCCAGATATTTCTTGCCTCCCACCCACCCCTCCAGAGAAAAATACAGGAAAATGTTTTTTAAAAGTTGAATTCAAAATGTATGTATTTAGGTGTTCTCAATACAGAAATGAATTTGCCAAAAGCTCATGATTTTGAAAACTTTAAATTCTAACTCTTCTTAAGCGGTTGATTTTCTCTTACTCCTCCTATTCCTCTCTGCAGAAAGGACGAAAGGAAGGAAAAAGAGAAGGTACTTGAACATAAAGTACCTACATTTTTAATGAAAATTCTTGAATTGAATATGCATGTATTTATGAAAGCTTTTAATTGTAATACTCAGTAACTAGTATTTAAGAAAGTGCAGAACATGTGCTTATTAGTTTCCTAATAAACTTGTGTACAAGCTACCCATCAATTTGTTGCAAAAGTCTTCTGAATAGAAATGACATCTAATAAGCACTATATACTGTAAAACTATTTCCTTTAAAAAAAACAAAACAAAAAAAAAAACAAAACCAAAAAAAAATCCCCACCCCACAGATAAAACTTGCGATTTATTATAATTATAATTGTAAGCATTACCATATTTAAAGAATTTCTGCTTGGTGAATTTTTGTTATGGATATTGTAATTAAACAAAAATAAATTTGTAGAGAAAAAAATTGAAAATAAATTGCACAGATTTTAAGTAGGTGTCTGAAATCTAGAATGTCATTGTACCATTGCAACAGATGGAGTTGGTACATTTTCTTCTTCAAAATGTTTGAAGTCCAGCTATGGCAGGATTTAAATATCAAGGCTCCCTTTTCCTTTTTCTCCTCCCTGTCTTCATAATTGTCTATAGTTAGACTTGTAATTACTATAGAATAGAAGTCTAGCAGTTGATATCAAAGTCCAATTTAACCTAAGTGAATTGTGAAAAATATTCTCCATAAGTATTCCCATAATTTTTTGAAAAATTTTGTTTACTATTGCTTCTTCTCTCTGGTCTTTCATCTCCATTTAAATATTAGTATTAAAACAATACTGAAGCTTGCAGAACAATTACAGACTTAGAGGCATCAATCATCAGCAAAGCAAATTTTAAACTCCTTCTTAGAAGTGTACTTGTAAGAAATACTTGATTTAAAAAATTATACTTGTGTTGAAGTTAAAAAGCATTGGCATTTTTATATTCCCAGCTAAGAAACTGCACTGGATTTCAAATAACTGTGCAGAAATTAAATGAACATCATGAAGTTTTTGAAATATTTCATAATTCTGAAAAATTTCAATCTATTACCACAGTGAGAAAGGATTAAAAAGCTCATTTCTCTGTTGCTTTGTTGCAAATTAGCCCTTTACAGTCTAAATATAATTGTACATGCACTAGCTTCCACTGTAAAGGTAGGAAAGCACAAACCTGAAGTGAAAGTACACAATAAAGTTGGAGGTGAGCAATAAAACAGAGATTTCAGCAGTAGCTGAGAGGGTGGCACCTTGCTCAGTTTTAAGGCATAGTTTCTGGTGTTTCATTGCTGTTTAGCTAAACTCATCTTACGGAAGTGCCTTGGTAATCTCAGGTTTGTTTTGCCAGTTCTGGACTCTCAGTCCTTTGAACTCAAGACTGAAGCGAGTGGATGTGCATAGGCAGCTTTTATACCTGAGTTCTGGTTAAGCATACATCTTATGAAATAGTTATATGTAATCTCCTCAGGAGGGAGTGCTAAGTTCTTTTAATTATATGGAATGATATCTGCATTGTTCATGAGCAATATTATTCCTGTCACAGATGAGAGAGTATTTTCACATCTGTATTGCTTCTCTTTGAAAGAAGCAGTTAATACCATGAATTGTCTCTTATTGGGAAAGTGGTTGCCAAAATGAAATTTGAAGGCATTGAATGTGGGAGATTTTACATCTATTTCTATATAATCTGTCATTTTTATTAGAATCCAGAGTTAACTACTGCAACAAAGCAAAATGCTCTAGAGATGAGGTAAGGTCGGTTTGTGGGACATCATGAAGCACAATTAGTTTTTTGTGGAAAATTTTTATTTTAAACTTTCTCTATTACCGCCTTTCTCATCTGATCATGAGAGAAAAAACAGCCTGTTATAATTTCGTTCAATGATGAAGGTGGGGAATTCTTTAAAAATGAGAGAGTTACTGTAAAGGTCATCTAGTCCAACCCTGCCAGTCTAGATTTATTCCTTACTGCATATGATATAATGCTTTGAAAGTGTAATTTTACATTGTCAAGTGATGTAGATCTATAGGCCACTAAATCTCCCAGCTCAGAACGTTTCCTAATTTCCTTTCGCATGCCCATTCTATATTTTTTCTGTTATCTATTTCAGTTAATCATTCCTGGTTGTATCCTGCTTTTTTTACGTGATAGAGGACTTCTGCGTTTGTAGGTATTAGCATTATTTGTACACGAGTAAGCTACATTACCTGTAGCTGGTACAATCACAATAGCACACTTGAGATTTTTTTTCTTACTGTAGAATAAGTTATTCAGTCCCTCAGTTATTCCCTTTTGACAAAGAAGAGATTAAACGCAGCATTTTGCACCAGAGAAGTGTTTGTCAGGCGTTGCCCAGAGGGGAGTCAGCATGAGTTATCACTGCAATATGGTGGGGAGCATCACATCTGTGAGAACTCAGATCTAGGTCCTGACTTCTCAGCTGGCTCCTCTCTGTACTCCTTTCTGCACAAGGAAAAGGGAGGTATCAGGACTACGAAAGCAGTGAACCAAGAACACTGGCTGGCATCTGTCATGAAATTTGGCATTCTAAAAAACTCGTACTGAGTGGTGAAAGTGTTGTTTGAATTAAGGGAGTGCAAATGCCCATTTCAGAGTACCGTTTTATCAAAATGCTTTGGCAAGCAGCGTAATCGCTTCTGAACAAGTGACTTTTTCAAAATAGCGGTTTTGACTCTGCAGGACTCTCTGCCCCACTCCTCTGCTCCGCTTACCAGCAGTGGCCCCTTGAGCTGACAAATCATGTGAGAGACTGTATGGTTGCCCCTGGGAGGAAAATGGCTCTTCGCAGCAGTGCGGCTCCTGAACAGAAGCTGTTTTATTAGGTGTTTCTATTTTACTGGAAAGAAGTGCTTGTTGCTTAGCGCCTGATCTGAGTCAGCCAATCCATCTCTGCTACTGTGCTGTGGAGGGAAAAAAAAACCTCATATTTTTCCTATAGAGATAACTGCTTTTTGTCCATTTCTCAAGTATATCCCTTTGCTTTCAGATTAACCCAAGTAGATAATATTTCTAACACTACAGAAATCTAACTTTAGAATGAAGTGTAAAACTGGTTTTTTTAAACTGGTTTGTATCCATATGGTCACCATAGCCAGCGCAGAATTAAAAAGACCTAATGTTATCTTTCCCCACTTTCTGAGAAGTGCTATTTCATCTTATACTTGCATGAAATTTTACTGAATTCCAGCAAGTAATGTGACTTTTATCCTGGAATGAACTGTTCTTTTTCTACCTTAGTTCATAGGTGCAATGGACATGTTTGTTATGAATTTAGCAGGTGTATAGTGGCTGAGATACAAACGCCCTTTCCCTTATTTCCCCATGGAAACTTCCCCTCTTTTCAAGATCCTGTTACTTCCTATAGTCAAGAGCTACCTGAATTCAGCCCTGATATGTAGCAATTACTACAGCTATTGCTGCAAGCTATTCCTGGTAGCATGGGTGCAATGACAAAGAGGCACAAAGCACTACCTTCTGGAAATGTCACTTTAGTCCTGAAGGGCACAAATACCAAGAAATCTCCAAGCCTTGGAAATTATTATAAGGAAATATCCGTAAGAGGAATGTAACCAGTAGATAAGGTTTTCTCCTGATCGACAGTGCTACTTTAAAAGGCAAAAATTTGGGTTTGTATGTTTTATCTTCTAGAGATGAGCAAGGAAAGCATTTTGGTGGCTGTAATTTGTCTTGCGCTTCTCCTTTGCTTCTTTCACACACAACTGTGCACTAATTTCCTGTTTCACTGAAGCCTTTGTGAGCTCCCTGGCTCCAGAAATGTACAATTTTCTGTTTTATTGATTTTTCACCAAAAACTTAATATTTTTGAAAGTCAAAATTACTTTTCGGTTTCTTTCACTGAAAGTATATTATACCCAAGTGCTAACAGAGAACAGCTTGCAAAAGTATATCTTCCATAAAGCAAAAATCTGTTTTCTCAGTTCTGTCCTCATTCATTACAGAGCCCCTGCATCCCCTACACTTTTCTCTGTCACAGTCAGACTGAGCAATATGAAAGAGTTCATGCCGAGGGACACAGTCAAAGTGTTGCTAACTGCTGCTACGGAAGGAGATGTGTATGTACTCTTTTCATCATAAGCAAGCACCTAGGTGTTGCAGGGGGGCGTGGGACCTTTATTTTAAGCTAATGATTTTTCATCTAGAAAGACCATGGGCCTGTTGCAAGATTTTGTTAATGCCCTGGGGTTGACTTCTGTGGTGTTTTACAGTAGTTTAGGTTTCCTTCCCAGAAGGTCCAGGATCAGTTCTGTGCTGTGCCACAGACCACCTCTCTACTCTAACGTAGATCACTTGCAGAATGAGTTTCTCAAATCTGCTTGGATAGTCTTATTGTTTTAATGTTTAGATAAACATACAGAGGAAAACCTACCTTTCCCATAAATAAGACAAATTGTCTAAGCAAAACCAGATTTTTTCTGGAGGAAATTGCATCATTTGAAACAGGTTTGTCTGACTGACTGACGTCTGCTGGAGGGGCAACACAGCAGGGCACAAACAGTCCATGAGGCTTCTGGAGTGCATATGAGGTGACTCATCTCAGTGATATTTTGTGAAAGGACAAGAGGCAATGGACATAAATTGAAATACAGGAAATTCCATGTAAACATGAGAAAAAAATACTTTTACTGTGAAGATAGTTTAACTGGAGCAGGTTGCCCATGGAGCTGGTGGAGTCTCCGTCTGTGGAGATATTAAAAAACCAACTGGACAGAGCCCTGAACAACCTGCTCTAGTTGACCCTGCTTTGAGCAACAGGGTTGGATAAGATGATCTCTGGAGGTGCCTTCCTGCCTGTTTGTGGTTCTCGAACTGGTCCATTCTCTTCAGTAAGAGATGAAACTGGGAATTGCTCTGGGGTAGAAATCAGAAATAAAGGGTTAAATACGATTCTGTCATGGGTGATAATTAAGTTTCTTTTCCCTTCTTAAATGGATGCAGTTGAAACATATACAGTGATGGAACAACTGCTGCATCTTGGACTTTTGCCATTAAAGAATACATACAGTTTTCAAACCCTCCCTTTCTCCCTTAGATTACTTACTGTCAATAAAAGCAGTGTGGGAGGTACCAAAATTATATGTTTCAGAGTAGATGTAGAGCAGAAGAATGATCTCAGAATAAATTATTCTAATGAACAGCACTTGTCTAGTTTAACTTTTTATCCTCATTTGCTTCAGACATCTGTGACAGTGCTGCAGTCCTTGTTCTGTCAGTTGAAAAGAAGGTGGGGGACTGTGAGAACTCTCATTTAAATTTTATATTGTCCAGAAGTTTTACTGCTTCAGTATTTCAGCCAAGGGTCCTGTGGCTTAATGACTAAGAAAGAAAATCTTTCCCTCATGGTGGAAAGCAGGACCACTATATATTATTTTCTCAACACGGCCTGAAGATTTAAAAAAAAAATTTCTAAGTTTTGCATGCATTATGCTAACAACTCTGCACAAATTGCACTAGTTTGTGCGACCGCAGATTTGCATCCAGCTAATGCAACATTTGCCACAGTGTCCCCCCAGATTATAAGAAAAAGTTAAGGGATGGGAGAATGAATAAAAATCCCTGAACAGAAAAGCTGCGTTTGTTATCACATTTCAGACCATCACAGTTCTGTCCTTAGCTAGCATATTCTTCTTGGATAGCAGCTCTGGGAACAGCTATGTGAAAAGATTAGACATCCTTGATGTTATCAGCCCTCATAGGCTATTCTGTACAGGTAATGTAGCAATTGCCTACAACAAAGGCAGCTAGAAAGTTGGCAGCTTTAAGGTCTCAGGCTACCTTTTTTACAGTAAAAAGCTCTTAGCATATTCCTCTTAAGACACACAGTATCTCTTTATCCTTGTGGTCACTAACAAAATGCATGCGTTTGGAATTCATCGTCAGAGCTCCAAAAATACAGGATTCCAGTTAAAGCTGTGAGTGTGCATGATATATGGCATAGCCATGCACTGTAGATGTAGTACTTCCTAGAAGCCTTTCATAAAGCTACTGTGGGGAGAGGAGAGAAGGAATAGGAACAGGAACAGAGCCACTGGTTGGCAGGTAGGTGTAGAAAATTATCTCATCTGAAATTGACTTTTTGGCTGCAGCCAAGAAAACCATTGCTTTGCCAACTTTTGCAAATACACATTCCTTTGGCCTTAGTATTGAAAAACCTTTCTGCAGTTCTGAAAAAGCAGAACTAAGGGAAAAGGAGGAATATAGTGTGTAGGATAACATACCAAGCCATGAATTCTGGGATCCATTCTTCCAGTGACTGTTAATATGTCTGTGCCTCTCACAACCCATTTGACAGAACCAGTGATTCATGCTTCTCTCTGTCTGGGGTACCTGCCATTTAAAAGAGAAATATCCACAGGATGTTTAGTATAATGATGCTACCTTACTTCTTGGCATTATTTTTTGTACTACACAAGCTCACTTTTAGAAGTCTGTTCATGTATAATGTTCATACTGTGTTTTAGTATTAAATGTCTTAGCTAGAACATTGGTGAATGCTGTCCTTTTAAACGCAGGTATGGTATTTTTCATATAGAGTGTGCTCAATAGCAGAGAGCGTTGTGCAGGGAGAACAGAAGTGTCTGTAACCAAAGCACCAGAAGATCAAGATTTGATTCAATAAATTTTGCTTTTGAGAGGCAAGCCCGAGGGTTTCAGGGCATTGTTAATCACCTGTGGCATCCTTTGTCTGTAAATCACTTTTCATTCCAACTCACCATGGATTTATGAATTACTCACATATGGTGACTGTTGTGTCATCAGCCTGTGACTTTAGTGTAGGAAATACTTCTGGATCTGCTTTCATAAATTCACTGCTGTGTTTTTGTATTGGATTTTCTCTCACATGGACTATCCTGTTATTGTACTTGTATTTTACCTATGCAGAGCGAAGCCTGGCTTTTAGAAGGGTTGTGTAAACTAGAGCTCTTGCAGAATATTAAAAGTACTTTATTTACAACTTAGTACCACTTTGTACCGGTTTTGGGCAGCTAGATGGTTGTAGCCACAGATAAATTGGAGAACATTGAACATAGAAGTTCAAAATTCAGAAGTAAATAAGAAATGAACACTTATTCAGCAAAATGAAGAACAAAAGAGAATAGAGTAGGATTTGGAATAATCTTAGAGTTCCTGATTACAGGAGTATTTCCTAAAACATCCTGCATGACCTGACAAACAGACATGCCGAGCATGAGATTTTTTGCAGATATTCATTCTGTTAGCAGTCTCTGAACCCTGGTCAACACACAAAGCTATTCAAACAAGGCGGTGAAGTCTTTGCCTTCCTAAATAGGGTCATAACATAGAGCACAGTCTCTCCTTATCCCACGTTTTAGTACGTTCCCTTTTGAGTGTAATTTCACCCATAGGTGCTTCATTTGACTCTTAGCCCTGGTAACTGATTCCTTCAGAGCATCAAGTCATGCCTTGTCTCTTCTCTCCTATGCCAATATTGTCCTGTGTGGCCCAGCTTCAGCTTTTCTTCCAAGATCTGCCTTGCAGATGCCCTGTGTGGATTCAGCTAGCTTCAAGACCTATCTGACTATAAACAGTAATCTTTTTGCTTATTTTGAGGGCTAAACATAACAGGTCAATACCAGTTACTGCTGTAAACAAAACAGTTATCTGTTGTGAATGAAATTCTGCTGCTGATTGTCAGGAGGTTTCAAACTTTCTGAGCTGCCAGAGGTCTTATCTCATCATACCTTTGTAACATAGTTCTTGAAAACTGCATTTTCTACAAATATCCATGAAGATAATTAATACTATCTATCATTAGCTCTTAATGGAGACTAAAGAGGATGGTAAAGAAAAAAGATTTTGGCAAAATCCTCTGTTGGGAGTACCCTTAAGCATGGGTCGTTATTATGTGTGGATAGTGTGACAATGTAATATAAATAGTTTTGAATTTTTCCCCCTTTTCACTCTTCTTTTAGCTCTGAAATTTTGGATCTCCACACACCAAATGCAGAGAAACACGTATATGTGGTGTATCAAAAAAATGTGAAAACAGAACACTGCCAGTGTTCTCAAAGTACTGAGCGTGAGAGATCAATCAAATAATTGGCAGCACCAGCTTTCATTTTTTTCCAGATATTGGCTTTTCCACCTGCAGGAGGGAGAAACTTCCAGTAATCAGAAATGTTACAAGCTACTCTGCTGAAATTAGGGGAAGTTATCTTACAGTGACAGAGGGGAACTGCCTGACTGTAAATGGTTCCTTGGTGGCTAAACTTGCAGCTGGAGAAAAACTGGATTTGACTTGAGCTCTCAAAAAACCTATAAAGATACTTACCATTTTCCTTCCCAATCAGACTGAGCTCAAGTTTGGGTAAAAGAATTGGAGGTTATTATTTCCACAACCTGGTTCTCTCTTCCTGCTTTCCAAAAATGAGCGAGTGGAAAATGTCTCAAGAAAAGTGTCGAAACAAACACTTGAAAGAGGATTTTAGGAGCTGTCATATTTAGTACTAATTGCTATGGCCAGTCCAGATGTTCAGAGAAGTTTCAATTGTGGTCTTTTTTTTGTACACTTACAAATTCTGTAACCATGAAAGGTTTCATGTAACTATTAGAATATATCTATTTTTTGGTCATGGATGTAATGTTCTGTTGGTCATACATGGAATTTACATTAGATATTAGAGAAGCTCATATATAGGAATAGTTTGACCCCAAATCTTTTGAGTTCCTTCTCAGACTCCTGAAGTTCGGCAAAATAACCAGTCCTCCCAAATCAATAGTTTTGAAAACCAGCCTACTTCTCTTCTACTTTTATGTGAGGTATCAACTGGAATAGAAATTCTCTAATTTTCGTCATAACATGAGTTTTATCAAATATTCATATCTCCTGATATCAGTCACTCCATTTTAATATTGGTTTCGGAAAATCAGTTTATGAAGTACCTATTTGGCATAAAACAAATAAATTAAGTGAAAATTAAATTATTTAACACTTTTATTTAAATACACTTTTCCAAATAGAGAGCTATCAAATTACTACCAAGTAGTTCATAATAAATACATTTTCAGGCTTCTGAACGTTAATGACTATCTTTCAATCTTGCTTCCCTTCTAAGCAAATATGCAGAAGGTCTGATACTAACCAAGAATGAATACTTTATCCCAAGTGCTGAAAGCAGACAGAAACTTGGCTAATGAGAGAAAAACCTGAGAGTCTCATTTCTTGAAAATTTTGTGTTGTGCATACAAAAACGCTGATGTGTGATTATGTGCGTGCAGATAAAGTTGATTACACCGTCTATACATGATTACTTTCTTGCTAAAGGACCAAATACAGTTATAGGTCATTGGTTACCTCTTTTGTTAGCGTGAGCCTCCACCTAGAAGTTTTTTACTATGTAGCTCTATTACTGTGCTCTGATCCTAAAAGCATGGAAAGGCATACCCTAGGGCAGATTGCTATTTACAGCTGTGGAGTCTTCTGGTGGACTTTCAGAACTCCGTCAATCATTTTGAAGAGTGTTAAAGTAAGTATAATCCTCATAGCAAGTTTAGTAATGAACAGCTGCAGGAACAGAGGAACTGTTATGGCTGTTCTATGCAGAATGAAATCTCCATTGGCTGATGGGGTGTGAGGCTAAGTCCTCAGAAAGGTAGGGCTAGAGGTAGGCTAGCACCTTTGTTAAAAAAACCAGAATCATAGTGTCCTGGTTTCAGCTGGGATAGAGCTCATTTTCTTCCTAGTAGCTGGTCTAGTGCTGTGCTTTGGATTTAGGATGAGAATAACGTTGATAACACGCTGATGTTTTAATTGTTGCCAAGTAGTGCTTACACTAGTGGAGGACTTTTCCAGCTTCCCATGCTCTACTGGGTGCACAGGGAGCTGGGAGGGGAGGGGGCACAGCCAGGACAGCTGACCCCAACTGGCCAAAGGGATATTCCATATGCCATATGACATCATGCCCAGTATATTGACTGTGGGGAGTTGGCCAGGGGGCAGCCATTGCTGCCCAGGGACTGGCTGGGCATCGGTCGGTGGGTGGTGAGCAGTTGCATCACTTGTTTTTCCTGGGTTTTGTTCTCCTCTCTTTTTTTATTGTTTTCCTTTTCACTACATCATCATTATTAATAACAATAATAATATTTCCATTATTAAACAGTTCTTGTCTCAAACCACAAGTTTTCTTACTTTTGCCCTTCTGATTCTCTCCTCCATCCCACTGGGCGGAAAGGTAAGCAAGTGGCTGTGTGGTGCTTAGTTGCCGACTCGGTTTAAACCATGACACATAGCAAAAAATCCCTTTAATAAATGATGTTTTGTTCCTCTTGAAATACCTGTACTTTGGAGGTTGCTGACAGTAAAGGCAGGCATATATATACCTTAAATATTTTGTTGATATTCTACTTAGACGTGCATTTGTCAGAGGGCTTAGTTTACGTATAATATTAACTACAACAAGCTCAAACATCACATGTTACAGGAGGAAATTATTGCATTCAAAAAAGTGAGGCTCAGGGTATTCAAGGGAGTTTTGATATATGTTGAACATCAAGTGACACCTTGCCTTTGGATAATGGAAAGTTTTTCTAATTGTATTTTGGGCAACCGGAAAGCATATAATTCAGAATATGATTACAGTTTCAAATTTTCTTCAGGAGTGACAGTTTCCGTTTGGGTTAAGGTATTCACCTACTTAATCTTTTCAGTGGCAGTCTTGTTTCCATTTTATTTATTATTTCGAGTTACTAACAACTTACTTTAATGTAGAATGCTGTTTTCTGTTTCATTTCATGCTTGCTCTCAGGATTAGTAGGAGAGTTGAATTCTTGGAAACTGGGACAAGATGTATGTGAAAGCAGTTGCTCAAAGCTCAAGATGTATCAGAATCAAAATGCAGTGAACATATGTTGAAATCCAGCCTTGTGGGCGGGTGATTAAACAGTGTCTTGCAGCAAACTTGCTTTAGTACAACTAAATTTCTGGCTTTGGTCTGAATCCATATTTTTAGGGCTCATGGCATTTAAAAGAAGTATTTATATTATTTCCGTATTTGCCACATCATGCAATTAGGCTGTAAAAGGGGAAACACTGTGGTGGCAAACATGAGGACAGGTTGCTTACAGAGGATGTGGGATCTCCCTCTCCGGAGACAGTTGGATCTAGGCTGGAGATGACCCTGAAGAACATGATCCAGCACTGGCTTCAGTGCAAGCCTTGCTCTGAGCAGGAGGAAGGACATGACCTCCTTCATCGTTCTGTGATTCTAAACACCACTGAGAAAACGGCATTAAGCATTACAAAATAACTGGCTGTGGATTGCATTCTATGATTTCCTAAAAAAAGCAACAGAAGAAGCTTTTTTAGATTTCATCCTCACTTGGGTTTTTTTGTATTTAGATATCATGTGAGTTTGAAACTGAATGGCACTGACTAATGCATACTGCTTATAGTTCTTCTGGGTAAAATAAAATAGCTGGTGCTGGTTTTGCAAAGGATGAACCAACTTGAAGCCTGAAATCTGTGTAAAACAATCTAAAGCATTAGCTAAAATCACTGAAGTCAGTTGAATAGTTCCCAGTAACTTCACTCAGATGTAGATTTTGTCCTTAATTATAATTTAATTTAATGAGCTAAATTAGAGTAATAACTGAATTTAATAAAACCTTTCTAATTTGCAATATGACATAATGTATGGAAAAATGGCTGGATGTCTAAACTACATGCTGTCTTCCTATTAAAAACTGATACCCCTTCTTTACCCTTTCTTCCCAAAAACTGACTCAGAAGTTGAGAGGTGCAAGCTCATGTTTGCAGGTTCAATTTACAGATGAAACATTTAAAGAGAAAGCTTTTCATATTGCTTTCATCTGCTTTCAAATCACTTATAAGAAAAACAAGCAGAAGTTTTCCTTTTCTGTTTTGGCACTGTGAGAATATTAGTGGAGAAAAGTCAAGCAGCAGAATGACAATGCCTGGGTCGTGAACTGAGAAGTGCTAAGGTTTTGGGTTTATGCATGCATGTGTTTTTTCAACCACTTTGAATTAGGTAAGATTTTCAAAGCATCTAAGAGGGAGTTATTTTCACACTTCTTTCCGGTCACTCTATTATTCCTGGGCCATAAAGATCTCTCTTAGTCCTACGCAGGTCGAAATATTTCATGTGACGTAAGCTGGGATGGTGTTGCTGTCTCGGCTTGCTCAGAGATGGTGCTGATTGAATTGATGCCCATAGCAGAAAAAAAAGGACAAGAGCCAGGGAATTAAAGCAAATGGGCTTCTTTTTTCTTCCCAATGGAGGCCTATTTTGACCATCTGAGGTGGCAATACAGTTCGGTAGCTTTCTTCAGATGCGGTCTACAAGGGATCAGCACAACTACTAAGTCAGTTAATTTTTTATATTACACTTAATTAACATTGTATTGCTGGTAATTTATCCCCATGGACATGTTAGTATTTGCTGCTTGAGGATGTCTGAGCTGTGAGGCAAGACATCCCTTGGAAGCTGAGCCTCAGCCTCCTGCATGTGGGCTCAGGTGTACAGGAAGCAGGGAAGAGAAAATGGAAAGAAAAGCAGCTCTTTGAATTGAAAAGGGAACCTTGTAAGCTGGGGTGAGGGTTTGTGTTATCTGCTAGGAACAGGATTTGGGCTCACAGATCTGTCAGTGCGTTTGCTTAGATTTATTTTTTCAAGTGGCACAAAAGCCTTGATTTTTGGTAAGCCGATATAAGAGGTTGTAATACTCAGACCCTGTAATGTGGCCTTTCCTTAGTTTCAGCACTAATACCTTTGTCTATGTAGAAAACTAAAATTGGAAACAACTAAAATCATGTCATCAGTTTCTGGAGTGATTAATTACAGAATTATTTTTCTAATTCATTAGAGTGATGGTGATTATCTGAGTCAAAATTTTTTAACAGAAATGACCATAAAGTGTGTTAGTAGGTATTGCCATTTTTAATAAGCTAGGATTTTAAGGAGTAATTTCCATCCTGTCTTATTGCCAAGGCAATGGGTTGGTTCATGGGAGTGGATCAATTGAAGGGAAATACTTCCAGTCAAAACCTGGCAAAAAATAGTGTTTTCTGTTTCAGATTATTTACTGGGGAGAGTTTTTTCCTGTTGCGATTTATCAGAATTTTATTGGTGTCTTTAAAATCATTAGGCCCATTTCTGGGCAAATTGCCTGATGTTCTAAAGACCATTGTATAAATGCCTTCACACCTGCATTAGGCAGTGTGTTAATTTGCATATTTGCATATTTATGTCAGGAACCCCTTAATTAGGTGATGTCTGAGGCATGCATGGACTGTGTAGCTTTACTATTATACTAACCAAAGGAAGACATTCCTTCCTTATTTACAGAATGAGAGAAGAGCGACCATTTTGAAAAGAAGCTCCAGTTGTTTTAGCAAACTAATTTGTGCTCTATTTTAAGAGGTTTCACTCTGTATTTTGCTTTATAACCTTAGGAACAGATGAACTAAAATTGCGTTTTTTCTTAGGCCTAGAGGTCTGTTGGCTGGTGTTACTTGGTGATGACTTCAGCATTTGCCATGTTTTACTTCTTTTATGATAAGGGTGTGGTTGAATATAAACATTGTATTTTCACTTCTTCCGTTTTGATTTTCTTGTAGACATTTCAGCAGTCTTCTCTACAGCAGAAAAGTAAAAAGAAGAACAAAGGTAAAAATTGAATTTGTTTTCATGTATTGGTAGGAAGGGAGTTGCCAGCATTAATGTTCATGGTATTGTAGTACCTGAGGAACTAGAACTTGTTAGCTCCAATCCAGCGTTTAGTTCAATTGATCATGTTGAAGTGTTATTATTAATGGACATAGTTTCTTAATACTCTTCTACCTGCATAGATATATATATGCTGTTGTCTTTTTTTTTTTTTTAAATACTTAAGACTCCAGCCTCTTTGGGCCCATGGCTGATTTTTCCAGCTGTGTGCATGTAACGCCTTATTGCAGCCCTTGCTCATTACCTAAGCTGTCAGGTAATTTATATCATAGTAAATTGTCCTCCTTGGATTTAGAAGTACAAAGTCCTCAGGAACTGTTTGGTTGCAAAAGGAGCTGCTAAGAGAGGTTTTGGAATACCCGTGAAGTACTTAGAGAGTTGTGTTTGGCAGCCAAGTGTGAGAGTACATGAATTTATATCCTGTGTGCTTTTAATCTGATGTGAAATATTAATTTTGTTGAAAATTACAAATAACAATTTTCCTTATTTTTAAATATCTTGCTTTTCTTTTCCCTATAATGTCTTTTCTTTCTGTGTGGTGTTTTTTTTTTTCTGTTTTCCATAGAATGTGAGGTCTGTGAGGTAATGAACATGATTTGCTTTGGTTTGTTTTGGTATTTAATTTATGGTGCCTTGCATAGACTTTGTGGTCAAAATAGAATGTTTGTAATAATTTATTCATGGCAAATTGAGGTTGAAATTTTTAATTCCTTTTCTTAAGCAAACATACAGTGCTTTCTGGCCAGCTGTCTTTTTGATTTAGTGGGTAAGTCAAATGCTTTCACATCAACTCGTTGTCATTTTCAGCTCCTATTCCTGGTAAAAGCAAAAGACGGATCTCATGTAAAGATCTTGGTCGAGGGGACTGTGAAGGCTGGCTTTGGAAAAAGAAAGATGCCAAGAGTTATTTCTCCCAGAAGTGGAAAAAATACTGGTTTGTCCTGAAGGATACGTCTCTATATTGGTATATCAATGAAGAGGTGAGCATCTGTGCTCATTGTCTCAACAAATACCTTGTGCTGTTGTCATGATTAGTGGGAAGCCAGTGCTTTGAGTGCTTATATATGTGAATAACTTTATTCACCCAAATAATCATACTGAAATTATATTAACTGCCTGACTAAATTTCCATTAAGGTCTGGAGGTATTTGGTCCTTCAAATTTGCCTTTTACTACAAGAGAAATAACACACTTTCCTGTGTCCTGCTCTCAGCAATTTGGGATAAATCTACCCTCAAACCCTTGAAAGGGAAAAAGTAGTTATTTAATCCTGTCATTCAAGGTTAGTCATGGGAGTGTAAACTTTAGTGATGAGCTGCACGGTGTTCCGTGTTTATCTGTGCTAGTGAGATCACCAAAAACTCTGGCAATTAAGGAAGATACTTCTGTTTTCCCAATTGTGTTCTCCTGTCGTTCCTTCTTTGTTGCTTTTGATATGATTTTAGTGCTCATGTATGCTGAACTTAAGAGCAGCAGAGCAGCCCAGCTGAACTGTGTACAGCTTTGATTGTGCAACATGTTCTTCATTAGTACATGTTTTTTGCTAAAGCTGATATAAATAAAGCTTTTTGCCGGTGAGTTAGGAAACCTCGGTTTTAAACCCTATTAGTCACATCAGTAAATATCCTGAGGTAAGATCATTGCCAACAAGTGGAGGCACTCAGTCCTGGACTTGTTCTTTTAATCACTGCAAGCACTTGCACAAAACCTTTCTAAAATATTGTGATCACCAACTTTTCCCTGAGTAGACAGAAAGCAAGTTGTTCCATGAACGGAGCTACTGAAGCTTGTTTTCCCACAGACTCATCCCATCTGTGCCTTGATCCCAGCTTCAGATCAGTAATGCAGTAGGCTGCCTTTCTCCTTACTAATTAGTCCATCTTCCCCCCAAATTAACTAATTACAATAACTAATTGCCTGAATACATTTGGTCATTCTGTATATTTTCAAATGCTGGTTCAGCTGTGAAATTGTTTGAGAAAACTGGGTATTTAAAATTGTATTTTACACCAAGGGATCTGTCTTACTACTTTGGCAAAAGTCCCAGTGACTTCTGTGGGAGGTTTACCAGAGCAGAGCATATATTAGTATTCCTTATGTAAGAAGCAGGCAAGTGAAAATATCTTTAAGTTTTCATTGTGGTGGGTTTTTTTTCTGACACCTTAGCAGCAGTAATATCTACAACTATCTTTGCAGGATGAAAAAGCAGAAGGATTCATCAGTCTACCTGAATTTAAAATTGACAGAGCCAGTGAATGCCGCAAGAAGTAGTAAGTATGCTCAAAAATAATGCAATGACACAACAGAAAAAGTGGAACAAAGGACAAGGTTTTCCCTTAGAACAGTGACATCATGGACTTCGTTATACTTTGACCATCTGGTTGTATCACCGAATAAGCTCATGCAGAAGAGACAAATTGAGTGTGGTTTCTGTGTGCCATCTTTCCCAAAGGTTTTTTTTACTTTATTGTGAATCACAGTGCTTGACTAGAGTAAAATCAATTAAGAGCAAGACGGCCGCTTGGCTGCTTGTGTCCCTTTATTTTCCTAGTTTTCTTTTTATTTCCTTTCTGCTTTAGGGGTTTTTGTTTGTTTGTTGGGGGTTGGAGAGAGTGTGTGTGTGTAAAAACTTTAACCTCAATAGTTTTAAGCATAATAAAGAGACCATCCAAATAAAAAAGTGCCAAAGTTCATGTCCAGGTATCAGTCTTTAATGTAAACTCCAAACTAGCATCACTTCAAGTTTGCTGACACAGTGTATCCGTCCTGAGGCAGTGTAAAAAAAAGAGAATGACAGTAGTTTGCTGTATTTTTGAGGTATGACCTAAAGGTCTCAGATAACTTTTCTTCTCTCCTAGCTGTGTGAGCTGCTGTCCAGATTTGTGCCATTGCACAAATCCATTTCTTATTTAGATGCAAATTCAAGTGCATGTAGCAATGTGACAGGTGCATACACCCACAGAGAGATTTTTAGTCATTGTTGAAAACTTTTTGCCTTGTCTTCTAATGTTTTTTACTGTGCTTTTAAGTTTATCAAGACTGTGGAATTACTGAAATTTGTACAGAAAAGCAATTGCAAAAGTAAAATGGTATGATTTGTAGTACATACAGTTCTAAAGGAGACGCTGACCTTGTATCAGTTGGTCTACATACCACTTCAGGATGAATTCTTCGTGATGGTCTCAAAGGGCAGAAAATAAAAACTGCATTTTAAAAGAAAAGATACATCAGCTTGGGCTTATTGTCACGTGTCCTTAGGCTACACGCTCAAGTGCTTCATTTTTTCTTTTTTATTGGGGCAGCAGCATAAAGTCAACCTATTTCTTAGAATTGCACCCTACTTAATCTGTTTCTTTTACTTGATTTGGTATCTACTGGATAGTAGAACATAAAATGTGGCTATTAAAATTCCTTGCTTGGGTGGTAGATAAAGAAAAAACCTCTAAGAATCTAGACAACAGAGGCTGTAACAATTTTAAGAACTCAAGTTTTGGGTCTCAGTAACTTGATGTTGCCTTTCTAAACTGAGCAGATGTCACTATACATCTGCTTTCACTTACATAACATGGTGTCATGCTCTAATGCGTTAGAGGAATTCTTTTTGTCTCCATTTTACGTTACCTTCACTAGCAGTGACTTTCCTGGATATCAAGTTCATATCCCTGGTTTCTTAAAATCTATTTTCATATATTTACATATGTGTACACACACAGACATCTATATTAAAAATTGCAAATACAATACACATGAACATCATCACCATTCTTCTGAGACACAATGGATTTTATATATATATAATGATATATATAATAAAATAAAATAATTTTCACTCTCTCTAATCCATTGTGTCTCAGAAAAATGGTGATGTTCTTCATGGACCATGTTTGCAGTTTTCTTCATTTTCTTTGGGACAGTTACTCATTTTTTTTCTTACTTTCAGAGAGATCTTCAAGCTATTCTCAAAAATTATTCTTCTGAACTGTAAATTATTAATTACTTCCAGGTACATTTTCTGGATCTTCAAGTACTTCACCATCAATCTTTATCCAACATACTTAAAAAATTCTTTCTAGTAATTTATTTCCTATTATGTATGAAATGCAGTAATTCTCTCAGCCCAGTCATGTTGATTACTTTGGTGGAAAGAAAAGATGAGATGTAATTGCCCATTGCTTAGAATGACCTCAAGAACACAGTGCTGATTTATAACAGCTTTTCCGAAGTCAATCAGCGCATCACATTTTTCTGTTTGAAATGCAGTCATTAGAGCTAAAGGTAATAGCAAGGTCATTGGGATGTGAAAAATCACCAGGAATTAGACCTTTTCTGTTGTATTGAATAAATTGTTCAGGCAATTTTCTGTTCAGGAAAAAAATGACACCTATAGGTATATCAGCAAAATTACCCGATACATACAATTATATCCTTAACCGGTGAACTTTATCCAAATATAGTACGCTGCAGGTGACTGTTGGACAATATTTATGCACATATGAGTCAAGCATTATTTAGAAAGGGGTAGCTGAAGAGCACTTTACTTGGTGAAATCTGGCACAATCCTAAAAGTTGTATGTTTATATACTGTTTGGGGCATCCAACAGCTCAGGAAATCTGAACTCATCTCATTCCTTCGTGACCACACTATCTTACATTTTAAAAAAAAAAAAAAAAAGAGTTGTGCCATTACATTTTTATAATTATGTTTTTCCTTTACAGTGCATTCAAAGCCTGCCATCCTAAGATCAAAAGTTTTTATTTTGCTGCTGAACATCTAGATGATATGAACAGGTAAGGAAACCTAGCAAAGTTCAGTGAAACATTCCTTAAATGTGACACTTCTTGAAGCTAGTACTAACACAGTGATAATAAATCACGTGTTAATCTAAAAAGTTAAGTTTAATAGCTGAGAAAGCAAGTGCAGAGTAACATTGTTTCTGAGTGGCTGCATATTCTAAGTATTCAATCCATGCAAAAATTACTCTTTTTTTAAACAAAGGTTTGAAGATTTTTAGAAACAAGATTCCCTCTTTCTAAAAAGAAAGAAATATAGTATCTGAAACAACATCCAAATACAATTTCAGAATTCCAGGTTTCTGCTTTTGGCTGTGCGGCACCTGCAAAGCTGCAGTATCTCCAACTCTGCTTCCTAACATACTCCCAAAGACATGTGACGCTTGCTCTGGGGATGCTTCTGTTCTGGCCCTGGGAATGAGAAGTTGGAGAAAGATTTAAAGCAGTCACTGATTTTTCTTCTGCCAGTCTTGAAAAAGGAGGTAGAGATTACAAAGAATGTGTTTTGCAGATTCTCCCTACTGCCTTGAATTTAACCTATATGTTGAAGTGACATTTTGGTCGTATTGAATTTAGTGGGGAAAATTTCAGCAACTCAAGAAGAACAAGGACTTAAGTCTTAGTTCTTTAGGCACTGAGTTTTACTATATCTATTTTAGACCACTTGTGCTATTTTTTCAGAGAAATGATTGAGACTTCAGCACAAAATAAACACAGTTTCTCTTAATTCATTTGAATGGTGAATTAAAAACATGAATCTCATGTCTACACAAATATTTGGGGTTTTATTTCATTTATTTTCACAGCATGAACTGGAAATAATTCAGTTCAAAATAACATGCCATTTTCATCATATGACAGAGGGCACAAACAAAAATGTGTTACTGCAACCTGAGAATTCTTCTATCTTAGATACATCCTCTCTGAGCAAAATCGCTTTTAAAACAGAGGAAACGGGAGATAAAACTCAATCCACAAAACTGTTAGTAAGTGCTGTAATCATGGTTTAATCTCTCCTGGGTGTACTAGATGCAGCTACCTGGCAGAGCACCTTCAGGGTACTGGCGGTTCTTTAGTGATAATATTTGACTGGAAAAGTATGCCAATACTATACTATGCTTGTTTTCGTTTAGAAACAGCTGTCTGTTAACTTTTTTTCAAAAGTTCATGCATGACTAAGGCTCACTTCGAAAGTCTCTCCTCAGTTAGAAAACTTAAAACCTTTTTATTTGTTTGTAAAATTTTAGGCTTGATTTTCCTTGATAATTCTGTCAAGGCAGTCACTCAAAAGTGTGTAGCAATTTGCTACACAGCAAACAGAATAATGGCATGGTCTATTTGGCATATCCTGAACTACAGCAGTAGATAAATCATTTCTGTCAGCAGGTTCTCCAGTCAGTATGACAAGGCACCTTGTTTCTAAGGATAAAAATTTATATAACTGTTCAGTAATCAGAAAGCAGCAGCAAATATGCATCGATTCTTTAAAAATATATTGTACAGTCTAAAACCCAGGAACTATAAGAGTTTTAACTTCACAGCACAAATAATCTTTTTATCATATTTTGAAATAAGTGCTTATTAATTCATTTAGAACGGGCTTGAACAAATTTTGATCTGAGTTATACACATGTAAATTTAAAGCAACTCTGTCAAGGTCTATGGAATTACTGGAAATTCTTAGGTCTGAGTTGCCAGCAGAGTCTCACCAAGAAATTTTTTTTCTTTGTTTAATGTACAGGAAAAAGTAGTTCACTTTCACAAACATTGAATTAACTCAATACATTGCAAAAAAGTGGGTTACTGAAAAATAATCTTTCAAATGCAGAGATAATAAAATACTTCTGTCTAAGAGCATTTTGTAGCCTAGCTGAAGTCAAACACAGAATCAAATTATTAAGTTAAATTAAAGACTGGTTTGATCAATTTCTGGGGTTTTTTGGTCAGTTTTCTGACATACATTCTAATTATGTATCATTCAGTTGTTTCAGTGCTGTTTATACTTGAAGCAGAAGAAATGAAAGTAGAAAACTGCTCGTACATAGTCTAACTGAAAGTTCAAAATGGTTCCATTCCTTCATCATCCCTTGTATGAAATGGTTTAGTCGTTTGGTTTTTGTAAAAAAGTGTATGCAGGATATGAAATTTTTGTTTGTGTGTATCCACTCACACAAAACAGGTATTTTAATCTCAGGTAACTGTCACTGTTCACATCTTCTTACTACTTTTATGACTGTGCCACACCATTACGCTGGTAGGGAGTCTGGAGAACTATGATCACTGAACTTTATTGTTGTGATGTCTGAAGTTCCTTTCATCTGCATGGTTGCACCAGCAAAAGTGTTCTTTCTACCCATATATAACATGCTTAGTCTGGGTGAGAAGGACAGAATATCCTTTACTGATGCAAAGTACTGTTTTGCTAGTGTAAGTGTATAGTCATAGAAACATCTTGCTTGGAAATCCATTGTTATTCCCGTTCCTAGAAAATATTGTGATGTAGAAGGCAGTTTGTGTATTTCTACTTGATGATACTCTATGTAACTTTATTTTGATTTTCCATGGTACCTGTGCCTGCTGCTTTACGGACTGACTGTTTGTTCTTTACTCAAAAATGCTGATATTCCAAACTGTCCATTTTTTAAGTGATGACATATATGACTGCCAGAATTTTATCTTCTAGGCAGGGAGATATGGTCAGCAACTTCATGTGGAGTATTTGTCTGAGAACTTCCTTGGCCTGCCGTAACTGAGCTGTCCTCTTTCTTTTTGTGATATTGAGTACTGACATTTATAAGAGTTTTCTTCCTTAGTGTAGCTCTATGATCAAGAGGAAGGATGATGTCAGCTTGTAGTATTCGCACATGAGAATGCCCCTGGAACATCTCGGTGAAGGAGGCCTCCAGATATTCTCCCACATCATCTACAGGCCTCTTCATCCTGCTTAGACTGCAGTTGGGTACTTATAAACACTGAAAAGTATCCATATTCCCATATAGCAAGTTGTCGTGGTTTAGCGGCAGCTCAGCCCCACACAGCCGCTCGCTCACTCCCCCACCGGTAGATGGGGGAGAGAATCAGAAGGGTAACGCTCGTGGGTTGGGATAAGAACAGTTTAATAATTAAAATTAAAAGAAACAACGACAGAAATGCAATGTAAAGGAGAGCAACGAGAGGCGCAAAGCCCCGGGGGAGGGGGGAAGGGAGGGGAGAGGGGGAACGAACCGCCGGAACAAACCGCACGCGCCGCAGCCGCCCACCGACCCGACGCCGCCCCCGAGCCGCAACTGCCCCCCCTTCATGTACTGGTCACGGTGTCACATGGTATGGAATGAACCTGCCATTGGCCAGTCGGGGTCAGCCGCCCCACCACGGCCCCGCCCCTCCCAGCCCTCCCCCCCCCCCGCCACGCGCAGAGCTCGGGAAGCTGGAAAGGTAGCCGCCCCCCCACGGTGAGGAGAATTAACCCCTTCTCGTACAAAACCAGCACACAAGTTCATTCTATATCCTCGAGCTTTATGATTAGGGACAGTTTGACACCCTGCTTTGACTAAAAGCATTGCATCTATCTGGAGCATGAGATAAGATAAAAACGTTTCCTACTATTCTGAGAGAGTGCCAGTACTGTGCATTCTTTACAGATATAACAGGTCTACAGAAAGACTGGGGTTTTTTTAATCCTGTTCTATGTCTCATAAAATTGTTCTAATCAAATACTGACAAGAAATGTATGCCCTTCTTAAAAAGAAAAAAAAAAAGAAAACGTAGATGACTGCTGCAACTACCAGTGCTACTGTATTTACTCTCTTACCTAACAAATAGATTTTATAATTCTCACAAGAAAATTAAAGCTGCATTTGCAGTAAGGAAGGAATATTTTTTTGGCTTCTTGCCCTCTAAAAGTTGCAGTGGCTACCAGGACACAGCACACCGCAGGGAAGAAAGATTTAAATCTTCCCATGTCCTAGGGCTTTGTATCTTTTAATATTCATAGTAAGGGATATTTGTATAACTGTACACATGGAACTTTTTTCCCCAGTGTGTTGTAAAGGGTGCATGTTTTACTCCTCTGCCGTTCTGCAGGAGACCTTTACGTTTCCCTGTGATACAAGCCCAGTGCGTTGGATTTCTCATACAGTTCTAACCTCAATGATCCGTAACTCTAGCCGTGCTTTATTAAAATAACATTATTTCTTTAACCATACCCACTCTAACCATATATGAAGAAGCTTTAGCAGCCACATATCAGAAAATATGCAGAAGTCAATATCATTCTTTCAGTTTCTAAACTAGCAAACCGCTCAAAAGCCGTGGTTGTTAATGGTTTACAACCACACCAGTACCTTCTCATTCACCCCACAGGCATTGCAGGTGATATTCCAAACCATGACACAGATCATGACCTGCCAAAGATCATTAAATGTGAAGTCAGTCTGCTGTCTCTGTCTCAGACTGATATATATTTCCTGGGTTCTCAATAGATTATAATTTTCAGAAAATAACATTTTTCTGGAAACAGTCATCTACCATAGCTGTAAGCAGTATCAGTTGACTGTCAGTTAAGTGTTTGTTAATTTAATTGGTTACCTCACTCTCGCACACACTTAACACAAAATACTATTTCATATTTAGGACAGAATGAAGTTTTCCAACAGGAAAAACTTTTTAGTCATATCTTCTACTGTTTTGTGATCAGCAGCCCTATCCAAAGTGATTCAGTAGGTGGCTGTTCCCTGCTGGCTGCGCTGCTGTGTGTTAAGCCATGAGCTGAATTGGGAATGTGAAATCCAAAATAGGCGAGAGGCAAGCGAAGGGCCACCTCCACTGTCTGCTGTGCCATTTGACAGAGCAGGTGCTTGTCGTCTTGTGCTGCTTTACCCTTTGGACACGGACAAATCTGTGGCCTTTGCTGGTTCCTCAGCAGCACAGGGCTGGAGTGCTTTGGGTGAGGTTCCTGCCTCAGTGCCTCTGATTTGGGCTGGCAGAGCTGTCGAGACAGCTGAGCTTTATTCCCCAGAGAAAGCCTTCACATATCAGGAATGTGAACCTAAAAGATAGCTTTGTAGTGGGTCACCTTTCTGCTGTGAAGATGTGAAATCATTGCTGAGACACAATTTGTTGGATTTCTGTTCCTATGTGTGTATTTTTGTAATTGTATGGCACTTCGTAACAATTACAACTGAAACTTTAAGTCTCTCCTTCAGCTTCCCTATTATCTGGCAGAAATTTTGATTGTATGCTAACATGAAGCATTCTGTAATCATTTCAGGAGTAAATCTCTAGCTTTCTTCCCAATGTACAATGTTTTATGGATCATTAATGTGATTTACAGGTCATACATGTGGTCATGGTTTGTGGAAGGGCAGTGACAGGAGCTAGTTTCAAGGAGAGCAACTGTATTTTATGATCTGGTGCTTGCTTACTCTGCACTGAAATGTCTTGCAGGCTGACATGGAGGAGGGATTACAAAGGTGTATCCCTTGCTGAGACAATACTATGTCATGTTTTCATGCATACAGTACGCAAATGAAACCCATCAGGCATAGTTTTCTGAAAGAAGGGTTTTACACTTCTGAAGAAAACCCAAACCTGACTTCAGTTGTCCTTCTGTATACCCTAGCGGTAAAATTGCAAGCCAGTAGGTTGGTAAAGCAGGCCTGTCAAATCCTGACTATAGGATGACTGGAGCAAATAGTTCCAGGTTTACCATGGAATGGACAGCCATGGGAGATTGTCATAGCGGTTTAAAGCCTCATTGATGGAGGACCTGATCTAGCGTAAGCCTTTGGGTAATGAATGCACTATGGGGGAAGCGGGCGGGTTGAAGCAGTGCACTGCTGCAGGCAATTGAGTGTATGCTTGGCAATGACAGCCCTGCTAGAAGAGAACAGCAATAGTTGGGTTGGGGTTTTTTTTTAATTTGTGCATCTTATGGAATTTTTTTTCTCAAGTCTAAGTTGAGGTTACAGCCTTAGATGTGAATTGCATTGAGGCAACTGTCTTTTCTCCCCGTGATTTTCTGACACAAACACAAAAGTGAACTCTGATATGCCTCCTTCTCTTTGTACTTGGCACTGTAGGTAAGCTCTAAAACACATAATGGCATAATTAAACTTCACTGTCTGTTTGGGAGTAAACCTGTTCTTTTTATTGCTAGTTTCTGCTCTGTTCCTCTGCTAGGTTGCCAATTCATGCCTTAAAATATTGCTTAAATCTCTGAAAAGTGGTGTTTATTCTTAAGAAATCAGAACAGCAGGAGTATTGGTGTGATGGCATATCTGCGAGCAGCAGACTTAATAGCTCTTTGATTATCTCCAAATCCTTTATTTTATAGATGTTTGACATCATACATGGCTTTCCATTTGAAATAAAATCTTTGCTGTGAAAACAATTTGTTCAACAGCAAAATCATAGATCTTTGGAGACTCCCTGAGTAAGATTATCAAAGAAAACAACTGTCTAATGTGAAAAATAACTTCGTCCTGAATCTCCTTCAGATGCGCCTGTCTGTTTTTTGTAGAAATGCACCCAAAAATTAAGAGGCTGGACTGGTGTCACTGCTTTTTTTAATATTATTTCAGATGGCTAAACAGAATTAACATGCTTGCTGCTGGGTATGCAGAAAGAGAGAGGATCAAACAAGAGCAAGGTAATGTGGTGTTATTTTGCTTTCTTCTGTCAGTTCTTATCACCAGTTGATCTGTTCTTTTTTTCCCTGCTGTGTATCAGGCCTCATTCTCATCAGCTGAAAGCAATTCACATATGAGTATCACTGTTGTTGCTTTAGAGAATTTCTTCTCTCTCAGGGGTTTTGATTAGCCACTTCAGATTCTGGTTCACAGACGCTGGATTATTTCTGACAAGGCCACAGAAGGTAGCCAAAAGTGGCAAATGTACTGCCAGTAAGCTCTGGTACATGATTCCAAGGAGTCTGTGTCTCCCGTCAGAAGAAACTTAAGAATCTGTAAACTAAAAAAAAAATTTTAAACATTGCATTTCATGTTTGAATTCACAGGATGCAGGAATGTATGCAATTGGTGTCAAGAGCAAAACCATTCTTCTAAAGCCTGTTGACATAATTAGATTTCCCCTAAAGACTTTAATTTTAAGACCATTTAATTTTTTGTGATTTCTACTGTTTTTGCTATATTGAGGTGTGTGTTAAAGCCCTGTTGGCATTTCATTTGGAGTTGCAGGCTTACGGCATTTTACATCTGTTCATTTTTAATGTCTAATATGTCATGGGTTTAAAAAAGTGGCATATATAAAACAATTAGTTGCTTTGCTTTAGTTTGCTGCAGTAGAAATCCTGTTTGCAGGCAGGAAAAAGAACGGGTCAGTCCTCAGTTGTGTTGGGGAGGTTCGTTCCCAGAATTTCCAGTGACATGGATCATGGATCCACAGAAATGTTCTTATCCAACTAGCTGTTTGGCAATCAACTGGCTTTTGAATCCATTCACTTTCTTACAGATGTACCTCGTAGCAGGCACCAGAAAATTGCAGTAGTCATGATGATCCTGAGCTTATCCAGATGCCTGTCTGCCTGCTGCCCACTAGGTCAAAGTCTCACTTCTTAATTCTGTGGCTCTGCAGCCTTCATCAGTAAGGTTCTGTCTTTTGGCCCAAAAAGGTTATAGGTTGGAGCTGCAGCAGCAATGTATTTAATCTAGTCTTTTCTTTACAAAGACTATATTTCAAACCATTTTTCAGGGACAGCTGTGTTCAAAAGGCTATCACTAGACTTCAAAAATTGCCATATGGTGTCCTCCTTGTCCCCCAAAGTCATGATTCTGTACCAACCTATGTAGCAGCAGCCTTAGCCTTGACCTTCTGGTCTGATACCATGAGGAGGAAGATGTGCATGGTCTGTCTCTTTGCAACATGTTGCTGTGGTACCATTTTCCTGGGAGATACTGTGCAAGAAGCTCCTTTGCTCAGTGAGAATCTAGGGTGACTTTGACAGCCAGGTAGAACCATCAAGAGAGTAGGATATTCTGTAGTAGTAGAAGATTAAAAGACAGTGTCAGAAAATTACATCTGCCTTGGTTGGGGAGGAGGAGGGGCAGGGCTGGTCCCTTCTCTCCGGCAACCAATGACAGGACCCGAGGGAATGGCAGGAAGATGTGCTGGGGGACGTTTAGGTTGGATATTAGGAAAAGGCTTTTCACCCAGAGGGTGGTGGAGCACTGGAACAGGCTCCCCAGGGAGGCTAGTCACGGCGCCAAGCCTGACGCTATTCAAGAAGCACTTGGACAACGTCCTCAGAGACACGGAGTGAATTTTGGGGTTGTCCTGTGCAAGGACAGGAGTTGGACTCAGTGATCCTTGTGGGTCCCTTCCAGCTCAGGAGATTCTATGAAGAAAACAACTTCTATGAAGATTGCCTCCCCACAGAGCATCCTAGAGGGATCAGCCTGGGGTTGAAGAGCAGTGGCTTACAGCATACTGCTATAATTTGGTGGTAGCAGCATGCGTAGAAAGGTTTTTTGGGCGTTCTGTTGTTTTCACACGTAACTAGGTTGTACCTGCTGTTGCCTCAATTCTAATCTTATCTTCCAGTAAGTGCAGCTGCTTATCCTGAGAGTGTTGTCCACACCCTGTTTTAGTCTGGTGTGGTCCTTGGCACAACATGTCATTCACAACACTAGGCCGTCTGCATTCACACAGCCCAGGATAGCAGCACCATGCTCACTGTTCTTCCAGTCATGTTCTCAGTGCCTCACCAGACTTCAAAATCAGTTTGGGAATCTGTACTCCCCAGGCAGCACTACAATAACCAGTTTGGAGGGACCTGCATACCATCTGTCACTGTTTGAAGAGGCTGTGAACAAACTCTGCATCTTGGAGTCTTCTAGGAAATCCTCTGTCTTAGCATTCAAAGCCAAATTCAAAGTTTTATTGACAGCAGGTTGGCACTAGAATTACAATAATGTGGGACAGTAAAGAAAAAGGTGTACGAACAGTTACACTAACACTGTCCAAGTGCACAATTGCAGACATGATACACCCTTCAAACTCCAGATGGATGTGGAGAAATATTTTTGCTACCAAGCAATCACAGAGTAATAAAACAGCAGATGATCCAGCTCCTAGACATGAGATCATGTGCATTCAGGCCTCATGTTACCTATTATTAAAATATCTCCCTATTGAAGATAATCAGCGAGACCCCACTTACTACAGAAATTATATCCCAGGCACTGACGGAGCTCTTTATTACCACTCTAATGCCATTGACGCAGATTGGTTTATCATATACAGGTAGGTAAAACTATATCCTATTTGTGTTGCTTAGTTGTCTTAGTGTGGGAATCAGTATCACATTCCCCCCTTGCTGTCGTACAGTATTTTTATGCCTCTGGTGATTATCCTTGGCTCCCAGCACAAAGTCTGTTAAATAGCTCAGTAGTGTCCCTAATTAGCAGAGGCATCAAGTTAGCAAAGTAAAACCTCTCACTTCAAGCATTTTTGCAATTATAAAAAATGTGAAGCTGGAATTTTCTATATTCAGTGACTATGCCAATTGTTATCTACATATTTGATTTTACAAAAGGTCTTTTATTTCTTTTCAGTTCAGCCCTTTACAGCAAAGTTTTGTAGTACCTCTGAAACAATTCAACAGTAGTTGTCAAACCTGTTTCAATTAAGAGCTGAATGGTTTGGAATCTAAAGTGCATAAATATATTTCAAGTGCTTCAGAGATGTACGAATCACCAAATTGTGGGTCTACTGCTGAATACAATGTCACATTCTGTACAGAACAGTTTTATAAAAATACCATCAAATTACTGTACTAAATACGATGAATGTTAGCAATGTGGCAAGGGGCTTCCTTGGATGGAGAAGTTATACACTTTCCAGTCATATAAAGTCAGAGGAAAAAATACTTGCTTATATAAATGGAAAATATGTAGTCAGCAAATGGCAGATCAGTGTTAGTTTATATATAATATATGCAGTCTGCTGCTCATTCAGAAAGCTTTCAAGATATGCCCAATGCATTAAGCTTGTCTGTCACTGAATTGGACAAAATCTGCAGAGGGAAATACGGCGACTGTTTGACAGCATTATGCACATTTTAGATAGACTCTAATAAGTCAGTTGCCAAAAGCAGAAAATTTTTAAAAATTGTTGGGAGGCTATTTTCATACATTTCATCTGGAAATTGACCCCCGTGACTGCAGAATTTTTCTAGACAAGCTGTAGGTTGCCAACAGAATTCCCTGCCTGAGGTAAGGTGTGCAAAAACGTGATCATACTGTGCTTTATTGTATGTGGATTTGACAGCAAGAACGTCTTTGATTTTTAGCCAAAATTGGAACCTGCAGTGAGGCTGCAAAATTTTACTTTCAAAATAAACAGTTGAGCTCCAAGTCTGAAGAAATCTCACTGGGTGATGCAGTTCTGACAGGCCTCTCACCACACGTCACACCATTAGGCTTTGCTGGAAATAGGAACAAGCATGCTTATATGCCAATATTTTCAGGTGTTTTGAGTTGCTGGAAACAAGTTTTCTTAAAACTAGGAGTGACTTAAAAACGAGGTTTCTCTGATTTAGTCTTTCATTCACCAAAAACACATTATGTGCAGATTTCTAGAGACAAAATTTTTTGAAATTTTTTATTTCATAGTCCTGAAAACTTTATTTATGCTATTTATTATACCATTTGAAGATAATTTCTCATCTATAAGCTTGCAGGAAGGAAATCAAAAGATCCAGAGTTAAAACAGCGTTCTTACTGCTTGGAAAAAATTAATAGCTAAATAAGGCTTCCCCCACCGTTACTACAATCTAAAAATATACAGCATTTTAGGGACAGCTCTTTAAAGATGGTGTCATTTTAAGGTAGGTTTTTGTTTTAAATCTTGAATAAGATTAGGTATGGTAGGTCATTAATCATACAGTACAATAATTGTCACTTGGATTTTTGGTTTAGATTGTTTATGAAGCAACAATCAATCTTTTTCTCCTCATCTATTAAAGTAGTAAGTCATGCAGTTTATTGAACACTTACTAGGCAAAGTGCAAATTGCCTGTGATTAGTCTGTGAATAGTCTCAGCTAAAGTGGCCTGTTGTACCATGATTTACCCAAATACTAGAAGGTAACATGGTCAGAAACAAAGTGACATCAGAAATGTTTGCATAAGTCTTACAATGTGGAGGAATGTCGAAGTTACCCATCTTGAACTGAGTCAGCAATTAAGCCGTTTTCCTTTGTAAGTTTGAATATTTTGAATAACTTTTGAATATTAAAGTCTGGTGTCCATTTAGTTAGATGTTCTTCTGCTTCAAAAATATTTGCAACAGAATAAATATGAATTCCCATGTGGTACGTTCCTCCATGTGTTTCCCCTTTGACCAAGGTACCAAACACATGAAACGTGCTTGACCAAAACTTGATTTCCTGACAAATCAAACCTCATATCCCATTAAATTTGACCCACAAGTTCTGTTTCCTTTTTGTTTTCTCATCCATCTTTTGGAACTCTGGGCTTAAATATCATTGTCATATTTTTCCTTGCCGTATCACTTTACGTTCTTACACAGCTAACAGGGCAGCAGCTGTTTTATGAAGCAGATATATGATATAAAGTTTTTCTGTCATATTTAAATGCAGCTGTTTGTTATTAGAAATTGAATTTAAAAGCTTGGGTAACTGGTATTATACAACAGAGAGAATGGATAAAGAAATAACATTGGTCAGTCATGTGTGCAATAACCACTTGTTTGATTTGCCAGTTGGTGTTAATTACATTTGTTAATGTTATTTGCAGTGAAGATGACTTTTGCAAGTTACATTTTTCATCTTTTCTATTAAAAAAATACTTTCAGTGTTTTTCAGTCAATATATGTCCAATCGTTATTATTTTAATGGCTGTATAAATATTTGATACTTGTATTAGGAGTATTCCATATACATGTATTTATACGGTGTGTACAAGAGTTAAATTTGTGGCTCTTTTGCAGGTTGTTTAATATCTCTGCAATGGGGCATTAGACTTAGTATACCCCATAATTTTTTTCAATTTTCCCTCTTCAGATTAAAGCGATTTTAAATTACAGCAGCTAACGTTTATAGAATCAGCATTGACTGGTTTGACTCTCAGTAATACTAAGGATGGAGTTTCCAGTTGCTTTTGTGAAAGTGAGTCTCTTCAGTATCAAAATGTGTTGGTAGTTTTTCATCTGATCTGTATGTAACTTGTAGATTACTGGAGTGAGAGTGACAAGGAGGAAGCCGACACTCCATCGACACCCAAACAAGACAGCCCACCGCCCCCATACGACACATACCCACGGCCTCCTTCGGTAAGTCACCTGCAACTGTGTACAGAAATGACTACATAAAGTGTCACACTTACCTACTTTCCCGCTTAAAAGCACGCGCATGTGCACATTAGGGCACTCTCCAGTATATTTTTTTAGTCAGTACTTGACTTCAGGCATCTCTTAAGTAACATTTCCACTGGTGCATAGAGGATACAGATTTGTAATCCCAATTGCTGTACAAAATGGATTAAGTTGCAGAATTCTTTCTTCCTGTTCTTTGTTCATGATGGACCCCTACTCATCCATACAACCCCGCATCGCCCCCTTATCGTCTTTGCTGACAAAATGTTGTTACCTCAGTAACAGCACAGACTCTCCTCTAAGGCACAATAGTTGTTCTGTGAAGCTTTACAGTAACAAATTACACTTGAATTTCCACAGAAATGCCAACATAAAAATGTCTCTCATATCCCAAAAAGTGATACCAGTTGTTCCGTTGTTGTGAAAAAGTAGGATTGTCTATGAATTAGAACAAAAGGGGATTTGTTTTTATTTTCTTCTTGAAGCATCTGTTGGTATAAAACCAGAGTATGGACTTCGACCTTATTCTGCTCTAGTGATTTTAATTTTCGTGTCCATAAACTCAGACAATGTTTACTAATACATCTTACTTGAATACAGTTTTTAAAATGCAAAAATGGGGATTGAAAAAC
This sequence comes from Phalacrocorax aristotelis, assembly GCF_949628215.1. Taxonomy (NCBI): domain Eukaryota; kingdom Metazoa; phylum Chordata; class Aves; order Suliformes; family Phalacrocoracidae; genus Phalacrocorax; species Phalacrocorax aristotelis. The sequence continues at coordinate 87,555,719 of NC_134276.1, forward strand.
TGGGAAAGTCTGGGGAAGGAGAATGTTCATGTTTAATTCGAATGCAATAATTTATCTTCCAAAATCACAGATCTTTGAGTTGCACTGAAACACTGCAAAGACAAAGACAAAGACATTTTTAGCAAGATAGGATGACAAGAGGCATTTGGATGACATTTTTAAGATTTTTAATGGACTAGGCACATCTCATATGTCTTCCGTAGTGCCATATTCTGCAAAGTTTTCTGTAAGTAATTATGTTGGCTTATTTTAAAGACTAAGGGACATAATAAGGGTACTTATTATGACTAAGTATAAGTATTTGGCCACAGGCGTGAGATGTGTAGATGTGTGCATGCCTTAAAGTTAGGAGCAGGGCAGGTCAATCAGGTAAGTTTGTGCCTTCATTACTAAACTGGGTACCGTCAGTGACAATGAAAAGTACGCGATTATTACTAGCAGTAGGTCTTGGTCTACATTGATCTGAAGATTGCTCCGTTGCTGACATTGTAGATGAGCTGCGCAAGCCCTTATGTGGAGCCAAAACACAGCCGACTCTCATCCACGGAGACCTCCCAGTCACAGTCATCACACGAAGAGTTTCGCCCAGAGGTGGTGGGGAGCGCCACCGACTCGCCGGTGCGCAAGACGGCGAGCCAGCGACGCTCCTGGCAGGACCTCATAGAGACGCCGCTAACGAGCTCAGGACTCCACTACCTGCAGACGCTGCCGCTGGAGGACTCTGTCTTCTCCGAGGCGGCCGTGGTCTCTCCCGAGCACCGGCGGCAGTCGACCTTGCCCACCCAGAAGTGCCACCTGCAAGACCACTACGGCCCTTTCCCCCTTGTGGAGGGTGAGCGGATGCAAGTGCTGAATGGGAATGGGGGAAAGCCCCGAAGTTTCACTCTGCCTCGGGATAGCGGCTTCAACCATTGCTGCCAGAGCCTTTCAGTCGGTGCCACTGATCACCATGAAGAAGTACAGCAGAAGGAGGTGGAGGAGGAGGAAGAGGAGGAAGGCAAAGCAGCAGAAGAAAACCAGGAAGATAAAAGTAAGTATGGGATATTTCTGTGGCTTTTCAAGAGTCCTGTTTGTGTAACATAGAGGTTGTTTTTCCTTTTTTCTGTCAAAATACCCCAACAGTCTTTCAATATCCTCCATGTTTTACAAGGTCCACCTTGTCACACACCTCTTTGATCTGCCTTATGTATAAGGCTTAATAGTCAGAGTGCTGCACTACCTCTCACAAACGCCAGACACTTCCCCATAGGCTGGTCACCAGTTACCTCCTACTAGTAATTCTCAGTTATAAATGGATTTTGCTCCCATGCTTTCTTCACACTTCCACTTGGACACTATCCTCGCCCACTGACACATGTACGTCTCAGGACATACTTTGTAAGGTTTCCAGCCAACCCCATCTGGAGTGGAGCGTCAGGCTGTGATTGTGTAGCATCCAGGCAGGCAGATCACAAGACGGCCTGGAAGCTGTAAGAAGTTGAAAAAGAGAGTATATTTTCCTCTGTTCCTCCCCTTGTGATTTATAGAGAAGTTCAAAAAACATTTCAAACAAAAATGTTAATACAGAACAACTATGTGACCAGCGGGGCTTTAAAAAATCATAACATGGAGTATCTCTCTCCTACATGGCACATTAACTCCATAGATATTAGTGCTACTTGTCAAAAATAATCCAAATAAACAGGGATTGGAGAAGGTCCTTGCTCCTCCTGAACATCTAAACACATTTCTGTGTCTGTTTCATGCTCTGTCCTTCACTGTCATTTATGGAGCTTCTCAGCACGTGTTGCTAACAAAGTTAAGTTCACTCCCAAGTTGTAGGGTCAGTCAACAAAGTCTGCAGCCATGAACTGTGGGGTTGTGCTGCGATTAAGTTACCTGTAGTAACAAGGAAGGCAGGATAATCCCTGCAGCTTTCAAAGAGTTTGTGCTTTCTGGTTCCTTCATATTCAATTTTTTTTCACTGCAGTAAAGGAGTGTAAAAGTGGTAAAGATACAGGGAAGGGTAACGAAAGCTTTGGATAATTAACTACCTACCTAAGCTAATTCATTAAGGTTAGCACCTTTGTTGAGCATTAAAATTCATGTGGACATTATTTAATCTACTTGTGAGACATCAACAGTTTTCCATTGCCCTTATGCTTTAGTCAGGAGGTTCTAAACATCTCAAACTCTTGCCTTTGACAAAACTGTGATTTCTTTTGCAGATATTAAATTTGATGCCATTAAAAATGGCACGATTTCAGTTGCGTTCATGCATGACACTTTCCAAAAAAGCCGTATCTTTATTAGGGTAATGTTAGTCTGTGAAATGTCTAATTAACAGGGTTAAATTTCATCAGCCATGCAGAGTGTCTTATCCTATTTGTAGCCTTCAGTTTTGGTTTTCAAATGGTTTTTTACTGATAGCAATAAAAATATATTTAAAAAAAAATCCTCACAGTCAATGAAAAGGGTCAGGGAGACTTCCCACTGGAGTCCTGTGCTGTTTGGGCATTACTCAGAGATACTGTTGCAAGGCCTAAACTGTTAGGTGTTTTAAATCTCAGTTTTAAGGCTTTCGGTTCCTGGTTGTAACATTTTATAGCATACAATACTAATAAACGGCTAGGGCTTGATTTAACAGACCAGAACTTGGGCTTTTCTCCACCAATTTCCTAAAAGGGAAAAAAGAGTTTAATTTTTTAAGTGGTCTCCCTGTATACTTTTAGTTTGGGTAAAGAGGTTTTCTTGGTTGAAGCTTTAACAGGAGATTGTTTTTGAGACATTAATGACCAGCTAGACAAGTAAAGTGCTCATGATGAATTATTGACCATGAAATTATAAAACCAGAAAGAAAATACTGTTTAGTCTGTCGAAGAGTTTAAGTGTTGAATTGCTTGTTGCTATGGCTGCAATGTTCTGTTTGCAATGCTGGCTTTTTCCAGTGCCCTTACCAGTAAAAGGCAGGAGGGCTTTCATGCAAGCAGTGTTCTTAGTGCAAAAACCCAGTTTCTGAGCTGAGAGATTTGCTTATAACTGCTAAGTCCGCTAAGAGGGTGGGTGCCCTTGTGCGTGCTACATCATTGTCCCCCTCGCCTCCATTGCTCTGGGGAAAAAGCCAGCAACTGGCTGGAGAAAGGGAATCCCCTCCCTTTTAGAAATGTTTTAACCTCACCTTGAACCTTCCCTGATGTGGTATCAGATGAACCGTTTAAATGTATTTATTTGCCTTACACATTCATGATCCTGACATAGTTCTGAGCTCTTGGATTATTATATATGTTCTTGTGTGTACATGTATGTGTTTTAAAGCTTAATCATGCCTATTGCTTTTTGGTGGGACAAGGAGCGCAGCTCCTTTGCAGTTGTTGCTGTACAAGTCAAACATCATTGCCAAAAGTTTGTTTTCTCAGCTTTTTGTTTTTACATTCCCACTTAAAACCTCCTGAGTTTAAATCAAATAGTAAAATGCACCCGTTTCTTCCAACTTCGGTTGCAAAATTGTTGTCAAATAGCCACACCACAAAGTAGGAGCTCCATGCTTTTTTTTCAGATGCTGTCGTAAGCTGCTACAGTTTAACATAGTTCTGTTGACTTTCTACTGAAGCTACACTGATTTGCAACAACTAAGAGTCTGCTCTCTGTTAATCACTACTTCATGCCTTAAATAGTTACTGCAAGATTTTACTGATGCTGCAAGTAGTTCCATATATCAGCTCTGCTGTAATGTCTAGATATCTCATGGTAAACTGGAAATATGGGTTGTCCTTCCCTATGTTTATCCATTAGGATCTAACTTCGTTGTGTGTTCAGTTGCTTCTTTTTGTCTTGTTGTATCACATTAACATTGCACTGCTAATATTTGATGGATTGTTTTACTTCCATAATTAAATCAACTTTTGTGTAAATCATTTAGATGTTCCATATTGACACCGTCCTGTAATGGTCTCTTGCTTTGTAATTGAAGAGGACTTTCTTGTGGGATATTTGTGTTTGTCCATGTGTTTGGTCCTGAGGCTATGAAAATGGCAAGCATTCCAACCTGTGGCACCAAACATCCTTCTGGCTGTGTTCTTTGGAGATGGCCTGCACATGGGGAGCAGGTCAATGGCTATGGCACAGTGTGTTGCGTTTCTGTGACTCAGTTGTGACGGACAAGTTGGGCCTCTTCAGGTTTGTCTTCTGTTAGTGGGAGGTAATAGAAGAAGACAGCTGCGCAGCATGGCACTGTCACCCCCTTCTCCTCCATCCCCACTGCTGTCTGCGCTCTCGGTGTGTTGGCAGATTTCACCACTTAATGCCAAAGAACACTTCCAGGATCTTCTTGGGAGACTATTTCCAGGTTTTGTCCCAGGAAAGCTTGCTTCATTTTTTTGCTTTATTTTTGAAAGTATTTTTGATGGTGATTCCTTCATTTTCAAAGACTTCTTTGGTCTGTAGGAAAGTAACAGGAATGACTAAGTGTTCACCATTTAATAGAAGCAGATACTAGCTCTCTACAGAGTGTAGTGGCTGTAGATCCTGCCGACTTAGCCGCAGAAAAACCTGCACCTTTTTTCCATACTCCCTGAAAAAGTCTTTGGAGAGCAGTAGCATCCGTGGGAGTCTCTGATGCTGTCAACTGCCCAGACAGTGGTGGGGCAGGAGCTCTGCTGCTGGCTCCACGTGCTGCGGGGCTGGCCAGAGCAGTATAGATACACCTTCCAGGGAACTCACACCTGGGACCTGCAACCACTGTTGCAAGAGCTTTCCACTGTGCAGGGTCTATAAGATTTCTTCCGGAATATGGATAGAAAAGCATTGCTGTCTATGTTCAAGTTTGAAAAGGTATTTGGAGCAGGAAGAAATCACTTAGACTGTCTTCCCACTGTTCAACCCCATTTCCTTCTGCATCATATCTCACCTCTTCATTCTCTTGCTTCTGCAAGTTTTTTGTCCTTTTCCTGCACTCTGAGTGCCTTAATTCCTGCTGACGTGTTTTAGGATGTTTTTGTTGCTACCCCATCATCATAATCTTGGAGTATCTTCTGTAGAGGGTGGACAACTATAACAAAGCCTTAAATAGATTTCAGTAAAACAATGGCTGTCCTTTTGGGGCAACTGAAGGGTGGGGGCCCTTTGTTTGCTGCATTGATTTTTCCCCCTTGGAGTGTTGCATCTCATAGATGCAACAATGTTCCATGTGTGACTTGTGTCACCTTGAAAAGATTTTGCAACATTTCTTAAGCCTGGGAACACTCAAATGTATTCCCTGGCATTTTGCTCCATCACCCCAAGCCCTTGTTCAGGTTTGCAACATCTCCCAGCATCCCATGTCCCACAGGGTCTAGTGAGCGCTGTCCCAGAGGAACACGATAGCCTCGTGCTCCAGTCTCTGAAACTTGGCTTTTTACCTTAAACCACTGAAGACACTTGTCAAAGGCCACAGCATAAGCTGGTGCTGGCATTTTGCAGCTCAGAGAGATATCCAGATCCTGCAAAGGACTCCAGGAAAGCTCCCCTTGATGTTAGCGCAAGCTAGTCGCTGAAAGAGATGTCAAATGTCTGCTTGTGCTGAGGTAACAAGCCTGAGACTTTTTTCTTTTTTTTTTTCCCAGTAGAAGAATTAGGAACCAGCAAGAGAATAATATGAGATATGGAAAGCAGTTTTCCCCACCCACCAGTCACAGAAATGAAACTCAAGGTGGCAGTGCTATTACAAAATCAGACAGATGGGCTTAAGGAGTCCCATGACCAGCAACAAGTAGTGTGTCACACACTGTGCCCAAGAAAGTGTACCTGTGGGACATCCTAGGCAGCGTTTGACTTCAAGAAAGAGTTTGCATTAGTAAAAAATATACTCTGAATAAGGTCAAGTATTTCAAATTCTGAAATACAGGTACAGGGAGGCTTGCCTCTTTTTAACGAGAGCACTGTGGTGTGCAGGACAAATGGTTATCTCTCAGAAAGATCAATGTTTGCTAATTAAGCACTACATTATGAAGTGGAAACTGTGTACCACTTCTAGGATTTGCTTCTCTGCCTTTTGGATAGTGTCTTTCCACTTTGGCAGGGTTTAGGCAACAGTGAAATGTGGGAGTCACAATGAATGATGCATAAAGCCTGGACTGCAGGCACTGCATTTGATGGTGATGTGTGTCTGTAATTAATAGGGCGGTTTGCTTTTCTGATAGCCACTTTACATTTTAGAGAGGATACCGTTAGTGGTGTCCTGTCGTCTGACCACCTAGCTAGTTTTATCTCCACCAAGAGGCAAGGGAGAGACCATTAAGATGCCATATCTCCCCCTCTGGAATTACTCAGGTTAGTAAAGGTATACAAGCCTGGTAGTGTCTCAAATAAGCGGAACTATAAGAAATGACAGGTAATGTTTCACATTAGAAATATTCCTTATGAGGCTGGTGAATAGCATGAAGTGCAGCACCCTCTGGGACACTAAGGAGGATGTTACTCTAACTTACTGCATCCACTATCAGTCCTGTACAAACCAGAACATTTGCCAGCGTCGGGGCTTTTTTCGCTTGGCATCCTTCTGGGCAGCACAGCCCGTGCCTGCTCAGGCACTGAAGTCGGCTAATGAAGTGGCTCCTTTTCTGAGCTTTGTTTTCATGATCTGATTTTTCACTTCTAATTCCCATTTGAGCTTTCCCGTGGCACCTGACTGGGCGTTTGCGCTCCTGTGGTCTGAGGACCATCAGCATTTCGTGCCTTGTCTACCTAGAGGAGGCCTCCCTCCCTCCCACTGCCTCCGAGGTCCTAGCTTTGCTGTTAACTCAGAATGAGCATGCCTTAAAATACTGCCTAGTTATGTTCAAAAATATGACCTTAAGCCTGTTAGTTTATAGGTAAGTGGCTAGACTGCACTGCTTTGGTATGGATTGTTTATATATTTACAAATAAATTTTCATCACTGGCTTACAGTTTCAGGTAGGAAGGAATTGTGGAAAAGCAGACCAAGACAGTGGCTGCTGTACCACCTGGTCTGCTTTTCAAAGCAAATGCATTATGTACAAAATGTCTGGTGGAATGGCATGTCTTCACGTACTCTTTTTTTTTTTTTAACTAAACCATTTAGTGCTTTATTTGTCATAAGATCCAGTGAGATCCTATGAGAGCTGTTACATTTCAAAATGAATGGGTGGGAGGACAGCATCGTTGATAATATAGGTTATGTCAGGGTAAATTTTTTATTCTTGTTAAATTTTAAGATACATGTTTATCTGAATAGGAATTTCTATAACCTTCCAGAAGCAACTGCATATTTAGGAAAATTGTCAGCCCAAATGAGAGTTGCTTAATTATCTTCTAGCTGCCATATATGCATCTGTGTTATAAAAAAGTGTTTTATACTATTTATTATATTAAAAATATATTGATATGAAGACTAACTTGAACAAACAAGTACTGGGAGTAGGTATCTTTCTTTCAGAGCATGTTCTTTAATTCAAAATTTAAACTTTATAAAATAAAGCTTTTCCACTTCTCGTATGCAAAAGAAACTTGATTATAGAAGTGGGTTTGTATTCTAAATAAAAATGATGGGATACAAATCCTCTGTATTCTGATTTTACATTTCAGTTTGAGGAGAAAAAATTGCCTGCAGTGTTTGAAAGCCAATTACTGAATCATTTACTGAGTAGCAGTTCAGAAAGCAATATGGACTGTCAACAAAATAAAAGTAGTTTAATTTTATGCGTGTTAGTGGTTTTACATATGAATGCATTTTACCCACAAATATGCTGTTGCCACATTTTACATTTTAATTGTTTTCCATTGCCTGTGCTGCTAAAAATGCAAAGGAGAGGTGACTTCCCACTCTTATTTTGGTTTTAATAGGTTTGGGTATCATTGCCAACAAAGGTCATCTGCTTTTGCCTGAAATATATGGATTAAATCGTCTTTTTACAAGCAAAAGAAATGCACAAGAGAATTTCTTACATGGCCATTCCTATAAACTACTTTTTTTGCAAAGGATCCTCAATTCTGTTACTAAGTTGGTGGCTGTCAATGGAGCTGTGCTACCAGAGGCACCTTTGGGTTAGGCGGTAGAGCAAGGAATCTATGGATGTGAGAGTATATTTCTGTTTTTTCCTGTGTTCTTCATTACTTCTCTTGCTAAGTGTTATGCAACCAGTCTGGTTTGCCTTTAGTTTTTCCATTTGTTGTTGTAAGCAAGCTCTGTCCCTGCTGCTGCTTGTCTGAGTCTGGCTGCAGAGATGCTGTCCTTGGAAAAGACAACTCATAAGTGGCAGACCACTTCCCAAGCGGTACAGGGAAGACAGTTCAAGCCCTCAAGGGCTCTCTGTTCACCATACTGAAGGATATGTGGCTGCTTCCCAGATTGTTGGCCTGTTATGTCTCAGTAGCAATATAAAAAAGCCTTTTTTGTGCTTGCAGATTCCGCCCCCTCAATTCCAAATGTGCTTTCATTCTGAAGCATAATATAGTCACATTTCTTAAATGAGGACATGTAGCTTTTTTGAAATTATTTTGTGTACAAAAGGGAAAATCAGACTGTTTTTTAATTAAAAATTAACATATAGTTTTCCATAAAAAGAGGGGTTTCCTGCCCCAAAATTTATACTAGTGTTCATTTTGATTTCAAACATGAAAACCATACATTGTTTATAATCATTTACATAAATCTTCTCACTGAAACTCACTGAAAATTGTTTTAAAGGCACTCTCAGATTTGACCACTGCAAAATACATGAGGAAGCCGTTTTTCACTGGGATTTTTGCAGAACTGGGATAATTCCTCTTTGAGATGCAGCAGGGACTTAGCCTAATCTGAAATTTTCTAAATGCAAAGGAAACAGACACATACAATGCAAAAAGTGAACCAGTTATTGTGTGCGTGAGAATGTTCTTTCGAAATGTATAATTTTAAATTTTTTAGCTTTTTCCAAAGTTTAAAAAAAAAACCCAACACTTTCTCTAATCGGTTGTAATTAAATCAGAAGAATATGACATGGTACCAGTAGGACTGGGAGAATAGAGGAGGACTAAAATCCTTCAGATTATATTTATTACAACTCCAGGTGGTACCATCTGCTGTCTGTGGCTCTAAGGTTCTTTCAAGGCAACTGTTAAAACATATGCAGGGATGAACTTGAGTCAGTAGTGCTTGGGGGGACACGGGAGGGAGGTAGTTTTATTAAACTACTACCGTGCTGAACTTCTGTAGTGCCATCATGTAAACACGCATTCTTGTTTAATTGCTGTTCATCATGGGAAGCAGGATGAGATGTTAAAGCTCTCAGTGCAAACAGTCAGCATCCTGCTAGAATTTTTTTTGTTGGACAGGCAACTCTGGAAAAAACAAATTTGTTACAAAGCAGTTTTGTTTGGTTTTTAATCTATTTTTAAAAAAGTCTGTTGTGTTCTTGGATTTAAGATTAAATAAATGTTGCAGGGCAATTTTTTGTGAATTTTCTTAGTGTCCCAGCCTGACCTTTCGCTGACTTTCCTTTCCTTTTAGCCACCAGCTGCTGCTCCAGAGGGTCACAGGTCTTGTGTAGGTCGTGTGTCCACTCTGCCAGCCCTCTCCAGCTTCCTTGGACACTCTTTGACAGCTAAAATGACACTAGATGCTTATGTTTTGGCATCTTCATCTCCTTACTTGTTTCCTAAACCTTTCCGCTGCAGAAAGGCAGCATATGTAGGCTAAAATCTTGGCCCTGCCGAATGCTCTGGTGAAGCTGTAAGTGTGCTGCCCATGCCTTGGAGACAGTGAGCTGGAAGTGAATTCAAAGGTTAGCCATATAGCTCTGCCCTCTAAATCTGGAGCTGCTATACCTACCAAATCTGTCCTTAAACACCCACAGTGGTAGGCATTCCTAATTCCCTCCAGATAGTGCTTTTCCTCTTTGCTGTGTTGGAAAGGAATTTTTTTTTTTTTTGGTCCTAATGGATATTGAATTGTTCCCTTAAGCCTAGCATTTCCTTTCCATTATGGCATAAAAACCAAAAATGCTCCATTACTGCAGCTCTTCTTTCAAGCTGAAAGGTTGTAAGGAAGGTTGATTTAGTTTTTCTCACAGTGTTTTCTAGGCTTCTGATCCCTCTTTCTGAGCTTCCCTGGGTTTTCCAGCTGCCTCCCACCTCTTCTGGGATGGCAGTGTCCAACCTGAGTGGAGCACACCTGGCTGAGACCAGGAAGATGGCTTCACCCTGGGTGTTTTATGCATTGTACTGCAATAAGTATCTCTTTTGCAGCCATACTGTACTTCACATTTCAGTTCGTGCTGAACAGTATCCCAGATGCTTTTCTGCTTAATGGTTATTTTTCTAATTGTAGTGGAGCTAATTATTCCTGCGCCTCTCACATATCCACGTTAAGTAGCTCATGTTAATAAAAACCTCAGGTGATGTAAAATGTCTAACTAATTGGACTAAAGCCAACCAACCAACAAATATGACATTTTGTAAAACTAACAGCCTGACTAGACAAAAAAAATTAAAATTAAAAAAAAAAACCTTACAGACTAACCTGGTGTTTGCCAAAGTCTGTGTGTCTGTTAGCATAGCATCTATCATATTGTTATATGAAATGTGGCAAGGGATTTTATCCCTCAAAATCATTCCAACTTCTGAGACTGTCTTCCAGCAGTCTAGGAGACATTTCCTCCCACTTTCGGGCTTGTGGATTTTAATAGTTCTATTCTCTTCCACCATCCAGCTCATTAGTGCGGTCTGGGACTGTTTCTGAACACAGGGCAGCCTCAAGAGAACCCCACACAGTGCAGCCATCCCTGTTAACAGGGAGCCTCTGGTGTCTCTTCCATCTGGGCTTGGCTTCTGATACCCTGGATATCAGAGGTGGCTAATGTCGCTCACTTCTGGGAGCAGGACTTCTAGAAAGGAAAGATTGTGCCAGGTCTCACATCCGTTCTGCAACTTAATAGCCAAGGAAGATGCTACCTGGAGATAGGTGGGGAACTGAAGGCTCATCTTTTTGTCCCTTGGGATTTCATCAGTCCCTCAGAAGACCACAACGCTCAAAGTTTATACTAACCATGTGGATTTTATGTGTAAGCTCTTCTGTTGTTTTTCAATATCAAGCATTGCCAGTTCTTATGAAACAAATGTGATAATATGGTACTTTATTTAAAGAAAAAAGAAAAGGCCCTGTAATCAGGCAATTTTGCAAGGATGTCAGTTCTCATTAAAGATAAAAAATAGGTTTCTAGCTTTGTTTTTAAAAATTGCGGTTCAAAATCTAGAAGATAAATATTGTTTGTCTCCTTTCCTGGCCCCAATTTGCAAGTTTTGGATCTTGTTGATGATAGTTAACATTTCCACGTCATTGTACCTAGTGTGGTGCTATTAAATAGGTGATTTCGTGGACAAAGCGTGAAACAAGTTCTCTGCAGGATCTTATTGTATTTACACGAAGAAAATGGCTGCATTTTAAACAGGATGGTCACTTTCCAGCTCCACGTTTTGAGTACTGCTGGCACAAAATAATAACAGCTAATTCTATCTTCTCTTCTGGATTCCAGAGGGATGAACTTTGGCCTTTTGGAATATCAAATGCCACCACTGATTTGTTTAAAAGCATTTGAGTTGTTATCACCGTTAGAGAGTGAGGAGAGGGTGCCAAAAAAACATTCATTTAAACCACTTTTCAGCTGGTTTTTGCAATGTTGGTTTAATCGTGTGAAGATTTACAGGCATCAAGGAGGAGGTGAAATTAAGGAAACCTCACCTGGGAGATTTCTCCTGGTTGTAAATCCAGGGTTGGACAGAGATCAGGCTGCGGCACCGCAAGGCCTAGCCACAGGGTACAGACAGGGAGGAAGTTTACCCTGATCTCTTTACCCGGCAAGACTGAAGAAAATACGTAATAACACTTAACTGGGGATCATCGTGCCTTTAGTTCCAGGTTAAATGGAACTCAGACTTCGAGAGAGGTGGGATGGCTTGGGGGAGGCTCCTGGTACGGCTCCTGGCACCGCACCCGACCAGCCTTGGCGGTGCCAGAGGCCCATGTCAGCGGGCAGCTTGCAGCTAACATGGCGTTCCCTGTACGTGCAAAGCGGTCATTATAGAATACTTGAGAACTGGTGAATATGAGACCTAGAGAATTAGAGAGTATCTTCTTGTAGTAAAAATAGCAAACTCTGTTTTAGACTTCACATAACAGCATTTTAATAGCCTCTACATTTGGCATTAAAGTGATATCTTTACTGTACTAATGTGAACACTTGAAAACCAGTATGAAAATCATACTTAATCTATAAAAAGCTTGAAGCTGATTATTCTGAGAATTCTTCTGTTTCTTTCCTCCCTGCTAGAATATACCCTGCCATTTGTTTTCAACTTTTAATTAAGAAAATAAATTTCATTTTCAGGACATTTACTTTTTTTTTAATCAAGCTAAGTACATGCACATACTTTTAGAGTACAACATTTATATTTTTAACTTTAATGTAATGGCTTTAGGGACGACTAGAGCAGCCAGTTTCTGTCTTTGCAGAAGATGGAAGAGAGTACTTTTGTTTCTTTATTTCTGGCTGCGTAAAGAGCCTAGGAAAAATCCCATTTACATTTTATACTCCCACTAAAGAATACTTTTTAAAAAAAAAACATTTTTTTTTGCCACTGAGGACTATGCTTACCTTCTCCAGTGTTATTGTATGATCTTGGTATTTTATGTCATATTTCCTAAGATAGCCTCAAAAGTTTCATGTGATTCTTACAGGGGCTAGCAATACTGATCAATGAATTAGGATAATTTAACCATAACACTAATTTTTTATACCAAGACATTTAAAAATTATACCTCAGAATTTTGACAGTGGTTTATGAAATGGTGAGACTGAGGAATGAAAGTAAAACTAAAACCAGAAAATGCACTTTAGACATTAGTGCACTATGCATTAATAATTTGATAGTTTCTAAGTTCTCTGCTCATTTTGCTTTTTAACCTTCCACAGTTCAATTCACAAGTTCTGCTTGCAGATATGGCCACCTTATAGTGGCTATCATGAATCTTATAGCATAAACAGGCTATCCTTGCATCTGTGCAAACTCTAAGAAGTTGAGAAATTTGATTCTATGAATGTCTTGCACAGTCTATAAAATATGTGTAAAATGTCTCCATAGTAGAAGAAGAGGAAAAGAGGATGTGTGTTAGTTTTCCTGGGAAAACTTGTTTAAAGGCTGGCTGAAATTCTTGGTTCAATTAATTTTGAACTATTGGTAGAAGGTGGAATGAAATTTCAGGGTTTTCAGAAAGTGAAAAAATTATTGCCTTGGAGACTCACAATTTGGAAATGGCTTTTACAGTTAATGAAACTCAAAAATGTCAGCCCCTTTCTTCTTGCTCTCCTCCATCCCAGAAGGCCAATTTCCTAAGCTTGTTCTTGTTGTGGCTAAACAAGATTATGGGACTTATAGCAAGAGTACAAAAGTCACTTGAAGTAAAAATTAGGCTCTTTAGTCAGTTTTATGAATAAGACTTGGGTCCTTGATGATAATTTCATTATTCTTGAACTTTAGGGGAGGGAGGATGAGGGCATGGTCAGATGGCCCCGAGCAGCCAGCACTGTCCCTTCGAGGCTTGTGACACCTGTAGTCTTCAGGTTTCTGCTCAGATAAAAACAGGAGTAGGGGGGTGAGGTTTTATATTCCACCTAGATTTGGCTCTTCTGCCATGGCTACCAGAAGACTCTGTGCATTTCCAAGCATCACTGCTCCTCAGCATGTTGCGGGGTAGGAGGTTGCTGAGAGTAACCCAAGGAACAATGAAAGGAAAGCAGACCCCACCAAGGTGGTGGAGGCTTAATTTTCCTGTGTATAAAGAAAGGAAACACTTTCCCCAGACTGTGATCTGTAGTGCTTGTTGGGAACAGGAAACATCAGGGTAGCTGGGGAAGAGATGGCAAAATCTAGTGGGGTGAGATGGAAGCAAAAAGCAGAAGACTAGAGATAGGGTATAAATCTGTAATGGTGAGGATAAGCTATGGAACAGGTTTCCTTGAGTTGTGCTTGGTTTTTCAAATGAAAATCTCATCAGCCTTAACGCTCTGTGCCACAATTGAGGTTGATGGTGTTATAAATCTTTCTTCTGGTTAGAAAAACTGTTTTGAAAGTATTTTGTTTTGATAGTGACACAGACACAATTCTCTTACAGGATAACCTACTGTAATGCACCCGTGCTGCCTCTGCCTTGTTTTCCCAGAATTATGTAATTTAGTGGACATATTTTATGCTGAGGCCATGTTCTGACAGACTGTTCCAGTGCAAAGAAACATTTCTGCATCCCAAGTTGTCCTCCAAGGAGAAGAATCTGGCATAACTTCCTGATTATGTTGGAAACCCTGTAATATCTCTGTCCATAATTAGCTGAGGTGACAGTTATTTTTGACAAATAAAACCTTCTCAGAGTGTCCCTTTAGCTCATGTCTTCCAAAAGTATTAGCAGATGCCTCTGGTGAGACTTTTTCTTCAGATGACTTACTCGGTTGTACCATATTGAAATGGAGTAGATATTTTAAAAGACAAAGTCATGAGCCTGTTTCTTTATTTTGTCCTGGTATGTTTTGCATTCTTCAGTCTGCTGTTGCCCATCTTTAGCGGTTGCCAAAGCCAGCGGTGTTATTAAGGACCAAAAGTATATAGCTAGATCTTCATTGCTGTTCCTCCTGGGTTTTATTAATGTGTGTCTCCTCCTTCCAAGGCAAATATAATGGTTGTAATAGCAAGGGAGGTTGTTGTCTGCACTTAGGCATGTAACTGTGGATTTCCAGTTCTGAAATCCCCCCAAAAGTTTCTGCACACACCTGCTAAGTGGTTGTTTTAAAAACCTTCAGATTAAACTGACAATGTGCTTGCTGTATTTCATAGTTCACAGAGAAGTGTGCAAATCATGGTCACCAACATTTTTTTCATCACCAGCAGTTATGCTGATACAGTGCCTATTGCACCGTAATGTAACCAGAACAGATAAATTCTTGCCTGTTCCTACCTTCTCATGTCCTTTCTCATTGAAAACTTAGACTGAAAAAGTTCTTATTTTTCCACAGAGTTGTTGAATACACGTATCATATAACATGCACTGAACTTGCAGTTACTCTGTAGCCACAGTAAAATCTGTAATATGTCGGATAAAAGCAAAA
The DNA here is from genome assembly GCF_949628215.1 of Phalacrocorax aristotelis. NCBI lineage: Eukaryota > Metazoa > Chordata > Aves > Suliformes > Phalacrocoracidae > Phalacrocorax > Phalacrocorax aristotelis. The sequence goes on from NC_134276.1 coordinate 87,570,826, forward strand.
ATATCAAAGGTAGTATGATCTTCACATATTTCAAAGTTGTTTTCCTTAGGTCTCTCTTCATTCTTCTAATCTTCTTTTACGTGCTTCTTTTACTCTAGTTATGAAATATACAACATAAATCAAAGATAAATTTATAGCATAATGCCATGTCGTTGCATGAGGATAATTCCTCCAGAACCTCTCCACCTATATTTCTGGAATAAAAAACATTTAGGAAGATGAACATAAATTCAAGTCGCAGCAAATTATGAAAGCATCAGTGACAAGTCTAATGCTGTAAAGCCTCTTTGGAATATCTGGTTGTACTGGTAGCAAGCCCTGATGCTGTACAGGAATATTAGTGAGCTTATTGCCATCAGATACACAGCTTCTTTAAGACTGATGTTTACTTTCTTCTGAAAAAGAAAATCCTTACAAAATTAAAAACTCACTGAGTTTGGTTTTTTTACTATTTTGGCTAGCAGTCCAACTTTTCATTGTGCACAGTAGATGTAGGCTTAGTAAAAATTGTCCAAAACATTGATTTGTGTAGTACGATATCAGATCTCAGACTCTTAGCTGTTTGCATTAAAAAAAAAAAAAACAACCTGCAAGCACAAGTGATTGCACTTAAGAGCACTGAGGAGCATTAAGCCCCACATTCCAGCAAACTCAGTTAGCTTGCCTTGAACAGTGCCTAAAAACATATTTCTAGGGAAGAGTTAAAGGTGTCTTCCTTGTAGCCCTTGATGGGTCATTCTTCCACAAAAGAGTTTTATTGATTTTGAGCTCAGATGTTCTTTTAGCTCTGTCATGTGGAAACAAGGAGTTGCACATTCTAACTCCAGACTGGAGAGGAAAGCGTCTCTTTTGGTTGGCTTTGAACCTGCCACCCAGACTTTCAGATGTTCCTGGTACTGGAAAAGGCAATGATCAACCTTTTCTCTCTTTACTTACACAAGTAAACACACTTTACTTACACAAGTGAACAAGTCTTGAATGGTCCTAGACCATGCACTCACATCTTGCAGGGAAAACCTTTCACAGCACCAATAATCCCACCACCAATCACACCACCAATAATCCCAATATCTCTGCCTTTCTCAGTACTGCTTTTTGAGGTCGTTCATCTGGGCAAGAAGGCCAGAGCAGTATATAACCTTCAGTATGTGACACTTCAGGGATTTACACTATATCATTTTATTTTCTTCTGCTTTATCTCCACTACTTTCTGTATTTATTCAGAAGCAGAAGCCAAACCTCCCAAGTTCTCTGTGTTTGTGGAACCTGATTTGAATTTTTTAACAGATACTTTGCAATCATGGCTTTGTAATCAGGAAAAGAACTAATGGGACCTGTTTGGTATAAGATGGTTCTGCCTTACAGGAAAAAATAAAAGTATAGTTTTGATGAAAAGAGTGTCTAATGCTTATTCACATACAAGACTGCAGAGGAGAAGGAAACTAAAAAAAGACAATTTAGTTACCAAAAGAAATTAGTGGAGGACATAGCTAACTGAGCAGCTTGAGGAATCACTCAATGAGGAGGGAGGTTGCTATGGTGGAATAAGAACAGAGCTGACTTGCATGATGATATTCAGTGTTTTTCAGGCTGTATAGATGCTGGTATTTTCTTTGTTTAGTGTTGATATTTTGATGAAATGCACTTAAGCAAACAAGGAGGAGTGAGTAGCAAATTGTTGTGAGTATTTCCACTGCAGAGCTGCTCTGGGTCATGCTAGAGCTTGCTAGGGCAGAAGTGACCATGCACGTAACTGGTCAGGCAGAAGACACTCGAACAGCAGGAAGCGCTTGGGACAAGCCTCCTTTGGCTGACTGTCCTCTGAAGGGACAGCACTCTTATCTGGCAGTTTCCAAGCGTGGTTGTTTTTATAGGTAACCCTCCCTGCAGCTTCAGAGGGTGTTCTGGTCCATTCTCCCCAGCCCCTTTGCTGAGCAGGGTTCCCTTGCACACAACAGCCACCGGTTGTGGTGACAGTAAGGGACATTCTCCTCGAGCCCTCGATACCCTTTCTGTGGCCCTTGGCAGGACCAAGGGCGAGCACCTGGTGGCTCAGGGCACCGGCAGCATTTGCTCACCTGGAGGCTGCTGGAGGGGTGGGCTGAGCCCTTGTGCCAATACCTGGATCAAAGGGGTCTTTTAATACTAATTATATCTGAATTGCATCCCCGACTTCCCAGCAGATTGCTACAGCAATGCTGAGGAAAAGTGGCAGTGGTGGAGCTGCTGTTGGTGCTCTGCTCTGCCTGCTGGATTTGACTCCCTACCACTAGGCACCAGCCTTCCTTCCACTCCTCTTCCTCACCGAAGAGATGGGCTCAGCCTGCCCAGTCACCATGTCACGCCAGCAGTACCCCTGCTACCCGGCTGCTCCCAGAGCTGGGGCAGTCCACTGGGGAAGGGGAAGGAATCCTTGCTTTCATCATTCTTCTCTTTTCCTTGATACGGTTAACTCTGAGGAAACTAAAGAGATTTTTTCCTGTTTGTGATCTAAAACCCTAGATGGGGTAGCAAGAGCTAGCAAATACAGTCATGCTCTCTCATTTCCATTTGAAAGCTGCCAAGATCCTATTTTCATTCTCCTGAAAAAGAACACTTTGACATCTCAAAAGGTTTTGAGCAGTGCATGTCTCCAACACAACTCTGATGGTTCATGCTGGTGGTGGAGCTTGAGCTGCTGTAGGAAAAGGGAAATAGGTACCTGGGTGCCAATGTGGCCATGCTGGTGGGGCTTGTGCACTGCTCCATCAACCCAGGAGGACAGCGGGTCTCCACTGGGCTTGGGAGCGTTGCCTTTGGCCCCTCAGGATGGGGCACTGAGGCAGGAGCAGGGCTCTGCCCTCCCACACTGGGAAGGGGTCAGATGTGCAGGAGAAGAGAAACAGTGCCCACACCAGGTATTGGTGCTGTAATCTGTTCAACACAGGATTGTTTGTTCTGTGAAACAATACTGTCATACGGAAGTATGGAAGCTGTACCTTGTCAAACACAGCATATGTGACAGAAGCGTTTTTGTGTTTTGGAGATACTTGGGGATGAATTAGGGAGGAGGAGGAGGAGGCTAATGAGAAGCGATGAATTTTCACACCGATGTCTTTCTACCTTTGTACAGAGATCATTGAGGATAAAAACCTGAGGAATTGGTGTAAGGAATTAGTGGAAGTGTAGGAATTGGGGAAAGTGTAGGAGTAACCCCTTCCTGGTTCCCCCCAGTGCACCAAGAACTTAATCGGGATCTTCCCTTAAAAACCGCTGGGCACACCACGTCCTCTCTCACCAAAAGGGCCTTTGATGGGTGCATGGATTTCAGAGGAAGGCTGGGCAGCAGGGCTAAGGGCTCCTCCGTGGCTGGGCATCCTGTGGCCATGAAACCCTGGCATGTCATCCTTAAGCTTTGTCTGGGCTTCCTGATCAGTCTGACAAATGCCTTTCATCACCCCTGTCCATGAATGGCTGCCATATGTTTTTCTGAATGAGTATTTAACCAGGAGCTTGAATACATAAGGTGATATGGCAAAAGATTCCTTTGATTAGTTTGCTGTTTTTTTCCCCTCCTAAATTGTGTATAGAAGTATTTTCTTAGCAGGCTTGAAGAGATACTATCTGATTGAAGATATCATATTCACTCTAACACTTTCACGGATTTGAAATAATTTAAAATTTCTTGTTTGTTGCTAACTTTGAAGTTGAAATACACTGGGGAACTTCTGATATTTTCAGCATTTGACTCCTGTAAGAGGAGCCTTTAGCCTAATGAAATCCCTGTGCAACTTGGTTTTTTCTCTTATTACACAGGTCAGGGCATTGGTTGGCATATGATAGGCTTAGGATATACTTTTTACAAAAACAGTCGGAGCACCTCTGAAAACAGCTCTTGCATGTCAAAAATGTACAAGCAATTATAAGCAGAAAACATAGCAATGTTTGGCTTGCCAGAAGGATACCTTACATAAAACCTTTCTGTGCAAGCTTTTTATGTAGAGATAATTATTCTCATAAAAAATAAAAGCTAAATTCACCAGGTGAAAATATATGCTTTCAGTATCTACCAGGTGTGAAACATTTTATCATTAATTCTTCATTTTATATTCCCAAGTAGGTAATGAATTCACTGCAGCAAAACAAGGACCTCACTGCTGTATAGGTCTGATGGGCTTTCAGGACACTGTAGACACCTGAGAAAGCAGCTGAATCATTGTTTTAAAACAGGAAAGGATATTTCTGCCTTATTTTTATGGAAACCAAATTAATTAGAAGCAAGATTTCTAAAAGCACTTTTTTATATGCTAATTTTGTGCAGTGTATTTCAGTTTGATGATCTGAGGGAGGGGTTTCACGTCTGACAGCATTTGTGTTGCTAAATATGGTCTTCCTCAAGCCTGGACGAGATCTGACTAAACCAAAAATTGAGTTGGAGTGAAACTATATGACATGCCTGGGAACAGTCAAGGCAAGTTGGATGGACAGATCAAACACGTGCTAGTATGTAAAGAGAGAGATGGGGATACCTTTGTTATATATAGCGCAGCCAGCCAGGGGGTTGTTGTCAACATTTCACTTAATGGCCTCGCCAGATGAGTAATTACATAGCCAGTGTTTTGTGTGTGTGCTTCTCCAGTGAGCTCCCAATTCAATTAAAATATCTCAGCGTAAGCATAATAATAATAATAGTAATAGTAATAATAATCTGCCCTCCCAGCCTCCCCTAACGGGGTGGGCTTTCACACCGTTCACGTACATTTTAGCAAAAGCTGCTCAAGAGCCTCAGCAGAACAGGGCATGAAGAGGAAGATGCCACTTTTTGCTCAGTCCGCCCATTTTACCGTAACTGCACGGTCTCATATCAGTAACTTAATGTTTATTTGATCTGTCTCTTTTACTGACACACTCAGAGAAGAGATCCTCAGCCAGGATGGAAAGTTGCTGCAGTTGTCAGCAGCTGTGGCAGGGGTAGCATCTCATTTCTCTGCCCTTGGATGTAGGCAGGCAGCGAGGAGATGACAGCCTGGCCATGCCCAGGTCATGCGAGTGATTTTGTCAGTGTATCAGTATTTGTGTTGTCAGTATGGAAGGCACCATCAGACAGAGCAATTACGTTACATGATGATGGGCTGTTAAATTGTTCTTTATCTAAAGTGGTTTCTACCGGTTGAAGTTAAAAATTTTTTTGTGTAAATTTAAATTTGACGTGTCATAAATAATTCCATGCATTTATGTTTGCTTTAAAGCCCCAAGCGAGTTAATATATAAAAATTTCCAGAAATATGCTGCTGATAACTGTTATATAGAGAATAGTCTATTATGATAATAGGACCAATTCTCTTAAAATATTTCTTACTAAAAATTTGGTGATACAAATAAATAACAAAATTAATACATTACTTTATTTTTCAGTATTGAAGTCCAAAGCATTATTCAGGAACCACAACTCCCATTTTTGTGCTGTATAGCAACAGCTTCATGGGGCAACAAACTGAAACTACAGTCCCTGCTTCCTGCTCAGGAAACAAAGTCATGTCTTTTCAAGCAGTTCTCAGTATAAACCATGCAGGAGGTTTGGTAGATTAAATTGAGCTTTATATGCCATTATAATCATAGACTGGCTAGTTTTAGCTTATGAGAGTACTAAGAATTAGATTGAAAGGAACCTCACCATTAGATGATACCACATGTGCACGTCTTTTGGGTGCAACATCAACTTCTGAGCGAGGCTTGTCCCAGACACACATAACTTAGTTTCAGTGTAATCCAGCAATTGGAGTACCAATATGCAGAAACTTGAATAACATTCTCAGAATTCTTAAATTGCCCAGTGGGACACTAAAGTCCTGATTAGATCTTGCACCCTCTGAATGTGTATAAACTATAAGAAATTCATCCAGCTTCTCTTTTTTTTTTTTTATTTCCTGACCATGGTTATTCAACTGTCTCACTGTTTATGTCCCAAATTAGAGGGCCTCCTCTGTTTGGGAGCAAGTCTTTGTAGTAGTTTACAATGGTTATGAAACAAATTATTTAGGACCTGAGGAAATGGCAGGAAGATGTGCTAGGGGAGGTTTAGGTTGGATGTGGTGGAGGAGGTGGTGGAGCATTCCACCACTCCAGAGGGTGGTGGAGCACTGAAACAGGCTCCCCAGGGAGGCAGTCACAGTACCGAGCCTGATGATATTCAAGAAGCACTTGGACAATGCCCTCAGAGACATGGTGTGGATTTTGGGCTTGTCCTGTGCAGGGACAGGTGTTGGACTCTGATCCTTGTGGGTCCCTTCCAGCTCAGGAGATTCTATGATTCTGTGACTCTACTCTGGAAAAATAACTGTGGATTTCTGACAGAGCCACAACTCAAACTGCTCCATTTAATACTTGGGAACCATCACTCTAGAAAGACTCCAGTAATGAGCTAAAGGAGAAAGTTTTACAGATGTTAGAGAGACACCTGTACAGCACAAGAATAACCGTGAGCTATATCTAATATGGAGGGACATAGTATGGGTAGAATTATTAAGAATTATGAAGAATATAATATAGTAATATAGTGAGATTTAGTAATTTGACAATTTTATGTGCTACATTAAAAAAAAATCCACGTACCAGAGAGGAGCCAAAAATGGGGTCCTTATGGGTGGCTGGCACTCCTTCATTAGATGTTTGGCTGGTATCATCCTCATTTGTCGAGCAAACTGGAAGGTCATCACTTAATAAAACCTCCATAAACAAACAGGAAATCTAGGAGCTCTAGTGGCATTGTCAAAAGGCTTCTTGTTGTTTACAGAAACAGCATTGGTAAAGCAAATGCATCTTCTTTATGTAAACGTTTTCCTTCACATCCCTGTGTGATGTATTACTTTAGCAGAAGGTAGCACGGAAAGAAAGGTTATAAATGCTTAAGAAGTCTGTGTCAACAGGCTTCCAAGTCCATGGCTGTTTTTTATCAGAGGTGGCACTAAGAGTGCTTTGAATGAAGGTCATTGCAGCACACACCAGTGCGATGCATTTGCACCGAGGGGTAGAGCAGTGTCAGGCACCACAGCTGCAAGGCTAAGCAAGAGTCTGGGGAAAAGTGTAATATAGGTCTTCCCTGCGCGTGAGCTGATCTAGATGTGATTCAGCATACGTGTGCACAGCCTAAGACAGGATGGTACAAGAGAAAAATTTATACGGTGTACTAATAAGTATGTTAGTGGTATGGTGCTGGAGTGTAGAAGACAATCTTAAATAATTTTCAGTTCTCCAGGTGCTTTTTTTTTTAACTCTAGTGGGCTTCCTGCTTACTTGTTTGTTTGGGGGAATTTATTTTGTCCTTTAGTACTGAGTAGATAGAGGGTTATTTAGCAATAACTGTAGTATATGAAGTGCATACTGGGAGAGCTGGGATACATTTCCACATTTAAAAATACTGTGGTAAGTGGGAGGAAAAATGCCTGCCGATCAGAGCCCTGTAATTTCCCAGTGCCTCGTTCTCATGGGGCTGAGTCTAGCACTTGTAGAGGAGCAGATACTGGAGGTTATATGTAGTCTGACACCAACACCTGTCCTCCCTGTCCTCCTTCCTCATTGTGGTGCTTTCTCATGTAACATTTGTGCTCTTGGTGTTCCCTTGTTTAGCTCAGTGAGGACATGGGGGACATTAAAGCATATACTGTGATGCTGGAAAAGGTGAACTTGCTATTTATAGATAACATATTCCTCTATTATCATTGTTTGATTTCGTCCTTTTACTGCAGTAACTCAGTCTCCAGAGGAGTACTGACTCCTGCTACTGCTTCCACATCTAACTGGCTTCTTACAGGATTACTTGCAGAGGTCCTGCTTTGCAGTAGGGTGTCAGGGGGCTGCACTGATGTGTCATCGAAACCCTCTTTCCTCAGGCACCCTCATTGCCAGGCTCTATACCAGCTCCTTTTCATCTCTGCATAGGATCTGTCTGAGACCTGAGCAGTCCTGAAAGTGATAGAAGCTTCCCACTGTTGAGCAACAGACAGTTTGTAGATCTACCAGCATTCCTCCTGAGGACTCTGTGAAAAGGCATTGAGCCATTTCCCTAGTAAGGGGAGAGATGTATCTGCCACTGGACTTATAACAGGAGCAGCCAGGCAGCAGTTCATGGTACAGGAGGAGGGATTTCTTTTTCCCAGCGTCTGCATTCGTTCTTGTTCAGAGCCTGATTACTCACGTAGTATTTACCTTTAGGGGAATGTACATAACTAGACATGCTGCATTATTGGACTAGATAATGGTTAAGAGCTTCTAGTCAAAGTTCTTCTGTACCTCTCATGAATATATAGACAGATACAGAAATACGTATACAAAATAGAACACAAATTAAGGAAAGAATAGAAATTCAAAAGGCGGTTACAGTTTTACTGATTGTCACTATAGATGGGAAGCCTGAATTTTCCTTTTCTAAAACTTAAGTACTTATTTCAAAAGTAAGTTTGTTAGCCTGCTATTATTAAACCTTACCCCTCTCTGAAAAGCAGATTTACCATAAACATACGATTTAGTAATCAGGCATCTTGTAGTCAGTAGGCAAAATATATAATGTGAACATTCATAAGAAAGTGTACTCTCAAGTGGCAGTGGTAAAATGTTATGTATTTTTTTAAAAAGCATATTAAAGTGAAAACCCTAACTTAAATTATCTCTTGTTAGTGACTTCTGGTATGACTTCATTATTTATAAATAGGTTTCAAAGAGAAAAAGAAATAGTTGATTTGACTTCCATGCCTCTTTCCTTACATAGGACTTCTTGTGTGAGAACCATTTTGAGACTTATTAATTGTGACTCTCAAACATTTCTGTCAGGTGAGAACTTCCTCCTCCCCTTTGCTTACCTCTTTATTGGTTTTTTGAGACATGTTGGCATGCCCAGAAAGGCCTGCAGAGCATCCCTTTGCTCTTGCTTGGCGGTTTGGTCCCAGCCCTGATGCATTTTGATGGGTAAAGTACCTCCCACTGCTACAGGTTTGCTCAGACATAAGATTCCTCACACCCTACGTGACTGCATTACCTGAAGAAATACGTGGAGATTTATAGCAGGCAGCTTTGTTTCTGTAACCTCTCTGGGGAAGTCATTTGCCGTAAAGCTGTTCTCATAATACAAACATAATTTGGTTGATAAATGCAGTAGGTTCACTTCATTATTTTCATAGGTTCGCATCCGTTTATGTGTGTGAATGGCAGTTGGTTTATTTTTCAAAATGTTTGCAAGTCTCATGAGTTTCATAAGTTGTACTGTCAATAAGTATCCATCCAAAAGCACGTTACTTGTTCTTTGTTATTTGTATTTGTTCTCTTTCAAAACAAATTTTAAAAACCTTATCTAGAAAGGGAAACCATATGCTGGAGACTTTCTACATAAATAATTTTGCTAATGCTAGTGATACAGAAAGAAAAATATAGGGTTTATAAGGATAAGGTAAAATGATTTTACTACCAAAAAGCACAATTTCTAAACTCTTAATGTGCATCTACACTAATAGGAGATATTGTACAATTAGTTACTATCAGTAAGAGTGATATAGTAAAGAAATGAGGAAATCTGTTTAGAAAAGCCCCCAAGTGCCTGTTAATTATATTCACCTTCAGATAAATAGGACAGCGTATGCTACCACTTATCTTAAGAGGTCCTAATGAAAGGCTGTTCACGCACATTGTGACTAATCCAAACTGGGAGAGCAACGAATTGCCAGTGTTTGATGATAGGCCCATAACAGCCTTAGCAATATTACTGGACAGCCTTTTCAAAAGTGTGTCTTATTAGCAGGTTTTTTTCAGAAATAATCATCTTCTAATGCAAAATTTAGTTGGATTTTAGGTACATGAAAAAAGTCCTGTCCCACCATCTGTCGAAGGTAGCAGAGTTCTTCCACAGACACAGAGGACATGTCCCAGCCCGCCTTGGCAGGTAGTGTGGAAGAGCAGGGTATAGACATCCGCTAGGTAATGCCCTTGCCTTAACTTCAATAACCCTCCTTTGTTTCATAGCCACCTTTTTTCATGAAAGAGAAGTTTCTTTTGCCAAAGCCTGACCTTTGAAACCAAATTTCCTGAATTTTTAGAGATAAAGTTATATTAACGATATCCATCAGACAACAGGATCTCCTGAAGCTGCAAAAATGATACATACGAGGCAGCAGTATCTTCTTTCACTTAGTGCCTTTTTCTAAACAAATCCAAGACTCTTATTTTAAATACTGTAACTGTAGTACAAAACAGGATGAAATGTGAAAAAGATTCCCTTTTGCAATCTACTGAAGCCTCCCTTCCCTCAACCCCATGAGTCCTGAAATGTGCTGGTTTTGGCCTTTTGTATTTCGGGGATTTGTGTTTTAGTTTTGGGGGTTGGGTTTTGGGATTTTGTTTTGGGTTTTTGTTTTGGGGTTGTTTGTGTTTTATTTTTTTCATTTTGCTTGTAGAACCAAATGTTCCTTATTTTAAACAATAAGTTATATAAAAATTTCTCTCAACTGCTATACTTAGGATTTAGTTATATAAACTGTTTTCCTCCCCCTTCTTCTTCCTCCTCTCCCTGGTGATGCAAAGAGTCCCCAGGAAATCTCAGCAGTGGAGGAGAGGCTGAACTCATTTCAGTTTCATATAGCATTGCTCTGCCTCTCTGGAAACTCATTTTCCAGTTGCTGCCGTGGGTGGAGTAAATGGCACCGTTGTTTCCATCTGGGATTCTTTCCACCTTGTGCCTTCTGTCACTGAGACAACATTTCTTTTCTGCTTTCCCAGACCTTTTGTGATATGCTGAAGAGTAAAAATGGCAATGCTTGATATTTTTCTTTCTTTTTCATCCTGTCTTTTGGAAAAAAAAATCTCTTTAACAAGGGATAAACAAGTCTCACCAGTTAAATTGGATTGAATTTGTACATCTTTTTATTCTGCACAGTTGAACTCTTTCCCAAAGTGGTTTATTAACAACAAAACATCCCCCAGCTTTTCATATCTGGGATCTAAAACCACAATGGATTTCAAGATCCATGGAAAGTTTCATTTTTTATTACAAATAAGTGTAGTAGACAATAGAATAGGGTATGTACTTAGAGCAGCTGGGCTTTTGAAACTGCCCTGTGTGCAGAGACTGCACATCCATGCTGAAACTCTGAGTAAATAACTTAGCTGTATGCTGTTTATTCCACCTCTCTCTTTCTCTTTTCTTTGCTAACACAGGTCCTCAAAGATTCTCAAGTTCTCAAGCCCTAGCTTTTGGATGTATGTAATGTCAGTATGGTTTCAAAATCACATGATTTCCTAGATCCGTATCTTATCCTTCACCCAACGTTGCACAATGCTGGACTGTCAGCTAGGATAACGAAAGGAGCCAGATTGTGTTGTGCCACCTCTTTTTCTATGTCATGCATAAGTTGCCAACAGGATAATTTTCTGTGTTTGTAGCACGTTTGGTGGATTTGGGACACATTCTTTGCTTCCTTTCTCCTCATTCATGTGACCCTTTTCAGTGCTTCCAAATGAGCTAATGTCTCTTCAACGCGGAGGAAACCAACCCAAGTTGGTTAGGTTGTGTGTTGTTCTCTTGTTTTATTTGTGGGTTGTTTTTTTTAATTGGTCTTTGTTCTGTTCTTTTTTTTTTTTCTTTTAAAGCATATTCACAAAGAGAGAATATATAACTTTCTGCCCTAAATACCTCTTTTGCATCAAGGATGGATATTTTAATGGAGCAAGGTGTAATAGCAGAACAGTGCCATGTCTCTGTCCTCACGAGCATAGCTGCATGCAGATTAGAAAAGCTCTGTAGTGCTGCAACTGTATGCCAGATTTGCTATTTGCTCTTGTTTGCATGACAGTATTTCTAATATACTAATATGATATGGAAATAATGGCACATCACAGTTCTTTCAACATATTGTATCACTGCTTTATCATATTAGGCTAATACACTGCGAGAGTTGATAGCACCTCTCCATGTCAAATGGGATCCACTTCTCTTGGCACTGAACCGATTGGACTCAAAGGTTGATAAACTTATCATTAGAGAATTGGCACGACGGAGACTCAACTTCAGCCTCTTGCAAGCAACCTAATGGCCTCCGTTCAGAAAGTCAGTTCTTCTTGAATAACTTTGATGTTTATAACAGAGAACAGACCTGTTAAAGCATAGACAACCACATGCCTGGATATGAGGCCTCCAGGAAGGTGTCAAAGGGCATGGCCAGTCTTTTGAAGAATGCACCCTTTCCACAATGGGACTAGGCACAAAGTCAGATCCAGTCTACACGGAGCACATTTGCAGAAAATACTGCCCCCGCATGGGAGAACGGAAGGGGAAGAGGGTCTTGGCAGGGGAAGGGCTTTGATGTCACTCAGTTTTGTTCTGCAGACCTCGAGGAAGTAAAGAGGGATTCAGCCATGGTAAATGTAAAATCCAGTTGCTTGTACTGAACTCCAGTGAACCCGTTCAGGCCAACCAGACAGAGTCGTATCTTTTAAGCGTGCTTCACATTAGTGAAGGAAGTCACCTTACTGTGTCATGCTAAACTAAGTGTATTCTGTCAAGTGGAGGTATGTACAGACCTTGCGGAGACTTCCATTTATCTAATGATTTGTAATGAATTACCAGAGGGTACACTGGCACTCGTTTGGATGATGATGGAGAAGATACCTCACGCTGAGATTCATTAGACTCTGCAGATAAACTCTTCAGTTCCTCTTTATCTTCTAGGACTTAACCATGTGAGCGATGCTGCCTGGCGAAGCAGGCACAAAGTATTCTCTGTATAACACCCAGACTCCAGGGGGCTGTTTTGGGGCCAGTATTTGTCTGGATGTCACTCAAAGTAGATTCAGATATTGTATTTATCATTATGTTCTGGGTCCCCTATGGGTTGATGTTTGCCTCTATCTCTGTGGTTAGAATGTGGATTTTCCTTAATATATTTGGCTAAGGGTGTATTGTAATAATGTTAATGCTAATTACTTGATATTTCATACTATCTGATGGGGAGATACTTTTAAAAAAATGTATTTTGAAATGTTTTCTTTCTGTTTGCTCAATGTATGGTATTGCATTATGTTAATACCAATAAAATTATATATATATAGATATATATATTTCCCTTTTATAAAGAAGTAAATTATGCTTTTTTGCCTCACAAGCAGGAAATGTGCAGTGAATAAAATTACATCATTCTGCCTTACAGCAGGTGACAAAGCTTATAATAGTTTTAATATTCTTTTTTTGAAAATAAAAAGTATAGTATGACATAAACTAGTTGGAAATTCATCAAAATGCATGTTTTGTGTTTCTGCTCAATGGGACTGTCACAAATCAGCCTAAATATTTAGCAGTGTTGTTTTGGCATCTTTAATTTTTTCCAATCAAAAACATACACTGTATTGCTATTACTGATTACAGAACTGTACTGTCATAAATTTTTGCCTGTTGGCCAAATAGACAAACCCACTGAGTTTTTATGACTCTCTTGTCTGTAGGAATTGATTTTTAAATTTAATTTAGTGCTCTTTCCAACGCTTGGCAAAGGCAGAATTTATTTTTTATATAAGGTTGCCTTTGAAGTACCTGCCTCTGCCAGGGCTGATCAATCACTGCTAAGTACATAAAGACTGTGCAACCTAAAGGATATGTCATTAAAGCCCTGTTGGAATGGCCTGCAACCCCAGCCAGTCCTTTACATTCTGTCATTAAATTCCATAATTAGTTAGAGGTGAAATGCTTTGGAAATGAATTAGAGAAGCAGAAGCAAAGATGTGGCACTAAAATGTCCTTTGGCTGCCATTTGGGGTTACGCCGATGGCTTATTTGCTGCTCGTAGCCAAAGGCCAACATGTATCTGTGCTAATATGAATTAGATCGTCTTCAGCTTCCTCTCTTTCTTTTCCCCACCCTTTCTAACATATTGTATTGAGTATCTTTGTTTTGCAGAGGCATTCAGAAGGGCTGTAATTAGCAGTCCCTGGCATTTAATTGCATACACATTTGTTAAATATTTTTCTGTATGCCTTAAAATAAAGTATAGAAAATGGCAGTAAATGTTTCTTTAATGAAGGCATTTGATTTATTCATGAAGTCAGGATTTTTTGAAGGTGTTATTTTGGGCTTAATAAAGGAAATAAGCCAGCAAATTTTCAGTTTGCCTTTGCGTAACCATTGTCTGTCAGGGCTGACGTTCATTTCCTTTCTCTTGTTTCTTTTGTGTGCAAACACACAAACTTGTGCCCAATGGACGGGGAGCGGACCATTCCGTGATCACTCTCGTGCCAGTTTTGAGACAGAGCTTTGTGTTAGGGTGCATACGCGTTCACAAGTTCATTATGCCATCTGACGACATGAGTAATGTCTAGAAAAGCTGCATGGTATTGCATTTCTCTTGCCACGGTAATAGCTTTTATTCTCAAAGGTACTTTGAACTCTGTGCGGTGCTTACAGACCGTGGTGGTGTGATGGGCATTCAGCAGCTGACAGGGGGTGCTTAATACTTGGCGGTGTCATGCCGTACATAAATAACATGTAAATCAGGGTGCAGATTAATTAGTCTGGAATCTAATCAGTGCAGCTATCATAACATGTGCAATTATAAATCCAATAATAAATCTGAATATCTGAATAAATATGACATCTTCTGGGATAACGTTTTCCGAAGTATTTCAGGCCCTTTCCTAACGGCCTGGGGAAGTGCCTCCCCAACAGACTGCAGTGCACTGCAGAGGTAATTGAGCTGGTTATTAAATTAATCTGGCCCCCACCCACACTAATTTACCATGTTTCTTTCATGTTGAAAGTAGGATTGCAATTCCTAAGTGATGCAAGTGCCTTTGAAAATTTCACTCTGTGTGTTACATTTTGGTATCAATAAGCAAACTCGGGATGTAGCCTGAAGTAGAGTTCATTTTCTCTGTGGGTGTTGCTCACCAGGAATACATACCCCTTCCATTCAGACTTGCTTTCAGCTATCAAGCCCATAAACCTTGACAGGCATTGCTGTTATGCAAGCGTGGCTGTGGCTTGATTCTGACTGGTGAGTAATCTCTCTGGGTCCATGTTGTTTGTCACTTAGCTTTTCACAACTTCGGGTGCTGTAACAGCTTACGTTTGTGAAAAAAAAAAAAAAATTTCCTGAAGGAGTAACTACTTCCATATATCGCTTGCGAGATGTATCCGTAGGGACCTCCTCGTCCTATTTAAAAGTCACAGCATCCCCAGACCTACAGCAGTTTACCCAGCTTGCCTCAGCTCCCGGCTTAACTCATAAATACGTGAAGTTTTTCATTGTTTCTGAACTGCGGGGACTGCGTGGAAGCATACCACCAAAATATAATTGCTCTGTTTATTTCACTTCAACATTGGTAGCTTGTGGTAAAATTAAACAGCACTTCTATCAATGTGTGGTACAGAAGAATGTCAGGATATCCTATTTCATCATGTTAAAATTCTCCCAAAGAGTCACTAAAATCTGTTCAGCAGATGAAGGTTAAACTGATGCCTTTGCAGGCAACTTAATGAGTAGAGTACCGTGCCTAAATACCAAAGGATGCAATTATAACTCTGCTGCCAAAACATTCTGCCACTGATCAGAGTTCCCTGTTACTGTGCAAAGCTTTGGAGTTACTTCGTCTTCATTCTTATGCCCTCTCTGAAATCACAGCCCACCAATATAACCTCATGAAACAGCAGGGCTGGGAGCAAATGAGGAGCTTCTCCTGATGCTCATTCGAGGTGTGTAAGAGCTGTCAAGAGGGAGCATGAACAGTGCGAGCTAATTATTCCCTCTCTCTGTGTTTTCCCTTCTAACTAACATATTAACCCATTTGCTGGCACCTGTACTTCATCGCTGAGTGGATGTTGAAAATGCCTAAATGTTACTGTCAGCACAACAATGCAGGTCTGCAGGGAGAAACCTTGAGGATCGATTTTTTTCTAATGCCGAGTTTAGCATCAGCTGTTTTTAATAAGCAATTCCAGTTGTGTGGAAAGCTGAAGAAAGGTGACTGACGTGGGCATGAGACTTCTAATAAGACCAGCTCAAGTGTCCCCTGAAGCCTGGAGGTTGAACACGCTTCAGCCTGCCAGCTCACAAACTGCAGCTGGAAGGCAGTGGTGGCTCACAAGGCCGTGACAAGGTGTAGGCAGCTTGTCATTCAAGTATCACCAAAAAGGTGACCTCAGAAGAAAAAAAGATTCGCAAGGATCCACTGATCCAAAAAGAAAACCACTAGTGCCATAAATAGTTCCCAAAAAGGATTAGACCTTTGGTGCCACACCAAAGGTTTAGCATCTCTCAGGCCTTACAAAGGCTAGGGTTAGATTTTTTAAAAGCGGTTACGGTACCTAACTGCTTCTGATAGAACGTGACTGTAGTGGAAAATGGCTCAAATACCTTCACAAATCTGCACTATGGAGAAGATTTTTCCACTTAGCTGCATAGTTCGCTTTATTTCAAGAAACCAGTTTATGCTCATGCATGTGAGAGGAGGGGCAGCCTCACGGCATTGGGTGGAAAACTCCAGCATATTGCAGAGCTCTGTTGTGTTGGTGCTTTCAGTGAACACCCTCTTTAGGGAAAATCTTTTTTGCCTGCAGGCTTACTTAATAGGAGAGAATAGAAACCACGTACAACTATCCTGGTAACCCCAAAATACTTCCTCTTTAAAGGAAAGAATGTATAAAATGCAAATTTAATACTGTTTCTCTGATCCTCCAGCCACTGCTGTTTCACCAAACACATGGATCAAAGCTTGTTTTTAAACACTGCTCCTCCCTCCCTCGACTCAAGACTTGGGGAATAATCCTGCACTTTCAGGTACACGGGGCCAGAAAGGATGGAGGATTACACAGATCAGAAAAGGGCAGGCAAAGGGAAGGAATAACAGAGAGGAGGGTTGCAAAGGCCAGGCATTGCACAAGAAGACCCCAGCTTTTCTTCAGCTTGCTTAAACTTTTCTTCACGCGTGGAAAGCATTTATATATATGTATGTGTATATGCGCGTGTATACATATATAAGCACAGGCATACTTATGCACCCAGTCAGGCCTTCATTTGGGCATAACGTGGCATAAAAGATGTCACAGGTTTCTATTTGTGCTTTAACAGGGAAAATCAGCTCTATATTACCCAGAGCAGATGATTAGCAGCTGGCTTCCATGTAGACCTGAACTGCATCTTACTGCACCTCCGGCCTGCTAAACCATACCAGGCTTAAACACACTGTTGCTCCTTCCTGTTCTCAGTAATCAGGGATGTGACTTGTAGCATTTTCCTACCAGGAGCTGACTTTCCATGTCACCGCGGCTCCCCCCATACCTGTGCAGGGGTGACCTCATACGCAGCACACAGCTGTGCAGACACCATCTCCTTGTAAACATTTCATTGATTTCACCATTTTGTTCCTTTTAGCTTGTAGTCTGCGGGAAAAAGAAATACCTAGCTTAGTTTGCCTGCTATCCATCCCAATAGTGTAAAAAATGACTGTAGTTCACGGTTCTTTGCATTATAAGCATTTAGAGATGTCTCCCTCTGGTGCAGATTGAACTCTAATGATTAACCTGAACAGCAGCAAAGGTGGATTTAAGCCTTGCACTGCGAAACAACCACTGCTTCTTTAGAGGATTTCTTTTCTCCCCTTCCCCTCCAACACAGCTAACACCCACATCCACTCTCCTTCCAACCTTCTGCTTTTTCACATTAAATATAGGGAGATGCCCTCTGTCTTTCTCCTAACTGTTACCCAGGGTTTACAAGCCCAGCCAGGTGGTTGGACCCTGTGGCCGCGTTATGTCTGCTGCCTCTGCCTGCCCGTTGGCACACTTGGGCTGGCAGATACCCTGAGCTGGGGCTCGAGAGCTTGCTGCGGGAGGCCTCCCCTCCCCGAGGGATCAGCAGTCTTGTCTGTTGCACTGCCTACCAGTGAAACCATTGCAGGACCAGGCGGGTTTTGATAGACCTGTTAGGCATGGCACAGCCAACAGGCTGTGGCATCGGAAGATCACAAAATGCTTTGTCAGTCCCGGGATTATATCACTTACCAGTTAGCTTGGGGCAGACAAGCTTCTCTATTCCCAGCGTAGATGCAACAGAGTCAAGAAGGCAAAGAAGAAGAAAACAACCTAGGGACTTGTGCATCAGGGCCTGTTTTATCTAGCTTTAGACTGTTTTCCAGAGGCCAGGGATGCTCTCTGTTTTGGTGGAGCATTTACCGACACTCACAGAAAGTCTCTGGGAGGCTTCAGGTAGATGCCTTCCCTGTGCGAAAGGTGAAGCAGAAAGGCATCGCTCTCAAATTGGAAGCAAAGATTTGGGATTTGTAGGGAGGAAATAACATATGGCAGCTCTTTAATAACGTAATTGGTGATGTGTTCTAACAAAATTGCCACCTTAAGAGCCTGAGAAAGCTGAGCTGGGCTGTTTCCCCTGCCAGAGAAAGTGAGCTCACCAAAAGGAATGAAAATGGGAGTTTAAATCTCAGTGGAGCCGGGGGATTTCAGTCTGTTTGCGCCTCGTTCACTCTCTGTCACAGACTTCGCAGCAGCTCAGCTTTCTCAGGATTTGCAGAGAGTGGTAATTTTGTTCAAATGCAGGCTAATTGCCCGTAGAGGAGTGGGCGTGCATGAGAGGAGTTGCAGGGTGAAGGAAAGCACATCACTAAGCTGTAAAGGTAGCAAACAGCAAAGAGGATAGCAGAAAAACACTGAATGCTATCAGGGCAGCAGAGGTGTCCATCAGTCAGGACAAGGAGTCTGAAGACGACAGGATTAGCATGGGTGGCACTAGGAGGCACTGGCAAAGTAAAAAAGGGTGCCAGCACAGTGGGTGCCAAAATTTATGATTAACTGTGTTGTACTATACTTGCATGGGCAGTTATATGCACTTGAAGTCCCCGGTGCAATCACTGGTTCCTCTGGTACCTCACTGAAGGGGGAAAACCATGCAAGCTTTTACAGGGAAATTTGAGTCACAGAAGCGCAGGAGCCTCCACTGAAAATTACTAGAGGTTATTCCATACATCTAGAGCATATTTATGAGAAACGCGTACCTAGAGATTCTCTGTGTCCAGAGGGTGATGCATTAGCCAGCTGGGTTGCAACAGTGACCTTCTGCGTGGCCCTAATTCAGTACCATCTTCCTGAATCATCAGTTTACAGAGGCCAATCTTCTCTTGATCCATGTAAATGCCAATGTTAACTGTTCCTCTCTGCTCACTTTTCACTCAAGTGCCTGATGTTCTTTTTTATTGCTCTCAGGCTCTTGGTTCATAAGAGGGAAATAAGGGAAAGGTGAATAGCCCAACAGAGCCGGGAGGTGGTTACGCTTAGCACATCATGGAGCTCAGGGCATGCTCTTTTCATCAGCAAATGGCAGCGCAGTGTAAGAACTCCCACCAGTTCTTCCTGAATGCCAACAACCCAAACCGTTCCTGACCTCTTAGAGTTTCACCCACCCAGCCACAATCTCCTGCTCCCTCTCCTGAGAAAATGTAAAAGCAGATACAAATATTTACAGCATTTTAAGAAGTGAGGGCAGAGTACAAAAAGTTCAAAAACTCTTCCTTGCGGAAAGCAGAATAATGAAAAATAATAACACGCCATTTACTAGACTGATGTATTCTTTATCTCCTGAATTTAATGCAAATAGCTTTGCATTCACTTGAAGACGCAGCAGAAGCTTCATTGTTACAAAATTCAGTACCTGTGTATTCTTGTATTTGGAAGATACGGTTCTCCATTTAGATCCTGTGTGCTGCAGAGTTTATGCAGCTTTATTTCTGCTACAGAGTTGTTCAGGCTTAGGTGGAGCAGGGGACAAAGTTATTGCTTTGGAGAAGAGACCCTCCTTTTCAGCAGGACGTGGAAACAGCTACCTGACAGTGTGCTCAGGGAAAGACGGAAGCCGGGGAGATGCAACCCATGACTCAGCAGCCAAGTGAGGGTGAAAAACAACCTGCGGTATTGGCTGCTGTTCTGAGGTCATCTGCAAATCCCATTTGGCCATGTCTTCTACTTAAAAAAGGCATTACCTGAGGCCTTATTCTTCCTCAAGGAGACAACCCTGCTGTAATCGCATGACTCCACCAATATAAAAAAAGAAAATATTTTTTAAGCTCAGCTGTATTTCTAATCAAGTACCTCAGATGCTTTATAGTGCCAAGGGTTTCACCAACACCTACAGGAAATCAATCAAAGCCTTTAGCAGAAGGGTGAGGGAGGGGAGATTCGTGTATAATCTCATTCCTGCCTACTGAGAGCCACTGAGAGCAGCAGTACCACCACCTTCAGTGTTTCTCTGGAAAATATTAAGGGCTTGGGATGTGTTAACATGACACCCGCCTCCCTCTCCCCCGCCGTGGGTAGAACAAGGCGGTGCCTTGCCCTGTTTGAGCTCCCTCAGCCTCAGCAGCCGTGAGACATTTAATGGAAGGGACCTGCTGTTTTTCTTCACTGCTCTTTCCTTTATACCAAATCCCATCCCCTTTCCTACACGCCGCTCACCGAGGTCGTGACAGAGCTGGGGGAAGGCACCCCCAGCCGAGTGGAGGGGATGTGCCGATGCATTGCAAAGACCTGCTGTCGGTGCTCTGCTGCCTAGCCCTGCCTGCATCCTGCCCCTGTAGTCCTGTGCCTCTTCCCACGCAGCCTCTGAGCTGTTCCCATTTGGGACGAGAGCAAAAATCCCCTGTTGGCAGGCCCTCTGAGGGCTACGCTCAGCAGCAGCTGCCTGCCTGAGGAGGTAAGCCCTGAGCAGCACCAGCCGGTGCAGACTGCCAGGCTGGCGGCATGGGGAGGGAGGCCAGCGCAAGCCCCCAGCCCGGCGTTTGAACCCACATGGGCGATGCTGCCTTACGGGCTCATTAAAAGCACTTGTCATTAAGGACTGAGCCTCGGGGTTGAACCCAAATGTTGTCCTCCTCCACGGAGGGGACCTTTCCTGTTCCAGGAAGATGCGAATTCTCAGTGGCAAGCCTGGATGTGGTGGCCATGGCTGGTCCAGGCTGTAGATCACCCTAGCAAAGTAAATTCAGATGACACGGAGTCAAAGCACTGGCTTGCTTCTTCAGCAGACTGTCCCGGTACTCATCCCCTGAGGGTATATTGTGGTAATGCTCCTGGGGAAAAGAGACCTGAAGAAAGATCTTTTTTGCTTTGCATAACAAGGAATAAGAGAAAGAGAGAAACAGACATAAAATAATCCCTTGTCAGGTCGAGGTGGGGAGGTTTTTGCCTTTGCCCTTTAGCAAATCACTCCCATTCCCCAGCTGTCAGACTGGTGGACCTCAGTGTTCAGCAATATGAACTGATAGAGAGATCCCAAACATCTGATCTTCTTGCTACATGGACATTCTAAGAAAGCATAAAAATCAAGACCGCAGGGGATTTTAACCAATCGTTAAGTATTCAGCTACTGAATGTTTTGCCCTTTAACACGTTAGATGTTTTAATAAGAAAGAAATCGATGAGCAAGAGAAATGCATCTCATTTCTGGTTTTCTTTAAGCTCTGCCGCTCCTTACAATGATGAACCTAGCTCTCCAAGCAGGGTAGCACACAATGGGAGGATTTAGGGAGCTCTGTACAGACCCACAACACCTCCATCAATAACAGGCCTCGAACCCTTCTTCACTTTCATATCTCTAAAAAAAATGAGTGCTTTAAAAACAACTACCCCCTAAAAAAGGCAAAGGAATAAACTGATTAAAGATATAGCTAGATGAGTTGCTAAATGCAAAATTCTTTGATTGTGTAAAGATCTATACAAATGCAAACACTTTTTGTGATGGGGTGTGGAGATTGGGGTCTCTGGATTTCTTGCTTGAGCCTGAGGTGAGCAGTTGCCATACCGCATAGTACAGGCTTGAATGTGAGGTGGCCTCGGGTAGCTCCTTGTGGGCTAGGAATGTCACGTCTAAACACTAGCTGTGCTTCCTGTTGGCGCTCAATTAAAAAAAAAACCTCTAGACACCTGAGGAGACTGGGGTGCACTACTTACGGGTACTTCAGCACATGCTGAACTTCCCGCCAGTGGAGATGGCTCTGTCTTGGTGCAGGGTCAGTCACAGGATAAAATTAACGCTTGAAATCAAGCAGCTGTAGCCTTCCTACAAGAGCTTTCATGAAAGCATCCTGAGGACACAGGCACCTTGGGCCAGGAAAACATACACTGTGAACGCCAAGACTGGGTGGGAGGGTCCCCAGGGCTCTGGAGACAACTGGGAGGCTGTGCACAGGCGGTCGCCGGCTGCTGTGTGCACCGGTGTGTCAGCATGTGAGGGCAGCAGGGACGGAGCTGCCTGCCCTGCCGGCTGGCGGCTCCTCCAGGGCTGCCCTGGCTTCTCCTGGTCAGCACTCAGCTAATCCTGGCACTTCACTGGCACTTCCCAAGTTTCTACAGAGTCATCAGTTTCTTCTGGGGGAAATGGTGTGAGAGAAGTTGAAATGTTTTGATGCTTTCTAAATTAAGCATTTCAAATGCGTATATCAGAGTAACATTTCATCCCCAACCTTTGCTTGATTTTGTTTTTAGAGAAGGAAAATCTTTCTTTTTTTTTTATTTTTCCCCTCTAAAATGCTCCCAGTAACAGTCAGGACGAGTATTTTAAAAACCTATAATAAATACATAAAAAACCTATCATGCAAACAGATGTTTTGGTTTACCGTGCTGCTGGGTAGGCTGACATGAATGAGCTCTTATGTCCAGTCCTTCCGGTAGTAGCAGAGTGAAAAAACACCACAAGTGATAGCATTACTGACTATTGAACATCACCCTTGAGTATCAAAAATAAAAGACAAAAAGAAGTGGACTTTTCTAGGAAGGAAAATGACATGTCATGCCAAGGCCACCATCATAAACGTAATCTGCAATGCCATATTAGCACTCTTGGGCTGAGATCTGATCCCTCATCCCCTTCCTCAGCAGGATGTCTCCAGGGCTTCCTTTCCTTGTAATAACGAAGTCACCCGCATATTTAACGTTAATACTAGAGATGTGATTTCTGACAGTATGTCACTGTAATATTACTGCACCTTGCACTATTTATCTTTTTTTTTCTTCGTTCTTTGTGGGTCAAGACTTTACATTGTTGAAAGTTTTTCTCCCTTTCTGCTGAAGGCAATAGTTACCGAGAAGGAGCAGTTGTGGTTGCAGAACCTTTTTTCTGGAACTTAGCAGCTGTGGGGCGGTCTCCTTATGGTCTAGTTAAACCTGTTAAACATTTTGCAAAGGTTTTTGATAGATCTTTGTACAATCATGTTAATGATACATTGTTCCTTTCTCTATTTTTTCCTCCTCTTTTTTTTTTTCCCCCTTTTTCTCATTACAGTTGAAACTGTAGAGGAAAAAACAGCAGACTCCTTGCAAGACTTGTACAGAGCCTTGGAGCAGGCCAGCCTGTCTCCTTTAGGAGAACACCGGATTTCCACTAAGCTGGAGTATAAGAAATCTTTTATAAAGAGATGTAGCGATCCAGTAGTCAATGAAAAGCTGCACCAGCTGCGAATTCTGAAAAGCACTTTAAAGGTGAGATAAAAGCGGGAGGAAAAAAGGGAGGAAAAATCCTGCCCTGGGGTTGGATCAGACTGCATTGTGTTCAGAGATTAATTGGGCACAGCTGGAGCCCAGGCAGAACCTAGTGTGCAAAACAAGCAAGGAAGACGTGGTGAAACGCTGTTCATAAAGCAGAGAAAAACGTGCCTTGGGAGAGCAGTCGAAGTGAGGGGATCAGTTTTTATTTCTGTGCAGATAAAATCTCAGTCAGCTGCTCCTCCTCTAGCTAGTTTAACAGAATTTGACACCAAATTATCAGAGCAGACCTTAATCCCTTTTTTGTCCCTGAACATTTTCATTTCGAACCGCACGCACTCTGTAATTGCCGAAGTCTAAAGTTAAGCAAAGCCAGCCTTTCAGAAGGGAGCAGTACCTTTTACAACACTTGATTATTTGCCGATTGCTGAGCTTGTCCAGGAGAAAACCGTGTGCTTGCTTTCTTCATAAACTGATAAGATCATTGTATTTAATTAGTAGGATTGATTAAATAAATAGATAGTGGTAATGATAGATTTGAAGATTTTTGTGGTTATTCTAAACGCACCAGAGCTCATTTAGGCTCCCTGTCAGCTTCTTTGTTTGTTACAGCAGTTTCAGTTCTGTCCTGATAGAGATTTCGGCAAACAATATGCTGGATTTCCCCAGGGACCCTGTTAACCATATTAAATTACCACATTTTAAGTCACTAGATAATTGTACAGTGAATTTTGTAACAGCTTTCATCAAAGAGGGCTTTATCAACATTAATTAATTTAGTTTTCCATCACCTAGAGAAGCATTTAAGCAATATTATTTTCATGCTGTGGGGCTCCCATCCTGAAAACATCTTACGCATGCTTAACTTTCTGCACTGTATCATCTCATTGAAGGCAACTACTACTTGTAGTATTATCTGGGTCTGTGAATCTTTACAGGATTGGAGGCTGGCAGAAAAAGTCCAGATACGTGGGCTTTCCACATGCCTTCTACAGCATGAGAAACTGAAACAAAACCTCAGTACTCTCAGACATGTCAGGGTGGCAGGAGGTTCACACTGTATCTGTGCTTTTGTGCCACGGTGGGATCGCTCGTACCAAAACTGTGGTTCGGTATGGCTTGCTGCCAGGCTTGATTATCTTCCTTGTTAGCATTTATTGACACCTGAGCTACATTATACCAATGGCTTCCTACAAATGCAACCGCTTTCCTCGAGGGAGTTCCAAAAACAGTGCATCCCCTTGACCAGGCTGGTGCTCGTTTTCATGCTTCTCTGGGACTTCTTTCTTTTGCACAGCAAACACAATTTGATCATTCTCTGTCTGTGAGCCATGTTTTCTAAACCTGCCACCATTCTTGTTTGGACCTTGATTAGTATATATCATTCTTAAAGTACATGACACAAATAATTGAAAACGCAAGGGCAGCAAGTACCAAAGACAGACAATTGCTGTTTCTTGCGTACAGCAACGGTGTGGAGTGACACGTGCCTGTTTTGCAATGGCATCGTGGTGGCCCATGACAAGTTTCCGGCTCTGTTGTAGCCCAGAGCTCCACCTCTGCCTACTACTGCTTGTCGTGGCTACTGCCGTTACCTAATTGCTTATTCTTGCTTTTTACCAGAGCCTTTGATTTCTCCTTCCTGAATGCAGCCAATTGCACGGGCCTGTTGGAGTCGGTGTTCTGAACATTCCTTGAATTTATCCAAATTATTAGTAGCCTGAGGCAGCCCTCCAAATTCCTTTTCGCTCTTGTTGCCCATAGGCTTTCTGTTCCGTCATCTAAGTCCTTAATGAAAGACCCTCTACTCTCCTTCCTGTGACACAACACAAAACCATTCTCCTGCCAGCGCGTATGAGCTACCTGGCCCAAAGTGTGGGTACCAGCCACAATCTGCCAGAAGCAGGTTATGGTAGTTCAGGCAGAGATATGGTAATCAGGAGTTCCCATGGTTTCATTTCTACTGGTCATTCTCACCTTGCACCTCCGTTTCTGAAGATGAGTATCCTAGCACACAGCATTAATTAGCTACTGTTAGCAAAGCATGAAAATTGCCTTTCACCGTACTGCTTATGGGTGGCATCTCTGCAACACCGCAGGCGGCTACGGGTTTATCAGTGCCTCGCTCTGACCCGTACCAGCTGCCTGTCATCTCTTGATAAACTAATCACTGGCCAGTGATTATGATACAGCCACATCCCCTGCCTCGATGATGGGTAAGGAGATACCAGCAGCTCTGTTAGATTTTACCCATTTCTGCTTTCTTTTTGCCACTGCAGTGGTAGGAGGAGGTTGCAGCCAGCCAGCCCATCACATACACTGGATCTTTAATGACGATGAGTTATCATTAACATGGGGGTCCTTGCACAAGCTTTTGCAATGTAGCGCTCAGATGTCCCCATGACAAGCTTGGCAAAAAAGGCTTAGCTCTGCTGGCGGGCGAGAGGCCATCTGTCTGCATCCCACGCACCCACGCAGTATTTCTCATGCTGATCAAGAAGAGCAAACAGATGGCACTTCGTCGTGTGAAACCCATCCTGAGAAATGCAAGCAACTAATAGTAAACAGTACAGGGCTTGCTTTTTCTTGAGCTGAACAAGGGGCGAGGAGGGGGAGTAGGGACTGTTTCTGATGATTCTGGACAAGGCGAGGGAAGCCCTAGCCCCACAGGGTGATATGTGATGCTCTGTAGGAAGGGCTCCTGTGTGTGAGCAGTCATATAGCAGTCAGATAGTCTCCCTGCTTTTAGGGGCTCCGTGGCTTGAGTTTACTCCCCCTGCTCTCTCCTTCCACCCACCTGATTGATTTTGCCAGTGACTCGCAATGACTCTTTGCTTGTTCCTTTTCTTTCACAGGCCAGGGAAGGAGAAGTAGCCATTATAGACAGAGTTCTGGATAATCCAGCTTTGACGTCTAGAGACTTTCAAGAATGGAAGCAAATGTACCTTGATCTCTTCATGGACATCTATCAAAGCAGCACCCCGAGGGACTCTGTTAATGGTTCGTCTGAGGTTGCTGCACTTATCGCCTCTTTAGCGCACACTCACTCTTACATTGAAACGCATGTATAAAGGTCTTTTTGTCCATTTGCTACACTCCAGCCCTCTACTTAAGTGCATAAAGTAGTTTTTATATCAATATGTGGGAGCTCCAGTAAATTATATTTTAATGTTACTCAGCTGTGTGAAGTAAACCTTCAATGGTCAACGATACCATGTCTTTAATGAGGATTTGTATATTTTATACGCTAGCAACGCTCTGCTTGTGTTTACCTTCTGTGAAATAACAAACATGATCTTTAGCTATTAAAGAATTTAAAAGCGTTTTTGGAAGACAGTGGCTTTCACGCAGGAAGTTCCACAAGCTAAAGGTTTTGTGATCGAAGGTCACTTTTACAATGATATTTTATATTTATAATTCCAGTATTGCATTGCATTTTTGGAGTGCAGGTACTATTTTGGTGGTGGGAGAAAACCAATTTTTATATTTAATGAGAAACTCTAGGAGTTTTCTTAAATAACAGGGAGAAAGTGTAATGTGATGGCTGTGTTTCAGCTTTGTCAAACACACAAAAGGGTGAAAATCAGCAGACAGAAATGACTAATGTGAATTGAAGTATCAAAAGGTTAGGTCTTATTTCCTTGTGCTTTCTTAAAGCCTGTTGCTAAGGTGTGGCATGAGTGCAAAGGGACACTGGTTTGTATCTACTTAAGACCAGATTATGTTTTATTTGTCTCTTAATCACATTTGGTCGATTTTTAAAAAAAATTAGTCACGGTACTGTCATTTATGCTGCTTTTGTACTGGAGGTGTCAGTATAATGTGCAGATTTTGCAAAAGAGAAAATGTAGACTTTGAACATCCTTGATAGCAGCGTTTCTCTTGCCCAGAAAAGCAGCAGTGGAAAAGGTTCCCAACGAAATGCTCCGAATCTGAGAGGCTTTGAAAATTCCCACAATAGAAAAGGAATGAATAGGATTTTTCAAATAGTCTCCTATGTGATTTCTGAGCTGTGAAATTTGGCCGTGTTGTATGCAGGGAAAATGTGTGATGGGAGCAGAGCTGACCACAGAGCCTGGAAAATAACCAAGGAGTAAGAAAGACTCTGGTTTGCTTTTGAAGGGGAAGGGACGTCTCCGGGTTCTGCGGCGTTCACAAGCCAGTCAAAATGTTTTAAACTTCCGTGAGATTTGAGATGTGCTGGAGACAACCCAGTGAATATGGGTAGAAAGAGCTCCTTAGAGTTAGGCACATACCGGCAATAGGGGAGTGGGAGGGGAATCTTAAATCATGTGTTTACTTATGGGCTTGTGTTTGAAAAGTGATTGGAGCATGACAAAATATTTCTGCTGCTTTCCAGTATTTTGCTGCGTAAGTTAGGACTCACAACATGATTTAATGATGCTCATGTGAAAGGGAAAAGCCTCCTTTATACTTTTTACAGTGAGCTGTACCCTTAACCAACTTAACAGACTATTGCCTGTACAGCTCAGTGAATGTGCTTTAAACTTTATGAGCGCTGATATTTCCTGGCAGTTATATCCATGAAGGGATGAAAGAAAGAATGGACAGATTTATTTTCTCTCTCCTTCTTTCTTTCTTTTTATTCCTCTCTCTTTCTCCCCCTCTTTCTCTCTTTCTTTCTTGCTATTTTATTGCATTTGGATTGCAAATGTTTTGCAGATTTTGCACAATTGTACAGAAGGGTGGCCTTTCCGTAGCCCATTTTCAGCAATCCTATATTCACGTCCATACAGATGACAAATCATGTATTAACGTTTGTATAGAATTCTGGATCTAGTGTAATATTTGTACCATTAGAAGAATATTGTTTGTATAAAATGGACATTTATTTACTGCATGGGTACTGACTTGTATATTAAATTTGTGAGGTTTTTGTAAATTTCTCTTAAAAAAATGCTTGACTTGAAATGGGTTGTGCTATTGTTCCAAGCATTTAGGTTCTCTTGCTATTGTTTTACTGGACCAAAAGTAAATATATTCATATAAAAACCTCTTTATATCTGATGGATGTATATGCACATTGTGTAGTTGATTCCTTGTCAAAACCAAGGCAGTTCAGAAGACTAAGATCTGTTGCTATGCAACAGCTATTCTGCCTGCACTTTACATTAGTAAAGTCAGCTTGATTGCTTTAAAGGTGAAAATTAAATATTACAGTTTTTTAAGCTAGTCTAGTGACAAAGAACATGTGTCCTATCCATTGTGCTGCCTTCTTTTAAGACTATTAAATGTTCTTCCATCTATATTTTTATTGTATTAACTCTCAGCCTAGAAAGGGAACACTGTAAAATGAAGTACAATAAATTTAGCTTTTAAATGAACATTTGTGACTCAAGATTCAATTTACTCCATACCAAAGCCATCCTGCAGCACCTGACCATTTTGCCTGCCTTTCACAGATCCGCGTGCCTTAAAGTACCCCCATAATCTGTGCCTTTGAACTGCCAACGTGGCTGAAAAGAATTAAGACTGTTGCTGTTTCGGATGTAGACAGACACTGAATATAGACTTCCGAAAACCTTCAGTTACCTCCCTCCCCATCGTACTCTTTGATGAAAGTAAACTTTTTTTGACTGCAGGATTCTCTCATGTACTAGTTCCATAGCTGTGAGCAATTTTACTGTTATGACCAGGTGCAGCAAAGCAACATATGCTGCCGAGGTAAGTACCAACGCATTGGTTACAGCAATCCTAGAAACATGTTTCTTAGAGTCTAGGAATAAGTATACCCATTCAGCTCTTGCCATTTAAACTAACACAAGGTTTGGATACAAAAGAAGTGTACTGTACCGGTATTGTGTGTCTTTAAAACAATGCAAAATAAGCACCTGAAAGGCATGCTGCAACAAAGGCTGCTCAGAGAGAAGCGGCTTCTGTGAAACAGTCACTGTCTTAATTTATGGCCATAACTGAGCCTCCATATCAAAAAATCCATGGTTTCTGTCCAGAAATTTCATGCTGGTTAGCTAAGACATTCTTGCCTAGTACGTAGTGTATCAAATAATACCTTTTCCTTGGCAGGACTTATTATTAGTTCTCCTAGGCATCAATTTTCTAGTCTTTATACATCTCACTTTCATTTTGCTTAGCCATAGCATAAAACTTCAATAGCACTTACCAGCTGGGAAAATTACCTCTGATTAAGAAAAGAGAAAAGATGGGTTATATTTTTTAACCTTTGAAAAACCTGACTTGCAACACCTATTAGTTGGTATCTAGGTATTATTCTTCAAAAGTCAAGGATTACGATTCTCGCTCATCGCCTCTAAACATGCTACTTGCTACATCCTTCCTCAGTGAGATCGGCTTCCAGCTCTGTAAATCCCAGCACCTTTTCCCGTGCTGGAGCCAGACTCTCTTGCCTGTTTCCACCAGGCGTCTGGCTTATCAAAACAAAACCTCCACTCTGTTGCGTTCAGTGCCATTGCAATTTTCTTCTTCTCCAGGACCCCCCTGCTGGCTCATCTCCTGGGATGATTATTCCGCAGCACATGAGCTCATTAGTTCGGCGGCCTCTTCTGCCGGCTGTCGCTGTCCTGCTCGTCGGCCATTTCAGAGAGCTGTAGCACCGCACACTGCAACCCGCACCAAGGCAGGGGGGCTTTGCAGATCTCTTCCCAGCCATCGTTGTCGATGTCGTAGCCAACCACATCTTGCGTGGGGACTTCCTGTGAGTTTTGCCATTTCTTTCCCCCGATAAGAAGAGCCGTTTCCTCTACCACTGCCAGGCCATAGCAAAATCGATCATAGATCAGTGGTCTTAACCGAGTCCATTGATTTTGATCAGGGTCGTATCTTTCTATTTCAGAGAATGGTTCATATAATCCTAAAAAGGTAAATATGGCTTCTCTGATTGTTGCCATCTGATGCCCAAACCGAGCAATGCTCATGGGGGCTTGTTTCATCCATTGCCCTTCAAGCGAGCTCAGAGAATATAAGTCCTTGCTTGTGTTGGCTGTGTCCGAGTACTTGCCACCTGAGATGTATATAGTATTCTTGCAAATGGCACTGGCATGACCATGTATCTTGCATGGCAATTCCCTGGCCTTTGTCCATCTGTCCCTGCTGATGTTGTAGACTTCCACAGACGAATGCAGTGACCCATCCTCACCCCTTCCACCAACGGCGAAGATATCCTTGCCTAGGACACAACAAGAGAACTGGCATCTCTTTTCCAGCATGCCCGTGATTTGGGTCCATGTGTTAAATCTTGGATCGTAACGATGGACCTTGTTCGTAACCGATAAGATCTTTTCGGTTTTAGCGTCACCTGAGGCACCACTTTCTATTTCCCCACCCAAGACATAAAGGAAGTTCCCCATTACACAGACGCTGTGGTTCTGCACCTTATCCTGCACCTGCGTGAGATCTCGCCATTTGTGATTGTAAACGTCAAAGGCCACCACTTTGGTGACGAGCCCCTCGGTTGCTGTCCTTCCCCCCAGCAGAATGATCTGAGTTTTCTGGTTCCTCAACGTGGTGGACTTATCCTGCAGGACAGGCTGTTTGGAAACAGATGTATGGTAGTTTATTGCTTTAATGATCAAGCACTTAATAGCAGCGGAGAGGGGCACTTCTGACTGTGTGTAGGTTTTTCTCAGCTCTTCCACCGGGATGAGGCCGTACCTTATGTGCTCTAAAAGGCTGCTTGCGTGAGCCAGCCTGGGTTTATCCTGCTTCAGCCACAGCAGCACAAGATTCAGCAGGCAGGTTTCTTTCACCATGGGGAGATCTGGTGATTCAACCACTGCTAGCAAAGACCTGAAGTTCAGCTCCAGCAGTCCTGTCAAATCCAAGTCCAGCAGCTTCCAGAGATTATTGGCAATATATTTTTCTGTTGCTGCTAAGGCATCCGGCAGGTAGAACTTCCTGGCCACATTGGCAGAGAAGCAGCAGTTTTCCAAGGCAAGATTGTTAACTAAGTATTGATTGCACAAGCCAATAGCATCAGTCACTTGCAAGTAGCTTGCAGCTTCCAAGGTATCCTCCAGGCTTTCAAAAGAAAGGGGCAACAAGGAAGTGTAAATGAAATCCAGGACATGCTGGAGACCGGTGGGTGAGACAACTTGCAGGTGGATTACACTGGCTTTAGACTCTTGCGTGTAACTTTTGAACATGGCTCGGAAATAGTCGCTGGAGCACGCCAGCAAGGACTTGTGTGCAGGAAACTCGTTTTCCTTCACTTTCAGCAAAATATCGCACAGAAAGCCCTCTGATCTCAGGGTCTGGTACTGGGCGAGCATGGTGGTGCAGTGTGCCTTGCAGTAGGAGAGGAAGTAGCTCATGGTAGGCAATGCAATGCTTTCCCCTTGAGTTATTAAAGCTAAAATGCAATTAGGTATCGAAACAGCTGCCCTACTCAACAGCCATTGCTTGAATGCCCACCAGACCTCCAGCTGTTAGAGAAAAGCCCAACAATAACAACAAAAAATCAGTCTCTTGCCTGGCATAGGGGGACAGTTAGTAGGTTTGTAGTGAATTCAATGCATTCCTTTATAGAAAAAACAGCTGAATGTTGTAACAGCTGTAGGATGCTTACTTTTCTCGCCTCTGTTGCTTGTGCAAGGATGAATGGTCCGCGGTTGTGCTGAGCACTTGCTTGGCTGGCCATCAGGTGACAGATGAGGGAGCTAGATGACAATCCCAACAAATAACACTTTGTGTCTGCTCAGCCGTCGCCCTCGACCCTTCTTGCTCCGCAGGCAGATTAAATGGATCCTCTCTGGCTGCCAGCGCATGGCTCTGAGCAGACACAGACGAGAAGGGAGCGCTGGCTTTTCTCCTCTCTTGTTTGTGTTTCAAACTCAGATAAGTTTAGACCTCACCACCCCTGGGACAGCAGCCCCCTTTTTGTCCTCTTTTCGCACTCTCTTAGAAAGCCTCAGCTGAAGATCAAATCAGCGCCCAGGGATTATTACGTGAAGATTTTCTAAGCCCATAAATCTTTGTCCAGCAGGCACTAAGACAACCAAAATATCATGATTAGTCACTGGTTCGATTTGACATGCATTTCTGGGCTCTTTGCTTCACATGATACTGCCATAACTCACAGCTACCAGAATAGCTGCAGGCACATCCCCTCGTCCCCCCGCCCGGGAGCCGACACGAGGCGGGCGAGCAAAGGGGCCAGGGACTGGGCAGACAGAGGAGCTTCCACTGACAGCAGCAGCCAAAGCAGCTGACTTGGAATGGCCTGGCTGGAAATCACAAGGGTAACACGTTTGCACAAAGTGGTGACAAAAATAGATTCCCCCAGTTTGCCCATAATAAACCAAAATCTGTTTATAGACGAGGCTTCGTGTAATTGTGCTCTCAGTTACCAGCTGGGAACAAACCCGGAGCCCCCAGAGACGGGCCGGAGCTGACCTGCTCAGCTTTCTCACTTTCAGTTTGTCTCAATTAGAAGCACGTATATGGGGATTATCCCTGATTTTCACCCGAGACCTTCAGTGTCTAATTTCTACCAGGAATAGTAGCTCTGTGTGGGCTACACATTCTGACCTCTTAAAGCTTCCTTATGTTTTTCTTTTTTTTTTCCCCCCGTGTAAGTGGGTGAAGGTGTTCAAGAATCTCCTCCTGACACCTTTCTTTCCAGGTCAAACATGCTCAGGACTTACAAACTTTGACAGCATTGATAAACACCAGACCATTTTGCTGTATCGTCAGCCAGCAGACTTGGGGGCAGAGGAGGATCCCTCAGGACTGAAAAATTTCACCTTTTGCTCAAGCCAAAGGTAAAGCCTTTTTACTGTATTTGCTTATATTTATTTACGTGATGTCATGAAATTCTGGGTCACCCCTGTAACTGAGGGGTGTTTGGCAGCTGACTAGATCCCAGTGCGGATCATGCATGCCACGAAACTGTTCTAGTCACCCTAAGCTGTCTTGCTAAGCACATTGATACCTACGCGTGCTATGCTCTGTTTGTGGGGAAGCACTCCAAAAACATTGTTCATTGCTGTACAGCTCTGAAAATTGATTTACTGCTTGAATCCACTTTCCATCATGACATTATAGACCATAAATCAGGATCTTGCTAAAAAATCTTCCCCCTCACTAGCAAAATGACGTATACAGGCAGTGGGGACGAAGGAGGAAAGGGGTGCCTTGTTTCTCTTTCCCAGTGACTTTGCCTATGTCCATGTTGGGACAAGTCTAAAGTATTTCAGATATTGTTAGCAAGGCTGTGCAGTTGAGTCCAAGCTTCTGGTTTGATGCTTTTCCTGTTTGGGAAAAACAGAGACCAGGTACCTCTGCCACCCCTCAGCAGTCATGCGTGCTGGTGGTGAGGGCCCAGGCCTTAAATGCTCCCACTCCTAAAGATACCGCTTTCCCCCAAAAGGTACCAGAACAACACAAGGTGCAGATAAACCTCCACAGTTTCAAAGCAGCAAGCTGGTGCTGCAGCATCACGCTTTCCCCAGGAGACCGAATGGTGAGCGCAGGGGAGCACGGGAGCTGTGCCTTCAGCTCAGGACTGAGTTTGAGGCTTGTTTCTGCAGCAGTTCTGGCATAAGCGAGTCCTGGCACCACGTCCTGTCCATCAACAGTCCTTGTCCCACATCAGCCCTTTGCCTGTGCTGCCATGATTGCTCTGAGTCTGGGAGCCGAGAGTGACACAACCAGGGACTGATGCTTGGAGAGGAACAGGAGGAACCCCAAAAACACAACAGCGGAGAGGTCCCTGCAGCCCAGATCAGGTCCTCAGCCTCTCTCACTCTGTGGCTTCCCAAGCAGATATAGTGCCCCAACCCAGAGCGCAGCAGAGGCAAGCCACTGGCTGGCAGGCAGCTGGGGACCTGCCACTGGGAAACACCCTTAGGGCACGACACCCACCTGATGTGCAGAAACTGGACCGGTCTTCTGCCATTGAGCCATGGCCAATAGCCCCCTGGTGCTGGTAAAGTGCTTCATGCATGATGGTAAGCCATAGAAGCTGGGGTCTGAGGACACATGGTTAATTAAATCCTACTTCCCCTGGATCCAGATATACCAGAAAGGGGACAGACACGTGGCTTGGGCAACCGTGGATATTGCCAGCAGCCAAAACACACTCCGTCCCCCCACCAAGTGATGCACCCACAGGCAAAGGCAACGTGCCTTTTCCTCTCCCTCAGCAAGGCCAGGCCAGACACTGCCCAGGCTTGGACCGGTTTTGCTGGCAGTTGTAAAGTACCAGCACAACACTGACTGCACACACTGGAACTTCAGAGAGGCCAAATGAGGCTTAGGCTGAACGTCCAAGCCTGTGCCCACAGTGATGCCATGTTACCCAAACTGGTTGTGCATCATTTGCTCTCCAGATGAATTCTGCGCAGGGTCTGCCTTTTATACAGGTCAGTTGCCAGCTGATTACAGTGCGTTGCCACAGGAGCCGGTGCTGATTTAACTGAACTGATTTAATACCCGTGCTGGATAAACAGGTCCTATAATTGTATGCAGATTTGCTGTGCGATTCCCTCTCAGACCTACTTCATCTTCATGGCAAGCCAGCTAATAGAAATAGTAAGAATCATGATCCTTATAAAACTGTTTATTTGCCCAGAGATTTTTTTTTTCTTTCACTTGTAATTGAAATAAAGCCAAATCCTTTTTGCACTGGAGTGACAAAAAACCAGCTCTTATTATCGAAATGAGGTTTCTCCCTGCTCCCCTTTTGGGCAGTTAGCTTTCTCTAACTAGGGAGACTACTCAGCCAGCACCCTCCTTCGTCAACGGACAAATTATCTCCAGGCGGCAGCACTGGTCTTTGGCACCTTTGGAGGAATATTTAATGTCCATTAGCAAGAGAGCGGGCAGTGACTAAACAGCTAACTTATGAATCTCAGGAACAGACCTAGCACTAGGCGGGATGCAGTCAAGCAACGATCTTATTTTTCTCAGCTGTAATTTGGAAGATCAGCTCTAATGTTTGACTCACTGGATGGCGCTTAAAATTAGGGAAACATTGGTGTTTCAATGATATATGAGTTGCTAGAAACAGATAATACATTTTTAATCATGTGCATCATTTAGACTTTAAATTAGATTTAGATTTCAGGCTTTTTCTTCTGTTGAAAACATTGCTATACTACAGTAGACAGTCTGCAATAAAGAAGAATATTCAGAGGTGTGCTGTGAAAAATGTTGGCTTCCATCTTGCATTTTTTTTCCTATACAAAGATGAAAAATAGCCTGAATTGCAATGCCATGTTCCGTATAATCTTGCAAGTAGGCCATCAGTTAATAAACACTTCAATTACCATTGTAAATTTTCCCAATTATTTTTTAAGAGCAAAGGTTATAAAAAGAGTTGTACAAGTAAAACTAGGCTCATTAGTAACAAGTGGCTTACTGTAAAATGTTCATTACAAAAATACACAACAGAGGATTTCTAAGCTGTACTTTGTTCCAGAAGAAATCAGTGCAGTCCAGAGGACAGCAGAGCGAACGCTTCAGATGCTTGATAATGTACCGCATGAACAAATATAGCAAAAGTGAGCCAAATGTTGGATGTAACAGGGATGATGTAGCATATAGGTTTTCTAGAAACTACTGATCAGAAAGATCATATTGATTTAAGTTGTCTTGTAAAAATCATTGGACTAGAGTCTGTACTTCATCCCTGAATAATCCTCCACAATAGTATTTGGGTCACCCCATCTATTTAAAGCAGAGGATGATTAGCCTGCGAAAGCAGTCTTTAAGGACAAAACAGGAAGAGGGAGAAATTTTCTTGCGGCTAAAAGCGATGTATGGTGAGGTCACGTCTGTGTATAAAAGTGCAGGAGAAAATTACCGGCTTGGGTGAGGTAGGCTGAGGCTGTAAGGTTTCCACTTTGGCAGGGGGAGGCTGGGGGCGCACACGGCTTTAAGCACGGTCTGTGTGTGAAGGAGGCGGAGGTGCCCACAGGACACTCTGCCCCCCGTGAGCTGGGGGAGCAGGAAATCAGCTCAGGGCAGTGCATCCCCCGGCCCGTCAGAGGAGTCTGCAAACCCTCGTCACACTGTATCCATCCATGTGCCACCTAGGAGGGATCTGCATCGGGGACGATGTGGGCAAGAAACTTTGGCTTAGTGCAAGCCTCCATCTGCCACTGGGGAGAAGAAGAGGTTTGGTGTGATCAGGAGTCAGAGCAGAGATCCCAGGTGAAGCCTGCTGCAAGGCCACATCTGTAAGCCATGGCTATGTGGCAGTTTTCTGTGGTTTTGCGGAAAAAGAGAAGGAAAGGAGGGAATACCATTAGCATCCGTGGGTTGGGAGTGCCATGCCCCAAATGGGTTATGCCAGCACTTACTACACCGATGAGAGAAAGCATCCTGTGTCAAACTGTGAAAGAAGTCTTTCAATCAGCCTGTGCCTCATTTGTTTCCTCTGTCTTTTTTTTCAGGTTACCTTTTGCTCACCTCCCATGAAGACAGATGTTCTGGCTTCCATTGCTCTCAGTGGGTTAGATGTGAGCTTCCCCAGTGAACAAAAAAAGAGTTAAACCCAAGTTTTTAACTTGGGTTCCCATTTCAGAGCAACTACAGTGGGATGCGTCAGGCAATGCAGCTGCAGGATAACAAGGATGAATGTGTATTTTAACAAGCCTGTTTCAGAGCAGCTGTACTAATGGCCTTCACAGCACTTCACAGTGGAGGGCAGTTTTCACCTGCTGCTTGGGGTCCATCTGCTCCTGTGATGGTCTGGTGGTGCTGGAGGTGCTTTGCATCAAGCCCTTGCTTTCCCCTCGCCAGGCAGCCAGCGCTGCTCACGCTGGAGCTGGGGCACAAAGGGACGTGTGGCCCCTGCCCAGGGGTGCTTTCGCTCTGCATCCAGCTCAGGGCTGCTCAGAGCCCGTGGTAGTTGCTGAGTTTGCACAGTGACGACACATATAGCCCTAGCGGAAGCTGCTCTGCTCCCAGGTCACTTCAGCACGTGTGGAGGCCCTCTTGCTAGAAGAGGAACATTTGTGACCCCCATGAAGCCCTTCGCCCTCCCCAAGACCTTAAACTGTGTTCCCAAACTTTATTTGCTTGGGAACATTTAGTATCAAAAAGCTGCAGTTTCAGGCTGTATGACTGCTAATGGCAGGAGAGCTGGGTCTTGTCCTTCTGTCTGTGGTTGGATAGGCCCAGCAGCTCCCAGCTCTGCCCCCACCGCAGATAGCCCAGTCCACTCTGTTGGGGTTTCTGTGCTCCTAGTGATACATGTACCGGTACAAAACCGCATCTCAGGTCCAAGAAAATGATAAGGAAATGGAGCATTGGCCGCCATGGTGCAATGGTCTCTTAAAGTATTTACTTGTAATTAGAACTTAGAACTGGGACTTGTTTTTATAGGAATAGAAAAGTAAGGAACAACCAGTGCTCTCGGACCACAGAGGAGAAAACACAGGTGACGTTTTCCTCTGTTAGGACACCATATAGATGAAGTAAAGCTAAGAGCCTGCATGCAGTTTGCTGCAGACTGCAGAGGTCTCTCTGAAATCAAGGTGCTTTTCACACAAGCTGGTTAGGATTCAGTTCTTCCACACTCTCTTCCATTCCCTAATTCACATTCCAGCAAATGCTCTCTAAGATACAGACTGTGGCTTAGCAAAGTAAAGGTCACAGTGTGATCAGCTGCTGTTAGCACTGTGACTCTGTGAGATAATGAGAGCCTGATGTCCACACTCAATTGATCACTAAATGCGTTCCTAGAATCTGCACACTATTTCATCATCTTTGTCATCATTGTTAGCAGCAGCATGTTACCTAGTGACTCTGGACTTGGTCCCTCCATGGTCTGCAGCTCTCAGGCTTTCCCGTGGGACTGAAAGGATTGCACCTGCTAATCCTATTTCATTTGCTCACAAGCACTCAGGTTTGAAAGAGGGAGAGACAGCTAAGGGAGAGCGCCCAAGCCCTTGCACCAGGTGAAGGTGCAGCTGGCATGAACTGCATGTGCTGAAGGATGGATGATGGATGGCAAACCACCAAGTTTGTAGAGGGCTTTCTGTCTTAATGACTTCTGACTGAATAAAGCCATGCTGGAGTGTTGCAAAGGCATTGATGGAATGCGTTTTATACACCCTCCTCATCTTCATGAGTTACTGAATGGTGCATGACTAGCAAGCCTCCCCGATGATTGGTCAGGCTGAGCTCAGAGCCAGTCCATAGTGATATAAAGTACTGGTGGTTCTACTCACTGAACAGGGAGAGAGACTTCTCCCTCCAGACTAGACACAGTCTCTAAATTCCACTCCTGGAAGAAATTTCTAGGGTAGATATGGGAACTGGACTGTATATTTCAAGTTTTCCTCTCCAGGACAGAGTCCTGGGCACACCATGGCTTCACTCATCTCCGCTCTTCCCCTGGTATGAGCTGGATGCACACTGGGCATGCATATAAGCTGTGGATAGCGGTGAGCCAAACCGCTTATCCCCAAGGCACTCTCCAAGAATCGATGTACTATGAGTTCATTTTTATTAATTTTTACTTCAGAGTTCTTGTGCCAAATATTGGCTTCTCATGGAAGTGCGAGGGTTTGTCTGTCCAGAAAAAACACATAGTCTACTTAAACCAGCTCAAAAAGCTGTAGAGATATTGACTTTTTTTTTTCCAGCAAGTTTATTTAGGCCTCATCTGCCTAGATTAAGGTTTGACATAAGTGACTCTTGAAGGGATTTGATCCCCAGTGGTATGTACCTGGCACAACAGTGCAGCATCATTTTCTTGGCACAGTGACAGGGTTTTTGAGGGAACTTTGGATTTTGCCTGAAGTGGAAAAGTTGTCGCTGTACGTTAGATCTTCTGCCACACCAAATAAATTAAATTGTAGACAGGTAAAGAGAAAAGCATGGGGCAGATGGACCTGAAACTTATGAAAGTTTTGGGGGGAAAAGTTCAAAATGCCTAAGAGCAAACCACCTTCCTAATACTGCAAAGATTTACCTGTCTGTTGGTCTCCCAGGTGACCCACCTCCCAAGGACTCTGGCTGTCTCTCAGCAGAACTGTGGGATTTGTCTGACATTAGAAGTCAGCAGCCCATGGACAGGCCACTCCAGCCTTGCTGAGGTACCAAGCAATGCACCCACGGTAAGCACATGCCCTCCTGAAGGATGCAGGTCAGCCTGAGGTGCCCTCTCAGGTGGACTGTCAAAACTCCTCTTGCAGTAACGAGACAGTACTCTTCTGGGGTGAGGGTGGGGAAGGTGCTTCAACAGGATGCCGTGCTTCTTCCAGAAAATCCAGTCCTCATTCACACAAAACTAGGCCAGCTGCATCTTCCTCCCCTGTTTGCGGAGGCAGCCCTGATGCCTAAGAACCTCCTCTGATCCTGACACTGGCCACGTCAAAGGGGAGGATGAGAACAAGAGCTGGAGTTAAATGAGAAATGCGGTTAAATGGAGCTACCATACAATGGTGTAAATTTGACATCCTACCATTGAAAGGGAGAGGAGATTAAAAATAAATGCACATGCTTCAAATTCTTTACTCTCTGGAGGTAGTGCAATGACAGTGATACAGTAGTTTGGGCCAGCATTGACCATCTTGACAGGGTACAACCATGGCTTTCCTACCTTCTGGCCTCTTCCAGTCTTCCACTCCGCAAGTCCAACAAGCAAGTTTCCAGAAAGAAAATTTCCTTAATTTGCACTACGGAAATGACAAATCAGGTCAGAGGAAACCTGAGTTTAAAAGATAAGTAGGTTTATATATGTAGAGGAGTAGATAATCTCTGTGCCTACACCTTCATTTAGCTCACAGTGACATGTGAATGTGCCTACGGCCCCAGTAAAAACAAACAAACAAAAAAGTCAGAATTAATACATTAACTTCACAAAACAGGCCTGAGGCAGACTTCCAGCCCACCACTATGCGGGGACCAACTGTGTGCTGCTAGTGTAGCACTTCCATTACACTAGTCAAAGCTTTTAAAAAGATAGATTGCATTATGTATATTCTCCCACACTTCCCAACATCAGCACCCTAACATTATTTCCAGGGCTGGATGATTATGCTCCCTTGAAAAGAAAATGCTCCAGTTCAGGAGATGCCTTGAAATAGCTGTATCCGCTCACTTCTGACACCCACCAGCTGTAAGTGTAAAATAACAAGCAACCTATGCAAACAAACTGCACATCCTGATATTTTTACTACTCCTGAGTATGGTTAAGAGGCTGTAAGTAGAAATAATAAAAAGAAAATGAAAGCAATCACCATACAAATCACCTGTCCATTTTCCCCCAAGCGGGTTTATTTGCCTTTAACAAAACAAAACAGCTATTAAAAGTCTGACAGCTCTTCAGCAGGGGGTTATATTTTGCAACTTTCTTCAAATGCATTTTGTGATCTGAAAAATATTTGCCAGTTCAAAGTTTACACAATTGTGTGGAAATAGGGCCTGGTTTTAATTCCTTTGAAGCCAATGAGAATTTTGCCATCAACTATGGTACAAGCAGAAATGCAATGTTCTTAGCATAGAGAAGTTTTGGGGGCCAAAGTATCTGTAGCCTTATATACCAGCTTTCCCACCTGATATGCAGGACTTATTCAGCTCCCAATGGCCCTATTGGAATAATGGTTGTATTAAAGATCAGACCCTTTACAACTGAGCCCCTCATCTGTTATAGAAGAGAACCTGTCGAGTTTCTACGTACAGCACATTATCTTTAATGTGCTAAATCTTGATATGTAGACATTACCTCAGCAGCCGGTATGGGGTGAGCAGGCCCTAGTGAGCAAGGCTGGGAAAGGGCAGCAATAACCTCTGCTCAGACGTTCCCATGCTGTAGCCTTCACACACACGTTAGGGATCAGCCTTCAGGCACCAGTGTTGCATGGCTGCCTTTGCTGTTGCTATCACTTTCACTTGGGTTACTTCAGAAGCAGATAGGCTTGCAGGATTGCTTCCTACTGCCTCACCCTCTGGAAATATTTTCATTAAATGATAAAAAGGTTGGTTTTATAAGGTTTGGTTTGGGCTTTTTTTTTTTTTTTCCTTTCACATCTAAGCAGGTAAAGCTTTCTCCTGATCTTCCTCATATTTTCAGAAAAGAGTTACTGGAGAAAATAGCACATTTCCACAGCCTCCAGAATTATAACACATTGCCACAACCTCCAGAAAAGAGGCACTGCAGAGAACGTAAATTCCTATAGGCCATTTGTGGTTTCCCATACACTGAAATTCTCAACTACAAAGATGAACAGAGAGAATAAATAGGCATTGCTAAGACATCAGTAGAAAATGTGTTCAGGGCATTTTCAAAGGTAGAAAGATCAGTTAGAGGCCAGGGTCCCTTGAGGCAGCCAAGCAATCCTAATGGCCATTGCCACTCATGACAATGTCCTTCCTATTTACTAAAATGCAGTAAATCTGTTATCAAGGTGACACCAAACTGTCCGATTTGGCTCAGGACAGTGTTGTGTGCGATGGGCACTTCAGAAACACCCAGAAAGTGCTGGCAACTACCTTCCCATGAGGTCGCTGCTGTAAGTCACTGCTGTCAATAAATCTTGTTGCTCTTAATTGTTTGGGTTTCTCTGAGAAACAAATATTTACCAGCTTCTGGTTTGCACAGTGTTTTAAAGGTCACAGATGCTAGCTCCAAGGGGAGCCAAGCTATTCAACCTTAAACTACTTAACGTTTGCTTCCTGTGCAAGCCTGGACTGCCATAAAAGCAGGCATCACTATGGGACCTATGTGTAAGGATGGAGGAGTAAAGTTCTTCTCCTCTTGGCCCATTTCAGCAGGTTATTTTTAAAAGCTTATGCATTCAGTGATGGAAATGGACACCTTCATTCGGCTTATCCTTTTGGACAGTGTTGATGTGTTGAATGCTAATGGTCTGCTGGGAAGTTAGAATTATGTTCTCATAAAATAAATCTGGATGGAGGGGAGAGAAAAGAATTTTCTTGGGATTGTTATTAATGGTGAAAGTTTGTATTAAGAAAAAAAAGGTCCAGGTTTTCCAAAACTATTATAGCCTTTCTATGTCCACTACACAACTATTCGTAGTAACCTGTTGCTCCAGAGAAGCTTCAACCAATCTCAGGTACTTGCCTCATCTCACCGTCCTAAGACTATTCAGACAAGAAGTGCTTTCTGGCAGTTACTTCTTATACCTAACTTTCACTTCATCGTGGCCAAAAATCCCAACCAGGAGAATTGCTGAGGAAGCTTTTATCACATTTTGTGCCCTGACCCTTTTCACGCTGACTCTTTCATTTGAATTACATCATTTCTAATAACACCAATCACCTGCATACTCATCTGAGCTACTTGCCTGTGAAGGCAATAAACTGTGTGCTGAGCTACACCTTCTGCCTGATGCAGTGGTTTGGAGTTCTTAGATGGGTAGACGTGGCACTTCAGGGCATGGTTTAGGAGACATGGTAGTGTTGGGCTGACGGTTGGACTTGATGATCCTAGAGGTCTTTTCCAGCCTTAATGATTCTGTGATTCTATGATTCTATGACTTCTAAAAACTTTTAGTCATTTCTCCCCTTCCTTTTCTGCTTTGTTTTGGTTTTAGTCTGCATAGGCATTAGAGAAGGTAAAGCTTCACATGACTGTGAGCTACCCGTTTTTCTCATGACTGGGATCCTTTAGGTCTTGCTTGAGTTTATCAAGAACCAACTCATTTTCTTTTAAGACTCAATATTTTTGTCATCTGACTTAGAAGAATCACAAGAGACCAAGGCCGCCAACTTAAGAGCCCCTTGCATGCCTTGGGAAATAAAAGTTTTGCTTTCTCACCCCTAGGATGGTAATTAATAGGATTGACATAATTTTCTAATTTGCTTGCTCTATTCAATGTTGTATGTTTCCTGGACAAGTATCACAGGTAATATCACCGATATATGTTACATTTATGCAGGCCAATAATATCAGCTTTAAATTAGGAAACACTTTCTAACAGTAAAGACAGCAAAATGCTAGAACAGGTTGCCTACATGTGCTGTAAAGAATATATTACCTACAAATCTGCCCAGAATTAGGCAAGTATAGCTGCTTGGGCTTGGAGGCAAGGAGATGGATTAGATGGTCTTTTGAATCCCTCTGAGGGCTGTAGTCTAGGACGTTCTGCTCATGAAAAGCCTTCAGTCACAAAGCCCTCTGAACTATGAGGCACGTCTTATCAGGCCTTGGTGATTCACACAGGTAATTTTCTAAATAGAGATGCTTTGCTGAAAAACAAAAGCCTTAAATAAGAAAAAGCTTGGGGTGCATGCTGGTGTGTATTGCTTTGGAGACACGACAATTGCTCTGTTTGGAAAATTTACTGAGTATGTCAGTAAGCTGCAAGTGTACAGGACAAAGGGCATGCAAAGTGTCTGCCTGAAAGCACTGCCTCTCTTCACAGGAACTGCTCCCTGGGGATGTCATGACTTGAGAACTTCTGCTGAGCTCAATCAGTAAAGAACACATTTTTGATAACTGACTGGAGTAGTATGGAAATGAACTCCACCACCACTGACATCAGAGTTATTTTTTCTTCTTCTTTTTCTCCCCTTCTTCACATCAAGATAAACAAAGTGGGTAGTTTTCTATCTTATTTGAAATTTGAAGTGTAGAAATAGTTCTTGTTCTGGATATTAGGGTATTAGGAATTTACATTTCTGGACGTGCCTTGAGGAGAAGAAGCAAGGCATGTAAAATATCAGTCGGGCAAAAAAATCAATTAGCAAGAATGTAACAACAGCCTTGTTCTTCTGTCAGATTCATCCTCTCCCACACCAAGTCAATACAGGTGCAGGAGAGAGACCCCCTTGCAGAGTTGGAAGCTGCTCTTTGTAAAGATTTGCTGGGAAATGCAACACCAGGGTGAATGCTGGGACAGAACGAGCCAAATTCTGGAGGAATAATGCCTCCGCATGGACATACATGTGTGTTTCCTGAAATAACCGTGCCATCCTGCAATGCAAAATCACTTCCCCAGCAGACTGGTTCTCTTGCTGCTCAAGCAGGCCAGAATTACTTTGAAGTAGAAAACAGCCAAACTGAAGCAGCTCTCAGAGACCTGAGATAGTCCCTGTTTTGTGGGGAAGGACTAGAAATCCTGGGCACCCAGGCTGCTTCCCCACAATGGGAGGAGCTCCCTGCAGGTCAGCAGGGCAGGAAGCCTTGACCAAGCAGACTGGATGGGGGCAACCATGGGAGAGACCAGGCTGTCTCCTTCCTGCTGAAGGGAAGGGGAGGCCCCCAGTCCTCCCTCCCTGCCACCTTGGCCTTCCACCACCCTAGCAGTATCAGGCTTGGAAGGCTATGGT
This sequence comes from Phalacrocorax aristotelis, assembly GCF_949628215.1. Taxonomy (NCBI): domain Eukaryota; kingdom Metazoa; phylum Chordata; class Aves; order Suliformes; family Phalacrocoracidae; genus Phalacrocorax; species Phalacrocorax aristotelis. The sequence continues at coordinate 87,615,563 of NC_134276.1, forward strand.
CCCACCTGATGCCTTTCTGAATCACACTCTTCCCCAGGCTCCTCCAGAGCCCATGATCTGCTGAGGCCCTTCTCCAGGTGAGAACTAGCAAGCCATATGTTTTACACATGAATTACCAATCCAGGAAACGAAGTTCGCCCTCCCACAGGGTGAAGGATGCTGTTCCTCTTTTTTCCTCCCTTGCAACCTATGCTCTTCCAAGTGTCTCTCTCTCTCCCCCCCGATTCTCTGAAGCTGCAGGCAAAAGTGACTGCTGGTGCAAACCAGCATTGCTTCAGCAATGTGGATGGTGTGGTACCAGAAGATGACCTGGTCCTTGGTTTTAGGTCAGCAACATGACTGTAGCACATGCAGCTTTCACTTGCCTTGCTGGACACACAGTGTAAGCAGGGTGTGTTCCTCTCTTCTCAATGGCCAGGGAAGAGTCCAGATGTCCCATTTGTGTCACAACAACTACACGAATTTGATGATGACTGAATTTCCTCAACCGTGTGGTGCCGTCCAGTGTCATTTTCCCAGTCTCCACAAAGATCTCCCCCCCTTGCACTGCCCTGCTTCATAGCTATCAGTGTGAGAATGGTCAGCAGCATTTTATTGGAGAAAGAGTCAAAGCAGGGAATTAAGACATGGCCTCATTTGGAGGCATTAGTGCCTGAGTCACAGGGATGTCATTCAGGCGTAAGGACAGCCTGTGAAGGCTTTCAGATCACATGCGTGCATGACATTTAGAAGAGGTTGGTGACCTCATGGGAGATTATCTGAGAGATCTAAACTGGCCATAGAAAGTAGCATTGGAGGCTTTCATTTATCCTCACTAACCTTCAGCAATAAAAACGGAGGATGAGCGCACGGATGTGCATGCAGGAAGTATGCGAGAAGCGCTGAGAACACTGTGAAAGCCAGAGGGCTGGTAAACCATACCCCAGCTCCCATGACATGAAAGAGGGAGGAGGAGAACGCTATGTGTTTCACAGGGCAGAGTGCTTTATTTGATTTTTCGTGTGTGTGCATTTGCTACTTGACTATGCAGTAAAAATTAAGAATTTGTGCTCCTTTCCTGGTTTCTATAGGAAAGCACGAATTTGGCTATTCCTCTGACCTTCCTAATTCTAGATACAGCCACCAGGCCAGGGTCACCCTTGGCAGCAACTGTGAGGGCAACCAGCAACACTGAGTAGAGCCCTATTTATTCAACCTGCCACCCCCACCCACCCCCCAGCTTCTTCCATCACTTACCTTGCATCTCCAAATCAGCACTTCAGCACACACCAGGACTGGTGGTGGGGAGAGCAAGGAGTAAGGTTATTTTCCTGAGTTCAGTAACAGTAAGGATCCAAAGGGCTCTGAGGTGTCTCCTCAAGCCTTTGGCCTTCCTCTAAGCATTCATCTGCCATATGTCAGCCCAGCACATGCCTTTCTCCAGCCTGCTGGACCTGCTCTGGTGTCCCTGCTGAGCTGCTTGTTAGAAAATTTGAGCTGGAGGAAAGAAGCAGTATGGCAGCAGGGATCTTGGTAGAAATCACTCTTGCTCCGTAGCTTGTTTCTCAAAGCAGAAACCTACGCCTATGCCCTCTTCTGCCTCTCACTTCCACTTTCCCCTTCTCGGTCTCTGTGAATAGACCCCTCTTGTGTTCTTCAGGCATGTGAAGCCTGCCCCTTGTGTACAACCTTAGAATCATAGAATTCTTTAGGGTAGCAAAGATCTTTATGATCCTCAAGTCCAGCCCCTAACCTAGCACTGCCAAGTCCACCACTAAACCATGTCCCTAAGCACCACATCTACATGCCTTTTAAATAACTTCAGGGATGGAGACTCTACCACTTCCCTGGGCAGCCTGTTCCAATGCTTGACAACCCTTCTGGTGAAGAAATTTTTCCTAATATCCAATCTAAACTTTCTCTGGTGCAACTTGAGGCCAATCCCTCTTGTCTTATCACCTGTTACTTGGGAGAAGAGACTGACACCAACCTCGCTACAACCTCCTTTTAAGTAGTGGTAAAGAGCAATAAGGACTCCCCTGAGCCTCCCCTTCTCCAGACAAAACAATCCCAGTTCCCTCAGCCGCTCCTCATAAGACCCGCTCTCCAGACCCTTCACCAGCTTCGTTGCCCTTCTCTGGACACGCTCCAGCACCTCAATGTCCTTCTTGTACTGAGGGGCCCAAAACTGAACACAGTATTCAAGGATTCAAGGTGTGGCCTCACCAGTGCTGAGTACAGGGGAACTGCATGGTCAACATGTACGTGCTAAGAAGGACAGAAAATACTGTGTGCTGCATCATTACAAAGTCCAGTTCAGCTACATGCTGCCTTCCGTGTTTCTGCTTAGGTCAGGGTTTGCATTATGCCTCCTGATAGAAGGGAGATTTGTTAAGACCCATTCTGATCCTGCAAAAGGTTAGCTAGGAAAGTCATAAGTATTAGATCAAGATGAAGAACCACTGTATTAGGTGAAGAATGCTCTCAATAGAAACTATTGCAATGCTTGTAAAAAACATTTGCTAATAATGCAGCATCTGTAAGAAAGACAAATCCAATTCCAGTTTCACTAAAAATACACCAAAGGATTAGGTCACTTTTCACAGTATGATGTCCAGACAAAATCAGATTTAATTATTTAGCAGACAAGATTTATCAACTACCAGTGCATATGAAATCCACAGTTGGTATCAGGGCCAGAACATCGTCAGTTTGCTATTGCACTTGCAGTTACTCACCCGTCTTCTGCAGAATATCTTTGAAAAACATCCACTTCATAGTTAAAGTGTAAAATAATGTAGTGGGAAGTGAGCATAACGTTTAAGCAGATGTGTTTGTTTTACAAATGGCTTTAGACTGCTTCCAAAGACTCAGGAAAACTGGATTTTACCAAGTTTGACTGATCTTATATCCAACCCCTAGATTTTTGTTTCTAGAGAACTATTTATCTAGGGGCATAAAGTAGGGCGCAAATCTGCAGTACTTTTTGAGGGCTGAAAAACTGGCATTAGGGGGAGTTTCCTTTGCAATTATTCACGCACCAGTAGTACTGGGCAGCTTGTATACCAAAATTAGGACTTTTTTTTTTTTGCCAAGCTCATTACTCAACCTGCTTCACTTATAAAGCAAAAACTCATTCAAATTAAATGTGCACACATTAGGGAAACCAGGACTTAGTCACAAGGACAAAAGAAAACTGTTTCAACATTTTGGCCCTAAAGCTATTGCCAAGAAAAATGCAGCCACCTTCCTTGGGCAGCTTTCTCTAATTCTCTTCTCTGAGCTTCAATTTTTTATAATACAAAATAGCTGAAGTGCCAGATTTTTATCACATCTTCCCATAAATAATTTACAGATAGCATGGAACAAGAGATAAATAAAAGGGCCATCTTTATTGCCCTGGTGATTGCACTAAACACAGTCCTGGTAAAATGCCACTGAACTCAGTGAACTGCATCCCAAGACTTTGATTTTGGGAATTCACATCCATAAACACAGTTGCATGTAACTACAGACGTTTTGCTGCTACAGCAAGTAAAGTAGTACAGTGGGGCTTTCCTTTTACTACTGAAAATAATAGCTTATGCCATCAGAGAAAATGCAAAACTGCCAGTTCAATTCTATAACTCAAGTTATGCATAAAGCCAAGCCTCCAGAGTTTTAAGGCAAGAAACGGTATTTGTCTCAGAAATGCAGAAGCATTATAATCTTTTAATTGAAAGTGATTAAACCAGAGACATCAACTGAAATACATTCAAACTCACCAAAAGTTTTCCGGTAACAGTAATTATTATTTTATCTCTAGCTTTACCTTTACCTCTAAGTTAAATGTGTTTGGCTTCTTCTGTGCAGATGATCACAGAAATCATTAGAGCATGTTTTTTTTCAGTGGCTGATGATTAAAAGTCTCTCCCCAAATGTGCCATGGTCTTGGTGTCTCATCAGATTAAACCCTTTGCTGGGGGCACAGCACAATAACTATTTCTGGTTTTCTGACAGAACACGTCTCCACCACACTGTTGATGTTTAGCAGTTTCTCAGAAAAATATGTTCAGTTAGATTAAAGAAGTCTCTCTTTTGGTGTTGGGATGAAAAAAATTGCAGTGCAGAGAACTGAGTAGGAGTTAACAAAGGAAACTCTTCCTCCACCTTACGTGCACGGGGCTTAGTGAAACCAGGGCAACGCTGTCCCCTTGAATTACTGTCACGCAAGCAGCATGCGGAGACCAGAGCAAAGGGATGACATTGAAATTCAGCTATTTTGCTTTATTTCATGGGTTCTTCATTAAAAGGTATGGGGTTGTGGGGCGGAGGGGAGCTTATCTCTCTCTGGTTTAGTTATGATAACTATTTATTTTGCTGCAACCATTCCCTGGCTTCACTGCTGAGGGGTGGTCATGTATCACCTCATTAGCAAGGTGTCAATATATAACTGTTAGTGAGTTTGGTTCATACCGACGAAGGCTGGCACGTAACCATATGAAATAGGCATGATTTTAGCATGATCTGCTATTATGTATTTCTGTGCTCATCCTTCATTGTAAGATCTCAATCTTTCCCTAAATTTGTGTCAAAATGTAACATCCAGGGGGCAAAATTGTCAATGCCAGAAGTAATAGACGGCAGAGTTGTTTCGGGCATCTTTCACTGGTCTGTGCATGCCCTACAGTCAGAGCTTTTCATAAGACTTAGATGAAAAGTAACATCACTAGCACATGCTGGTTCGGAGCAGTCATTAACAGTTGGCAGCTGAGACACAGAGAGCCGTCATAGCCTCCTTTTTTCCTAGCATTTAGTTGCTAACTTTATGCTTTAATAAAGATTTCTTGTAGTGCTAAGACCTATCTCAGAATCCTCACCGATGCCCACACCCCATAACTGTCAGCCTTGAGATGGTGTAAAATTACATGTATTTTGAAATTTTGTTTAAAACAAATATGAAGGTAAGAAAAAATATTCTTTGCTTCTGCCTAGCCCCTGGCCGCTGTTAAGATGTTTCAATGGCCACTGGTGGTACCCCTTGACTTTGTAGGACGGAGTTGAAATCTGGCAAAAACAGCACACATCTGTGTCAGCGATGGGTGCGTTCAGACGTGATGACTAGGTTGTGGTCCTAGCTCTCCCCAGCCCCTGGAATTTCCGCTATGAATTTTCCTAACTGTAAAAGCAGGGGGGAAATGTGGCTTTACCTTTCTGCAGTTCTCTGAAATTAGTATTTTTAAAGTGAGTAAAGAATATTAAAAGCTGAGGCCTTGACTCACCTCGCCTTCAGCATGCTTTTGGCTCCAGGGACTGAGTTTTCTCCTCTTTTTATCACTTCCATACTGGCAGGAACAATGCAGTCCAATATCAGTGACTGATAATGCAGTGTGGGGGGAAATTGTTCATTTTCAATTGAATAGACATGTTAATCTTATCGGTATGTAAATGAAAGGTGCTCCTGATGCATTCTGCCTCTTGACATTTTCATTTCAACCTGTCTTTTGGGGCTGTTCTCCTCGAAGGAATGCATTAAGGGAAATCATCCATGAGTGTGCAAGGATGAAGCAGGACAGTAAGCAATGTCAGTATTGCATATTGAAATGTAAAAATTACAAGGACGTCCTTTTAATTGAGCTGCAGAAGTAGAGCTCTTTTCTAATTTCCTGTACAAAGCCGTGCAAATATTTGTAATAAAATACAAAAATATTGCCAGTTAGCTTTTGTATTGTTTGATGTAGCAAATAAGAAATAAATGGTTGGCATTGTTAGTAATATTCAACTTGAAATCTGTTTTCTAACCAGAATAATTATCTTTATTTTAATTGAATAAACATGACCCAGGCAGAGAGTTTCAGAGCACGTAGAATAGTTTTCAATCAATGGTAGAAGAATATTATTACAAAACAGCTCCCCTTATCCCTTCACAGTAAATAACACAAGAGAGGCCAAGGCAACACAGTGTATTAAATTTCTCTAACAATAACATCTCATTTCTGAAAAAAGAATTGCATCAAACAGTCCTTATTTATGTACAGTCCATATAAAACAAGTGTCAGGGATGAATCATCACATGTAAAAGTTGCTGTGATCATACATGATTTTTGCTCAGCATCAGTATTTCAGTGTCCCCTTGTTATCTGGGCTGTTGAAGACAGTGATTCTTCAACCTGTATTCATGAGCATGTTCCATCAAGTCTGGCTGGCCTCTTCATTTGAATAAAGGTTGCAGGTTTTCTGTCAGCTAGCTCACATCTTGTATTTTCATTGTATAAAGTAAAGGTGATGCATAAATGTCAGAACACCAGTGCATTTTAGATTCTCAAGAAAAAGAAACACTTTGGCTCTACAACAAATGCAGAATTTAGCTAAACTCATCAGGTAGACCAACCCTTTTAATATTTTATTTCCCTTTATTACACATGATACGCGATTCCTGTTCTATAACCAGGAACACACAACAGGAAATTCGACATTACGTTCTTGTACCACCTGATTATGAGAAAAAACTCCTTCCCTGTGAGGGTGCCAGAGCAGGGGCACAGGCTGCCCAGGGAGGCTGTGGAGTCTCCTTCCCTGGAGGCATTCAAAACCCACCTGGATGCGGTCCTGTGCCCCCTGCTCTGGGTGTGCCTGCTCACGCAGGGCGGTTGGATGAGATGATCTCCAGAGGTCCCTTCCAACCCCTACCGTTCTGTGATTTTGTGATTCCTCATTTATTCTGCATTTTGTCAAATGTTTTTAAAACTCTTTCGTCCATGTTGATTTTTTTTTTCAAAAGGAAAGAAACCAAATGAATTGCAAATAATGATTTTTTTAAAAAAAAAGGTATTTATTTTACTTTTGCTCAAACTTCAAATTAAATTCTTTCCCGTTCTCAGGTCAAAATCATTCCTGAATATATACACATTCATTGCTAGTTTCTGTGTTCTGTTCTATTTAAGCAGTACTTTCCTATGTAAAACAAAAAGGACAAGAAAGTGTTGATATAAATGTACAAAGAAGATGCTTCCTATGGGATATTGCAGAGTTAGGAAGTTCATAGTCTTCATACAAATATATAAAATATATCAAATTATCTCCATTCACTGGAATCCATTTGGTTTCTCTTTTCAGACCTGTGCAACAAATACAAGACCAGAAATTAATCATTTACCAGTGCACTCACAGTATTTTGAAAGCATGCAGAAAAGTACCTGTAAGCTGGGAGGGGGAGTACATTCCCCACACCTGCGACTTTGCTTTCACTAAGTGTACTTGTTTACACCCAAGCTCCGGGAATACAGAGTGGGTGTGAAACAAATCTTTTTGATCCACTAGCTTTTTCCGCCCACTCTCCAAATCTCTCTCTGATGAAACTTCACGACTCTTTTAAGAGCTCAGGCCTTTAAAGCCTTGAGCTTTGCCCTCAGCACAGGGTAGGTGCGACCCCTGCCCCAACCCGTTGCCCAGTTGCCCCCGGCTGCCTGGCAGGGGGTGGGGGGCTCCTGAGCTGCCTCTGCCCTTGGGTGAGCGTGGTCCAGCCCTTCACAGACCCTGGGACTCATCCCCAGAGAAGCCCTGGCACTGCTTCAGCAGGCACAGGCGGCAAATCCTGCTGTATGGCACAGTAGTGTGGCCATGCTGCAAGTAAGAGTATTTAATTTCACCGGTAAACACTAGTTACTGGTATATATATGCATGTATACATATATATACTATTATTTTACATTTTTTCTTCAGCTGCTTTAATTAACTTCTTCTCTTGCTTTCTCTGCTTTGCCCATTAGAGTCCTTACTGGTAGTGAGTCTCCTTTGTCTCTTGTCCAAACTGAACAGGATTTTAAGCTTCTCTCCTTTTGGAAGCGTATCTGTTCCTGTAACTATTTTTGTCACAACTCCACTCCTCCCCTAATTCTGCTTTAATTTCCAGGACTGACCAGCACTGAAGACAACATTCTACACATGGTAGCATAGCATTTTCTGTGCTGCTTGTATAAATCCCATTGGAGTTAATTTAGTTACTTATGTAAAAGCGAGGTGTGCGTGTGGATGTTTAGCTGCTGTCTGGGGAATGATGAGCAATTTCCATTGACCTGTCTACGGTGACTCTTTCCTCCATAGTCTCAGCTAATTTGAAGCCCAGCGTAGGGTCTATTTCTGTTCTTCTTGAAGTTAAGAGATATCAGTGGTTGCTGTTTATATTGGTGGTTCCAGACAGCTCAATACTGAGAAAACCAGGATTTGAAATTAGCTTTCAAAAGTTCAAGACACTAACTTTGTCAGCATATATATTTAATCACCCGAGATGCAAGTATTTGGGGTGGAGGAATATCTCTGGTTTTGGTAAATTTTATTGAACTCATGAACCTTTAACATATGTTTGGAAAGCAGAGAAAAAGCCACAAGACAGAAAAAAATCACAATCTATATTTCATGATGTGATACATAAAGTGAGATTTTGCTGTGCTCCTGAATGTGTGTAGGCTGTACATTTTTGAACAAATATCGGAGGGACATTCAAAATGCTGCAATTGCTTAGCTTTGAGAAGAAACACTTCCCTGGAGAAAAGAGGTGCTATTAAGAGAAACCCTGCCTGGCTTACACTAACTGCTTGAAAGTGTTGGTGATTTTTGAATAAAGAAGTCAAAAGTTAATTAACTTGACTTAAAAAAAAGTGAGGGGGTGGCATGGTCCACAGGAAAGAGGTCATAAAACCACACGAAGTGCTACTAACATGCCCTGTGGCCATTAGCAATCAAACAATGTAATCATCTCATAACCTGATTCAGTAAGGCAATGTGGTGTTTTGTTTCAGCTGGAATTTCCGTCCAATCAGGTAATTTTAGGTACTTATCTTTCTGATCTCAAAAACAAAATCCAACTTTAAGGTTGCATTTGATGGCTCCCCAGGATACGCAGGCACGTGTAATCCTGTCCTATATAATTACTGCCTGCCTACACACTCTCTCCTTGTGTTTCAGTCGAGTATTCTCCTTTCTCTTTCAAACTGTTCTGTGCCTGTTCCTGAATATCACAAGGTGACTGTTCTCTAGTGGTGGGCGGATAAAACATTGCTAGCTATGATTAAACCCAAGTGCTCAAGCCCAGGATCAGAAGAGAGGGTGTGCAGAGCACAGCAGGCACATCCGAGCATAACGTGCGCCTCAGTGTCAAAAGTGGCTTCTGATCCTTCCGCTGAAAGAGGCCAACATCAGATTCTGCCTCCAAACACATCATGGGCAGGTTTGCGGCATGAAGGACAGCTGTAACTTAGCATTCTGTTTTTTAGGATTACATGGGATTTTTAAATACCTTTCTAGCAGATTCAGCGTCTTAGATGGCGTCATGGTTTAACCCCATGAAGCAACCGAGCCCCACGTAGCCGCTCGCTCACTTCCCCTCCCCAGCGGGATGGGGGAGAGAATCAAAAGAGTAAAAGTGAGAAAACTCGTGGGTTGAGATAAGACCAGTTTAATAACTGAAATATATTAAAATAATAGTAGTAGTAAGAATAAGAATATACAAAGCAAGTGATGTGTGATGCATGTTGCAATTGCTCACCACCCACTGACTGATGCCCAGCCCGTCCCCAAGCAGTGGCCCCCCAGTCAGCTTTTCCCTAGTTTAAATACTGAGCATGAGGGCATATGGGGTGGAATATCTCACTGGTAGGACTGGGTCAGCTGTCCTGGCTGTGCTCCCTCCCAGTTTCTTGTGCATCTCCAGCCTTCTCAGTCAGTACAGCATGAGAAGCTGAAAAGTCCTTTATTTAGTGTAAGCACTGCTCAGCAACAACTAAAACATCAGTGTGCTATTAATGTTATTCTCATCCTAAATCCAAAACACAGCACTGCACCATCTACTAGGAAGAAAATTAACTCCATCCCAGTTGAAATCAGGACAGATGGTAAGGCTGTGTTTCCTGCAGGTGTCATCCTGGAGGAGACATCTGCCTCGCAGGGACCTCCATGCTCATCTTCCCCCACATTATTCTCCAAGTAGTTTATTTCTTTATTTCCTGAGCTCCTAATACCAGACATCCTGTGCTGTGCTCACCAATCCCCCAGGGATCTTGGGGATAAGGCTACAAAGAAGATGGATCCAGACTTTCCTCAGCGGTGCCCATTGAGAGGACAGGAGGCAACAGACACAAACTGAAATTCAGGGAATTTCATGTAAGTGAGAACAAAACTTTTACTCTCAGGGCAGTCAAACGCCAGAACAGGTTGCCCAGAGAGGTTGTGCTATCTCCATCCTTGGAGATATTTAAAACCTGACTGGACATGGCCCTAAGCAATGACCCTGTCCTGAGCACGAGTTTGGACTGGACAGTCTCCAGAGGTGCTGTCAACCTCAGCCAGTCTGTGAGTCTGGGAAGACCCTTTCTTCATCTCAGGGAAAATTGTCCTCTACTCACGAGGGCCAGGGTGGATTAGTGGGCCAGGTGCAAGGTCCCTGCTTGCCCCTGCGGAAGTGTCAGTGAGTTTACAAATGGAAACAACAAGGTGTTTTATACTGTATTACTGTGTTGCTAATAATCCAAGTAATCTGGCTGCTGGGATTACTTTTAGCAACATGCTCTATTTCTTCAAATACTCCTTTGCCCTCCCTTAATTTCTCCTAGATCCCAGACTATTGAAACCCAGCTCCACTGAAATCAATATTAATATCACTTAATACCTTTATGACCTCATGGCTGAAGGTCCCAGTTGGCATCATATCCTATCCAGCCAAGCAAGCAGTTGTCTTCTTCCCCCTCCCGCAGCACAGGATTCTCACTAGATGGTGGACCCAACAAAAGGTTTGCTGTCTCCAGTTCTCCCAGTCACAACTGAGCCATAGCAATGCTACCCAAAGGAAATTCAGTCTTCTAGGAAGCCATGTACCTGCAAGACTAGTTAATTAACAGGAAGAGCAAAAAAACACTACAGCCCCCAAGAACCCTGGCACTTGCCATCCAAATGCAGGAGCAACCAAATTCTCATGATGATAAGCCTTGCCTCCATGCCCAGGTGCTGGGGAAAGTCAAGCCCACTGTTCTCAAATTTTGTCTAAAGCATACTGCTTGCAAGCAGTGCTATTTTAACACCTGCTAATAGTATGATCTTTCTCTCAGGTGTACTCTCTGCTCTTTGGTTTCTTATAATTGCTACCTGAACTCCCTTTGAGTCAGCGGACCCTCTATTATCTCTCCATGATGCTCCAATCCACTCAGACCTCCCTCCAGCCGGCTCCAATTCTCTTTCTCACAGCTCCCAAAGGCGTGTTATTTTTAGAGCTCAAACTCCTCCAGAGATCAATGGGAGTCTGTAAACTCAAAAATAGGTTGCTTATGGTACATTAATAATCCCCACAGTTATGTTCTTTCAGCTGCTGCAGCTTATCTACTAGCGCCTCTCTTGCCACTCCAATCAACCTTATTCTACTGAACAACACTCTGCCATTTTAAAGAAAACAGAAAAGGATGTACTTAACAGCAAATGCTTAAATGTTGTCCTGATTAAGGATGGACATAAGCACATGCTTAGGAGCTCTTTTCAATCATGGAATTAGGGTTTTTTCCCAGCCCTCAAGATTTTCTTTGTTTCACATCTAAGGCTCTGCGGGGCTGTGATTGCAGTGCCACTGCTGGCTTCTGGGATGAAAAAGACTGGGTCCATGAGTTTTCTAAGCATGGTAAAAAGCAATGGCTAATTTTATGTTAAAAATAATTTAATTTTTGTGCTATTCAACATAGGTGCAGCTTCAAAAATAAAACTAAATAAATTAATGAATTGCAAAATTTCACTTTTCTCCCCTTCAAAAATCACAGGTTTTAATGTTGCATCTCCCTTTTATGCCCTGAATATATGCCCAAACTTGTTAACAGCAAGTAGATGAAAGATTTACTCTAAAAAAGCACCAGCAATTCCAAGTGCCAGTATTTTCTGCTCTTATGCAACATATTAGCTGAAAGAAGGGGAAACATGAAATGAACCCAGATTTTGGCTGTATCTCCATGTGTGCAATAAAGTGACCACATTCAGTGCTAATATTATATACTTAAAGACTGTGCATGAATCACCTGAGGGCTAAATGAAATTTCGTCTTTATTTAAACAGTTTCCAGCCGTATATATTTAAGCCCAAGATTCTGTTGAGGCAGCCTGTTTTATAAGAAGCAACTTTACAAAGGAAAAAACAGACGTGTTCCGTTAGCACTTCATAGAAAATCAGTGACTATAGCAAGTGCACCAAGGTTCAGTAAATGCCTCCCACTCAACAAGCTTCCAAAGTGAACGACCACATGATGTTTACTCCTCACCAGAACCCATTTATAGATCTCTTACTCACCACTATCACGGTCATACACGCAACATTTCAAAAAAGGCAGCAAGAAGCCCTCTATTTGAGAACGGACGGACGGGTTACAGTTGGAGAACTGGGTCTTTTCTTTACAATACTCTTTAACCAAGCTGTGAAGCAGGATTTAAATCTTGCAAATGCTACAGATTATAATCAGGTGAAAGCATGCATTACATACTGTGGGCATTGCACATGGACAACAGATAGGGCTGCTTGGGCAAAGCTTTGCACTGATTGGGAAAAATTGGTAAAAAGGGTCAAAAAAACGCTTCTTCAAAAGGGCAAGTGGGAAATGAAGGTAATGGCTTCCTATGGAGTTAGGAGACCTAGGAAAGAGTTTTGTTCCCACAACTTTTAAATCACATCTGGGCATTCCTAGCAAATAGCACCCTGGGAATGAAAAGGGTATCTGTTTCAGTAAGGTAAGAAGGGGACAGAGTTCATGAACTTTTGTTAGTCTGGAGCAGAATTAGCCTAGAATTACAAACGCACTGATCTTCAGAGGGAAAAACCTGTGCAAAAGGTAAATCCAGGGACATGTCTACTTTGATTGCTCTACTGAATTGGGAATGTGAAATAAAGTTGGACTATCTCCTTTGACTCCCTAATTCTCATACACATCTGGCAAAAGCCTTGTCCTTCCTGAGGTGGTAACCTGAAGTGCCAAGGGATCTGCTTTAATTCATCTACCTTCACTTCCCTTTGGTGGGCACCACTTGCAAAGACCATCTTCTCCTGTGTAACTGCTTTAACATTGATATATCTGGAAGCACTGTCCACACAGGTGGCGGAAGAAGCAGCAGGAAGTCAAATGTGCTCCAGGTTAACATACTAATACCATGATGGGACATCAGATAGAGGGGTCAGGCTGCAAAGCGGAGTTCATCCTTTGACTCCCTCCTAGTGGTAGCTGGTTGACTAAATGAAAAAGCCTGCTTTAAATTAAACTACGCTTTCTTGCATGCTTTTTGCACATTATTTCAACACATTTGTTATGTTTCTCTCAGGATAATAATACCAACTTTCATATATCTAGGCATCTCTCATATATCTTTTAAAATATATCTGCTTTCATTTATATTTTCTGGGCATGGTCCTGGGCAACCTGCTCTAGACGGACCTACGTTATCAGCGGGGTTGTGCCAGATGACCTCCAGAGATCCCTTCCAACTTCAGCCATTCTGTGATTCTGTGAAATACTGGAAAGATTAAATAATTCATCCTAATTTTTGTTGCACTTTACCTACAGACGATTGAAATAAGTGGGGAAGCAGCTAAAAATACAGCTGCAGGTTGCAGATACACATACAGAGTTCCAAAACAAAAAAGGCTAGAACTTTTATTCTTTAGATATGTCTGACAAAGAATGTTAGACAAAAATGGGGTCTTTTCCACTGAAATACAAAAAACAATCTTTTTGATAATGAACTTTGCTTAGCTTCACCATGAAGAAATTACTGAAAGCCATACGCTCTCTCTTTCATACTTATGTTGCTCCTCAAATTAATTTACATCTGTCCTCAGACAGTGTGACATGGGGAACTAAGGACAGTTTTGACCCTTTCCACTGTTTGAGGTTCAGCAGTGCGCACACAAGGGAGCTGCAGTACAGTACTGTGCAACAGCATGTCTAGTCAACCACAATAGACCTTTTTATTTAAGACAAAAAAAAACCCCAGTCAAGTGAAAACATTCCTCCTGTTATACTGTTGTCAAAACTTCTTGTTACCTACACTGATACCAAGCTTTGTCAGCAAAGGAACTTGCAAAAGAGACACAATTTAGCCCAGTGGCTCTGAAGTGACAGCTGTCAAATGGAGGGCTTTCAGATCAATATGTTATGGCAGCAGATTTATCTCCTGCCAAGTAAGGAACAAATCCATGGCATTTTTGAAAGGTATAAACTGGATGCTTAGCCAACACAACACAATTAAGAAGAATGGCATTGCACTGACCTAATGGCCGCCATAACAGTTTAAGTGGTAAAAAACCAGATTAGATATCAGTACGTGTCTGAAGCTGTTTGAAGGATTTTTGGCTCAGTGCAGTAGTATTAAACTGTGCATGGTTGCTAAGTTGTTCCCGTAGTTTTCTGGAGATTGCAACTACTTGGGCACAGCAGCTGATTTATGCAAGTGGTTACCAGAGAGTTAATAAGCATGAATAAGAGAACACATGAACAAATCATACATAAGAATATTATTCATGGTGTGGTTTGTGAATGGACTCCTGGTTGAAGCCAGCTGAAGCAGCGGCTTGGCTTCTTTACATTCTATACATCGGATATTTTTTAATTTTCTAAAGGAAATGACTAAGTATTGTGTAAGCACAGAAGTCTATCAGTTCCCCAAAGGACCAATATTTCCCATTAGTTTTCATTAGATTAACCACACAACAACAGTAAAATCCAATTATTTGGATGGTTCAGCTGATCTCTCGGATAATTGTTATCCAAAAGGGAAAATTCCGTTATAAATTTTTCAGGCAAGAGCCTTGTTATTCACTTATCCAGCTGCAGGCATCTTCTCATCTTGAGAAGACAACAGTGCAGCTGGCTCACTCAGGGCATTACATCTTCAAGTTTTTCTCAGGTTAGATTTTTTTCTTCCCTCAAACTTCCTTCCCTGCCATGGACCAGAGAGCCAAACAAAGGTGGCAGCTCTCAGAGGGCCCAAGTCGTGTTCCGAAGGGCAGGGTCCTGCATCTGGGAACCTGTGGGAGTTCTACTTCTGTCTGGGGAGTTCAGGGCTCTGACTTCTAAGGAGAGGCTCTGAAACCCCTAGGAATTCTGGGCTGACCCTGGGTTCTGGTATCTCCATGCTTCCAACTGTGGATTTGCAGTAACAGGTCAGGCAGCCCTGCAAAACTTGGGTGGAGCTGGAGCCCTTACTGCTCCCAGGCTCCATGTCCAGAGTTTGGAGCTTGGGGGAAGCCACCACACACCTGGCAAGTCCCCAGTTTGCCGTCACCTCCTAGGACACTCCCAGGAGAGCTCCCAAGATTAAAGGCTGATGAAATACTTGGGAAAAATAATATGGAAATATTTCTATTTTTTCTAAATGATTTCTCCTTAGAATTTCTTTCTCTTGAGAAGCAAAACCTCTCATTTTCTTTCTCAGTCAGAATCAATCTTTTGCCAAAATTTGTTAAAGAACATGAATTCTAAATTTTTGATCTCTGAAAAGACCTAATGCCCTGAAGCCATGATACTTGACATGAGTTATACTGCCGTTCTTGTTTTCTTGGTAAGTGGAACCCAGATGTAGATTACCCAAATGCTATCGCATGCGGTTCCTAACAGTCCAAGATTTTGCAACTAGTAGCAGTTTCAAAAGTGGAAAAAACCCCTCAGATTGCAGCATTTCCAGTGGGAAAAAAAGAGTTTGTTCCCATAACAAATGTCTCTACTTCCTGACTAGTACTCATTCAAAATGTTTAGGGTTTGTAATGTGATATAAATGTTACACTCTCTAGAGCATGGAAATGCATTCTGAGCTTTTCTATCTCCTCAGTCATTTTTTTTTCTTTTGTTTGGGTATCTCTTGGCTGAGACCAGAAAGCTGCCCCATCCAATATGTGATGGGCTAATAGTTATTTAGATGAAGTAGTACCTTAATGGGCACATTTGTTTAGCTTATGGATTCACTACAGACGCTGATATAAATAGGTTGTTTATCGGGATAAAAATCAACAGTTGCTTACAGATGGGAAAGTATATCTTGAAGTATACTGTATCTGAGCAGTTCATAAATAAAATTTTGAGGACTGATTATGCATAATGCTTCAAAATGTTATTAGAAAAAACCCTATACTAACTCTGATACACTTTCTGGTTTTGATATTGCTACTGCTGCTGTGACTTTTTCCGGAGCTACTCTTAAAGTTTTCTCTCCACAGTTTGCACATCTTAAAGCACAGTGGCTGTAACATATGTTTACCTCACATTAAATCCAAGTTTTCATTTCAATTTTCTGCTGTTCATTAACATTTTCCCTCCAACTTCTCACAACCTGAAGTGTTGTACCTATAAAAATGTTTTGCAGACCCATCTTCAATTGTTTTGGGAGTGTATGAGGTCACTTGTGATTCATAATGGGAAGCAAAGATCAAGCAGTATATACTAATTGCTCAGATTAAAGTTGTTGATGAGGCACTGCAGTGGCTCCTTCTACCTCTGTTAATGAGAACTATGCTCTGGTACTTACTACCTTTGAAATTACTGCCTTGTGAAGAAGAAAAGATGTTTTTCTTCTGTGGCATTTTACTAAGTTCTGCTAGGTTCATGCAGGTGTCTGCCTATAATATTCTTTGTAATTATTAATCAATTTAGGGGAAAAATTGTTCTCTGAGTTTATGTTAAGCTATTCTCATTCACCCATACCACCTCTGATTTAGAAAGCATTTGATTCCCAGTGTAGGCATCACTCAAGGGCTTGGTTCCCTTTTCAAGGTATCACCCTGATCATATTAACAAGTAAGCCCAAATAGTCTGTTAATGAAGCCACATGTCTTAAAGACCTTAAGTAGTAAAAAATTTACGGCACTGAGATTAGAAAGGAACTTCCACGACAGTTTAGTTTTATTTCATTTTCATTCCCCATAACAGCAACTCAGATTCTCAAGAAAAAGGCTAACAGAGATGGTGAAACTTGAGGAATTACTGTTGTAAGCAAATTCATCAGTAAGGAAGCCAAGGCCTAAAGGCTGATGCTGCAAAGTGCTTATTACCTCCTTCGACGTGCTACAAACCCTACTGATTTCTCCAATGATAACCAAAATCACTTAGCAGCTTGCAGGTACAGGGTGAAAAATATCCAGTAGCAACACACCTGGGTGGTGGGGCACTGTTAAAATGAAAATATGTTGCTAGGTCCCTTTATGGACTGGTAATTGTGATGTCTACAGGACAAAGACATGTACAGAAATGGCCAGGCTAAGTATTATTAGGAATAAAATAATGGTTGATAAAATATTTGGTACAGAAAAAAAGCAGCAATAAAAATCAACCACTAAAAAAAAAGTCCAAAAAAGCTGTGACATTTTACACAATAGGACATCTTTGTTGTACTGAGAGTGATGAAGTCTCTGTAAGGAGGCATTCATTTATGCAATACGAAATGCACCTGCTGAGAGTTAATTGCATGACTGGGGTTTCTCAACCAGGATGTGTCTCTGAAAGCAAAGTTTCCAGCTAGGAGAAAATATATATGGTGGTGAGTGCTCTTGCCATGGAGACTCCCTACAGTCAGTACTTGGTAGCCCACCACAGGGATAACTGGGGAGAAACGCCTCACAGGCATCTGCAGCTAAAGTACAAGAGGAAAGAACACAACGACTGGTATTGCACTGTGTAACCTGGGTTAAACACAGCCAAAATATTATTAGCTAAATACCAGAATTCCTGGATTGTTTCAAAAGTGACTTGTGAGTGTGGGGGCAACAGCCTTTGGCTTGGATCATGAGCTAACCCACCGCAAGCACCACGGCTCCTAAAAGTCAAACCCTCTTATGTCCCACGTAGGGCAGCACAAATAGGGGGACCAAAGGCATTTTGCACTTCTCAAGACCTTGCTGCCTGCTCTCGTGGCAGTCCCGTTCACTCCTGTGGAAGCTTCACCCCACCAGCCTTGCATGTGCATTGGCCTGGCGCTCAACTCAGAGCAACCTACAGACAGCTGCAAGGGCCAACCACCACCAGGAACTGTGCCCAGCAGCCAAGGAGGACGTTTGGTGTGGCATCTCACAGCCTCCTAAGTCCTCAGTCAGTAGCTTGCACTATAAATTTTGTAACAGCCTTAATGGCCTGTGTCTGCACCAGACCCGTAGCAGCGAGGGTTTGAAGCATCTGAACAACAGGTTTTAGAAGTGCTTAGAAATGCTATTTGTTATTTGGGGTGGACAGGAAGCTGGAAATCTAACAAAACAAAGCTTCTCACAAAAAGTGCCTGATTTAGATTAAAAATTTTGATTCTTTCTCAGAAAATTGAAAATCCCAGATGTTCTGTGCTTTTCTGTGAAAATTCAGGCCACCAAGTTCTGTTTTTCTAGAAGAATAGTTGATTTGGGGAGTCTGAAAATTGGAGAAAGGTGACTTTATTGTTACTGACATTTTTATGGTAGGGTAAAGATTCTTCCAGTTGATCCCTTTCAGCAGTCTTATTGCAGCCCCTCAAGCAGTGCAATAAAAGCCTTTGTAGGACTGGGCCATCACCCTCAAAATCATTCTGTTTCATGCCATATAAACTCTAAAATGCATACCTGTGCTACATAACAAAATGATGGGCAGTGATTTTCAGGAACGTTGTTTACTACACAAAAGAGATTCGGGAGGAAGGCACTTGCCTCAGACTTCTTTTACGCTGGCGCTTCATTTGGTGCTAGCTCTCCAATCAAATATTAAAGCTTTACTCTAAATTATGTACAAAACTTTCTCACAAATCTGAATGCAACATATCACACAGCAAGATGCTGCTGCTGGAAAGATTCTCTGCTTTCACACCTGAACGTTCATGTCTCTTGTTATTGTCATGCTGGCTGCCACTTAATGCTCCTGATAAGCTGGCATTTTCTCCAGAGATGCATGCCCAATGGTAAGCAATACTGCTTGGCACCTGCTGGGTTTTCACACCTGCTGGGTTTTCACATAATACAAATAAGGTAAAAACCTTATTTGTATTTTTTAAACAAAAAATTGTAAGCAAAAGATTCTGAATTTTCACTTTGCAGGAGATGGTAGATTTGCAGGGTCAAAAGCTGCAGAAAATGAAATATCTGGCACACTCCGGATTCCTAGGTAGTCCACGCATATGTGGCCTCACTAACAGCGTTTCTAAAGTGCCATTGGTCTTTGTTACCTACTGACATTTGTGGAGTCGATGGCTTTTTCCTTTTCAAAAAAAGTCGAGGAACTGAATGATAAAAAGGACATATTTAAACAATATTATGTTGATAAATGACTCTCATAAGCATCAGTTAAGACTGAACACGTAGACTAATAGTGGTTGTTCATATTCAAAACTTAAGATTTAGGTAGCAAATTCTCTTTCCCCTATACTTAAAGTGAGGTAGGTTACTTCAGAGATGTATTGGTATGTACAAAAGATAAATCGGCATTACTGTGTTAGTTTTGTAACCACACATAACTTTGCAGATATCAGATGGTCAGGGGAAATTTGTTATAAATCATAGTTTTCAGGTAACAAAATATAAGGCAAGCTGTACAGTATGATAATTCCTCTGCACCGTCAAACACATAAACACCCACCCTTAGTTTCCCTACTGCCTGATTTTTCAGTTCCTACCAGACTTTAACATTGTCTGAATATTTTTATTTCAGTATTCTTCAAAATTCACATATCCTCCAGGATTCTGCCATTCATTTTTCATTGCAAATACTCTCCATCTCTCATGCAACTTTAATATCTGAGGGGAAAGGCCTAAGCATTAGGTGTTAACTGGTTAGACTTTCAAAAGCCATGTGTTCCAACTTGGCAAGGCAGACTTTGTCTTTCATTTGTCCCTGAAGAAAATGTGCATTTCATGCTGCTTTTAGAAAGGGCTATGTCAAAAAAAAGTTCTATAGAACAAAGTCCAATCGTGTGTGTCCTGAAAGTAATTGAATTTTGGTACTATTTCTACATACAAAATCTGGGATTAAAGCTATATAAATTTATATCATGACTCTCTATGAATTTCAAATTCCAGGGCAATGAAACTAGAAGCAAACAGCATCTTGGTGTGCTGCAAGCACAACCTTTCTTCCTTCAGTGAAGCAAAAGGGGAAAATGACAAGAGAATTATTAGGTTGGATAATTACAGGAGAAAAAGCCGAGTTTGATTGTTTTGATGTTTGAGAGTTGGCACGGGCTGAGGCTGCTGAAGTTTATTTAAAATGCAATGAGCGTTTGTACCTTAGAGTATGCCAAGAGTTAAACTGGTCCAACATTTTCTGATGGAACATTTCTCCACTGGGAAAGGTTTATGCTTTGGAAGTGCAACTTCTTATGGAAACGTCTTGCTTTCAGCAATTCTCCCGATGCAACATGGAACATTGAGCATGACTGATCTGGGCAGTTCCTTACCAGCCCCCATGCTGGCTCCCCGGCAGACTGCCAAGAGGCTGGTGCAGCTCTTTGACAGGGGCTTCCAAGGGCTGACAACTTCAGGTCTGCCAGACTTGGAAACTCTAACTCCTGCTCCACACTCCTAACGTCCAGAAGTTGCTAAAGACAGTTAGTTTCTCACATCAGTGGAGAAATATTCTATTTTTAAAACTCTAAATAGTATGGTTTAACCCCAGCTAGTCCTTCACCACTGTGGTCCAGCTGAGGGCAGGGCCCAGCTCTGCAGTATAACATAAAATTGGCATTTCCAAACTGGTTCCACAGCCTCCGCCTCATCTCAGTCTCCTGCTTCATTGATCTCCACCTTCACTCAGGTGTGTGATGCTAAACACTTTAATGCTGCCCTTCAAGATCCATTTTGACAACTCCAAGCCCTAAAGACTATACTGTATGCCCGATCTCCGCCAGACTCGAAGACTGGACCATGAGAAGTTTAAAAAAAAAAATCCAAATTAATTTTCTCTTAATTTCATTTCCTTCTTGGTGATTTGACCATGAGGGTTCACTTTTCTTTGCCACTGCAAGGGTCTTTATAAACATCCCACAATGAACGGGTCAGAAGCCGAGCCCCGTGCAGATGCTAAGCAATGCTCACACATCTAATAATGGAACACCGCCCCCCAGCCCAAAGTGGTTTCTAGTACACAGTAAGACACAATTCATGACACAATAACTTTGAGACAAAGGGATAGATAAGGAAATGGCAGCTCAGTTATACTGGGTATATAAATAGCAGACTTACAATAGGAGCTCCTTGGCTGCTGACACACAAGAATGACTATTATTTTTACGCAGTAGGCTTCCTGAGTCATCTCAGGACGGTGTTTTGAAAGAATTTAGCTGGTTAAACATGCAAAACCCCTAGGAGTTAGGCACTTAACGGGGTTTTTTTGGGATGAGGTACCTATGTGCATCTTTACAAAGCCTGAAGTATTTTAGAAGTCTGCCCTCTAGTTTCCCTTAAGAGTTACTGTCACGATGCAGTATTTACATATACGTTTTGACGGTGATTTATCTCACTGTAACAATTATTTCCCCTTGTTTTCCACCACAAAAAAACCAAAACCCCAAACCTAACCCTCCCCACCCCGCCCCCAAAACCCTACCAACGACCCACAGCGTAAAAAAACTAGATCCAGTGTTAACCATTTGGGCAGTGTTCTGTAGTAATGTAATGTAATGTAATGATAAAGGTAGAGTTGGTAAAACCACATTTCATTTGAAAACTAACGGTTTGAGAAAAAATAGCCTTTATTAATGACAAATTAATAAGTGAGCATAAGGAGAGAAATGACTGTTAGAAAAGAATCTTTCACATTTTAGCACTTCACATGGCAGAAGGAGCCTCAGGACATGCTGTTCCTTTATATTACTATTGAGAAGAGGGTGGGGAAAGTAAAAAAGCGCATTTCTGTGGCAGCCAGGGAAACCCCGAAGGGCAGCAGCCAGACTACCTGCTTCTGCTATTACAGCGATAGGGAAAAAATACAGCGGTTCAACTTGCACAATCCTTTTTGTACAGAGGGAGAGGCTGCCCTTATGCCTTTGCTGGTAAGGATGAAAGGCTCCCTGGCACTTAAACCCCTAGAAATCCTTGTCTGGCACAGTGCCTTCTCCCTCCTCCCAGGCCATGGCCCCCCAGCACCCCCCGGCAGCAGGAGGAGGGGGACCCTTCTGCAAACGCTCCTCCACTGCCGCCCGCTGCCCTCGCCACTTCAAAACTAAACTGCGATTAAACTTACACAGAGAATGGTCTTGCCTCACTTCGGAAGCTGCCTCGAGCTAAACCCTAGCGAGTGCTTTGCCAGGATCTCGGGTTTGTTTGAAAGTCTCAGCAAAGGGATGGAGCTCTGCCATCATTTCAGCTCTTTCAGGATTTTTCAGGGATTTCACTGGCACTCGGGCAGTTTGAAACTCTGCGAGGCAAAGAGCACTGCTCCGTGCTCCTCTTCAACTAAAAGAGAAGATGCACCCAGAGATCCCAGTCAACTGAAGTGATGTTCAGTGATCCTTGCTGAGGTGTGAAGGCAGGGGATGTCTCCTGGTTTCAGCTGGGAGAGAGTTCATTTTCTTCCTAGTAGCTGGTCTAGTGCTGGGGCTTGGATTTAGGATGAGAATAATGTTGATAACGCACTGATGCTTTAGTTGTTGCCAAGTAGTGCTTACACTAAGTCAGGGACTTTTCCAGCTCCCCATGCTTTGCCGGGTCCACAGGGAGCTGGGAGGGGAGGGGGCACGGCCAGGACAGCTGACCCCAACTGGCCGAAGGGATATTCCATGCCATATGACGTCATGCCCAGTATATTAACTGGGGGGAGTTGGCCCAGGGGGCTACAATTGCTGCTCAGGGGTGGGATGGGCATCAGTCAGCAGGTGGTGAGCAACTGCATTGTGCATCACTTGTTTTGTTTATTCCTTTATCATCATTATTATTATTTTCTCTTCCCCTGCTGCCCTATTAAACTGTCTTTATCTCAACCCAGAGGTTTTACTTTTTTTTTTCCCTGATTCTCTCCCCCATCCCACGGGGTGGGGGGGAGGGTGAGTGAGCAGCTGTGTGGTGCTTAGCTGCCGACTAGGGTTAAACGATGATAGGAGGTTACTTCTCCTCAGCTGCAGGGCTGGTGTGGAGCCATGTGGCTCGCCACTTTAGTATGGCTGTATTGTGGGAACAAAGATGGGGAGCGTGGGGGTGATGGGGTTGGGGCAGGCTAAATGCTGCTGCTCCTGAAGCAATACCCATCACTAAGCTCTTTCAGATTGATTTTTTTGCTTTTAATGCATTAGCAGGAAGCTCTGTGATCTTGGAGACACTGAGAAGGGGCTCCTCTCCAAGCAAGAAAATAGAAATCTCAGCCATCTCTATTTGGGCAGTGATTTCCAATTTATTCATCATTAATTCTGCCTCTTGTGCCACCTTACCCAGGCTGTGCTGCAAATAGCCCACATTTGACTCTGTGTTAGTTACAGTTTCCAAAAATGCTGCTTTCTCCTGGTCATATGGCTTCTTCTCAACAGTATTCATAATGTATGAGTGAGTGTCGTTCCATATAAATATAGTGCACATCTGATATGCCGACAGATAATATCATAGCACGACTGAACCATGATTAATCGTGGTCGTATTCATCCACCTGTTTTCTTTCAATATAATTCTGGCACGTGCAATAAAAAAAGGAAGACCTGAGGCAACGATCACATCCCTGCAAATATAGTTACAGAAGAGATGGAAGCTGGCCATGGTATTATTTTCAAAATACTCAAATCGGGACTGGGAGGTCTCTGTGCACTTTGCAAATACTTTTTCTGAAATGCTTAGCACTTCATATGAAGCAAAAATCATTGAAACAATACAGCAAATGGGAGGAAAAGGAAGGATGGTAAGAAAATGATTGCTAACTGTCCAAACCCACCATGCAGTTCTTCCCTAACCCACATTCTCTGCAGCCTCTTCTGAATATTTAACACCCTTGTCCTGGATTTCGTAGCCTCCTTGCCACAGAAAAGTGAGAGGTCTGAATTAGCTCAGAAAATTTGACAGCCATCTTGTACATAACCCACAGGGTCTCTTTAGAGATGGATAAGCATGAAGGCAAGACATCATACACAGGCAAGCTAATTTAACTTGACATGTAACTGACTGTATTAGAAAACTGTGTGCTCTGACATCTGGTCCATGCAGGATATGCTTAATTCCTCATATTATCTTGCTTCTTCAAAGCTACTGCAGGTACCGTGGTAATTGTCTCTTCCTGGGAAAGCTTATTGGCGAGCCATTTAGTATTTTATACATACAGCTACAGTACACATGAAGTTCCTTCACATCAGTAACCAGTATGTTATGCAAACATGTTGTGTTTATAGGGTTTTGTCATTTATTAGAGATTCAAGTGCAAGCCCATTTTTTTCCCCCTGGAATAAACAGATTTCTTCAAAACATAAACGAAGGCATGTTGTCTGTACAAGACTGCAGTGTTAATACTTGACTTTGCAATCTGTGACAGGCAAGCATTTAGAAATGAGGTATCAGGATTGAGTGGAAGATATATGGAAGAACTAAACTTTCCCATGACACCGTTTCACAACACAAAATTGGTATTTGACTAAACACCCTGAAAAGAAAAAAAAATGTTTTCCACACAGAAGTAGAAGGAAAAGGTGAGCGGAATCATCTGCTGTTAAAAAATTCATCCAAGACCAATTACATTTTTTTGTTTTGAATTTCCACCAACATGGTCTACAGTTTGGGTGGAAAAGTTTTCTTTTGCTCAGCTCTGCAGAGAGGTATTTCTCAGAATTTACATGCAGCAGCTCCTGTTGGAGCACTCCCGCAGCTGTATCAGTATGAGAGTCTTGGATCTGACTGCAGAAAGACACAGAGGCTGATTCACACTTAACAATGAACAATAAGCAATCTGCATATTCGAATTTGGGTTGGGATTTTGAGAAGTGCTTAAGCGATTTAGGAGTATATTTCCCACTGAGTAGCAATGGGATTGTGCTCCTTAGCACTGGTGGGGCAGAGTCCCAGCGATTGACTTGCCTAAGGTGCAAATGGGACATAGGTGTTTAACCCTCAAAACCACAGTCCAACTACACTGTAAAATCAAACTGTGCTCATGCCCATCTACACATGCATGAGTTTTGATAAACCTGCTCAGCTGAGTACCTGGGAGACATGTAACCCTGAGCAGCACCCAAAAGCTTGGTGGGTTTCCACAAGAGACCTTCCTCCTCAGCACCTACCTAACTGCATCAGGCTACGTACAAAAACACAGCAGCAGCTACCCTGGTTTCTTTTAAAGCACAGCTTGAGGAAACTGTTCCTACACAAATTAGCCTTTAGACAAGGTACACAGCAATCCACAGGCTAAGGCACATGGAAGCAGGTTTCCCTGCTGCCAGCTGAGCTCCACATTGCTAAGCTGCTGTCAGGCTCACTTGTCTACAGATTAATTTTAATTCATTTCTGCACAGCAGCCTAGCTTTAGCTCAAAGTCTAGAAAGGGTCCCCCCTGCCAAGGTAGTCTGTGGTCTCCAAGGAGGCAAGAAATGTAGGGTTTAATCCTTTTGAGGAGAAGAAGGAATCAACCTGCTTTTTTCAAGCACCCTGGCTGGGTAAGTGTGATAATTGCTGAGCCATGGCAGAAGGGAGGGGCCACCAGCAAGTTCCTTCTCCTGCATGTTTTCAACCTGTTCTTCCTGTTTTTAAAAGAAGTACTCAGGTGCGAATCTGGGGGAGACAGTTCCCACTGTAAATCCAGTGTGAGCAGAAATGGCTCCTGGCTTTACCCATGACATTGGTGAAGCCCCAGAGAAGACAATCTCGTTTTCAATTTTTTTCTATTCAACGTATCTAAACAGATCTCCACACAAGCTTCATGATGCTGCTTGCAGAAGTGGCTCAAGGTTTCTTAACAGTGTACACAGCACCATCTTCTTGAGATGGCAGAAGAGCAGGCTTCTGCAGGGAAGAAGGTTTCTGAATGGACCTGTGTGATCAGAGACACTGGGTACTACGGATGAGGCGGGTCTTCACCTCCCTTTCTTCTCTCTGCAACCTTTTACATCTCCTTACAGCCAGTTTCCTCTTGGGAGGGACAAGGACTTGTACCTGAGCCATGCTAGTGCACCCTGGCAGGGGAAGACAATGCTGGCCTTTATCCAGCCCTTGGGACACAGCAATCAGGGCAGGAGGTGGCACCATATGCTCTGGGCCATCTCTTCTCCACTCCCGTCTGCCTACCCCCAGGGCCTGGGGCACTTCAGCTTCCCTCTTTAATGGTGAAGGCAGCCAGACAGTAGGTGTTTAACAGAAGGCAGAGTCCAGGCTGTTGTATCCACTGGTGGATCATGCACGAGTATCACCTCCATGGTAAAGACTGGGAGACACAGAGCTTGTAGTGCCTCTCTGAGGTAAACGAGTACGCGGTGGTACAATGCATTGTTCTGCCATCCTCCACGGCTACAAAAATCAACTGCCTGCATTGTTCTCCCTAAAATGTACCTGATCCCTGTGCTTTTAAGAAAAACAGCCAGCCACTGGTGAGGGACATGAAGGACTGCTCCATTAGCTCAAGGCACTCTAATGCCATTGCACATGATTTTCATACCAGAGGCTTGCCTTTATGGAAGTGGCTAGATGCCAAAACTCTCACTGCAGCTGGGATCCTGAGGATGTTCCTTTGCTGAAGGATGGTCAATCTTCAGCTCAAAAATGAGGTGTTTAGCCTCACATCAGCAAAAGCTTTGCTGGGAGCCAGTCTCCAGTCATCTCTGCGGTGTCTATTAAAGTAAGTTATTGAAGGAGTTGGAGCTAATTGCTCTACTTCTCATCCTGCCTTAGGGAAACAGATTTCTTTAATTTTAACCAAACTGCAAATAACTTCACACTTGGACATCTAACCAAGTTGCTCTGTGACCCAGTAAGCTACTGCTGTCAGCTGAGTTGCATTTGGCCAGGGTCAACCTCTTATTCTCTGCACATATGAAGCAAAACATGAACACCTTCACCGAGGTTTCTACCTGTTTGTCAAAGACTGAAGCATGCACATGCTCGACAGTGACTCAGGTGTTGCCTACTAATGTGTTAAACTGCAGTAACTCGACAGCCAACACATAGCTCCTTGTTGTGGTTTAGCCGGCAACTCAGCCCCACAGAGCCGCTCGCTCACTCCCCCACCGGTGGAGAGAAGCAGAACTGATTTGCCCCAGAAGTAATTGTTCAAACACCTAATAGCAAATCTATTCCAAGATATGCAAAACTGAAGAATAAAAAGAAGAAAAGCATATGAAGAATGGAAAGGACTGCAATACTACATCATTGCCTAATTTGGTACTTTTTGAATGAAGGCCTTAAACTAAAAAAAAACCCAAAGGTACATATGAGATATGCCCATCTGGATTCACTTCACTTTCAGGAAAATGGAGGACTGAAAACTGAAAATATGCCTCGTCTTCACAGATAGAACTCTTCTTGTCTTGAGAACTAAAAGGGAGAGAGATCACACTTTTTTTCCAAAATAAAAGCTTCCATTCAGACCCTAAAGAGACAGATGAATTCAATTATTTTCTTATAAAACCATAAACCCAATGAAATTGAGAAATTCAAAAGAGAAAGATCTGAGGTACTTATTTAAATGCTATGTAGAGCAGAGGACATACTCTGTCCTGGTCTTTGACAGTCTTTGGAAAGGACACTGCACTCAAGAACAGCATGATTTGCACACACAGAAACAACTGGAGGTTTGCTTTTTCTTGTATTCTGCCTATTTCAGCTCAAATATCTGGTTTCAAGTCTTTGGATTTGTATTTTCTTCCATTTCAGTACACACTTTGTGTTGGTTTCATCTTATACATAAAGGCTGCACTTTTCAAAGCCTTCAAATAACACCATCTAGTTAGTTACTGTCATCATGTCCTTCCCTCAGAACAGCAGCAGTTTGGCTTTGGGGGAAGCTTTTTGTTCTTTGATGTTTCCTCAGTAAAAGTAATTTTGCCAGTCCTGCTCTCGCCCTGTGCGCGCCGGTATTGCTGCTACCGCCACTGTTAAACAGCACTAACACGGCAGCGGACATGGGCCTGTTAGCCTGCTTCTCCTGTGGTTCATTTGCTAGGAAGCAGGGCGAGTGCAGCTATCGCCCACTTCTTCCCTAAGTGCATTCACGGCCACAGCTATTGTGTGCTCCAAGATTACATTTCTGTACCGTGAAAGGCTCTGTAAGGCTGTGCAGAAGCAACAGCAATTTTAAGATGAGGTTCGCTCTAAGGCAACAAACAGGAACAAAGACCCAGGAGAGCTGGAAGCTGAAGGACGCGGTTTATTTTTTTATCAGCTCAATAACTGAATTATTAAATTAAAAGCAATATTACAGCAACTTTACCAAAGTGGCTGAGTAAGTTCTGAGCACCAGGTCTGAGGGCTTTATTCTGTTTTTACTGAATCCATGTCCGTCCGTGGAGCTCAGCCATTTGCAGTCAGAAACAAATGCAGCTATACTAATATAACTACTAAATGGAGGGAGAGAAGACCAGACTTTATACTTGTTCCCAAGTTCAAGTAAAGGTTAGTTCATCTGAGTTTCCTTTCAACTAGCTACAACTTGCAGGAAATCAAATGTGAAAAATAAAGTATGACCAGCACTGAGAGTAAAACCAATACACATTCCAGTGGGAAATGCTTATTTATGCTGTGTACTTAGTTCTCGTAGTGCATGGAAATACAGTGTATTTGAGACTACTGCTGCAAGTCAAAGGGGAATTAGGAGGTTAAAGCGGCAGCAGACAGGGACAGCAAAAAACAGTAACATCTGCAATGTAACATTTCCTCAGTAGCGTTGCCAACTGGGCAACAGATATTGGTACCACTGTAATGGTGAGCTGTACCTATATATGATGTTCTACCTATATATGGTGAGCTCTACCACTATATGATGTTACCTATTCTCAGAAGTAATTTGCAGCCAAGTGTGGAATAGAGGTAGCCTTGGCATTAAAAAGAGCTACGCTTTTCAAAACAAGGCACGTTAGGAGCAATTCGGTGGCTGAAGCAGGCCGATTCCTAAGTACAGAGCAGGGCTTATGACACTTACAGATGGCCTGCCCCCAGACAGGGATCACAAGGCTCATGCAGCATCAAGCCATCTCTGCAAGAGATGACAAAGTACAGTGATGCAGTAATTTATGCGGTTCTTGAGTACAAGGCTGTGAAAACATGATTAGGTAGTCTTTTATCAAATGAAACGAATAAAAACCATAAAACAAAATGATGAGGCACTAAATTTAGAAGAAAATTCATTTGATTATCACATCAGAGATGTGATATTCCAGATCATACTGTCAGCTTAATTGGCTGCAATTTATGTAGATTTGATAAAACTATCTGAGCTCTTAATAACGTAGGAAGTTGCACTTCATGTATTCAAAAGCAGTTAACTTTTTTACTCTGCTGTAGGCACTTAAAAACCTTCCTGCTGAACACGTTTTGAACTGTGTAAGTTTAGAGACACTGGAATTACTTTTTATTTTGGGCTCCTGATGACGACTGTCATTACAGCGTCTGGGTGCACCAGGAATACCTAATGCTGGCGGGACAGTTCCCAGGTACAGAGAAACAGCATCACTCTCATCTCACTCATTACTCTTTAATAGTCGTCAGTACTACCTCTTACGCACTCTCCAAACAGTTTCTAATGCCCACAATTCCCTGGTGACAATTAGTTCTGCATGGGTTTATACGCATGTACCTCGGGGTAAGCACCATTTAAGTCACAGGACCTTCTCTAAAAAGCAGGATCTGTTCACACAGCAAATAGCTCAAGGTTTAGGGATTCCTGATATCCTGTTCCGAGATTTCCAAGAGGAATACATTCCAGTGGTATTTATTGTTTAATGCTGCAGTTCATTCATACTACTTCTTAATACATATGGCAGAGAGAAGCAAGAAAAAGCCTGCGGGCTGTATCCCATCTTCACACTTCACCGATCCCTCGACACTCGATATCTACCGGAGGCCTCCTGTCTTTCTGAGCTTCGTTTGAGGAAAGTCACCCCAGAAATTGCATCCAGCTCAGGGAATTTACTAAAAAATTTAGTTCTTACAAAAATCTGTCATGAACAGCACTGAAGGGAACATAGGAGTTTCTATACAAAAGAGTCTGACAATAAAAGTTCAGGGCCAAGTAATCAACAGAGTTGTCACAGGAAAGCAGTTATTAAATAGCAGTGTTTTAATTTTTTTTTTTTAAAGGAGAATTTTCAGCTTTCAAACAAAAAAGTTGGAACTTTCTCCAAGAAACTGATATTTCTCACTCGAGAATGGAACAGAGATTTGTGGGACCACATTGCCATCACGGGAAGTATTTTTTTACTTTAAGAGCATTAACGTTTCAAAATGAGAGGCTCATTGAAGAATTTTGTTCTGTCTGTGTGTAGAGGCCTATTCATCTCTAGGAGGCTGCAAACTCTCTTGAACGTTGTGAAGGTAGAAGAGTGAATAACACGCTCATGTTCCAAAAATTAGTAGGGAGTTCTTTGAGTTATTACTTTGTGCTTGTCTCTTCCAGAAATAAAAATGCTCTGCTTGAAGACACAGCTTGAAAATAAAAGGGGGTTTTTGGCATATTTTATGTTTGGAAAAAATACAAGTATCCATTCTTGTTTGCTTTGGAGCAAAATGTTTTCTAATCTTTCAGTGTTTGTTTTGAAGTTATCAGGCAGTTTTCAAAATCACAAAACACAATCTTTTCCAAACTAGTTTATGTAGAAGCATGCGTTGTTCATAAGAATGTGCCCTTTTCTTTACTCAGTAAAAATCAACCTCCTAATGTGTACTTTCAAGCTTTCTTAGGCATCTAGAAAGCAGAGTCTCTCTGGTATGCTTTCCTCCTCACTTCCACCATCCAACAAGAGAATGAGAAGGAAACCTCGCCTTGACTTGCAAAGGCCTGAGGAATGACACTCTGGGCGCTTACCACAGCATTTCATCGGTGGTAGAGAAGAGACTCAGTTCACATCAGACAGCTGACAATGAACTATATTTTTACTTCTGAACACAGAAACTCTGGGAAACAAAACACGAATAACTTTTTTTGCTCGAGGAAATAACATGATTCCAAAGTTCCTCTGATATTAAATTATGTCCTGGGGATTCCAGTTTTCTCTTTGAAAAGAAATTTCTAGCTCTTCTGTTGTAAAGTCTGAAAGCATGACATAAGTAGGCTCAAAAAACCTGTAAGGCAAACCAAAAGAACCTTAAACATGCTGTTAAAAAATCTTAAAACCCCCCGACTACCTGGTTTCTTAGGACAATTTTACAAACAGAAGTGACAGGGCAAAATTGGTGGCTGGCCATGAAATCCCCACGTGCTGCTAATCTGGGAACTCTGAACCAAAGCAGGAGAGTAGGAAACCAAGGATAGAAAACTACAAGAACTACTTTGAATTAACACAGGCCAAACAATGAGTGGG
The DNA here is from genome assembly GCF_949628215.1 of Phalacrocorax aristotelis. Taxonomy (NCBI): domain Eukaryota; kingdom Metazoa; phylum Chordata; class Aves; order Suliformes; family Phalacrocoracidae; genus Phalacrocorax; species Phalacrocorax aristotelis. The sequence goes on from NC_134276.1 coordinate 87,646,939, forward strand.
TCTGGGGATGGCCCATCACTGGGCACCACTGAAAGGAGCCTGGCTCTGTCCTCTTTGCACCCTCCCTTCAGGTATTTATATACATTGATGAGATCCCCCACAAGCCTCCTCTGACTTTGGCAGAAGGGTCCTGCAGAAATTCTTGCAGCACATATTCCTCCTTCACCGCGTTGTTCCCACTCCAGCGAAGCAGATCAGAGCTCCTGACCTACCTTGGCATCCTCTGGATGCAGGATTCCCTTCTTTCACACAAGGGCTGGCTGCCTGGGCTTAATCAAATGAACACATTTTCTTAAAACTGTGAGGCTGTTTCAAGAGCTCATAGCACATCAGAGTTCCTCTACTAGCAAGGCACAGGATGTGTTTGCTGGACAAAATGGCAATAACTTTGCTTGTTACTGTACAGCAGTTTAACCATATCCCTCTGGTCCAAGTGAGCACAGGCATGAGACACAATAATTGAACAGCGTGTCAGAGCAGTGACACTGGGAGAGGCAGATGGCTACTGTTAACTGAGATGCAGTTTAAGAGCAGGATATAGCATGAAACTGCAATTAAAATCCACAGTACTCAGTGGACAAAGTTATAATGTATTTTTAGCCCAGGGTAATTAACATTTTTTGTAAATAATTAAAAGCTACACCAAGCAACGTCTTATTAAGTATGGATATAGGAGCTCTAGTCCCTAAGGGACTTCTCTGGCTTTTTTTTTTCCCCCTTGTCTCTCTTTCTTCCCCAAGTGATGCCAATCTCAGAGGCTGCTCTGTTGACAAGATTCCTCATTGTTTGCAAGGCACATTCCCAGTATGTAACAGAAGAGGTAATACTGCAAGTAATATAAAGTCTAAGCTCCTGGGAAGCTTATCCCAGCGGTTGAATCTTCTGCCCTCAAAATACAACTCTCTTGCTTCTGTAACCTGTCAACAGAACTACCATTCAGCTTCTGCAATTAAACCACCCTCCCTAGTAGATTTCCAAGTAAAGACAACAGGCAATCTACAAGTGCCAGTTGCATGGTTTCTCACACCTGAACAAGATAGGTACCCCATCAGGAACAGCCCAGGCATGGCTCAGCATCCTTGTCTGAGCAAATTCTGAGTAGAACTGTGATGGGGATCCTGACAAGCCCTGTCTCCAAAAATGGCCAGGACACAGTGCCAGGAGTGCTGCCTGTATGTCCACGACAGACTTCTTTTGTAACTTCAAGGCAGTAAATTTCTCTTTTTGCCTTTTGAGAAGTTCCTTCGGTAAGTATGGATGCCTCTTTCAAGAGGAACAGACTGGACCACTGTATCTGAAGGTTTTGGTCCTTTAAAACCGAAGTCCAGCATTCAGACCCCATGACCCTTCACAGCACATTGTAAAAAGTCTTGTTACACAACCCCCACACTTCAGGACACAAAATGTGATGGGGTACAGAATGAGGAAAGAACCCAAACGTGAGCTGCGGCAGTAACAGGCTGTGATTAACATACACGCTCAGGTGAAATGTCAGTTTGTGCTCAGTCCTGTCTTCAGGTACAGCCACCATGCTAGTTATCACATGAGATACCACAACAACCAAGGTTAAACCTCAGCCATAGCAGGTTCCATTTGTCACAAGTTGAATGCTTCCTACCATTACTTATTCCATAGGACATATATTTAGCTGATTAGTGTGTGCTACTTTGTTACTATTTTATTTTGCATACGTTTCACTGTTGTGCAGTAGAAACGTGCACGCACGAAGGGAGCAGCAAAAATAAAAATGTAGATGGAAAAAAGGAAAAGGAACCACAACTCATTTTGTATATTAAAACTAGCTGCATTAAACTACAGGAATATCTTAACTAATAAGCGCTTTATGACGTTCATCGAATCCAGCTTCATGACATCTCACTAATTATATCCCTCCCACAAACTCTTAGACTCACAACTATGATCTTAGCAAGTCTATTCATGTTTCCTAATCTGGTGAAAGAGCAAGACCAAAAATATTTAACAAAAGTTACTCTAAAGTGCAAACTATGTAGGAATGGTTTGTAAATAATGAACCAACCTACTGTTTTTCATGTTCCTTATTTTTGCTGATGCTGTTGCACTCTGTAAAACCACGCAAGATTTTCTTGCATGGATCAAATTTAAAACAAAATTGATCATGTTTTCTTGCAATTTACTGAAACTATGAGATGAAAAATGACAGTAGGAGGAAGTGTTAGAAATAATTGTTGTAGTTGTAAAACCTTTGGTATTTTTGACATATTTATGTATATTTTTGATGCTTTTGTGTTATCATGTTATAGAATCACAGCACAATGGAAATTATCCAGAGAATTTTGAGTTATCCTACCACTTTCAGTGGGTATTTCCTACAGAGTACCACAAGAAATATAAAAATTCTAACAAAGAGAAATCCCTCGACAGTGAATATATGAAGAGTTTATTGTACTGATGTGAGAGAGAATTCATTTCCAAACTGTGAAAACCAAAGAACACCCTCATTTATCAGTATGCACTCTGCACAAGCGTTTCTCTTGACCAGTCAGTTTACCATTCTTTAGAGAGCATCACATCCAAAGGATGATCAGGAACCCCTTCTTTGAGATAAAGCAAAGTATCAGGCAGATATAAGTGTGGATTTCTTGCAAATAAAGATAATATTTACTGGCTTGGTGTGGTCAGTCATAAAACAAATCACTGACTATATCATGTTTTATACAGTCCTGCAGGTCATGCCTAAAACAACAGAACTGATGAATGACGTCTATAAGGGACAATCCTTAGATTTAGTACCATTCAAGGCTGCTGGATGTGGCAAGTGACTGATTTACATCTCAATTTTATGTAGAATTTATGTACATGCTTAGTTCTGCCCTGCAACCAAAACAAAACTCCTAGTCTCCAGTGTGTATGATGCCTGCAACTCTTATGGAAACTAGGTTTTCAGATATGATCTGTGACTGTACTATCCAAATATCTAGAAATCTGTGCCTCTGTCAGAACCTGATAACCAATACAATGTCAAAAGAAAGATGGAGACAGAAATTACTTCACAATGACATCACAGCCTTCAAGATGCCCTTCACTTTGCTGACCTTTCTGTAGAAATTTTTTCTTTAGAGTGAATCACTGTGCACACCCTAAATGTTTCTCTCAGGCTTTCAGTAAGCTCATAACCTAGTGGTGTTCCCCAGGGGTCTGTGCTGGGTCCAGCCCTGTTCAACATACTCATCAATGACCTGGATGAAGGGACAGAGGGTACCCTCAGCAAGTTCGCTGATGACACCAAGCTGGGAGGAGTGGCTGATACACCAGCAGGCTGTGCTGCCATCCAGTGAGAGCTGGGCAGGCTGGAGAGCTGGGCCGAGGGGAACCTCATGAAATTCAGCAAGAACAAGTGTAAGGTCCTGCACCTGGGGAGGAACAACCCCAGGCACCAGTACAGGCTGGGGGCTGAACTACTGGAAAGCAGCTCCGCTGAGAAGGACCTGGGAGTGCTGGTGGGCAGCTGGCTGACCCTGAGCCAGCACTGTGCCCTTGTGGCCAAGAAGGCCAATGGTCTCCTGGGCTGCATTAAAAGTAGTGTGGCCAGCAGATTGAGAGAGGTTATCCTCCCCCTTTACTCTGCCCTAGTGAGACCACATTTGGAGTACTGTGTCCAGTTTTGGGCCCCCCCAGTTCAAGAAAGATAGGGAACTGCCTGAGCAAGTCCAGTGGAGAGATCAGGGGACTTGAGCTTCTCCCTTATGAGGACAGGCTGAGAGACTTGGGTTTGTTCAGCCTGGAGAAGAGAAGACTGAGTGGGATTTCATCAATACCTATAGATATCTAAAGGGTGGGTGTCAGGACGATGGGACTAGGCTCTTTTCAATAGTGCCCAACGACAGGACAAGGGGCGATGGGCACAAACTGAAACACAGGAAGTTCCACCTAAACATGAGAAAAAACTCCTTTCCTGTGAGGGTGCCAGAGCAGGGGCACAGGCTGCCCAGGGAGGCTGTGGAGTCTCCTTCCCTGGAGACATTGAAAACCCACCTGGATGCGTTCCTGTGCTCCCTGCTCTGGGTGTGCCTGCTCAAGCAGGGGGGTTGGACAAGATGATCTCCAGAGGTCCTTTTCAAACCCTACCATTCTGTGATTCAGTGATTATTAAAAAAGTCTTTTAAATGTTGCAAATAGCAATCATCTCAGAAAAAAAATATGGAGTTAAGTTTATGTCTGAATAGCTCTTACAGAGGAAAACCTTTTTAAAGCCTCACATTAAAAATTCATATTTCTCTGGGCACTGCTTTAGTGGATGACTACAATGTTACATTTTACAAAATGCTAATTTTCCTTTTCCCAAGTTTTCTGAAGAGAAAGATTCCATTGTTTTTTAAAAATAACAGGAACATTATGACACAACAGGGTAAAAGCAAGAAAAAACTAAACACTTTTTCCTTCAAAATGGCATATTTATGCTGTACATAAAAATAAGTTAATGCTGCAGTGTTTATAGGGGCAATTCACTCAGATTAGATGCCATTTCTTTCAAGATTCCTGGTCCAAAGTGCTTCTGCATTCCAAGAAGTCTTTTGCACTGCTTTCTGTTTTCTTCTGTTCTTCATTTATGTTTTGGTGCAGTAAATTCCAGATGACGTTCCCCTATTCAGCTTAGCTCCTCTGCCTCTCTTCATGATAAAAAGGACTTCTGTCAATAGGCACAACTGGCAATTCAGATGACTACTATGCGACACAACAATCTTTTTCTGACTGTAGCCAGGGTTTTTTTGAATTGAAACTTCTCGGTACAGCTGAATTTTCACTGTGACTGCCTAATACATCGTTACTGACTCAGGCTTTTCAAACAAAATCAGAGGATAATGTCATGGACAGAAATGATCATTACTTTCTTTAAGTTTTAGAATATAGAACAACAGACACTTATGGGCCTTGTTTGAAATCAGACAGAAATAATTCTGAAATCTGCGTTGAAGTGCTGAATATTTCCTTTTAAATAAAATCACCACAGAATAATAGAATAGTTTGGGTTGGAAGGCACCTTTAAAGATCATCTAGTCCAAACCCCCTGCAATGAGCAGGGACATCTTCAACTACATCAGGTTGCTCAGAGCCCCATCCAACCTCACCTTGAATGCTTCCAGGGATGGGGCATCTGCCACCTCTCTGGGCAACCTGTGCCAGTGTTTCGCCACCCTCATTGTAAAAAAATTCTTCCTTCTATCTAGTCTAAATCTACCCTCTTTTAGTTTAAAACCATTACCCTTTCTCCGGTAGCAACAGGCCCTGCTAAAATGTTTGCCCCCGTCTTTCTTATAAGCCACCTTTAAGGACTGAAAGGCCGCAATAAGGTCTCCCCGCAGCCTCCTCTTCTCTACACTCAACAACACCAACTCTCTCAGCCTGTCCTTGTAGGAGAGGTGCTCCAGCCCTCGGATCCTGTGCTGAGGGCTCCAGAGCTGGATGCAGCACTCCAGGTGGGGTCTCACCAGAGCGGAGTAGAGGGGCAGAACCACCTCCCTCGACCTGCTGGCCATGCTGCTTTTGATGCAGCCCAGGATACGGTTGGCCTTCTGGGCTGCAAGCGCACATTGTTGGCTCATGTCCAGCCTTTCATCTACCGGTACCCCCAAGTCCTTCTTCTCCACAGGGCTGCTCTCAATCCCTTCATCCCCCAGCCTGTATTGATATGGGGGGTTGCCCTGACCCAGGTGCAGGACCTTGCACTTGGCCTTGTTGAACTTCATGAGGTTCCCATGGGCCCACTTCCTGAGCTTGTCCAGGTCCCTCTGGATGGCACCCTGTCCCTCAGGTGCATCAACCTCACCGCTCAGCTTGGTGTCATCTGCAGATTTGCTGAGGGTGCACTCAATCTCACTGTCTATGTCACTGATGAAGATATTAAACAGTACTGGTCCCAGTACGGACCCCTGGCGGACACCACTTGTCACTTATCTCTGTCCGGACGTTGCTCAAAATAAGATGAAGTATGAGCTGTGTTGCTAATCATAGACCACTGGCTCAACCCATAGGTGTCTGTTGCTGTCTGCAGTGCCTGAGGGTCCCTGCCTGGTCTGCTGCTGCCACTCCAGAGGAGCACAGATCTTCCCAAGGTCCTGTATCATATTCCTGAGCCACACAGAGATATATAGCAAGTCCAGTGCCACAAGTGGCACTGGGTACTTTTTGTCATCAAATTCACGGATCCATTAGTGTGTCAGTTCTAATTACAGAAATAAAATAATATCAAATATGTAATATTCCAAAGGAGATTTTTAAAAATACTGACCTTCTTGTCCATCACTGCAATAAATTTGTTTGCATTGCAATACATTTATTTGTAGCTAGTGTTTACAAACACAAGTCCTATATTCTGTAAAACTTGTGCTTGCAAAGCAAGAAGCTGTTATTTTCAAGCGGGTTTCAATATTCCTAATAGCTGAATACACTTTTTGTTAGGCTGGTTGATGGGTGCCATATGTCATCAGATATAGTCTCCTACATGTTCCATGTTTGAAATAACAAAGAATTCAAAAGATTATGAGCTTTTCTCCTTTGGAATATGGGGTGTGATTCTGGGCCCTATGAAATAATTGGAAAGCCATCTTCTGACACAAAGAGGTTTCTGGATCAGCCTGCTTCTCCTAGCACCATGCAAAGAACCTCTCTTTTACTCACCGGCTTGTTCCAGCTACTGTTCAGCTCTGGGGACAAATTTCAGCTCACTTTTTATGTTCTGAATCTCTGACAAGTTGACAGCAGGACCTGGAAGTTTCTTAGCTCCTGGGAGATGTTTCTTGTCTTTCTCCTCCTCTGTCGAAGCAGGAACACTCTGCACAAAAGGATACCAGTGACCTTACTGCCACAACAGCAATCTCTCGAGCATGAGCATTGGTCAGTTATTTGAGAAACAGGAAATGATGTTTTTATGCTAAATGCAATCCTAATGAAAATTGGGTGGGGTCAGGAAGAGATATGTTGTTGTGTTTGTTGTTGTCTAAAATGTCTAAAACCATTCAGGGAAAAAAAAATACAAAACCAAAAAACCAAAACCAAACAACCCTGAAGGTGCCCAGTGCAGAGGAATGTGGATCTTTTGGTAAATGTGTAAGAATTTATACTGTCAGACAATCAGTGGAAAATTAACTGAGTGGAGCATTAAAGACAACTCCCAGCTCCTTCATGTTTTAGGGAAAAAAGTGAAAGAACCATTTTTACCATCTATTTTCTTTCACAGTCCCACAGTTGTTGGCAAACTGGGGAGGGAGACCATCATGCACTTCTGCAGCTCTGGAGAAGAGCTATGATAGTAGCTTATGGACCCCAAAAGCTTCATCCAAGCTCAGTTCAAGTTGATGTTTAATTTTTCTTAACCTCAGTTGTAATACCAGAAGGGTTTTTGTCATTTTATGTTTGAATTATGGTAGTGCCTGACAGCTATTTTGCTGACTCTGTAAAAATTCAGGCTAAATAACAGCACTTACACAGTAGTGAGCTTCTCAGCTAATTTCCCAGTGGACCACAGTATTTCAGTTCTTGGTACTTCTTTGGCTGTAATATTGCTCCTAGGTGAGGTGGAGCATGTATTTTAGACAATTTCTATTCTAGAATGATAAATGTTTTGAAGGAATTGTTTCCAGTAGGGAGTTTAAGGTTCATCCAGCCTGTTCTGTATTTTATAAAGCTGACATAGAGGGGGAATCATGTAGGTTTAGACATGAATTAATATTTTACTGCAAGTAATTTCACCATGAAATTATGTTTTCTTTTTTGATTACCCTGTGAATGTCTTCTTAGGGTGGCCTTTTTGGAGTTAATTCAGTATTTGGACTCATTAGCCACCCTTTTTGAAAAGGTATATTGACCTTGAACATTCAATTCCTAATATTTGAATTAATTTTTAAAACTACAATGTTATCTGTCAAATACTATTGGCCAGTAAACCCCTCTTTATTCTGTTCACTAATGGACCACATGATAACGGGGAAGCAGGTTTTTTGCAATGTCAAGTGCCAAATAAACAAGGAATTTTAGAAAACTGACATTTTCTTCCTATCTGATCTTTAAGCCATGAGCTTAAGCTGTTTTCTTGCACGGCTAGCTAATCTGAATAACTGGGAAAAACTACCATCCCCCAAACCCCAATAAGCAGATACTGTGTTGAAAATACTGTTTCAAGTAATCTACAATACCATTCCTTCTCATGGTGCAAATTTTGACCATGTTTGGACGCTTTGCGCTCCAAAAATTGATGTTAGCTTTCCCTTCTAATCTCAGGTATGTGCTGTTTACTACTGCACGCTGCCCACCCCCCATCACCCACTCTGTGTGCAGTGCACAGCTGAGATCACACCTTGACCTTCGGTTTTATTGAAGGAAGTCTGAAGAGTGACTTAGATATATGACAAGAGTTAACAAATACCTGCATGGAAATGCTCTGACTGAAGAAGAGTTATTTTCTGAATTTCCCACCCCCCATTTCTGTTGCATGTTAATACGTCTGCTCCACTGGCCTTCAACACACATTCTCTTCTGACTCCACCAATGCTTTGAGTAAGACCTGTTTTTCTCACATTTCCTTTCCTAAGGTTTTAAAATATAGTAAAAGATGCTAAGCACTGTTAGAAAGTTGTATTTGTCTGATCTAAAGAATCACAAGCTGTGCTGCAAAACTTAAAGGGATGAGAAAGCTGAAAAGATAAGTCCACTGGTAGTGTTTTTATTCTATTCCGGTTGCAAGCTCTGTGTCTGTAGTCTTTACACCCTATGCTTTGGTTGCATATTGGCTATAAAACCAGGGCCAAGAAGTTTCATTCTGCAATATCTCTCTCATATATAGCATTCACATAACTGAGAAGCAAAGCAATATTCAATTACCCAACCAAATCTAATTATCAACACTATTCATTTATTTTATTTCTCAGATACTACCAGAATTCACACATGCTATATTAGTTTCTGCTTAATAACCTTCACTCCTTCACCAGTTTTAATTACTGCAGAAAGAATATGCTTTGATTTCTTTCCAGGAGAGAAAGCCACAGTATATGTTCAAGGTCACTTTGTATGTTTGGTTTTGTTTTTTTTAAATCTTCTCAAGAAGAGTTAAGTCAGCCTGGGTTTGATTTCTTCAGGAAAGTTCTCTGTAAACAGAGCACTATTTATTACAAAGACGTCAAAATTCAGAAAAAAAATCTGTCTGATTTAAACAGAAAAGGAAGAATTAGCTCTTAAGTTACAAAACCTGGCCACTTTAAGTGCCTGTACCAGGTCAGGAGGAGATGATGGTTTGTCCAAAACTAATCTGCCTGCTTCTTGTTTCGGGCTGAATCCCCAGCAGTGCCACTGCATGCCTGGAGACAAGTGGCTATCCACCTCCCTCCTGCTCATCATGGCTCTGCTCTCCGTGAGGGCACGACTCCCTCCAGCCACGACAGCTTTGCTTCACCCACATGGCAGCAAGTCCACCCGGCTGAGTCCTGCCAGAGGCAGCCTGGCTGTATGGGGTCGATTTGAGCCCTTCCTGCCCTTGGTTCTGGGAAGCATCTGTAGCTCTGGCCCAGCAGGACCAGTTCTCAGGTGAGGAGTCTAAGACCAAATGTCACCAGCCGTTCAGGAAGCCATAACCACCCATCTTTAATTTTTTTGTTTGTTTGGAGTATCCCAGTATCTTTTCTTCCACCAATGGTTTTAGTTCTTATTTATTGTAAAAGTACATGGTGAAAACATGTTTTAATATCATCCAGAAATATGATACCTGTGTTTAATCAGAATCTTTGTGATCAGCATTAGTTAAGGTAGAAATTGGACTTCATATTCAAAACTCAGTGTTAAATAATCACTGCAAAACACAGGCATGCAAACACAGCATTCAGTCTAAAATGGAGTATTTTCACCCCAAAGCAGGTAAATGGGTTCACAATTTCTGGTTTTAATTTGCGAATGTATAGTCTCCACATGGAATTTCTCCTTGTTGATAAATATTCCAAAAAATATCAGGTCTGAAAACCTGTTCCAATATTGTTAAGCTGCAACAATAAATCGCACCACAGGGCAGCAGGTAGTAGCATATTCTTCCAAAACCTTGCTATAACTTTCCTTGATGTATTCCACCAACTCCCATCTAGATAAATACTGCTGGTGAAATGGTTTAAATTCCTATAGGTGCCTTGGCATCAAAACCAGAACAATGTATATATGAAGTGTTTAGTAGGTGGCCAGTTACTTCCATGAATGATCAGTGCGTGTTCAGCTGTGATACCTAAGACTGGTATGTAGCACTAGAAGATCGATTAAGAGGCTTTCTTCCATCAACGGCAGGGATCTTCCTGAGGGGAAAAAAAAATCAGGAACCCCTTTTTTTCTTACCTCCTCCACTTCTTCAGGTGTAAGTTCTTTTCTTTTATGAGGGTGGCCCGCACCAGGTCGAAATGCTCCCATTGGGATGTTAATATTAGCCTGTGAGAAGAAAATGACGACGCATATAATAGTGACTGATAAATAAACAGTTGGTAAATGGCAAAACTCAGAAGGGGTAGGACAAGAGTATAGACATTATCGTGGTTTCTGAGCACTTACGTTTCGGTGAACGCATCATCACACCACTCCCACGGGAAAGGGAAATGCTTTCATCTCCATTTTAAAGATGGAAAGTGAAAACACAAAGCTACCTAGAAAGCTTTTGAAGTTCTGCACTTCAGTCTAATGCTCCCTGATTTCACTGGGCTTTAAACAAATGAGTACTAGACACCAAAGTGTCTTTAGGCATCTGGGCCTGCTTCAATTTGGTCAAGGTCAAGCAGAGAGTGCCAGAATAAGGATTTAAGTGTAAATCACCCAAGTCCTACAATAACACCCAAACCACTTGACCACTCTCGCTCCCAAGTGACACCAGTTCTCACTCCACTTAATCACAGGCAGTTAGGAAGGAAAGCCTCTCCTGAGCCAACTTAAGCCACAAATGTTTAAAATGTGATTTTACTGGCAAAATTTACCCATGGGTGCTACAAACTGCAGATGTAATGCCTGAGTCCTAGGAATACACCCCTCGGTTGCAGAAAGGATCTGTGGGAAAAGGCAAGAAGGCTTTTTGACCCTCCAGCCCCTGCTGGGTTTTGCCCTGCCACCCCAGCCCGGTCTGCAGTGGGGGCTCATGGGTCAGAGCAGGCTAAGCCGGCTCTAACACCAGACAGACCGCTAGCCCTTGGCTTTAGCAAACTCCCTCCAGAATGATACCCACACAACTGCATCAATCTGATTTTTCACCTGTGGCAGAAAGTCAGTAGCCATAACATAAATGAGGCTTATAATAGATACCTTAAAAGTAAAGATTTTTGAGGGAAGAATGGCAGGAATTGTTGCTTAGGAAAGAGCAGCTAAAATACATCTATTTCCTGATGTGACCCAGCCTGGATTATTTTAAAAGTCAAATGGCGTGATCAACTAAATGCACAATTTATACCTATTCTTATCTCATGATCTCAGAAGAGAAGCTGCTCCTAGGAAATGTCATTAAAATATCATGACTCCCACTAGTAAAACAAGGGGGTGAATCGGTAATGTTATGGAGCAGAAATGGAGAACCTTCCAACAGCGAGCTGTGTTATTGTAGTTTACCATCCGACTGATTTGCATTAAATGAAGATGAATAATCCTGTCCTTCTGTTCAAATCGTGGTCTTGCAGATCATGCCCGAGGTTGGGCAATCCCAGGAAAAGAGCCCACTGTTTTTAGTAACAGCAAATGTTCTGAGAGCTGTAATCAAATGTTGAGCAAACTAAGAATCCATTTGCTAAGAAATAAGAACCTTTGCTTTTATTCTATTTATCTATTTCCTGTTATTTTACATATGAAATGTGATGCTGCCATTTCAGTGGGGCTGGCAAATGTCTGTAGGGCCATGTAGTTTATAGATAACTGGGTATTCACTTCATAATGCTTCTTCACTGAGCATTGGTTTACGTATTGCGAAACCTTTCATCTGCACTTCCTAACTTCCCAGGAGGCAGGTCATTTTCAGCTTTGCAGTACTTAACCAATTATTTCATCTAGGAGTGGAAAAAAACAGCTTTGCTATTTTTAAATTTAAGCATCTCTCCCGCCAGGTTCTGGTACCTCCAGTCAGCTTCTCTTTTTTTGGAATATGAAACTTCTTTGCACTTTACAGCTAGCGCGGTCATACAGGCTTGCAGAGTTGAAACATTAAGAGTTATCTCTCTCTCCTCTTGGTGCTCATTTTGAATTCAGGCATTTCTTCCCCTTGGAGTCAATCAAAGTAGAAGCCAGCCTCCCACGGCCACACAGGACATACCACAGCGTGTTAATTCTGATATCCAGCTCTTGCATTTCCTACTCTGATTGACAGACCAACTGTGACTGAAAATGGTTCAGGAAACAAAAATGAGCCACTAAGTGCCAGACTGCTAATTAAATTAAATAAAACACTCTTTGGTCTGCTTCAGCATTTTCACAGTAATCTGTGTCACACTAAAGCAGTTTGAACTATTTTATCTGCAATAAATGCATTCACATTGGAGTTTGGACAAGAGTTACGCAGACATGAAATATTAACTTGGTAAAACGAGCAGCCTTTAAGACGTAGTCTAACACTGTCTGGATCTGATAACATACTATAAATTAAAATATTGCTAGTATGAAATGCCTTTTTTCATCATAATCACATTTATGTGATGAATTATGAATCACACCATCACCATTATCACAATTATGACTGATTTCCGAACAGTTCCTGACCAGAGGTACCAGAGTCCTGAACTGTAGATCTCCCTCTTAATCCAATGCCAATCCCCTCCTGTGGATGAGCAGCCGTGTAATGGGTGAACAGCGGACCAAATTCTGTACGCCAGTGTAGCTCTGTAAGGATTGTGTTGTGCTACAATCAGCACAACTTTGCAATTTTGTTTTAAAAATACTTTTCATGGCTCTTGTCACCTGTCTACTAGGGTGGAGATAGGACCCTTAGTGATCCCTTCCTCACCTGCTCCCACCCAGTGAAATGCTAAACAGAATTTCTTTTGTTCCAACCCCCTGAAATCCTAAACTATAATTGCTTTAGACAGACTTTTTAGGTGTTATTATTATTTTTAATCATACTAATTATTAAAACTGTTGGGTTTACATCTTCCTTTGTTTTTGGAAAGTGCCTACCATATTCTGGATGTCATTGCAGTTTTCATAATGAGGAGGTATGCACACTGAGGTACTGGACTAAGGTCTTCCTGAACAGATCAAAGGGAAAATATCTGTAAACATGAAATACAACATATATTGCTGGTTTGACTCAATTAAACTGGTATTTAGAGATGTGTTTGTGTTCTTTTTGTTTCCTAGACACAGGGGATCCAGATCAGAAACTGTTGGGTCTTGAATTGCTGGCAGCCCTGCATGAGTTGAGGACTGTTGCGGGTAAGTTCTCCAGAGCATTACAGCCATTCTTAGCTGTCCAGAAGAATGATGGAATCAGCTGGAAAGCCACATCAGTATAAACATATTCAAGTTAAAAATAAATAAATAAATAAAACAACTACAGAGAAAACTGAATGTAATTCAGAAAAAAAATTAGGAAACCCCTCACCCTTACCTCTGGGGAAAGCTAAGAGTGGTGTTCGTAGGTAGAATAATTGTCAGCCAGGGCTATACACAGCCTTTTACACACTGAGCAGGGGAGGTCAGCAATGAATGTTACCAGGTATCAACAGTATTTTGGTCCTTTAGTGCCCCAAACTACTCTCGGGAACCAGTTGCTACCTTTAACACTCACACATCTGTATTTAGTGGCTGTCAGGAAGTGAAGATTTTAGTGTACATCTCATACAGTCAGAAAGAATCCACTTCTGACACAAGAGTACCATGAAATACTTCAGTCAGTAAAGTGTCATTACATTTCCATTGCAGCAGCATAACGTATATTCTCCAGGGGATGTCGCGCCTACTATAATAGGACATAATAGCAAAGGATCATAATATATGATTTTACTGGCTGCCCAGAGAGTTGGCGGAGTCACCATCTCTGGAGGTATTTAAAAGACGCGTAGACTTGGCGCTTCAGGGCACGGTTTAGGAGACATGGTAGGGCTGGGTTGATGGTTGGACTTGATGATCCTAGAGGTCTTTTCCAACCTTAATGACTCTATGATTCTATGAATCACAATGTATAAAGGTAATATGCATTTTGCGTCATGGTTCTTAGAGTGCTCAAAGTATAATAGGCATCAATTCAAGTGCAAGTTTCCTTGCTGGAGCAACCTTTGACACAATGTTTAATAGATTTATTTTACAGTTGGTGCTGTTATTTTTCTCATAATTCAAATTACCTTTGCAAAAATACTCTTACGTATTTTCTTAATGTTTCTTAAAATATTAACTTTGGTGCTTAAGCTTAATGCACTTTTTTAATGGACAAACTAGAAGAATTTTTTTACATTTAGAAGTTGGAAAGTCATCATAAAACTAAAAAGGAAACTACTTCTTTACTTCAAGGAAAAGAGTAAGGCAAATTGATTCCGTAAAAATGTTTGTATGTGCCTGTGGAGTTTCAATGTAAAATGCAAATACTTTTGAGCTCTAAATTATCTACATTTTTTCATTAATCATACAAATATTTCCATAGTCACTGTAAAAAAGGGATGAAAATTTGAACTGAGTTAAATTAATGGCAAGCTTCCGCTAAGTTCAACCGAATTAAAGTACAGAAGTTTGCATGCCTGTTCCAGTGGAGTTGGTGATGATTAAGAGAATTAGCATTTTTACAGTGCCTTGCAACTTCAGTAGTGGCTGTCTAGCCACTAGGTAATCAATCTTCTTGATACTCCAATTCATTGAGTTAGTATTATCTTGGAGAAACAGAGGGTAGATCAGACTCTCTGTGTTCTTTATGTAATTTTAAGGGAATCTGAACCTCTGAGAAAATGTGATTGCAAGTACATTTTACAAAATACATGAAAATTCTGTAAAATTCTGGAGCTCAGGAGGTATTTTGGCCTTTGCTAAGGATCAATGAGAGCATGAACTAAATACAGTCTTCATGATGTTACTTCTTGACGATATTGTGAAAGTTCTCCAGCTGTTTCTTTTACAAGTATGTAACAACCAACTTCATCCTTGTGAACATATGCCATTTGAGGGGGTATGTAACATACAAGACTTTTTTAAATGAAAAAAATTAAAACATCAACATTTCTCTCATTTTACTTTGGCTTTTAAATAAAATGCTTCTTAAACAAATATTGGAAGTTGTGGGTTTTTTTCCTAAAGGAACACAGACATGAAAAACTTCACAATACCTATACCATCTTTTCTGCCTACAGTTCTTCCAGCATTATTTTAACTCTGTGGAAAATTTAATAGTTGCGAGAATTAGTTTTACTCATAATGCTGATCAGTTATGCAGATGTATCACCGTGTTTCGCTTAGCTGATCCACCGACAGACATAACCTAACACTGGAAAGACCATGCAAGCAAGCTATCAACCAACTTATCTGATCCGGTTTTTTATTGTCTCAGATCATAAGATGCTCTTCAAGTCAAACTTTTGCAGTGCTTTCAGATCTACCAAGCTTTTCACTTTAAAAGAATAATCACCAGTTAGCACCTCTGCAGTGTTTTGTATGAGCAAAATGCAGTTTGCCAAGCAATGGAGGTTACTTTATTATATTAGAAACATAAATACTGTCTCTTACCTGAATGGCTCTGACATGTGACGCTGGCTGTTTTGACATTTTTAAGACAGAGGCTTATCCCTGCAAACAAAATGGGAAAGTGTTACAGGCTCTGACATTCTGATAGCTAGGGGAGATAAACTAGAACTTGACCCATGCTGCCTCTTGACAGGCATCCATTTCATCTGCCCAGCTCCTATTTCCATCTCAGGTTCAGAGTTGCTTAGTTATTCCTTCTGAATATCACAAGGAGACCGAACACCTGAGCTTCTCCAATTAATCTTTCATAGCCACAAATGGAGCTATCTTTCACATTAAAAACAATGATGAGTAGAGATAAGGAATCTCTCAAACATTAATGGCATTGTAAAATTAGTAAAAATTAAGGGAAGCGTTTGAAGATAAACAATGTATGATTATTTCCGTCACAGTATGTACGTGGCAATTATCAGAACCCTCAGTTTAAACCTTTTTCAAATAAAGCATAACTTGCTACAAAACACTGATGTTTTGTAGACATAATTTTCTGACTCACAAATCCTTGCAAATCTTTAATGCCGATAGACTGAAAATGATCAGGGTGGTCAACTGTAAAGTTCTGTTTGATAATTGCTTGGGCACAGAGTAGCCTCTCTTCAAAGTTTTCAATCATATATATTTATTGATTTTCTTTGGCAATAAGATAAAAAAGAACAGAAGTTTCCATATAATTTTATGCAGGCATAGAAATACGGACTGATACAGTATTTATATGCAATAACAAAGGGAAATACACCAAAGTAAAAAGATTGTGTAAAGGTTAAAAAAAAAAAAGGCAAGAAAGAAATTTTATATCACATTAATTGAAACATTGTCTCAGTCTTTTATTCTTTCACTGAGAATTAAGATTTGAACTGGACTAGACCTTCATCAGAGTCTGATTATTTAACCTATCTCATTATAATGCAAGATGAGATAGTAATACTAAAAGGTGAGAAATAAGTTCATTAATCACAAGCAAACTACAACATATTTTGGCTACAATATTTAACCTGAGATGACTAAGAAAATATTGAGGAGAATTAATAAATGACGTAGGAGATGACAGTAGAAGTACACTGAGAAATCAAAAGTGGGTCAAAGACTTTGGTACTCCAGAGAGTATAGCTGTCACATGGCAGCAGTGCCAGAGAAAAGTATCGATGAGTTGTAGGTCAGCTTCAGCCTGGAATATCAGTCTGAAATTGTATCACTGGAGCTGCATGGAAGACTTGCTCTTGCATATTCTCACAATGGCTTTAAATATGCGTATAATGCTGAGCAGAACTTAAAGAAAAAATGACCTGCCATTAGAGGTCTCCCTCTGATTGCACTCTGAGCTGTAAAGAGTGCTGTCCAAACCAACACATAGCCTTAAGTCAGAGGATATCACCTTTGTAGGTTGCTTCGGGTTTAAATTTCTTCCACTAAATAAATCAGAAAAAAAAATCCCACTGTGCACAATAAAACCAGCATGCTTCCAGTCAGTTTTATGTTGTGGTTTTACATTTACCTTTACAATCTTAAAATCTGAGGTAGTTTTAAAAAGTCAGAATTCACTTTGGGGGATGAAATCTCGGCCACTGAAGTTCATGACAAAATTTGCACAGATTTCAAAAAGCCAAAAGGATTTACTACACACTCTCTCTTTCCTTTTTGAAAATCTTTGCTATGCATAGAAATAACTGTGCTGTTAACCAGTTGTTGAATTCCAAAGATAAATACAAAACAATCCTCCGGTTTATTGGAAAGATAGGACTCATATTACACAAACGTTTAATTAATTTTTCTTATCATCTTCTCCTCTTTCTAATCAGAATGAAAAATGGAAACAAAAGCACAGGAAATTAACATAGAATCATAGAACAGTTTGGGTTGGAAGGGACCTTTAGAGGTCATCTAGTCCAACCCCCCTGCTGTGAGCAGGGACATCTTCAACTAGATCAGGTTGCTAACATAAAACATTTTAAAACACTGTGGATCTACCTTCTAAACACTGTCACAGAGAAATTCAAGCTAGGATGTACTTCTCTCTCTTGCGTGCCTGTGCATTGCAAAAACACTGATACACGCTTCTTGGGCCCCAAAGAGCTAGGCAGGCAACTGAATCTCGACTTTAAAACAGGCACAGCAATCGTGCTTCTGAGTGAGGTGCCCTGGGTTCACAAGAAGTCTGTGTTCAAAATTACTGCAATCAGACACCGGTTCCTAAAGACAGATGCATGATACAATTGTGTAGGACTGCTTTTGGAGGAGGTGATTTTCCTACCAGTTCATGCTGTCCTCATTACCACCAGAGAAATCAGGACAGCAGCACACTACTGAGTAAAAATAGACAATCTTCTCTGGCTCTCTCCCCTTCTCTCCCTTCCCTGAGTTTCCCTCCAGAGCAATACTGACCATCAGCCACAGGAAAATAAACCTTAGATTACAGATGCATCCACTACTGAAGTGATTAGTTCACTTTTACAAATTCCTTTGTTCTTTTGCCATGCATCTTGGAGAGAGTCAAGAGTGCTGCACTGATTGTATTAAATTATTTCTGGCATTCCAATCAGCTCTGCAACTTGAAAAAAATCACTCTTCACCCTCATTTCCATCACAGGATTTCACATATATGCACCCAGCAAAATGCAGACTCACACAGCCTGTATTCCCCGGTGTCTTTTTAACCTCCCCACACCTTACCTTTTACCTTTTATGGGCTGCATGCTGAGCCAAACTTAGAAAGCAATGGCAACATTAGTTCAGTTTGGAGCTGTTTTATGCCAGACTTCCCCTGCAAATTCCCTTGCTTTACAATTGTGAACAGGACTACTTGTGAAATACAAGACTACCACAGTGAAATAAATCAGTGTTTTGAAAAGAACCCGTGTAAAACAAAGGATCTATCTTCTGTCCCTCTGCTAAAAATAATTTCTGACAGGGCTGCAGCAAGATAATAAGCTGACTTATTCAATTTGCTTTAAATACGATGGGATATCATAATGGCATCTTTTGTAATCCGTACAAGAGATGTACAGTAACACACAGACAACAGAAAGAGACCTCCCCCTGCCCCAGCTGGAAGCTGTCCTTTCCCCCCCACCGCACTCACAGCATCAAGCACAATGGGTATTTTGGAGACAGAATTGCAGTGTATTTATTATCTTATTAAAAGGCTTTGACAGGAACTACGCTACTGTGAGACCCAGCTAGTAAAAAGAAAGAAGAGAAACCCCCACTTTGCAGCTTCCAGTCTGTTATACAAAAACTTACTACTTACTCTAGGCAAATGCGATAATATTTTCCGTAATGCAGTTGTCTCCGCTACAGTTACCTGTTAAGCTCACTACGAAAGAACACCTCTCTTATCATCAAAACCCCCATGTAATAATTCACTAGCTATAACCAACATGTAGGAAACAATAAGCATGTACCTATGTACTACAGTATTTGAGCTAATACAGTTAGGCTTCTCACGAGTCACTAGGCATTTAAATGACTTTCTGTTTAAAATCTGTTTTAAGTCTTTCATAGACTATGAAGCAATAACTATAACACTGCTCTGAATATGCTGATATGCTGCACAAGACATTAAAGTAAGCAGAAACCCACAATTATTGCAGTCACCTCGTAGCAGTTATTAAAGAGTTTTCATAAGGGTCTTTCAAGTTTTTAGTTGACCCCTTCAAGATTAGCTTACTTATTTACTTATATAAGAAAAGTTCCAAACCGTCAAGTGAGTATGTGCACCTCCTTTTGATGCTGAAAGAGGTACCTTCTTCTACCAGCTGAGGTATTGACTGTGATCCTTTTAATGTGTCTGAAATAGCTCCGATGCTTTCAGCCCGGACGGCACTGAGAGCTGCTTCAGGCTGGAGTGGGACTCGGCTGAGAAGCAAAGTGTAAAAGGGAATTCCTGTCATAGCTTCCAGTTGTTCTTCCTAAATATAGAGTTTGATTCACCCTGTAACTTGGTCCCCTGTGACACTTGACCATCGTAAAACCAGGGCTCAAGTGTCAAGCAGAAGGTGTTGAAGGAACACACCTTTGGGTCCTTTTCCTGCCCTCCCTCTCCCTGTAGTGCTGGGCTTTTCACAAGCACCAGGCATATGGTGGCAGAAAGTAACGCACAACACCTCCCCTGGTGTTTGGGGCAGCGTGTGCCTCCCTACTGCCACACTGGAGAAAGAAATAATTATGGAGACATAATTATGGAGAAGTCACCTCGGAGGGACTAACTAAGGGAGGTGAACGCCACACCAGTGTGACTGTATCACTGCCGGGTTAAGAGCAAACTCACACAGCAGCTCCCTTGGGGGGCTGGCATAGTGTTCCTGCATGCAGGCAGCCAGCCACGTTCATGGAGAGGAGGGCTTCTGACCCTGTGAGGCCATAGCTGCTGGCTGCTGAACACTAGGGTGTGTGGATGAAGAGAAGGTAAAGGAAGAGTGTGTGGGGAGATGCTATAGCTCATAAGGGAAGCAAAACATTATTGTACAGTCACGCTCGTGCTGGCTGGAGTACTGTCTTCAGTGAAGGCTACTGAAGGAGATCTGCCATAGCAAGTTGTGTGTGGGGCACAGCCTCATGCTTCCACTCCCAGAAGCACAGCTTCCTGTCCACAAGAGTGAACTTTCCTCTTCATCACTCCTCTGCCTTACCTGTTCTCCACCTGACCCACAGCACTAATGGTAACAACAGCAGTGTCTTTGTGGGTGATACTGTACTGGCCACTTTCTGCTGCTTGCAACAGACCTGTATTTTACCTAGAATGGAAGAGTTTGCTGATACAGTTTAAGGACCTGCTTTCCTGTGATTGAGACCATGTTAAACCAAAGCTGGAGGCAGATAAGTGACTTATGTACGCCTGGTGAAGATCCAATGAAAGAGGCAAAAAAACAGCTCTGGGATACACAGTTGTTTCTTCCATGTATCATTACTTTAACAAAGGTATCCATTGCTTACATTTTATAATCCCATGATCTTGCAAATGTGCCTAAGAAATACCAGCTCAACATTGTTTCCTTCAACAAATTGTCATAGCAATAACAAGCAATTTATAGAATCATAGAATAGTTTGGGTTGGAAGGCACCTTTAAAGATCATCTAGTCCAAACCCCCTGCAATGAGCAGGGGCATCTTCAACTACATCAGGTTGCTCAGAGCCCCATCCAACCTCACCTTGAATGCTTCCAGGGATGGGGCATCTGCCACCTCTCTGGGCAACCTGTGCCAGTGTTTCGCCACCCTCATTGTAAAAAAATTCTTCCTTCTATCTAGTCTAAATCTACCCTCTTTTAGTTTAAAACCATTACCCTTTCTCCGGTAGCAACAGGCCCTGCTAAAATGTTTGTCCCCGTCTTTCTTATAAGCCACCTTTAAGGACTGAAAGGCTGCAATAAGGTCTCCCTGCAGCCTCCTCTTCTCTACACTCAACAACACCAACTCTCTCAGCCTGTCCTCGTAGGAGAGGTGCTCCAGCCCTCGGATCCTGTGCTGAGGGCTCCAGAGCTGGATGCAGCACTCCAGGTGGGGTCTCACCAGAGCGGAGTAGAGGGGCAGAACCACCTCCCTCGACCTGCTGGCCATGCTGCTTTTGATGCAGCCCAGGATACGGTTGGCCTTCTGGGCTGCAAGCGCACATTGTTGGCTCATGTCCAGCCTTTCATCTACCGGTACCCCCAAGTCCTTCTTCTCCACAGGGCTGCTCTCAATCCCTTCATCCCCCAGCCTGTATTGATATGGGGGGTTGCCCTGACCCAGGTGCAGGACCTTGCACTTGGCCTTGTTGAACTTCATGAGGTTCCCATGGGCCCACTTCCTGAGCTTGTCCAGGTCCCTCTGGATGGCACCCTGTCCCTCAGGTGCATCAACCTCACCGCTCAGCTTGGTGTCATCTGCAGATTTGCTGAGGGTGCACTCAATCTCACTGTCTATGTCACTGATGAAGATATTAAACAGTACTGGTCCCAGTACGGACCCCTGGCGGACACCACTTGCCACCAGTCTCCATCTGGACATTGAGCCATCGACCACTACTCTCTGGATGCGACCATCCAACCAATTCCTTATCCACCTAACAGTCTGCCCATCAAAACCATATCTCTCCAGTTTAGAGAGAAGGATGCTGTGGGGGCCCATGTCAAAGGCCTTACAGAAAGCCAGATAGATGACATCTGTAGCTCTTCCCCTGTCCACTGAGGCGTCACTCCATCACAGAAGGCTACTAGGTTGATCAGGCAGGACTTGCCCTTGGTGAAGCCACAGTGGTGTCTTGAATCACCTCCCTGTCCTCCATGTGCCTTAGCGTAGTTTCTGGGAGGATCTCTTCCATGATCTTCCCAGGCACAGAGGTGATGCTGACAAGCAGGTAGTTCCCAGGCTCCTCCTTTGTACCCTGTTTAAAAATGGGTGCAATGATTCCCTTTTCCCAGTCCCCAGGACTTCACCTGACTGCCATGACTTTTCAAATATCATGGAGAGTGGCTTGGCAATAACATCAGCCAATCCTCTCAGGACTCTGGGAGGCATCTCATCAGGTCCCATAGAGTTGTGTATGTAATGGATAGCCTTAGTGATGTGTAAATAGGAAAATAATCTACCTCTGCCACATACCTAACAGCCATAAACTATCACACCTAAAGTGTATTAAATTGTTGTGATAAAAGGAGTAAACCCAAACTTTATCGCTAATATCACAAAATGTAGATTTCAGTAGATTTTAAAGGGAAAAATAGACACTTATTATATTGCAGAGTACCATTGCCTTTGAATAACCACTGGGAATCACAGCCCCATGACTGGTAGATTCATCTGCAAAATACACGAGGCAGATGATTTAGTAAGTGAATAATGAGGCACATGTGCATTTCAGATGATAAATTCAATGCCTGGCACGTTAGGGCCAGATAACAGTACATTGACACACGCTGCATAAAATTATTATTTCTTATGTGCAGAGATCCAAAAGACATAGCAACAATGTATTTATTTGAAGTATGAAAATCCCAATATAGTTCAAAATATACTTTTGTTGCATTCGTAGAAGCTTGTCTAATTAACCTGCTTCCTGGAACAGCTCATTGGTTTTGAAAACAAAGTTGATACGTAACAGAAACATGCATGTACCTTACCTCTTGACTGAGGCATTTCACTGTATAATGTCAGAATTGTTTCTTTAAGCTGTCATTACTTAATATGCTTACTTAAATGTTTTGCTTTTTGACAAACCTCAAGAGCACAGCTATGACTTCCCTGAGGCTCCCAAAAGAAAAATATTTTTTCTACTATAATCCAAAATGTTTTAGTGTCATGCAAACATTTTACAATTGAAAATGCAAGTCAACAGAGGAGCAGTCAGAACCTTGGCTCACTTGAAATAAGTCTTCTTTAAAGTAAGAAGTTAATAAATACATTCCTGGAGTTTTGCTTCAAATTACCAAGTAGTAGCTACACGTTACAGATCTTTGGCAATGCAAAAGTTGGCTTCCCAATCTCAATTTTAGACCTATAAATTACAGTTCATGACCAGGTAAGAATAGTGGGCCCAGGATATTAAGTATTTGGTTAATTATTTCCTATCACTACCTCCATTCTAATTTTTTGGTGAAGAATATGAACACTAAAGTTGCAGAGCAAGATGAACTATTCTCTTCATTCAATGCACCTAAGTTATTGACTAAGACTTAAAAATAAGAAATCTGCTATCAGACAGATTTAGCAGAGGATTAACATGGAGGATGCTGGCATAAAAAATAACACCGTCCATTTTCTAACTCACACAGATTTTATTTGTACTTTTTGGCTCTTTTCCCTTAGTAAAGATATATCTACTCCATGTAACAGTGATTTGGCAAGTAGGCTTGATGAAAGATACAGACTTTTAGCAATAGTTCCCAGACATACGAGGTTAGGCAGAACTACAAAAACTTAAAATACAGCGAAGCTAGCGATTACCAGGCATCAGAGCCCATTCTTACTCTTGCTTTAAACTGAAAATAATTTTGAATCCTAGATTGCAGAAAGAGTATCAGAGCTTAGCTGCGTTGTCAAAAGAAATGTTGTTTGAGGAAGTATCATCTACTGTTTGATTGTTTCTCCCAGTTTCCCCCAATCTATATGTTTCTTAATATCAAGAAAAAATCAAGAACTTCCTCAAGTTTCTACTTGTACAGCTATGCCAACAACAATAACATCAGGCTATTTAAATAATGAGTGACATAAAATAGCATGCAAAAATGTTTGCTATTATCTAGTGGACAGGAAATCAACAAACATATCTAAATTAGCTGATTTGTTTCTGTGACATTTCTGAGCTGCTAAATATTAGTTCAACTCCTGCATGCTCCTTCTTTTCCATATAAAAGCATGGTGATTATTATCACAGACTGTTCCATCAAGAAATAATTAGCCTTGTATTACGAAGATGGTCTCATTAGAGGCTGCCAGTGACCTTGTTCTAAATTTCAGAGTGCCAGCATCTTTTAATAGCGTTGTTAGCATCATCTAAGAATTTGTATTAAGTTCTAAAAATCATAGCTTTGACTGCTGAATTACCCAAAAGCCATATTCTCTGTACCTTTGTATTCTGTAAAACTCCTACTTACTAAAATGTTTTGAGTAACTGAAACGTGATGATGATGCACAAGCAACAAATTTGTTTCCACTTTTCTCCTGGGAAATTTTAGCCACTATACCTGGCAAAGCTGATACCATAAGAAAGAGCAAGGGTACTAGCGGGTTTTGAAGGGAATATGAATTTTAAATAACACGCTGATTTTGTAAACATCCTGTCTGCTATAATGATTCAGCATCATTTAGAAAAGAAACAAAAACCATGACATTGGAGCATCAGATATTGTTCTGAGCAAACAAGTTTTACAAAATAGGAACTGACTGAATCATTGGCGAAGTTTTGAAGAGAAAGACTACTCATCGTTTTCACAAATCAGAATAATTCAAATAGGCATCTGTTACCTTTTTCGATCTCATAATAGATTTCTTATGATGAAGGTCATCCCAATCAGTTGATTACACCTGCTGAACATTATTATCTCTTGTCTTCAATGGCCAGATTAAGACCTCACCCGATGTTCAGTGTGGAATTTTGCCATCATACCCATTTGACCCAAGGATGCAGAAGAAGTAGGTACAGATATACCAGAGGACTTGGGGACTCGGCACCACTCAAAGCAAAGTACTTATCTCTTGTAATAAAGCATGAAACAAAATTGCAGCTGTGCAGGGAATCAGCTCACACACAGCTGTGATCCCACTGTGAGAATAAATGTAGTAGACTTGAGTAGAACAATCATCTGAAGTCTAACAAAGAGAAAAAAGGCTAATTTCTGATGATTCCTCATCTAAATGGCATATTCACAGGAATAAAGCCAAGTTGAGGCATGAAAAATCTGCCCAGTAGGAAGATGGACCCAGTACAAGGGAGACAGGCAATGGGCTGGAGGAAGCAGAATATCAAGGCTATTACAAAGAAATGAATGCCTTCAGATAAAAAATGACCACATTCAAGGACAAATGCACCAACCTGCTGAATCATATGTGATTGATCAGTTGCTATCTTTGGTTTGTATCTGCTGAGCAGAAAATAAATGATGAAGATTGATAAACTGTGGGTGTGAAGATTTTTAAAGTTTGAATCAATATCAGGACACTTATCTTAGTTCCCATGAGTCATAAGGAAAAAAATCCTTAGCTTCTCATAACTTCAATGTTCAGAAAAAATAAGACAATTAAGAATGAATGCTTTCCATGGTGAAGATATGAATAAATCTACTAGTCATACCTATCTATCAAGCAGTCAAACATGATCTATATCAAGCCTTACTTTTATTGAATCATATCTGCTACAGGAATATTTTTCAATCATCTGTGGTCTCCTGCCATACAAATATTGTACCTTTTTCAGAGAGAAATTGCCAACAGAAATCAGTGTTGGCACAGAAGACCAGTAAAGTCCTGCAGCTGCTAATTTCTAAATGATGTTTCCCAATACAATATCAAATCTCAAGTGTTAAAAATAGTATAAACAGTTTCTCTTAGGAAATCACACAAAGTGTTTTAAAAAATCTTCACATCTTACTTTGCACCCATACGAAGTAGGGTTGTGGACTGGCAATATCTTCTACCCAAGGATAATACCGAACCTGAAAAAAAGAAACTATAAATATGAAACTTCTTCATTCAATCACATCAGGCTGTGCCACAGAGCAGGTAGCCCTTTGAAGTACAGTTCAGTTCTCAAGATCTGGAGCTAAAAGTGGTGCTTGAAAATCACCTGTCCTGGAAATGACTTTTGAGAACTGCAGCCTGCTCTGTGTTTCCTGTGCCCGCCAACTATCAGTGAGGTGCTAGGCCATAATTTTTATACTCTGATGAGAGTATCCATGAAGATGTTCACAGCTTTACTGCAGCCAACTCTCAAACTGATAATTAATTTCTATTACGAAAAGTTCTTAGCTCGGGTTCCTAACATAAAGTGACATATGTAAGGCAAAACCACTTTTTTGTCATGGGTAGTTCAGAGGTACTCTGGCTGACAAGGGGCAGACGGGATTTGAAGTACTGGAACACCAGTCAAGATTACAGTTTATCCACTGCGTGGAAGGCTATGTGATCATGAAGCAGCTCCTTACAGCCCTGTCCTTGAGGCAGAACAAAACCAGTGCTGGTTTAACTGAGTGCTATGCTGTACGATGAACCGATTCAGCAGCTACTTCAACCACCTGTACAGTCCAGCCGGGCAGTTGTGTTGATACCCTCATCAGTTCATCTTGTGAAAGATATTCCTGTTACTCAGAACAGCCACGTGCCATGTATGCATAGGTGAATAGTAGGGCTACAGGCTTTACGACTGCTAAAGAATGAACTACAAACTCCTTTGTGTTCTTCAAAGTATCATCTCGCCTTGACTTACTCCAGCTAAGTGCACTTCTCTCCCTACGGTTCAAGGCTGCCCTACAGGTTTTGGAGTTCAAACTTGATAGGTCTAATGCTATCATGTGCATTTACTTTAGGTTACAGTGAGCATGAAACAACACCCATTAGACTGAAACTATTCTATATTTATTTTGCATACTGCAGTAGGATAAGGGTTTGTGTACCTAGAGACTTCACAGGTAATTTAAAGCAAAAAGACCCCCACAACAGCTGCTTGGCATCAGCTTCCCGCGGTATCTCTCCTCCTTCACTGAGTGAGCGCTTTTTTCCCTGCAGTTTCAGTAGAGTCATTTTCAAGGACAGACTTTTAAAGTTGTGCAAGGATCCCAACACAGGATCTCATGCTGAGTAGCTACTCTGCAAGTAGATATTCCATGGTTTTTCTCATGTACAACTTCCAAATTGTTGCAGAGGATGCAAAGCACAACTGGTGGGCAAGTGAGATTATCAGCTAAAATGAGTAGCTGAAGCCTCAAACTAATATTCTTTCAGAACTGCATTCTAGAATAGCATTGCAGCCTCATCACTTGAGTTCCTCCTTTTCCTTTGTTTTTCTTTAGAGTCTGACAACCACTTCTCCTTGAAGCACAACAGCTTTGAAGGACCTTCTTTTAGATGTCATTTCAGTCATGATGTGCCTAACAGAATTATGACAGATAGGTAAATGTTGAAAATTGATCTCAGTTAAGAAAGACCTGTAATTTGTTTTGTTATAGGCACTAGTAATTAACAACAAATGGTGAAAAAAACATGTACAACTGTTCTTTGTAGCAGATTAACCTAGTAAAGTCATGTTTCTATGTATACTTGTGCTTTTTCTTTACTTACACTATTCATATGAACAGTGACGTAAAAATAAATTTAATTTGTTTTAAAAGAGTCAAAATCCCACTTTTCCAGCACGTATGTTTGGTAACCAGGTTACATACTGCAAACGAATCCTGAACCTTAACAGAATACTTTGACCTCATTTCTATTTAAATAAAGCAAGGCAGTTTTGTGCTGGAACATAAAAAACTATCAAGAAAACTGTGTAACGTTCTGCGCTTTTCTTTTCTAGGCACAGCAAAGACCAGAGGTGTTTTTCTTTTTTTGTTTGGGTTTCAGTTTAAAAGACCACATATATTACATGTCAATAGAGACCTCATTACCTGAATTTCTCCCATATACTGAGATGTTTACATAATAATATTAGTAAGGTAAATGAAAGTATATTTGTCCTTCAAATGTTTACAACCAATGCTACATACATCTCTGTAGTATGCTGGTCTCTATAGCTCTCTTCCCGTGTCTCAGATTTCTTCTTTACTCTGGTCTTTTTATTCCCTCCAGAAGCAATCTCCTAGCCTGCGTAAGTGCTTAATGGACCATTTATTTAATCTTTACCCATCTATTTCTTCTTTCATGCATCCTTGTCTGTACTTGAAATTCTCAGCTAGATTTGGATACTCATACTGCAAATGTTCACGTACCCTATTAAAGCCCCCTTCATTCAAAGTTATACCGGCACATAAAGGTTTGCAGAATCATGCCACATTTTGTTCCAGCCTTCCTTTCCTCTGTTTAGCTCATCTCAATGCCCAACAACCTACTAACGAATACTACTCTGAACATATCGAAAACCCCATTTACTCTCCTCAAAGCTCAAACACTTATCCAACCAAGTCATGTTCTGACTGTATTGTCTTCAAACTGGCAAAATTTACCACCTCTCCATGCCAAAATCTGCATCTTGGCTGGGTTTAGGTCTGAGTCTGTGACGGACTGCAAGCAGGTACAATTCCCTGAAGCCCTGCAAATCCCTCTAACATCAGAGCTTTTGAAAGTGTGGTTAAGACTGGTTTTACTTTTGTTTTGCAACATGTCATGCATGGTAATATCTGCATAATCACATATCTACTTCAATAATAGATCATAGTTGAAGGGATTAATTATTAGACATGTTGATAATTAATTTTAAGATAAATATGTTTACTATGTCTAGGAAAAGATGCCTATGATATTAAGCCACTAACTGATTTTGATATCTTAATTAAAGTATTATTAACACATTCTGTTTAGTATTTACTTGTCAAATTACATTTAATCAGTATTATTTTGCTTGTGAGATTATTCTTTTTTGTTTAAAGTCTTTGCATGGGCTTAGATACTCTTGCGCAATGACTGATACATATCCTTTTCTAACATTCTTTAGTACTGGTCCTTTTGAGGTCCACCCATACCCTCCCATTAACGCAAACCCCAGCTATGACTTCCAAAACTCTGATAATTATGCTGCTTTGTTAACACGGTATGAACACTGTGCACTAACCTGATTACTGTATGGCATTTTGCATTAGTCACTACTGTAGCTTACTATGTGGCTGTAAGGAAAAACAAGCAGTGGTATAAAGTGTATCAACGTCTGTACTACATCCTGAACAATTTTAAAGTGGCAACTTTAATCCTGAACACCTTCTGTTTCAAAGTGCAAAGTGCAGTCCCTCCTTGTAACACTTCACAGTCTGCAGCAGTTTCATTCCATGAGTACAAGGATTAGCTTTGCCTTTCTGCCAGGGGCAAAATAACCACTAAAGTTACACAAGTAAAAACAGTGCGGCTGACAGTTCACCCAGAATATCTGTCGCCTACATTCTAAAAAATTCTCATTTTTGTTTTCTTGCAATAAACTTTCCAGCAATAAAATACACACTGTGTTTTTGAGATACATTCATTTTTATCTACACTGCCAATTTCTATGCCAACTCTATAAAATTCAGTTCTGTATTTTATGCAGTATACTAAATGAGCATAGAAGAAAAATACAATAGTGTTACAGAAGTGGTTTATTGACTGGATCTTTTAAACAGCAGGCCCCACACCCATTTTACTATGCTTGATTTCAGTGGGACTATGCCATTAGTAAAAGTACTCACATTCTTAACTATTTGAATACGAATCCCCTCCATTGTTTCCAAAGACCACCACTACAATAATTTTTTTAATATTTATATTAAATGCATGTTAGTCTATGAGAAAACTTGAGTTTTCAAAGAATAAGGTGTAGAATTAACCATATCTGCATCGTTTCTCAGTGATTCACAATTGAACTTGCTAGATAGGGAACCATTGTAGAAAAGCCGTAGACAGATCTGATAATTCTGGGACTTAGTTATTTGTTTTAGATACTGAGGACATCTTAAAGTTGTCTATGTCAGTGCACAAACTCAAGTTTGACTGCATGCAAGGCTGGATACATTTCCTGTAATTCTTGAGCTTTTATGTTAGGATTAAATTCTTTCAGAAGTTCTCATAAGGCTTTGGATAACATGAACAGCTCCTACCAATGGGCAGGAGTTTAAGGACAATGGAAGCTCTAAACTTGGTGGAAAACCATCCCTGACCATCCTTTCATCCCTGAGATGAAAATTCACCAGAGAACAAGTGAAAGCAGGCTGGTGTTACCAGTTCTCTTCCCACTATACACCCACAATAGCCAATGATGAGAAATTGTCCAGGGCTGTCTCCCCCTACTTGCTTGCTGATTTAAGTGTCTCCTGGGGTACAGCCCTTTATACTTGCATCCCCTTGGGATGTTATGCCACGTTATCAGTGAAAAGGGAGCTGAAAAGAGCCAAGGAGTTCAGGGCTGAGATGTTCTTCCTGCTGGTAGCATAAGGCAAGCTCTCAGCATCTGCTTTGGGAAGGACAGGATGAAACAGCATATATGGAACAAAGAAACAGCTGAAAACTCTGAAAATGTGACTGAAAAACAGCATTAAAAACACCTAAATTCTAGCAAAGGGAGGGCTTGAGGCATTTTTGGATTCAAAGGACTCTGGTACATCTATTTAAAAATACAACTTCTACAAGGCTTTCTGTGTAGAAAAGATAGGCTGCGGTTGATTTTATGAACTCTTCTCCTAATGACAGTCTCAGCTCTTCCACAGAATGGTCCATGAACCCACAGACTAACTCATCAGAGCTGAAGGACAGATGGCATAAGCATTTTCAGGTGAGAGATGTTCTCCTGACTGATTTCTCACAAACCAAGGCCAAGGAGTTGATCTGAAGCACAAAGCAAAGGTGGACTGGAAGCCACAAACTGCAGAGGGCTCTCACACTGCTGCTGTTTTGATTGCTAAAAAATCTTTAGAAATCATGTGAAAACTGAGGAATACGGCATCTTTTTCACAGGGGGGAGGGGCAGTTCAATTTGCATAGTTTGTGTAGGCAAATAAACACTTTCCCTTAACCTTTGCCAAATCTTGTACGTGTTTGCTTTCAGTGCCCAAGCTCTGAGCAAAAGTTTTGAAACTGGGAAAGGCCCTGAGAAATCAAGTCTTATGATTAGTGACCTCATGGCACGTTCCACTTCTAGTAACAGTGACAAACACACCCAAGAGGAGCAGGAGAGGTCAAGAGAGGCATAAAATCAGAGAATCAGTATGATAGCAGACTATCTCATAGTGGGAAAGAAACACAATGGCTCAGAGAGCGCTTGCCTGAAAGTCCCTCAAGAAACCATTTTATTATGTCATGAAGCCAACGTTAAACTTCTGGCAGAACGTTAGTAGTTAAAGGGAATCCTATCACTCCCTCGTCGCTGAAGCGCTTCCACAACCCGCTTTACTCCCACCACCACAGGGAACGACGGGTGAACCCCGCCAAGGCGAAGTGACGTGGGAGAGAAGAGCTGGCCTGCGACCGCCTCCCTCATTCAACGAGTAGCGTAACAACAGCACACATGTACGTCATTACGCCCGCTCCCCTGCGCCGTAGCTCTGACGTAATTCCGGCACCTGCCCTAAGCTCGACGCGGTGCCCGGAAGCGCCCGACCGGGCACTAAAGCCGGTGGAGAAAGGTTCCGGGGCAGGTTTAGTTCCGGGGGTTCCTCCGCATGAACCGCGGCCGCCGCCACCGCTTCGGCCGCAACAATGATCCCGATCCCGGTGGTGGTGTGCGTGCTGGGGGGCTGGTGCGCCATCTACCTGGCGGATACGCTGCTCAAGGTGAGGGCTGCGGAGGCACAGCCGAACGGGGAGCCCCCAGCCCCGCGCACGCCGGGGCAGCAAGTGCCGCTTCGCCCCTCGCAGCCCGCCGGCGCCGGGAGGAGGGCGCCGGCCCGCCCCGTTGCGGCGCCGGGATCTGCCGGCCGCGGCCGGCCGGGCTCCGAGCGGGGGAGGCACCGCGGGCCCGCCTGCCTTCCCCACAGAGCTCGGCGCGGGCGCCGGGCCCCGTCCCGCTCCGCGGGTGCCGGCGGCTGTGAAGGGCCAGGGCCGTGCCCGCCCCCCTCGCCCTGCTGCCCTCCCCCCGGGCGGGCTGCGGAGGCCACCCGCGCCCTCGGGGCCTGGCTCCGCGCCCCAGAAACGGGGCCCCTCCGCTGTGCCGGCAGCCTCCGCGGCGGCGGCCGGGGAAGGATTGAGGGGGGCGACGTTTTGCCTCCGCCCGTCGCTGGGGCTGAAAACGCCTCTCCGGCGGCTGCGGGTGCGTCGGGTCTGCGTGCAAGGACCAAAGCTGTGGAACGACGGGCAGCCAGCTCTTAATCTCCTGCTTAAAGAGTCCTGCGGCTCTTCAGTGTGCTTTCTGGGGTTTAAAGTGTTATGTCTTTCTAAAAAAACCCCTTAATTCAGTAAGTTTTCTGTCTAGACTATGTGTTTCATAAGGATGATTTTCCTAAAATTACTGTATGTAAAAACATAACTAATTTTTTCTTCATTCTTTCAGTTCCTTCATTTCTTTTTCTTCTGAATGTGCTTAGTTCTACTGAAAAAAAACAAGTTGAGACAGAACTCAATAGAAATCCTTTTTAAAGAAATAAACTTTAATCTTCAGAGAGTATTGTAAGACTCATCTTTTCCCTCCTGATGGAGACGGGAAGGTTTGAAAAGAAAACACACCAACAAGACATCGTTCATTATACATAGGGATGCATTTGTGCGTTGCACAAGTTTCGTTGAGTATTTTTTAAAGCACGAGAGGTGTGATTTCGAAGAGATGACTGAAATTGTGGTGTAGTTATGCAAAATAGGATGTGTGCTGGTTAAATATGAGGGAAAATGACAGGTTTGTGCTGTAATTTTCTTTTTTACGTTAACGTTACAGTCCAGGAGCTGTATCTGTTTCTGCCAAGTGCAGATAGGGCCTAGTGATTTCTAAGTAAAAAAAAAAAAGTTAATTTTGTCACTCCTGTAAAATATGGGAAGAAATATACAAGAAGTTTTAGGTGGTGAGAAAACTTGGAAAAATAAGTGGCTCCCCCTGCTGCTAATTGTTGGAGACCAAACGTAGCTCAGTAAACGATGAGAGCTATTAATTGACAAATACAAGTCTGTATGTAATGACAATAAAAGTACAGTAATTTATCTGAAGATTTTTCAAATTTTATTATGTCAAGTCTGTATTAGGTATTTGGAAACAAACGTGGCGTTGTTTTGAAACAAATTAGAAGATTGGCTGGGTACCAGGAAAATGCACTCCTGACTGTAGCGAGACACACCAAAAACCACTGGAAGGGTCAGCCAACAGCCGAGTTTTCTTTTGGCAGCAACTTCGTGTCTGATGAAGAATCTCAGAGTGCAAAGCAAGAGCTGAATTCAGGTTATGGTCCTGTTGTGCCGCTTCACTGAGATCCATTTGTATCTCTGAGATTCTGAAGATCTCTTTCAGCATTAGACCTTAAAAGCATTCTCTTTTGTAAGTAAGAATAGCCACTGCTTTTCTCGTTACAACCTCTGGTAGAGCTTAGGAGCAGCAAGGGAGAAAAAAAACCCAAACAAACCACGCATTGTTTGGAGCCAACTTAGTGCCTGATTTATGTTGGAAAAAGATGGGGGAATGCCTGGAGTGCTATAGCAAGCAAGAGAGTCCAGGAGTTAAAATTTAACTTTGATCTTTTAACTAAAAGTTGACAAAGCTTATTAATTGTAAGGAAGTATGTGGGAGCTGTGGGATTTTAGTGAACTCAGTGGTAGATCGCATGTGTGTACATCTCAATGATAAGTTTCACTGTGAGCACCACAGCCAAAACAGAATTTTGATTAAATAACCAGATTTATATAATCAGGAAACTGAGGGTTGCTTGTTTTATTGCTGGTACTGTAAATCTCCCACCACATTCGTAAGCCAAGGTTGCTAGCAACTGTAGGAAAAGGCAGTCCCTGCTTTGAGGCAGTCCCCTCAAATCACTTGCAGTTTCATTGTACCAAAAGGGCATACAGAGCGTGAGTGAGGAGTACTTTTCCTGTTGGTATTTTCAACAAAAAGAAGGATGTGTGCTGTAACTGGTGGTTGATGTTTATTCTGTAAACTTGTTCAATATGCAATGTCTCTTGCTCTGCTTGTTCCCTTATTGGTTTTGTTCAGATTTCAAATACTTTGTTAGGCCGTCTGACTCTTAGAAAGTCTATAATATAGAAGGAATAACAGTGTGGTTAAATGCATTTTTGCACAAATAAATTCACATAATATTGCTAGAGTTACAAGACACATTTGTATTGGCAAACTGAAAAATGCCAAATCAAGCTGGGACATGGAATTTTAAGTCCCTCGTGTTGCTCTTCATTGAACCACTGGCGTGAAAGTTTCCATTGGAGCTTGGGTCCTACAAAAGGGAATCACTCAGGCAGACCCCTAAATTCCTGCTCTCCAGCATCCTAAATCATCCCATTTCATTCTGCCTGAAGGATCAGGAATGAGCAAAGGGTAGAAGGTTGTCCCTCCTTCTGCTGTGAGAAATAAAGGATGCATTAGACGCATTCAGTCAGGGTTAGCCTTCAGCTTTTAAGGTCAGGAAGCTGAAATGGTTCAGAGCTCTTGAACAGATTTTGTCAGCAAAGAAGAATGTTAAGGACTCTGCTTGCTGGCAGATATTTATGGAGCTCCTGGAGTATTTAACAGGCGTTCATTATTTTGAAGGCTTGCATAAATAAAAAAGGTATTGCTTTTATAGTAAAATTAATATAACAAAGATCACTTAGAACTCAAAGAAGCAGAGCCAAGGCTTGTGTGAAGGAAGTTTGAAATGAAACAAAAGATACCAACATACCTCACACCGGGGCGTGAGGGTGCATGTTGCAGTGAGCACATGCAAGTGATCCTGCGGGGTTCAGGACAGAAGGAGCAGAAGTTTGCACAGAGCTTTTTAATATAATTTGCAAAGGGATGCAGTCATTTAGTGATCATGAATACCATTCACACAACTTGTGAGGAAAATGCAAAAGGAAAATGAATTTTGGTACCTTTAATTTTTTCCCCCCCGTTTGGCAAATGTATGATCAGTAATCCCGTATTTCTCCTGGAAATCCCCTATTTCTCTTGCCTTGCTAGTACAGTGGGGCTGTGATGTGATTGGAATGAATTTGAAGGGATGAATTTCTGGCATTTCTAGGGGTTTTTGCATGTGATAAAAGGAATCATTTTTGAATTGCCAAGTCAATATATCCAATTGGCTTTATTATAATAGTATGTGGTCGGTTTGGACTCTGTGTGAATGAACAGGATGTGTTTACTCAATTCCCAAAAAACAGTTTGTCATGTCAGAGGTATTTATGTCATATGTATTTTAAGATAATTCTTAATTATTTGGTAGATTATGTAAGGAGGTCTTTTTCTTTGTTTCTTTGGCTTATGCATTATGTGTAAAAGTGTAACCATCTTTGTGATCTCTTCTGTTAAAGTTGGCAAGTGCTGGGTTAACAAATGCTGATGTGGTTGTGGACACTAAATTTAGTGGTGTGGTGTCATAGGGAGTGACTAGTGTTGATTAGGGAGTACATGGTGATGAAAATTTCTGTCGGTGTCCTCAGCTGACTTGAACGAAAATGTGACTGAAATCAGTAGGGTGAAGAAGGAAATGACACAGAAATATATAGGCAGAAGGATAAATGGTGATAAATGAACAATGACCTGAGTAAATGGGTCTTGTGTCCTAAGAAAGTTGTTATTTAAGATAAATTTTTAGTGTTCAGATTTTAATTATGTCCACAAAATGACAAAAGTTATCAATATAGTTGTACCAAATGAGATCCTCACTCTCCCACACCACTGTAGCAGGACAGGAGGAATACAAGGAACTTGGCAAGTTCTAAATTCGTTTAAAGAACTACGGATGACAGCCAGAAACGTGTGAAGTTCTTCTTGGTGGGGACGAGGGGAGCCTGTTGTGAACTACGCATTCTCCAAAGTCTTCAGTAGGTGCTGCTGCTCATAAGGAAACTTGGGAACAATGTTCCAGGTCAGACAGCTCCGAAGACGTGTCTGGATTGTGTCAGAGACACCCCTCCCTTGGGAACTGCTCAGTGTCAGAAGGCTTAACACATTGGTGCACTTTTCCTGAGCTGTGGGTTCCTCTCTCACCTCCAAGGAAAGCATTCTCTCTGTTGGGTTTCTGATACTAGCTTCCATGAAGCAGGCTGAACAAAGTCTATTGAGAAGACAAGCGCCATATAACATAAAGCAGAAATTGCAAAACTGTCTCTTGGTCTGTAATATCAGATAATACTGCAGATGAGTATTAATCATGTAGTTTATTGGGCACATTTCTCAGAAAGAGAAATCTTTGGGACTATTGAGAAGGCATTCTAGCAGTGTCTTGAAATGCTGGGAAATTATCATAGTGAAATCACTGTTGCAACAGAGGTTGATAATTTTAAGTTCCTTCTTGCTTTTTGTTAGTATGATCAAATATTTCAGTCTCTTTAGGCATAGTCTCTGTGTTTGAAAAGTAGACCTAGATCGCATTTTTACCCTTACTAAAGGGTGTCCACAGTACTGATCCATATCTCAACAATAATAGAAACAGTTTTTTTCAGCTGAAGCCAAAAGAAACATTTTTCTCTATTGTAATTTTAAAAATATAATTGCACATTGAAAAAATACCGTGAACAGTTCAGTCTTTAGCTTTCTAAGTACTTAAAAACTACTGAAAGTGATTTATCGCTAGGAAAGTTGATATAAGATCTTGTCAAACAACGCTGGATACCTGATCTGTTTCACAATCCTAGATTTACATTTGCGATTTACATCGAAGTAGTGGCGTGATTTTTTCATATTACATGTCACACCTACCTATATGTCAAAATATAAGCAATGTGCAGGACATTTGCCTGAAGTTATACATCCATTTTTATGTAAACAGATCACGTTTACTGCTTGGTCACATAACAGTTTTGGTTAAACTAATTTTCCATTGTTTTGCAGTCATCCAACTCTCTGAAGGCATCTTATGAAGACTGGCTGCTGACATACGGCTTGAGCGTCTCACCTTTTCACATGCGATGGCAAACAGCTCTTTTCAACCGCCAGTTCTACAGCTGGGGGAGATGGAAACCCAGATTTCTGCATTTATGGTATAAATTCAGGATTTTTTTTCTTCTGTCAAATACAGAGAACTTAACACTTACCCACACCTTAAGCACAACTTAACCACATCTTTACTTTGTAGCCTTAAAAGTGTAATGGATAGACATGGTTATTTCACTAGGTTGATCATAAAACCAACCATAGTTTGGTTGCCATAATTGTACTGTGCCAGTATAAGTCTTTCTCCTCTGCTGAAAAATACATAGCTGTAATACAGGTTGCATATTGAGATGCTATAAAACTAGAAATTGGTAAACTATTTTTTACCGATGGTTTGAACTGTAGTTCTTAAGAGTACAGCTATGACATGTAATACTGCATACAGAAGCAAGTCTGAAAGCAGCTTCAAACTGTATTCAGAGGCAGTTGTGTCCCTGTTGTCAGTCATTGCCCAGACATTCGGCAGCTATACCTGCTCAGAAGCCCATTGCTCACCTTCCGTCTTCTATCTGCTGGCACGCTTCCCTGCTAAGATTGCACAGACTGCTGGGAACAGGTAAATAAGCGGGGTGGTTAGTATGGGTGTTCCTGGACTCGTTTAGAAAACTACTGCTTAGTTGCTTTCCTAGCATTACTCTATATCTGCTCTGAAAATATAAAATGAGTAAGGTTTGAATTTCTTTTCAGTGAGAGAGTAATGAAAGAGAGGTCTGCTTCACATTGGTTTTTCTCATATGTAATGATTTTGCTATTTCAGTTTGAAATAGTTCTATATCAATCACGATTTTTAATGTGTATAATTTATTACAGTATAGTGTTTCCACCAGTCTCTTTAATTAATGCTACAAGTACATGTTGCTTAAAATAAATAAATTTGCTAATTCCCAGTGAGCTTCATTAAGGATGGTAAGAGAAAAATTATGCTGTTGTGAAGGACTGGTAGTGAATTGAAGGATTTTAGCTAGAAAATAAACTATCGCATCCTTCAACTGTTGGACAGTGTAAAATAGTAACAATAATGCTGAACAAAAATTCACCACTGGATGGATTGATGTAAATTGAAATGATTTTCAACACTGATTTTGATGAAAAATAAATTGGTGAGAAGAACAATGTGTTTTAAGTAGTTGATTTTAACTACCTTTGCAGTTGTACATTTTAGTTCTTCTGTAAAAAAGGTTGAGGATCATTTATTGTTCTTTAGCACTTTTTATTGTTTGTGAGGAAGGTCCAAATTTTATTTTTAAAATTTCTGTAAATAAACATGTATGCTACCCTACCATTTGAATCCAGGTGGTTAATGATATATTCTTAGTTATGTTTTTATATTCATAGCTAATGGCAAGTTACATGTATTAGGTAACTGAATAAAATTTAGAACATGTAAGAAGGGCATAAAAATATTTGAAAATTAATCAGGGTGTGGTTTGGATGTAAAACATTTATTAAACAAGGAAAATATTCTATATCATTAGTCAATGTTATTAGTATATGTTATTATTGTTATTAGTTTCCTTTAGCTAATATTTTTTTATTGGATTGTTGATACGCGAATGGTAGTAGCATTAGATCAGTTTTGCCCTGTGAGTTTGGTGTGCTAAACTGCAATAAAGCAGTTACATATGCAAAGAATATACCCTATCTTCTTGTGGCTGTGCACTGCTAAACTACTTGCTTCTCGTTGTAGGTTCAGCATAGGAATGGTGTTTGGTATAGTTGCCATGTTTGGCTCCGTTATTCTTCTCGGAAAGACGCTGATGCAAACTCTGACACAGATGCTTACCGAGGCACCAAAAGCCCAGAATGATCGTATGCTGCAAGTTGTAGTAAGTCTTCCCTCCTCAGGTCTTTATTTGAGAGCTGTGAACTGGTCTTAACCAGCTTCTAAACAGGGAATGTGATGCTTAAATCCTCCCATGCAACAATAACCTAACTCCTGATACTCATCTACATAAAAGTTTGCTGGTTTGTTATCAGCCTTAAAAATGGGGAGTGGAGGTAGTAAAAGAGGGGAAGACAAGTGAAGGCAAACATGTGGAAGAGTTTATGTTAAAAATTCTCAGGAATGAGAACTGGCTAGTAGTTTTGAAAAACCCTAGATTATCATAGTACTAAGTACAGCAGTACAACACAGAGCTAAGAATTTGCCGCCTCTGAGCTGTGCAATGTAGAGGCACTGGTGGCCTTAAAATTGCAGAGCACATCCATAATCCACAAGAAGAGAGGAGTTTTGTTTATTACAATACAAAACATCAGTGGAAAAGGAAAGAAGTGTGAAGAGCTTTGTGTGATAGTGGAAGCAAAGTTTCATTAGTGAGGAGATGACATGTTTTTTGATCTTTCAAGGACTTATGTCCTAATTGTGAATTTGAAAGTGCTGTTTCTGACAGTGTCTAGTCAAAGGCCTAATAATGATGTATTTAATTGTTTTATGGATTTCTGATGCTGGACAATATCTTGTATGATTTTAGAAAGGAATGTATTTCACAGAATGGGAGAGATTGCAAATACTGTCTCTCTTATCTTTACACAAGACAGTAATGGAAGAACTGACATTGCCCTTAGAACAGTTTTAACCTGGAAGGATTCCTACCTACCCTTATTTCCCCAAGAGCGCTGTCTGGCCAGAATTTACTATGGTCATTTTCCAGAAAAGCAGAAAGTCCTATGAGATTGCTCTGCCTTCTGCTGCATGGCTTAGAGCAGAGTTGCCCAACCATTTTACTGTATTTAAGTATTCAGCTAATCTAGTGAACAGAAGTTGGGAATTGTGTGCTGCCATGATAATCGGCCTTCCTATAAGTGCTAAACTGACTGTGTGCAGCTAGATTGCATGAGTGCAGGAAGCCTGACCATTAGCATGTGTCATAAACTCAGTGCCTTTGGGATGTTTGGGTCTGTTTCACACATGCAGGGTGAATATAGCAAATGCAGTGTGTGTTGGCAAAAGCAGGCAACCAGACCTGGGAGAGAACTGCTGGTACTGCCACTGCAGTCACCTGGTCCACAGCCTGCTCCTGAATTATCTCCAGAAGCAAACAGGAGTGGGCAGTCTGTGCGTCCAGTAGAGCACTAGTTGAACATGAGACAGAAAATTTTTAATTTACATGCCAGCGGGGTCTATCCTAAGCATGTATGTCTGCTGCACTCTGGAGTAAGAAAAGCCTCCCTTACATCTTCATTTTCTGAGATTATGATATGGATCTATCCACACTTTTGACACCAGAGTAAAGTGGTCATTTGCAATACACTGCTCTTTTGAGAAAATAACATAGAGGCAACCAAAGTAAAGACAAGCCTTTGGAATTTATCTGGTGTGATTTAGAACTATGGAAGCAGAAACCTAGGATAATGTTCTCAATTCAATGTGGAATTGATTCCTCAGTGACTGCCTACTGGCAATATCACTCCGTTTAAACCAAGGACAGACTGGCACTGAAACAGATGTAATGTATAGGGACAATGTAATGTCATGGATGGGGATAAGGTAAATTGACTTGTGGTTCTCTTTCTTTCCTACCTCATTCTGTCATTTCTGAATGGTCATAGTTGTATAATTCTGCCTTTAAAGACTTTCAGGATTCTTTTTGAGGGGATTGTGCTAGTGTAAGTTGACCCATGTGTGGTTGCAAAGAGGCAAAGGACAAGTCAGGAGGACCTTCTCCTCATTTAAATTAGTTATTTGTATTTGACTGCCTGGAGGAGAGTTGAGTTAGTTTTTAAAAGAAAACAACAAAAACCTCCACCAGGCTTTTTTTTAACTCAACTTTAGCCTGCAGCATAAATCTGTTTAGCCTTTAGCTATGGAGAGGGGGAGATACAGTTCTGCTTATGTTTTATTGATTAAGATTTTTATACCCTTCCTCTTTTGTTCAGTCATGTACTTTATTTAAAATACCTATCTGTAGGAAACTGGGCTGGTTTTTTTAGCTGCTCCCTCTTGGGTTGGTTGCCTGTTTACAAAAGTGGGAAGGAGGCAGATCAATTACTAGCAAAGGATCTTCTTTTACTAAAGGCATTTCCAGAAGACCATAAAATATAAGACGACAATGCTCTTTAACAAAATACTGATATTGATTTCAGAACCCTTCATGAGACTTAACTTCCCTTTTCGGTGAATCTTAAACTAGGTTCTTTGACATGAAGTCTGAAAGCATCCAGTGCTGTGTTCTAACAGGCTATAGAGTTATGGTGGCATTAAGACGGCAACCCTTGCTGTTGCTGTCTGTCCTCCTACGTGCCTGGGGCTGAGCGCCACTGGCAACGCCGGTTAACTGGTGCATTAGTGCCACCAGCTGTTGCTGTAATACAAGCAATGGATGCTTAACGACTGAAGACCAGCTGTCCTCATGCAGTGACGTACGATAGTCATGCCAGTTAAGATTAATATCTTGGCCGTGATCACAGGCTGGGCAGAATTAGTGAAGTGATTTGGTTTAACATGAATAAAACCAAGTCTTTTGAAGGATTTCTTTTAGCTAGATTGTCTCACCAACCTATTGTATTGTAGAGTTCCGCTGCATGGGTGGGTAAATGCGTGTAATTGAGGAATGTGCAGGACTGAATGAAGGTAGGATCAAACGGCAGGTGTTCAGTTGGCTGTGCAGTCTTCTGTGTCCCACAAGGGTAGTTTTTAGAGAGCCCTATAGACAGACCAGGAAGTTTTGCCCGTAGCATCTCTTCTCTGCCACTGGATTGGAATTCAAGTTGTGTTCATGTCAGCTGTTAGTGGCTGTACTGGAGTGCACCCTGCCTCGAGTGGGGAGAGCTGTGGAGCAGGCAGGAGATCTGCCCCAGAGCAAGCAGCAGAAGCGGCCTTATCATCCCACGGCAGTATGGCCCTTGAGTGGGGACAGGAACCGAGCAGGAGGAAAGTCCATCAGGAGGAAAGGGCAGATGGCTCCTCATTCTCTGACTCGTGACTGCTTTGAAGCCTGTCTGGAAGGAGTTGGTGTCTCATGACTAGTGCAGTGAAGGACTTGGGGAGTGGTGGGAATCTGCAGCAACAGGAGGAATGTGAGGAGTCTTACATAAATTAAAATAGTATACTCAAGTGGGGTTTTTTTGAAGGTTAAACTGCCATATGTAGACTGCCAAAAGTTGAACAATAGGCTACCCTTTTTTTTGACCTTGTAAATTTGGGATAGTCTCATGATTTGGATGGGCAAAGAGAAGGGAAACGGGCAATTTCAGATGTAGGCTCATTTTTTGAACTTCTAGGGCTCAGAGTGCTCTAAGTGCCATACGATTTTGGTTTTTGGGTTTTTTTTTTTGAGGGGTGGATCTTTACTATAGCTACATGACTCGCTGCAGGAAATTGTAAACTAATGCTCACATTAGTTGCCAAGCCTGTCTCATCTGAGTGGAAGTCTGTATACATTTTTATAAACTTCTTGAGCTTAATATAGAGGAGGACACATTCGGTCAGGGCTGTGGGGAGTAAGTAGGGAAGGGAGAAGGCTTTTGGACCTGGAATGCTTTTTAACCTTCAACAAAAGAATATATATTAAATATATTTTAAAATACATTGAATAAATTGGGAGAAGAGGTACAAACTGATAGTGCTGTGTGAGAACGGCCCCTTTTCTGTTGTGGGTCTGAAGAAGTGAGTGAAGGCAGCAAATTTAGGGGCAGAATGATTTGTCTTTGTACTTCTTGGTTTCCTCGTGTGTTTTATTTTGTTGTCATGCCCACATCAACAGGTGCCTGGTGTAAATTTGCCAGTCAGCCAGCTGACCTATTTCTTCTCTGCAATCCTCATCAGTGGTGTGATACACGAAGTCGGCCATGGGGTGGCAGCTATTCGGTAATACATATTATTTTCCTATTATCATGAGCCAACAAAGCCTAATATTCCAGAGCATTTACTTACC
Organism: Phalacrocorax aristotelis; assembly: GCF_949628215.1. Taxonomy (NCBI): domain Eukaryota; kingdom Metazoa; phylum Chordata; class Aves; order Suliformes; family Phalacrocoracidae; genus Phalacrocorax; species Phalacrocorax aristotelis. The sequence continues at coordinate 87,689,710 of NC_134276.1, forward strand.
TGTGAATGGTGTTAGCACTTCTTTGGTTTATCTAGAGAGTCTGTTTATTCTGTATTTCATATCTTCCCTAGATTTTAAAATTGGAAGGGCACACAATTAAGGATAGAGTTTTAATATAGTGTCTATTAATGAGAAAGGACTTCTGCTTTGCAAATACACCATGCTGCATCAGGTTTAAAATAATACTTAAGTGCCCCTGTTTTTCCCACATCAGGTTTAAAATAACAATTCTCTTAAGTGCTCCTGTTTTTCCCACAGCAATTGCATTTCTGCAGCTGTGGCACTTGAAGAGGACCCATGTGCTATTGCACAATGGTACTTTAAAATAGATTTTAAATTGATTTGTTTAAACATAGCTTGCGAAGTAACGTATGAACAGGCTGAAGCAGTAACTCAGTCAAATGTGATTTGCCCCTATTAACCTCAGCACTGTGTTTTGATCAAAGACGATATTTTTAATGCCACTTAACTATGATGATTACTTCACAAAAAAGTTACTTGACATGGTTAGTCATTACTGCTAAATGACACTCTAGCATAAGAGGGTTAAGTGGTGGCTACTGGGGCTGGTATTCAGGTGTCCTTGGCGTTTCTCCTGGACGTCGTCGTTATCTGTCCCATGAGCATGAAGCCCTAAGTTGTTTCTCTGTTTTTCTTGAGTGTAGGGAGTCATGACTGCATATTAACACATTGCTACCTTTTTTATAACCCCAAAAGTTCTCAATTAAAGGGGTGGTTTGGGCCCCTCTGTGTTTCATATGCTCTGTTTGTCTTTCAGCTTTTTCCCCGTAATATTCACAGGGATTTTTCTGTGGAGGATAAAGCACTTGCTCTTGGTCATCCCAGCACAGGAAGAAGCAACAAAATTTCCTTTCTTTTGCAGTGCCTTCACATGCTGCTGGCTTACTGCAGAAAAGCCAGGAGTAACTATTGACCTCTTTTTAACCAGAATGAATAATTCTTATACCTTAGTGGTGTGATATCTTGATTCAAGATCAGGAGCAAAGGCTCTGAATATTCAAGTTTGGGTTATGTTTTTGTCAAAAAAATTGATTCCCAGCTGTTTCCAGGGGAAAAAATAGTTTGTCCAATGTACATTGCTGCTGCTTTCTGCTTGACTTGTTTTTTTTCTCTCTCCCCGTAGCACGGGTTGGGTCTATACTGCTATTAGGGTCAATTGTGAAGGTTTAGGCTTTACTAAATATCTGTGCTGTGGGCAAATTTTATAATTCTGGCAAATCAGTTTGACTTCCTGAAATCTAATACACTTTCGACAGCTTCAGTTCAAGATAGTATTGACTGTGAACTTCAAGACTTTAAAATATTTGAGCCTTAGTTTAGTCAAGGCTTGTCCCAAAAAAGCCTTTTTCTTTTTCCCTCTGTACCTCCTACCCAAGTGATGAAATGCTGTATAGGCATTACACTGCCCATTACTAATTGGTAGCATGGGTAGGTCTGGTGAGTTAACTCCATGGAATTAATGTATTACTTTATTCTGATTAATTTTGTATAATTCTGTGTCTTCTCTTATTGTGTGTGCACAATAAATAAATACATAAATGTGAATAAATAAAATGTTATGCCCAGTGTACTGTCTCAGCAAAGATATGGGATTTGCTGATCTGTGCTTGGTTTGTCTTGGAACATGATTGTCTTGGAATAATAATTGGAATGTAATTGTCTTGGAACATGATCGTCATGCTCTATTAGTCCCTTATGAAATTTCTAGCTTCATAAAAACTTTAAGTAGTTATTCCAAAAAGTGTCATTTAAAAGCAATTGTAAAACCTCTGAAATATATATATATTATCTGTATGACAGTGTCAGCTACGAATATATTTAAATAGCATTTGTCCTTTTAACCTCTTGACTTGTTTTCATTTTTTTCAGATGGCATTTCCCTCATTTTTGTTAGTTTACAATTTACTCTAAATTTAAATTCGAAGAACAGAGAAATGATAAATTCCAGAAATCTGTAAGTGCTTTTTTAAGAGGAAAGCGATTGCTTCTTCCAGATAATTTTTCATAGATTAGTTTGAAACTGCATCCTACAGGCTGCCATTTTTTACTTAAAAAAAAAACAACCCCAAGTGTTAAAATATATACTAAATCGAAAGTAGTTTTTTTTTTAAAAAAGTATTTTGTGTGTTACTGTTACCAGGATGCAGAAAAGACATTGAACTTATCCTTTATTTTTTGTCAGGCTCACAAATGTTTGCTGCTTAGAAGTGACAACTACTGCAGAAAACGTCCTTTAGTTTAATTATCTTTCAGTTATTCATATTATGAAAAATAAGTTAGTTTTATAATTATAATTTTAGTTATTCTTGTAGACAAAAATGTGTGTGCTATATAGAATCAGTTTTTCATTTGTTTCTTTGCGGTAACACCACTTCGTTTTTGTTTTCTTCTTTTTAAGAGAACAAGTACGATTTAATGGATTTGGGATTTTTATCTTCATTGTCTATCCTGGAGCATTTGTTGACCTCTTCACAACTCACTTGCAATTGATATCTCCAGTCCAGCAATTACGGATATTTTGTGCAGGTGATAGTTTGTGCTTTTTTTATTAAATCTTTTCTTAGCACAGTTACTTATTCTACAGGCATCATTTGGGAATCCTTGATAGAGAATCGAAGTTTTAAAACAAAGAAGTACCAAAGCTTCTCTTTACCTGAAGGTGATCCTTCTGTTCTGAACCTAAATTGTGATTTCAGAAAATCATTTGATCATTACTCTCCATATTGTGCTGTTTTCTGAAGGAGAGACATGAGTTTCTAGGAGCTTAAATGAGTACCAATTTGCTGTCATGAAAAATGTTATTATATCCTAGATCTGATTGAGAATAGTTGTGCATAAGAAATTCCAGTTGTGTAGTTGGGGGGAAAATGTGGTTTCTGACTTGTTTCTCTCATTAGAAAAAGCTCTTACACCAGCTCAGTAAAACCTCTTATACCAGCCCAGGTGCAGAAGTTCCCTGTCTTTTGTGGGTTTTTTTGCCTATTGTATGGCCAAAGTAGCAAAACCTTGGAGCGTGTAAGCTGGGAAGTACTCAGTCAGAAGACTCGTGGTATGCAAACATGACTTGCTGACACAGGTGAACACCCTGGAGCAACTCACTACCATTTGCTGCAATAGGAGCAATCCATTAATGTGATTTTTCAGTAGTATTGTGAGTGATTATCAGTGACATGTGAGTTATGTTATTATACAGGTCGCTGTGTTTTGATGTTGCTATTAGGAGGAAGTAAAGGCTAACACACAAACATCCAAAGAGAATCACAGCTTATGGCTCCAAGTAGCTTCCAAATGATTTTGATTTGATGCTTTTTGAAGTCTCTGGCTAGCGGGAAGAAGAGCCCTGTTACTATGGGAAATTAGACTGTGTTACGCTACCTGAACCGCTTGTATTATTGACTTTCTAGAAACAAAGGTGGTTCCCAAACTATTGAAATAAAGATAGAAAAGTTAGCATCCTGGTTTAGCTCTTGGCAATGATGGCTTTCTATTGCAGGGGACAGTAGGAGGCAGTCAGCCTGTTGTAATGTTTAGAAACTAACATTGTTTCTTGAATATTGTAACTAAAAAGTTATATAGAGGGTTTTAGGCTGGGCATACAGAAGCCTTTAGCAAAGCATGTTTTCAAGCTTTCATAAATCAAGTAAATGATGATAAATGTTAGGTAAGTAAATATATCTATATTCCAAATACCCTGATGAACCAAAATGATTCAGTGCAATAGGATAACTTTTTTGAAGCCCTGTTTCTCAAATTAATCAATTTCCACTTCCAGCTACTGTGAACAGTACTGAATGACCAGTCATACTGATTTTCGAAATGGGTTGCTTATATACATTCCTGAGAAATCATCTAGAAAAAAAAAAGATTATAAGCTGTAATAGAAAATAATTGCTTGCATGTTTTTGATGATAAGCAAACACCTGCCATATTTTTTCAGGTTTCTTGGGAAACCTGAAAGAGGGGGATACAAGGTAGGAACAAGCATGTTGCAAGACTGGTTAGTATCAGTGGCCTGTTACCAGTTAGGTATAACAAATATATTAAATTTTTTACAGCTAATGATAGGTATCTTTCAGAACTGGGATGTCTCATAGTGATAAAAGGTGATATTCAGTAAACTTGACTCAGTGTTTCTTCATTATCAGAGTAGTTGAATGAACCTGTGTTCTGAAGTTCTGTGTTTACAGAGACATGCTTTCGGATTTTTTGTACGGCAGCTAAGTAAAAGAGAGAGAGTAGAGAACAACACTGAATATTCCTTTTGTAGTCCACCTGTACTCTAGAGATTAAAGAGTATATTTGTTGTACAGCAGATGGCATCATGAGTTCAAGAATAGTGAATCAGCGTTCTTGTAAGACCTGTGATATTTTTAGCATTAATTCCATGCCTAGTAGATGAAAAGTGATTCTGGGCAGCACTTTCTTACAATTAGTTCAAATATTTGTATTTTTTGAGATCCTTTTTAATACATTTGGTCTTGTCTTTAACAGAAGGAGGAGTTAAAGATTTTTAAAACATTATTTTAAGGTGTTTTAAGGGTTGTGTAAAGTATCCCTTTTTAAGTATAAGGAATTAGGTATCCAAGGATGAGGCTGTTTCTGCAAAATGAAATTGATGGTATACTCAGCAGTGTGCCTCTAGAGGTACTCTCGTTTTGAGCCTGTTTATTTTACTATGGATCACCTGGGGTGAATTTGAAGCCTTTCTATCTTAGACTTTCTGCTGTATTCCACACAGCAAACTGTGTAAATTATGGTATTAAGGCCCATGTTTTCCTAGCTGTTTGAAAGTATTCCTTGTCACCCTCTAGCAGTTCCATCACCTTTTTTATATTTTTTTCCAGCTTACTCTCTCTGGCGGCCACACTGTTACAAAGGAATTTTGTTTCTGTCTTAGATTTTTATCTTTTGTTAAGCTGAAAAAATAATTTAAGATAAAAAAGTTAAAACAATGAAGTTTAAATATTTACTTAATACTTCTGGGTTTGTTGCACTTATGTGGGTGTGCACACATAAATGTATGGATGTGAGATAGAGAGAACTGAATGCTGAAACACTTCATCTGTCTGATTGCCTTTCAGTGAGATATGATTAAGAACTTTAGAAAGAGAAATCACTTTAAGAAACATCTACTAGTGGAAATGGCAACAAATCTTTAGTTAAAGTACTCCAGAAACGTCTCTCATTTCTGCAGCATTAGAAATGTGAAAGAAGACCGGGTGACGTGTAGAGATAGCCAGAGGAAATAAGAGTCTTCCATATGTTATGATTCCTGTGTTATATACAGTTTAAGAAAGATAGGTTTAATATGTTTTTAAACATACTTACTTCAGTTCCTGTCCTGTAACTGCACTGTAAATATAGAATTGAATTAGACCCCTCCTTAACAAGATGAAGCACTGTAAGAGGGAAATCAGGAGTCTTCAACATTGAATAGTTTTCCTGCATTGGTCATACAAAATATTTGTCCAAGAACACAAATGAAATGAGACGATTTGTATGGTACTGGATGTTGAAGGATGCCAAGTGTGTCCTATGATAGTGATTCATTTCTTCCTATGTAGAACAGCATGCTATAAAGACTGCAGCTGCAAGTAGGTTGCCCAAAATAATGCGTCAGAAAATGCTGATTGCACAACTTATTTTCTTGATGTGGTTTTAGGTCCAGATTTTCTTGTAAAAGAAGCCATTTTTCAAATAATTTTGTAAACTTGTTTGGCACATATATATGTAATTATTTTCATTGATACAGTGGAAATAACCATGAAAAATACTGAACTGCAACTACATTTCAGACATCTTGCTGACCAGGACAAACAGTATTTACTCACATATAAGCCCAGATTCTTAAATTCAAAAGTTTATTGTGGTAGAAAGTGACACGTAATACATTTTATTCCGCTAGTTTTTTCATATTGATGACAACTCTGTACGTAGAAGCTGTAGTTTAATAATTGATTCAGAAGCCCAGTTTTATTTCTGGATACTCTGCCCACTACGTGCTTAGAAAAGTAGTGTTAAGTGATGAAATATCAATATGGTAGAATGACACCTTTAGAATGGACTTAGCACTTCCCTGTCTTTTCTGATAGTATAATTCTCAGGGGTTCAGAGGCTTCTCTAAAACTCCCCTTCAAAGTAACATCATAGAAACTTAAGTTTGTAAAGTAACATACGTATGTTTCTTTCATGGCTATGTTCACAAATTAACTTTTCATCCATTCCTACCGTCATTATTTCAGGAAATTTAATTAGAAGGTAACTGTAGAACCTTGCATTTCAAAAACACCTTTTTGTTATTACTGTTTATCTATAAATGTGATTCTTCCCTTCTTTTTAGGAGTGTGGCATAATTTTGTTCTTGGTGTTGCAAGTTTCATGGTTTTATTTCTGCTGCCAGCCATTCTTTTCCCTTTCTATTACACGGGTGTTGGGGCACTTGTCACTGAGGTTGCAGAGGTAAGAAAAAATCTGTACCATTTTCATATTATGTACTTTGTGACCTGAAATGTACCTGTGTCTCTTATTACCACAGTCAGATTTGGTCAGTGCAGCACTCTGCAGAATCTAATACATTGCACTTTTTGTCTGCTTAAAGTTTCCTTCTCAGTCTCATGGTTTTTAGTATTAGGAAATGAAAGAACATGGCATGACTAATTATAGGCTATTCAGTGTACTATAAAACTGTTTAGACATTTGAAATGAGTTTGCAGGCTTATTTCTGGGGTTTTTTAAAACTTCTTTTTTAACTTCTTTTCAGTATTGGCCCCAAGTATATCTACTGGAAACTGCATTATCACTCTAGTTATTGCTATCTGTTTTTAATGTTAAAGAATATTTTGAGCTGATTTGCTTGCTTGTTTGGTCAGCTGGAAGCAAAGTAGAGATAGACTGCTGAGTTTCTGGAAAGGACTGATTTTTTTCTGACTTAATCAAATACAGCCCAGTTGAACAGCAGAGCTAAAAGCATTCAGTCTTTCTTGGATCTAAAAGTTAATTGATATAACTCAGGAGGAGAGTGACATTCATTATGTTTTATACCTTCGAAAGTATAGGTACACCCTGCTTTGCTGAAAGATTTGGGGTATTAATTTAAACTTCTTGAACTTAAAATGGTAGGAAAAAACCACAGCATATTAACTTTTATGAAAATAATTACTCAAATTTGAAGAGGTCCCCTGGAACACGTGGAGACTTGCCCTTTCCTTTTTCTTTGCAATAAATAAGTTATTCTTTGTATGGTATGTTGTTTTTGTAATGCTCTATCATAAGTTGAAATAATCAGTTCTAGTGGAGCCTGAGGTTTTTCTGTTTCTCTGGAAATAGTGTCTTAACCTAAAGATTTCATGGCTATTGGGCAGAACTATAAACAAATCCTTGTAGTTTTAAGTATAATAACATGACTGACTTTACTGTTTCTTCTCAGGATTCTCCTGCCAATGGACCAAGAGGTCTTTTTGTGGGAGACCTTGTCACTAACCTACAAGACTGCCCAGTTTATAGTGTAGAAGACTGGAATTCCTGTCTGGGAGACATTTCAGAGAAGTCACAGGTCGGCTACTGCGTAAGTGCAGCGACCCTACAGCAGTTAAGCTTTCCAGCTAGAGGTATGACTTTAGGTGCTCTCTTCATTACTTTATAGTAATTTGATCATGTCTTAAAGACTATTTTGGATTGAGGATTTGTTGGTGGGGACAGATTTCTCATAAGTCAAGCCTGCCATCCTGTCTTAAGCAGTGACCAATATGCCTTTCATTTTTTGAAATCTTAAAGTGAGGAAGAGGTAGACAGAAGATAGAAGAATTCCTCTGGTCTTCCAGTCATCCTATACAAATATCCTGTATCATCTGAATAATGAAATTTGCCTCTTCAGGATATTGCATGACTTGGTTATTAGCAGTAATACAATTGTCTCCTCTATTTTTAGTTCAGTTATATAGATCAATTCAGTGATCTTTTGCAGATGTAAATTCCACACATTACCTTACTGCTTTGATCAGCATGGCATTACAAATTGTATGGCTTAACCCAATGATGTGCTTTATTATGGCCACTTCTTCTGATGTGTGTCGCTATACGGGTTTTATGTTTCATTTGCTTCTTCAACCTCACAATGTCATTGTCCATAAACTCCGTTTTATCTGGATTGCGCATATTGCTTCTAGAAGTCAATTTCCTTCTGTTTTCATTCATACATTAGAGTGCTTGTTGCAGTAAGGGCTTACCCCTGAGAAACAAAAAAATGTGAACTGAACTAAACCAGAACAAACAAAAATTAAGTAGAACAAAAAAAGAACAGTCAAGTTAAATTGGTTGAATGTCTTGTGCCTGTCGCCGAGGCGAGCACCTCTGGAGCACTCTAGCGCAGTGCGCAGGGCAGGTTCCCAAACCGAGGGTACCTCAGGGGAAGCCAAGAGAGCCACCAGGAGCCTGCAGACAGTGACTGATGAGACCTGGTCAGGGCCAGGAGCAACGGCAGCCAGACCCCACCACACGTATAAAAGAAGCCCCTGGGGAGTGCTAGTGACCAGGGCATGGCGCGTCAGCAAGGGCATGGCATGGCAGTTTGTGAGGAAGGGCATGCAGGAAGGGCGCTGAAGCTCTGCCAGCTTGACCAGGGAGCAATGGTATCCACCTGGCAGAAAGCCCTGGCCTCTCTAAGCTTTGCACCCTCCACAACTGACACAGCTTCCCAGACAGAGTTCCAGCAGGAACATGCTGCCACCCAGGTGTCCAGCTGCACTGTGTGCCCTGCTTTTATGCCAGTACTGGGTGGCAGCAGTGAGCACACCTGTGGGAGGTGCGCCCAGGTAGGGGAACTCCTCTGCTTAGCAACAGAGCTCCAGGAGGAGGAGATGAGTAGGTTGAGGAGTATCAGGGAGTGCGAGAGAGAGACTACTGGAATTGCACTGTACCTTCCCTGGGATGGGCCCAGCAGGCAGACAGGACGCATGATGCATAGGTTTCCCTGTCCTCTCTCCACCTGGCTGAACATGGTGACTTAAAGGATAGGGGGGCAATGGTGACACGTTCCTACCTGGTGCAGCAGGCGCATCTTCTCTGTGACTACCCACCTTCCCAAGTGCCCTTGCTTAATAGGTACAAGGCTCTGCAAGTTAAATCGAACAATAACGAGGATGATGGTTCATCTAGCTTGGAGGGGTCACTGAGGTTAAGCCGGCCTATGCCCTGTATCAAAACCACTTCCATAAAGAAAAGAAGAGGGGTTGTCATAGGAGACTCTCTTCCGAAGGGTACAGAAGGCCCAACATGCAGACCGGACCCACCTGTCTGCTGCATCCCTGGGGCCCAGGTTAACGGTGTGAAGAGAAAGCTTCCTACCCTGGTACGGCTCTCAGGGTATTATCCATTACTGATTTTTCAGGTAGGCAGTGATGAGGTTGCAACGAGAAGTCCAAGGGCAATCAAGAGAGATTTCAGGGCCTTGGGACGACTGGTTAAGGGATCAGAAGCGCAAATAGTGTTCTCCTCTATCCCTCCAGTTGCAGGGAGTGATGAGAGAAGAAACAGGAAGAGCCAGCAGATCAACACCTGGCTCAGAGCCTGGTGTCACCAGCAGAATTTTGGGTCTTTTGGACATGGGTTGGTCTACACAACACCAGGCCTGCTGGGAACAGACAGGGTACACCTGTCTCAATGGGGGAAAAGGATCTTTGCACAGGAGTTAGCAGGGCTTATTGAAGGAGCTTTAAGCTAGATTTGAAGGGGTAAAGGGATGAAACCAGGCACGCTAGAGACAAGCCTGGAGGCAGCGTGCCAACATTTGAGGGATGGTGTGCTAGCAAGGTCCTTCATTCTGCTATCTCAGTGGAGGTGAGGGATGGAGATCCACATGACAGCAAAGATGTAAGGGTTATGGATGTGTTAGAAACCACAGAAGTGCCTGAGAATGGTCATATGGGAATTAGGGCTTCTCCGCCCAAAAAGGTGGCAGGATCAATAGGCCAACTGAAGTGCATCTACACCAATGCATGCAGCATGGGTAACAAACAGGAGGAGCTGGAAGCCGTTATGCAGCTGGAGAACTGTGATATACTTGGAATCAAGGAAACATGGTGGGATGACTCGCACACTGGAGTGCTGCTGCAGTGGCTATAAACCCTTCAGAAGGGATAGGCAAGGAAGGAGAGGCTGTGGGGTAGCCCGATATGTTAGGCAGTGTTTTGACTGTCTAGAGCTTGAAAATGGAGATGATGGGGTTAAGTGTTTATGGGTAAGAATCAGGGGGAAGGCCAACGTGGCAGATACTGTGGTAGGAGTCTGTTATAGACCACCCAGTCAGAATGAAGAAGCAGATGAAATATTCCATAAGCAGCTGGGAGAAGTCTCCCAATCACTAGCCCTTGTTCTCATGGGGGACTTCAGCTTACCAGATGTCTGCTGGAAATACAAGACAGCAGAGAGTAAACAGTCTAGGAGGTTCCTGGAGTATGTGGAAGATAACTTCCTGACACAGTTGGTGAGTGAACCAACTAGGGAAGGCGCCCTGCTGGACCAGTGATTTGTGAACAGAGAAGAACTTGGGGGTGACGTGACGGTTGGAGGCCATCTTGGGCATAGCAATCACAAAATGATAGTTTTCAATTCTCAGAGAAGTAAGGGGGGTCAGTGGAACTGCCACCTTGGACTTCCAGAGGGCAGACTTTGGCCGGTTTAGGAGCCTGCTGAGTGCCTTGGGACACAGCCCTGAAGGGCAAAGGAGTCCAGGAAGGCTGGACATTCTTCAAGAAGAAAATATTCAAGGTGTAGAAGCAGGCCATCCCTATGTGTGGGAAGATGAGCTGGCAGGGAAGTCCATCCTGGCTGAACAGAGAGCTTTGGCTGGAACACGGGGTAAAAAAGGAGGGTTTATGACCCTTGGAAGAAGGGGCAGGCAAGCCAGGAAGACTACAAAGATGTTTTGAGGTTATGCAGGGAGAAAATTAGAAGGGCCAAAGCCCAACTAGAACTTAATCTGGCTACTGCTGTAAGACAGTAAAAAATGTTTCTATAAATACATTGGCAATAAAAGGAGGACTAAGGAGAATCTCCATCCTTTCTTGGATGCGGGAGGAAACATAGTGACAACACTGAGAAAAAAGGCTGAGGTACTTAATGCCTTCTTTGCCTCAGCCTTTAATAGTAAGGCCAGTTGTTCTCCAGGTACCCAGGCCCCTGAGCTGGAAGACAGGGACCGGGAGCAGAATGAAGCCCCCATAACCCAAGGGGAAATGGTTAGCAACCTGCTACACCACTTAGACACACACAGGTCTATGGATCTGGATGGGATCCACCCAAGGGTACTGAGGGAGCTGGCAGAAGTGCTCACCAAGCCACTTTCAATCCTTTATCAGCAGCCCTGGCTAACCAGGGAGGTCCCAGTTGACTGGAGGTTAGCAAATGTGATGCCTGTCTACAAGAAGGGCCAGAAGGAAGATGACTACAGGCCTGTCAGTCTGACCTTGGTGCCCGGGAAGGTTATGGAGCAGATCATCTTCAGTGCCATCACGCAGCATGTGTGATCAGAGGGTCAGGCCCAGTCAGCATGTGTTTGTGAAAAGCAGGTCCTGCTTGACTAACCTGATCTTATTCTGTAACCAGGTGACCCACCTAGTGGATGAGGGAAAGGCGGTGGATTTTATCTACCTAGACTTTAGTAAAGCCTTTGACACTGTTTCCCACAGCAGTCTCCTGGTGAAACTGGCTGCTTATGGCTTGTATGGGCATCCTCTTTGCTGGGTAAAAAACAGGCTGGATGGCCAGGCCCAAAGAGTGGTGGTGAATGGAGTTAAATCCAGTTGGCGGCCGGTCACAAGTGGTGTTCCCCAGGGCTCAGTACTGAGGCCAGCTCTGTTCAATATCTTTATCAATGATCTGAGTGAGGGGATTGAGTGCACCCTCAGTAAGTTTGCAGATGACACCAAGCTGGGTGGGAGTGCTGATGTGCTTGAGGGCAGGAAGGCTCTATAGAGAGATCTGGACAGGCTTGATCAATGGGCCGAGGCCAGCTGTTTGAGATTCAACAAGGCCAAGTGCTGGGTCCTGCTCTTGGGTCACAACAACCCCATGCAACGCTACAGGCTTGGGGAGGAGTGGCTGGAGAGCTGCATGGCAGAAAAGGACCTGGGGATGTTGAGTGACAGCCACCTGAACAGGAGCCAGCAGTGTGCCCGGGTGGCCAAGAAGGCCAGCAGCATCCTGGCTTGTATCAGGAATAGTGTGGCCAGCAGGAGCAGGGAGGTGATCGTGCCCCTGTACTTGGCACTGGTGGGGCCGCACCTCGAATACTGTGTTCAGTTTTGGGTGCCTCACTGCAAGAAAGACATTGAGGTGCCAGAGTGTGTCTAAAGAAGGGCAATGAAGCTGGTGAGACATCTAGAGCACAAGTCTTATGAGGAGCGGCTGAGGGAACTGGAGTTGTTTAGTCTGGTGAAAAGGAGGCTGAGGGGAGACCTTATCGCTCTCTACAACTACCTGAAAGGAGGCTGTAGCGAGGCGGGGTCAGTCTCTTCTCCCTAGTAACAAGCAGTAGGACAAAAGGAAATGTCCTCAAGCTGGGCCAGGGGAGGTTTAGATTAGATATTAGGAAATATTTCTTTACCGAAAGGGTTGTCAAGCACTAGAACAGGCTGCCCAGGGAAGTGGTAGGGTCACCACCCCTGGAGGTGTTTAAAAGATATGTAGATGTGGCACTGAGGGACATGGTTTAGTGGTGGACTTGGCAGTGCTAGGTTAAGGGTTGGACTTGATGATCTTAAAGGTCTTTTCCAACCTAAATGTTTCTGTAATTTTGTGAGTCTATGCCCTAAAGCTCTCTAGAGTTTGTTTCAGGTAACCATCTATGGAGAGTGAATTCCAAAGGTAAGGAACTGACGCTGAGCAAAACCTATATGATGCTATTCGGAGCTTTAAAATTGTCATTGCATTTTTCCCTTGTACTGGAAGTAAACAGGAGTTCAGGCAGCTCAACTACCCATGTTTTTTGATACATTATAGTTCTCTTGTGAGACTGAAAAGGTAACTAATTTTTTTTAGTATGCAATGAAAGTAATCTTACAGCTGGAACTAAGATAACTACTTAAGCTGGAAACTGGCAGAGTATTGGTAAGATCCTGCTTTTAGAGACCTAGCAGTTTAGGTTATCCGTCTTGAAGAGGAGGGCAACTTTGGCACATGCTTTCAGCTGGGCAGGGATGACAAGTAAGAACCAATGCTCAGATGTGCTCAGATTCTGCTATTCTCTGAAATGCAATTTCAGAGTCATGGATAATAAAACTGTATATTCGGCGACTGAACCAGTCCTATTTAGATTGAAATACTAGAGACTTAATACTACAGACTCAATATTGTTTCCAAGCTTGGTTGCTGTATTGTGTTAGTAGTCCATTGTCCCACTGCTGCATTCTAATCAGACCAGTCTGTCTGCATTTTCAGAGCCGCAAGCCTCCAGCAGTGAGAAATATTCTTCTGAAATTCAGTGAACTCTGTTCGGTCTCTAGCAGCTGTCATTTCTCAAAATCTTGACAGTTCACAACTTGACATAAATCCAGAAAATCAATAAAAATGTATCCAGCAAATGGACCCTATCTACTTGACCATAAAACAAATGGAGAGTAAAATATTTGACTATGAAGCTAGGCAGAAAACAATGCCCCACGGGCCTTCTTGAAATTAAAAAAAAAAAAGTGTTTTCAGTGTAGCTTATAAGGAAACTAATTTCACGGTCATTCACTATTCAAACATATATGTGGTTGCTTAGCCTCAGGGTACTTGAAGAAAGGATTGTACGGTACAGTGCTTGCACCTGTAAGCCCCAGGCATAAAACTCCATGTTGGTGGACTGCAGGTGATGCGGTGATAAAGCAGCAAGCAGTATCGCAGGCTTGATCTTCCTAAGGAAGGTACTGCAGTGTTGCTGTGATGCACATTACTACAGTGACTATTCTTTTGTGTTGTTTTTTTTTAAAGCTGTTTTTGTAGAGTAGGTTAGGTTTAATTCATTTAAAGAACATCCGTACAAAGATTCTGTACCAGACTATTTAAATCATGGTTTAAAACATCATTTATTCACTGCTGTAGCCTGCAAGGCTTAGGGAGCTTTCAAAACCTGAATCTTGTATAGGCTTTCACGTTTTAAAGAGGACATTTTGAGTCTTGGTCATTTCCATAGCCAGCCAGTGAAATTAGTACAGTAGCAGTTAACAAATTTCTATGCCAAACTTTAATGCAAGTTAGGGGCAACGGATAAAAGTGCGTTGTAACTCATAATGCTCAGAACATTGCAGTGGTAGACCCCCAGTATCTTGAGGAGATTTATTAAGATGAAAAAATCAGTATGTGAAATGATTGAAATCAGGTGACATTGTTAAAGTGGTGAAGCTTATTTTCAGTTGTGACTGAACCACAGCTAGGCTCTGTGCATTATTATAATTCTTGAAGGCAACAGAATGCTTGTTTAACTTTATTCAGAGACGAATTTCTTTTCAGGAAGTTACTATAATATTGATCGTTTGCTCTATGCCTGTGTTCTTTAGTCTATAGAAGACTCGACGGCACAGTTGAATGTTGTAGTAACAGCAGCCTCACAGACATTTGCTTTTCATATAGCAGTAACTCGGACAGCCACCTGGTAAGTTACTTAAACTGCTAATTCTGTTTGATAAATCTGAAATTATTTAAATTAAATTAGTAATATTTACCAACATTTACGCAGCATAGTCAAGCGCTTAAGAATACCTACAGTTTGTAATAAAGATGTGTGTATGCTATTCTCCCCATTTACAGCTTAAAACCCCAAAGTATTAGTTATGATTTTCCCCATGATAGATCAGGGAGTCTCTGAAAGAACCAGAAAAGATCTTACACCTGTCGTTCCTATAGGCAGAAAGATACCTTCCCCATTTTCACCACTGGATGAGAAGATTGGTGAGAAAAACAACTTTTGTGAACAAGATGAAATTGCTTACTTTGGTGCTTCAGTCCTTAAAGGTACTAAGAACTACAGGCAAAGCAAAGCACTGGACTATCTGTTCAGTTACTTTGTCTGAAGCCAGCAGTGCTGCTCACTAGGTTAACCTAAAAACATGCAAGAGAAGGTCCTAGAGATTGTCCAATTTTTCACCGTGTTGGTTTTCTTGTAACATGTGGAAACATAAAGTTTCTCAGTAGGATTTGGACTTACTCTCTTCAAAGAACAGAAACGTTTGTTAAAATACATGATCCACGTTGACAGTGATGTAATATTTCTAACAGTTCTCTTTACAAGAAGAAGAGCACAAGCACCAACTGTGTAAACTTTTCTGCATGTACCAGTTTGTTATTGTTCTGACCTCTAGTGATAAATACCTAAAGAAATGGAAATAAATCTGTTCCTACATCTGCTATGTTTAGAATTTCTACAACGGTAAACTTCCTGCTCCAGGGTGTTTTTGTGGTATTTAACCGCTAAGAACTGAGCACAGACCAGCAGTTCATTTGAAATATGACAGTGGCTTGTAACATTCTGGAGTTCAGCAAGACTTGATAAATCACTACCCCACTGAGCTTTGACATTCTTAAGCTTATAGCTGCTACTTAGGAACAGAGAAGAAATAAAAGCATCCAGAAGCCTGTGACCTTCAAGTATCCTTAGACTGGCTGTGAGTCTTTGAACAATTATTTTAAATAGTCTCTGCAGTGCTATGCAGCAGTATTTGAAAGTGTGCCCTCTCCCCTTCATTAGAATGGAAAGAGCTTGTACTGAGGTTAATGGAGAGTGTCTGACACTCACGCATCTATGGGCAGTGTAACTATCAGGCCAAGAAGCAAGAAAATCCTTTTTATTTTTTTTTCGTAAGGCAAACAGTAGGTGAAGAAATTTCCTTGCTTCTGTTTAAGAACAAAAGGAAGATTATCACTGAGTTTTTACAAGAGACATGAGGGGAAAAAAACATTTCCTGTTCCTTTCTGCTATACTCTCTTTGCCCCGTGGGGAGCAAGAAAGATCTTGTCTTTCAGAATGTAGAGTGAAAGAGTGTTATAGGTAGGACTTGGGACACAGCACTGCATTAAGTCCTGTGTTCATCTTAGTTGAGAATAGCTTCTTAGCTACCACGCAGCTGGTAGGTTTGTTGGTTTGTTTGCTGAACAGAATGTTTTATTCATCCAAATGAGGTTTTAGATCAATGAAGACTAAAACTTCTTAAACAGGTAAGTCACTAGTATGTTGATAGAGGCTCAGTTCATTAGAAATCACTGACTTATACTTAGATGCCTTGATTTTTTTGTTGTGCATGTGTGTACATTTTTAAAATTAGTTAGCTTTTATTTTGGTACATGTGCACACCTCTTTTCCCCATTCTACCAAAAATAGAATGACAAGATGAATATGTATCAGGTAGAGGTTCTGCAGGGTTTGACAAAAAAAACTAAAAAAAATCAGATTTCAGCTCTTCATGGGCTGGTAGTATATCAGTGTGGCACTTCCTTTGTTTTAAAAAGGAATATATAGTACCTTTTTCCTGATCTGTTGGAAAATACCTTTAAATTTTATAATAATTTTAATTGCCTTTTGCAGTATGCCTGTCTGCCAGCACGAAAAGTTATTGAGGCCAGCAAAGTTTGTCGAACCAACATGGACTGCCAGAAGGACTTTGTTCCAAGCTTTTGTGTGACTCCTTCTTTAGAGAACCAAACAAGGCTAATCAGGGTAAAACATCCACCCCATATTGACATGCTGTATGTAGGACACCCCATGCATCTTCAGTACACAGGTTGGTATTATTTCTTAAAACAGTTTAACAAAAAAGATTTCTAATATGGTTTACTTCACCTGGCTGCTTGAACAAGGTCTTGGAGCGCTTGTCAGTTAACTTGTTTAATGCAGAATCCATTTCTTGTTACAGCCAGTGGAGAGACATGGACTACTCAGGCCTAAAATGAAATGTGCACAGTGCAATGAGTTACGAAGGTAATAGAAACCATATGTGATATGAGATGGTTGTTTTTTCAGAAAAGTATGAAAGGGCTATTTCTATACCAGATCTCACTCAGGCTAGTTATGGGAGCCAGGCACCTGCATTTTCCTAACACGTAAACTTCTCAAAATGCTATTGTAAAATCTCTAGGGCATCTTGCTCTAACACCTTGCCTGGAATATTAGCATGACTGCTTAAATCACACCTAATATCCAAGTGTCTGTGACAGATTCCCACGACTACTGAGCCACAAGTACAATCACAACACAGTTTTTTCGTTATTATTTTTTTATTTATTTGAGTGCCCTGAATTCAATAACTATAACGGTTTAGTTCCTTACTTTTAAACGGACTGTGGCTCTTCTTTAGGCAATCTTATATCCTTGAGCCAGGTATACAAGTAAAAAGTAATTCTGCTCTTGGAGCAAGTATGGAAAGAATGAACAACCTCATCAGTATCCCTACTTAGTAGCTTGAGTGGCACAGTGAAAATCACCTTCAGATGGGCTTAAAAAAGTATGAAGTGTTAAACTACTGCCTTTCCTGTGAGGAACCTGTCTGTTCCTCACAGAGGGCTTAACCTCACGGGGGGATTTTACTTCAGACACCTTGAAGTACCTCCTTAGCAAGGCATTGTACTTTTCTGAATAAGCACAGGGAATAGGTACAAAAGAGCTTTAGAAACAGTGGTGAAATCTGGTAGTGTAAATCCATTAGCATTCTTGCATAAACATACTTTTAGTTAATCTGTCTTTATCTTTCTGTGCTGGTCATATTTTGATACTCCGTGACAAATTCTTTATTACTACTTGTTTATGCTATACCCTTATTTAAGCCCAAAATATGATCTCTTCACTCGTTATTTCTGCCATCTTGCCATTTAGGAGGAAAACATTGTTCACCTGTGTGATAACTACACACAGTTCTATATCTGATGATTCCAAATGCAGCAACAAATTTTAAGAATAGATTTTGATAATTATTTTAAGTTCCCCTTCTTGGTCTCTAACAATACAAACTGTAGGTACTCTAGAACAATTAATATCGTTCTCGTTTCCAATATGTTGGAGTGTTTCCTACAGAACAGTAATTCTGCAAAACTGTCGAACCTGTCAGTCTTTCAGAAGTCAGAGAAGAATGTTATTGCATCTAAAGAAGTAGTTCTACTTCAAGGAGTTGCTGTGGGAAAACACAATTTATACAGCATATTTACAGAAATATAATTCTAAAGTGATTTACTGTACCCTGGGAATTGCACATTGAATGTGTTCGTTTGAAAGCTAAAAGCTTGACTTCATTACAAACTTTGCTGCAAATGCAACCCATGCTCTGTGTTCCCCTTGGAAAAACACCAGAGCTAAAATTATAGGATCCTGGCTTGGGCAGCAGGTAGCCCACTGCAGCATCACAGAGTTCCATGCATTCCTATGAAACAACTTCTAAATATTTCAGACTTTGCACTGTACAATATTGGCTTGGAGCCAACAGGTTAGATTCCACACCCCCCACCCCCCCCCCCAAAGTGTGACCAATCAGAATGTGGTAACCGTTTTTTTTACAGTAAAGAAAGGGAGATAATTTCTTCCTGTACTGTGTGAATTTTGAAATAGGAATACGTTTTAGCAAAATGCCTTATTCTTTAGCGTGATCTTTCTGCCTGCAGGACACATTACTTTTTAGAGTGGTGCTACATTTAACACACAACTTGATATGGGAGTTGCACTAGTGTGTACCATGATGTTACTTTCTCTAGAAATGTCACTAAAGTAATGTTTGAAAAACATTCTAAGATTACGCATGTATTATTTTCTACTTAGGCTTGTATTGTTGTTGTGATAGTCCTGATTTATGGAGAAGCAGTAATTATTTCATATTTTCATTTGAAGAAGCTTCCAGATACAATATTTTTAAAAATTTATATCCATATTAGCTATTTATAAGAAATAGACTGTATAGCTTGCTTCTATGAAATGTTTCTGTTTCCTCAAAGTAAAATATCCTAGCAAAAATATTTTTTGTTGATGTGGATGCTATATATAGCTTTTGTCTCCAGTATATTAAAAAAAACACCTGTAAAGAATCATAATCATAAATGAACTTACAGTGCTGGAGATCTGGCCAAAGCCAAAACAGAAGGAATGATTATGAATGCATGTTGTTCAGGATGGACACATTGATTAATCATTTTAATTAGCATTCTCTCTGTAAAAAGCGTCTAATGTAACCCAGTATAAATTCATACTGTGGGTTTAATTCATGTGGTGTTACTCGAGGCTTTTAGATTTCTCTTATTGCAGGCCTGTTATGCTCTAGAGGCTCTCCCTATGTTGGACAGATGCTATTTAATGGAGGGCCCTGTCATTATTACCGTGCAACTTTGCAGTGTTTCTTCGTTATTTTGTATGGGGTTTTTCATTCCTTCATGCCGTTTCTGATATTGCAAAATCTTGGCTTCCTTCTCTGGCCCTTGTTGGTTGGGAAGAATCTGGTGACTAACGTTCACATCTGGAATTCACACTGCTTGAGGGAAGATCATATATCCCTGTATGTTACTGTATCTGCATCACCCATCAGGATCAAAAACTGCAAGATTTCCTTCATGAAGAGAAGATAGAACTTACCTAGAAGATAATTTCCCCAAACTGGACCAGTCTCCTACTTCTGTTGTATCCACGTCTTCTGAAAAACAGCCACTGCCTAGCTTTGGGGAGCTTTTTGGGCAACAACAGCCATAATTGCTGATGAAGGTCTATCTGGTACAGTCTGATTTCTCAGTATTTCCATGCTTGTTTCCCCTTATAGCTGAGGATGATCCTTCTTTGCTTTCAGCCTATATTAAAGGGTTACACGTATAGTTCTTCTGGAGACAACATGGAAATATCTCATGCCATACTGTCCCTCTCCTCCATAGCATACATGCCCTTTCCCCCATGAAGAGGTTTTGAAAAGCTCTTTGGTCAACCTAGTCTCCAAATCACTTCTAATTAAAATTGTGTCCGTTGTACATTCTTCTCAATATTTGCCAACACCATCTAGCATTAGCCAACAAAAGAAATGTTAATTCCAGGTCAAAGAATTGTTTAATTAGAGTGGGAAAACAATTACTGTTTTCTCTCACCCAGCCACATTGCTGTTCACCTCTTCCCAGCAGCGTCTTCTGAAGAAAAGCCTGGAGAACATAATTTTTGTAATTCTTTTGTTATTCCTTGAAGGACAGATTTGCCTGCTGCCATTAGGTTTGATCTGTTACAGCCACTAAATTAATTGCCTCGTATTACAGTGTATAGAGCTCAGTCCAGCAACTTCCTGAAGAGTTTCTGTGTGTTTCAGAGATTGCTTCAGCAGCAAGGTTTGGAGTTTAGAACCATGTCTAGTGTCTGTCAGGGACAACAGACAAGTCAATTTAACAAAAAGGGAAGGAGATTAGTGATCCATTCGCAATGATTTTAAGGTTCAGGGTGATGACTTGTTAGTGGCCATTAGATGTTTGTCAAGAGGCAGTCAAACTTTGAAATTACAGTATATTGCAGTGTGCGCCTTTTGAAACCTTTGAATACACTGGCTGCCTCAGCCATTTTGCTCTTTTGGCTCATGAACAAGAGGTCTGATCAGATGTTCTGATACCAGCCTTCAGCTTGATGAGTTGTTTGCTTTGGATATCACTTGACTTGGATGCCTCTGCTGACTTTCTGAGCTGGGTGGTGTCCAGGATTTCTGTCTGTGATGTTCTTCACTCAGTAGTCCAAGAGTCTTGTTTATTTCCTCTCAGTTCCCCTAAATCAAAGGTTTTTCTTAAGCTAAGGTAAGAGAGAACATAATTTTTAAGCTGTCTTGGCACAGTTGTGGCAGTTTTGGTATTGGAAAGTTCTCTGCTTGTTGCCGCACCAAACCCATCCGTTTTTTGGGCCTCCTTGCTATCCAAAAACCTCCATCCCATGGTACCATTGCTCATTGGACTAATTATCGCTTCTGACTCATCAGAAAGGCCTCTATTAACAGAAGAAAATGTGTTTATGTGACTGAGTGGACCAGTTCTCCGCCTTATGTGCCTTTGGAACTATTTTCCCTTCATCTTTGTTCTGGTGTCCTTGAATTGTTTATTGAACCTGAAGAAATCTGATCTTGCTCTTAATTAAGACACACTTAGCAGTACTTTTGGTATGTTATGTACTAGTGCTGTGAGGTTCTCAGTGTTCTCTTAGCCTATGGTTTTAAAATTTCTCAAAGGATGTGTTAAATTGTTCCCTTCCCAAGAGATACTTTTATTGAGTAGGATTTTAACTCTTGCTTTAAGATCTCTTTGGAGATGGTAATTCTTATGGCTATAATTTTTTCCCAGGTTGGCAGGGAAAATTCAGGCCATTGAGGCTGGCCTCAACTTGCATCCAAAGTTGTTCTTTAGGGACAGGGTGACTATTGTTGATACTGCAAGCTCATTCTTAAGGTGATGCCCTAATTCTGCCTTAATTTGCCTAAACCTCTTCTTTCTGGGGATAAGACTCTGCTCTGCTATGAGTGGAGCTTTCTAGCAGGAAAGGTGTCTTTCTTCCAGCTGTCACAGAACTAAGGCTTTCAAATGGTCCCTGAGGCTGGCAGACTGAGACTGCTGTTTACTTTGGGAGACTGAGTCAAGACTTTTTATGAGACAACCCAGATGGAGCAGAGTTCACTCTGGGAGGCCTCAGGCTACCTCAGTTTTCTTTGAGGAGTCTCTCATAAACATTTGACATGCAGTCAGCTGAAGCTTCATGTACACCTTTGAAGAATTTGGAGTACTAAAGAAGTCTTTCAAGGTCATGCAGCGCTTGACACTGCAATTTTCCAGTCACTATTTACAGGAAGGATGGTGAGTCCCACTTCCCAGGTTTTTAAGTTGCACCATCTTGGAGTCACTTACGGTATCATCTGAAAACAGAAAAAGGAAGCTACTTACATACTGGTTGACTAGTGATAAGATGCGTAATGCAGCTGTGCATCATCTCCTAGCCTTTGCTTTCTCAGAGTCACAGAACTCTGCTCCCTATCGGCCCTGCTCCTTATACACCATGAGCTTAGCCTTGGGTTGGGGGGGAATCTTCTGCAGGTCCTGCAAGAGAATTTTCTGGCCTTCAGAGGAAGTGCACGTGTGCACCCACAGTATAAATGTATACATGTGGACTGCATATGCTGAAAAAGTCTGGTAACTATAATCTCTTTTTATATGTTTTTCTTTGAAAAGGACTTAAATTACACAATGTGGCCTTCATGACTACAGATGTCCAATTGCCTCTGAAAATATGTATCTTAGATCTACTTTTACTGAAATCATGCTAATTGTATTTTGTGGAGTGACTTTACTCTGACAGTGACCATGTTTAAGAAAGATGCACTCTTACAAACAAAACCCAAGCAGAATAATATTTACATTGGTTATACATCTTTGAAGAAATGTCATTTCAGATCTGATTTTTCTGCAAAACTACAATCCAAAAATACATAATGTTATAATCCCAGAATGACAGTTCATGTTTCGTTTATCTTTATATTTTCATTTCAGTAAGTCTCAGCAGTTTTGTACCACGACAAAACTTTCTAAGCATCGATCTGCCTGTGGTGATAGAGACATTTTGCAAGTATCCTTTGAAGTATGTTTGTTCTTTTAAGGCAAGCAGGGAACTGATTAGAATTTGGTGACCCAGCAAATTTCAGTTAGATATCATTTTAGACAGGATGCTCTGAAACATTTCTGTAGAGTTTTGACATCTCTATCCTATCTCTGCATTGATTATCGTTAATGTGCCAAGCTCAAAATGAAAACTCTCACTTTCGTGTGCTTAGCAGGATATTTTCGGTCAGTGCTTTTTTTAACTCTTTCTTGAGGGTGAGTCTTAACAGCTCTGACGAGAAAGTCAAAGTAAGCCTGAATTTATGGCAGGGCAAATGAGATATTATGGCCAGCTTCAGTATGTCAGAGCTTTATCATTTTTGAGTCCCTATACTGACCTAAATAACAGTGTATGGTTGTTCTTTTTTTTTTTTTCCTTCTTCTTCTACAGAAGAGAAAAGCCTATTCCAAAAGCAGGATGATAATTCAGTTAATACATGCTTATTAATGAATGAGATAGATATGAGGACAGCCTGAGGGAGTTGGGGTTGTTACGAGGACAGGCTGAAGGTTGAGGTTGTTGAGCCCAGAGAAGAGAAGGCTGCAGGGCCACCTTGTTGCAGCCTTTCAGTACTTAAAGGGGGACTATAGGAAGGATGGGGACAATCTCTTTAGCAAGGCCTGTTGTGACAGGACAAGGGGTAATAGTTTTAAGCTAAAGGAGATTTAGACTGGATATAGGGAAAAAAATTTTTTACAGTGGGGGTGGTGAAACACTGGCATAGGTTGCCCAGAGAGGTTGTGGAGGCCCCATCCCTAGAGACGTTCAAGGTCAGGTTGGACGGGGCTCTGAGCAACCTGATCTCATTGAAGATGTCCCTGCTCATTGCAGGGGGGTTGGACTAGATGACCTCTAAAGGTCCCTTCCAACCTAAACCATTCTATGATTCTATATACGCATACATAAAGGTTAGTAGGCTTGAATATGGCTAATCTAAGAATGCTTAGCCTTAGAAACTGAAATGTTTATGCATGGCTTTAGAAAAATTAAACAGCGTAGTTCAGTGTAGTCCATAAAACTAGAGTAAAGATGCTACGTAAGCTCCCCTTTTCTGGGAAGACACCAAGGTTCACACTGACCCATCTCCTTTCTGAGTCATCTGTCTTCTTGTCTGGCCATTATAAAATGGAGGTAAGTATTACAGTTAGCAAGCCTTTACCAACAATAAAAACTACCTACCCTTGCCTCATTCTCACATGCACATGCACGTACAGAAATCCACTCAACTTTTCTGTCTAACAGGTAAGT
Source organism: Phalacrocorax aristotelis (assembly GCF_949628215.1). Classification (NCBI taxonomy): domain Eukaryota; kingdom Metazoa; phylum Chordata; class Aves; order Suliformes; family Phalacrocoracidae; genus Phalacrocorax; species Phalacrocorax aristotelis. The sequence continues at coordinate 87,713,579 of NC_134276.1, forward strand.
AGGAGAGAGAGGCCAGAATTCCAATTATATTCTAGCCATTTACTTACTCCAGCGAGGGAGTGTTTTGGAAAATATTCCTAATCATTATTTCAGACTTAGGTCATAGGTCTAGAATACCTTCTTACTTCAAGCATGGAGTCAGAGCTATAACCTTCCTCCAAAACCACACAAAGCAAGGGAGGAAGATGGGGAGTATTAAGTGTGGTTTTGCTGTCTCCTGCTTTTATCCATGTTGTGAAGAGTGCAGGTTGTTTAAGTATCCAAGCCTAATGCTTAAAACCAAATGAATCTATGAAGGCAATTCTCTGAGCTGGTATGTTATGGTGTAAAACTCATTGTACTCACGTAATTTCTGTGAAACAGAATATCAGCTGAAAAAAATAATCCTCATATGTTTCTCTCTGCACACTGGAAATAAAATATTTTGTATTCTTTTTTTACATCTTCTTGGATATTATTCATGAACCTTAACCAGTGTCAACCAGGTACCTAATTTCACTGTCAGGAGCACTGGCAGTCATCAATGCTGTACCCTGCTTTGCTTTGGATGGTCAGTGGATATTAAACTCATTCCTGGAAGCCACTCTTAGCTCCCTGATTGTAGAAAAACAAAACAGAGAGCTTGTTGGCTTTTTAGTTTTGCTTTGTGGTAGTGCACTTTTGGCTGCCAACGTTGCACTGGGACTTTGGATGGTGACAGCACGATAGAACATTGGATATGCTTCCATCAGTTCTCAAAGTACACAGAAATAATTAATCCATTGCCATTTCAAACTTTTTCAGTACTGAGATTGAAATAATTCCCTTAAAGTGACACTGAAAGAACAATCACTGGTGGCTGCTGTTATAATTTAAAACTGTACAACATTGTGCCCATAGTAATGGGAAATCTAATAGAAAGAAGTAGGAACCTTTTTATATACTCTTTAAGCACTATACTAATTTTGGAGAAATTGTATTGTAAAGCTTCACAGGAAAAAGCCTAAGATTTCATTAATTTAGATCTCAAAATAAGGGAATTATTTAGCCTCAAACATTTGTAAAGTGGGAGAAAAAAACACTTAGGTTTTATTTTATAATTTGAATAATTGTCAGAAAATCTGTGTGGTCTCTGATTATTTCTCAGTCAGCGTAGTCTTGAGTGTCTTGTTTTGTTTTTTTAATCTGGTATTCGACCAAACTGGACTCTAAGAAGCCCTAAAGTCTGATCTTAAAATGGTGAAAAGCTAAGTAAACGCTTACCATGTGTTAATGAGGAGAGAGAGGCCATATGGGTTAGTATCTTTGCTTTTCAGCTGGCCAAAATGACTGGAAGCATGTTGTCCTCAGGATGGAAATGAGAAGTGCCAAAGTCTGTTAAGAGTGAGGCATGTGGGAGGATAACAAAGCCCACATGTCTGTGTTTCTTACACATTCAGTTGTATAGTATCATGACAGCTGAAGATTTTTTAAAGGCAATATTTGTCAGCAATAGCTACAAGATAACTGAAATTTAGTTTCTGAGTGCTGAAGTATGCTGTGCGCAGTTATTCCTAAGTGATAAGTAACGTTTGTGTTGTTTTACTCAGAAAATAATACTGTGTTACACCTGTTTACAGTTAAAAGTGAAACCTGTTGTTTTTATGGTGTCTATCTTCTGATGCTATGCATGTAATATGTACAGTAATTCACTGGTGGTTTTCTGTATTTCAGAGTGTTGTTTTCCATTGCTAGGGTTCATTCTGTTCAAAGATAGCTAACAATGACGTTTAGCTGTAGCTGGTCTTGGATCAGAATTGTTTAGAGGAAGAATATGATTGTGAATTGAACTATTTAAACTTTGCTTTCTGAAATGAATACAGATCATATCCTTGTTCTGAAGTGAACAGTGGAAGAACAGTCAGTGTTTTGCTGGCTGAAGTATGTCTGACATACTTTGAAGCTCTTTAAGTCTGTAATATTTTGTGCCCAATAGGATTACATATTGACTGTCATGTCCTCCTGTGATATATTGCCTTGTTTATAGAAATTGGGTTCAGTCAGAGCCTTGCCTCAATATGGGCTGATATTTTAAAAAAATAAAAAAATAATCTCTAGTTTGGGAGCTTAAATATTTGAAATAAGAAAATTTTGAAGAACACCCTGCAACTTCTGGCTCATACAGTGCTCCCCATAGGAGCTGCTGCAGCTCAGAGTTCCTTTACAGCAACGGCCTTTCCATCAGGAACTGAAGTGGAAGCTAAGCTCACAGATACTGGCGTTCAGGGAGTACTGAAGCATTCATGACCAGCTAACATAGATTCTCTTGGCACTAGAGGTAAAAGCTTAGGTAATTTTAAAAGTGGGGTTGAGCCCGATGCCTGGCACTACTGCATGGATGTGTAACTATGATGTCTGCATTTGCCCACTGGTGTGTTACGGTATTTTTGCACAGTAGCCTTCACACTTACTTAAGATGTATTCTTTTCTTCAGGTGATGCCAGCAGTAATGAGAGAGCATGTTTGTTTATTTGTTGTTTTCTTAGTTTACTTACCTCTCCAGCGCTGTCACAGGCTGGGTGGGCCTCTTGAAGTTCACCTCTGTGGGGTGGCAGGCCTGTGCCTCTCATTTTCGACTATTTCAACCCAGGCATGTTGGCGCAGATCCTGGTAAGAGACAGTAAATCCTCCAGTCAATCCAGCATGAGTCGGTCCCTTTGGGGACTGTTAAAAGTCACACAAAGTGCAAGAAAGGAAAAACAACCTATCAGAAACTACCAGCAGGCTTCGGTTTCTTCAGGAAAGTCTAACTCATCATCACCCCTGGAAACGTATAGAGGTTTCAGGGAAGCAGTTCTGACGGGCCACTCTGCCATCTCTCTGTGGGCAGGAAGGGTAGGAGCAGCCTGGTTCTTGCACAAAGCCTGGCTCTGAAGCCATGCTTCAGAAGCCTGCTCACTCATCAAAGTGGGTGCTTACTAATCTGAGCTCTTCCTTTCAGTGGCTCTGTGCCACTTTCCTCTGTCTCTGTGTCTTGTCCAATCTACGGTGCACAAAATTAATTTGCACTTACGAGCTTTAATGCCATTTAGTAAGACAGGATATTTACTTTTCAAAATGGGTACTGTTTATGTATCAGAGTTGCAGTGCTGTCTTGTTATCTACAGCAAAACAAATGCATCTGTGGTGATTTCAAAAATATTATGTGAAAAACATTTCAATTTTGACACTTTATATATTCATGTTGACTACAACTGCTTGGGACAATCTTTTAGCATAGTACCCTTCCTGGAGACGTAGGCAAGAGATTAAAAAAACCAGACTTTCTGATTTAACATACAGAAATTACATCTGCTATAATGAGGCCGGCAGGTTGTTCCTGGTTATTTAATGTGCTACCAAAACATGATGTTTTATCAGAGGAAAATAAATCCAGTTTATTTTACTTTACACAGTCACTGAAAGCCACAGTTATATGAAGTAGAACTTCAGTCTGTGTTTGACCTCATAATCAAAAAGAGGGTGGAGAAGATACTGGTCATGGTTTCAGCAAAACAGACACTAGTACACTGTAAAAACCTTGATTATCTTCTATGAGAGAGATAGTACTAGAAGTGTTTAAAAATAATTCATGGGTCCTTTTCTCCATGTGCTGGAATTCTACTGAGGAAGGGTTGATTTAGTTACGCACAGGTGCTTTGAATCAAGACTTTAAGCAAACTGGGTATGAATGGTGACCCAGTACATCTTAGATTACCTGTGGGCAAAGGTAATAGTTAGGTTGGACCACTCTCTGGAGAAAAAGTTGTTCAGTGGATCCATTTCATTGTTCTATAATCCTAACATATGGATTATATTCTGATAAGCAAGTGCCATACCTACAGTTATTGGGAGGGGTTTTGGTGGGGTTTTGTTCGATTGTTTAGTGAGAGAGAACACAGAAGGACACAATGTTTTTTGTGTGTTGGATTTTTACCCTGGACTATTTGCAATGTTTCTTCTGTTTTTGTAAAAATTGAAAGGAAGCCTTTCCTTAAAATGAAATCTTTCCACTTCTCATTCTAATTATCCCCTCAGAACGTAACGTATTCTTTAATACATAACCCATCAATACTATTATTGGGCATATTGACTGGAGTGTAAAACAGAACACTCCTAAAGATAGGGTACATACTACTTTTTATGTATATACTATGCTTTTTAAATCTGTATCAGATGGAAAAAGTAATGTCTAACATTGGGAAGTGTTATACTGTTTCAAGTAGCTTTTACTTGAAAATTGCCAGATGAATTCCATAAGTGTAATCAGTCGATGATCTGATTTGTTTTTTATGAGAATTTTTCTATATCAGCAAAGACTTCCATGGCACGTTCTGATAATGCATGATAAGACATGAAAATGGCTAACTTCATAGCATGTGGGAAGTTACATGCTCTTTGCTAACTTAGGAAATTAAAACCAGCTTGCTTCCATACAAGTTAAATGAAAGAGACTTCATTAGAAAAAGAATGGGCAAACTTTCAGATTAGTCAGCCCAAATTTATGAACAACAATGGCAAGTCTGTTAACTCATCCTTTTTATTTAGAATGAAACAACCAACTGCATCGACAGTTATATTTTTCAGTGATGATGACTCAGCATTTGGGGCGGGGGGGATGTATACGTGTATACATACATATAACAGATACATATGCAGCCACTGTCTGTATTGCTGCTTTTTTAGGGATAACTTAGAGCAGTCCTCCATACGCTGCAATGTAGCCTTTTTTTCTTTTTCTTTCTTTCTATGAATTCCATGGCTTTCTCTGCATTTTAAAATTGCAGCTATGTTTTTCTCCCGTAACTGATCTAATTTCTTTGTTAACAGAAGACAAGTGATGGACGTAATCTAACCACAGCTGCATGAATTTTGTTCAGCTGATGTTTAAAATATGTTTCTTGCTTTCTGTGAGGCCTCACCTACAAACAGATTTTTCAGGGTGACCTTAGAATCCATCACTCTAAATGCTGCTGTTTGTGCTTTTCTGAATCATAACTGGGATGACCGAGACTGCGTAGAGTATACTGAAGAAATAATGTTTTCAGGACAGACCTCCACATGGCAGTCAGGGTGTTTCAGCTTTCTTGATACAGGCATATATTTTTGTTCAGTTTAGAACGTCAACAGTCCAAGTTTTCCCAACAGTTTCCTATAAATTTTACATGATGGCAAAAGGTGACCTGTAGCAAATAATTTTAAAAACAAATTCTGTGTGTCTTCTATCTGAAAGATCTGAATTTTTATCTGGATATCATTTATGACAGATGAAGAAGGATTATAAAGGGTTATGTAGCCTAGTTATTTGTAAAATACGCACTCTGCACACCTGCATTCAGACCAGTTCTCACAACCAGTCTTGCCTCAGCTTTGTTCTTGTGACCTTGTGAGTAAGGAAGCTGAATCTAACTCAGGTAAGATCCAATATTAGCAGTTATTTTATACTCTCTTTATCCTGATTTTCACGTAACACTATATATAGGTTAGTTATTTAATGTGGCTGAGTTATCTGGGGTACGTATGCTGTATTAATGCAGCATTTGGGAAGCATTGTGCTAGGGACTGCCAGAAAGTGGCAGCTCAGTGACTCTTGTTCCGTCGACTCATCCACTATGATCATGTGAAGAGCAGATGGCAGCAACTCAGGGCAGCGAAGGACCTCGGTTATGGCAGCTTTATGAAATCTTCACACTGCTGACCCAGTGTGAAAGGAGAGGAACAAAGAGCAGGATATGACACTGCAATTCCATTCATTCCATTTACATTGGCTTGAAATGTGAAAAGAACTTGCAGTGAACATTTCAGAGCATGCAGATGTGTTTTCCAGCCCTTCGCTGAATCGTTCAGGGACTGGTGATCAAACTTTTTTCTTTTTTCACTTTGTCATTCCATGTGCTCAGTAAGCGGTGTGGGTACTTGTAGCTTATTCAGTAAAACGGACGTGGATATTTCTCACCTCTAGATGTTCACCTTGGGTTGATTTTTGCAGCACCATAGTGTAATTGACCTTCACTTGATACTAGTCTGAAAGTTTGGAAGCTATTTCCAGGCCGTCACTGGAGAAATCCAGTTTCTTCCTTCCCAAGTTGGTTGTTAATATTCTAAATTCCTCCTCTCCTTATACAACTTTGCTTTTAGATTTCATACGCTCAGATGATCTTATCTGAAGCCTGTCAATGGAATATGTATTGTTTTGAAATTCTCTGTGGGGTTTTTTCCTCTACATAGTCTTATTTTTCACACTGACTCACAGCTGTGGAATGTTAGATTTCTAGACCCTTTGTTCCCACTATGCATTGTTCATGATCATGGTTTTTAAAAAAAAAAAAAAAAAGAAAAGAAAAAAGCTTCATTTTTAAAATGTCAGCTAACAAATATATGGAACACACTGAATAATGTATTGTGTTTTTGTTTTGCCTTTTTCTCTGTTTAATCAACCAAACAATAACTATTGTTTTCTATGTATGATAAATGTATCCTGGAAATAAATTCATTGTTTGATTGTTAATGTGCTTAAATCTGTTTTTAAAAATAAGGTAAGAGTGATATAATTCCTTATTTGTGGCAATTAGCATATTCTCTCCTATATTCTCATACTCTTCATATGTCATTTATATTCTCTGTCTGGGTACCGACAAGGTGCCACAAGGTACCACTATCGTTTTCAGTATCTGACCGCCTCCTAAAATGAGCAATAACTATCACTTTACTTTCCCTTGTTTACCAGCTTATCACAGTAATAGTTTGAGTTGCAGTAGACGTACATCCAGACAAACACCTACATGTTGTTCCGGAGCAAAGCTAGCTTCATTATAATGTGACCAAGGTACAAAGTGACTCTCTTATGGAAGGTGCAAATGCCTTTCTCTTGGCTTAGTTCCTATGTAATTCTTCTCTTCTGGACTTGTGGACTTCTGTTAGCTTAGTTTGCAGTGAAATATTTGAAACGGGATGTCATAGTCCAACTAAGTGAAACCACCTCTCTGGGTGGTAAGGCCAGTCCTGTGTGAAGAACTTAAAAAGTCACATCTTTGAATGACATTGAGGCAATGTTATGTATCACCTTTGATTTGTATATTCAGGCTGGGCCAGAGCTGGGCACATCTGGCTAGTTCGGAACAAGTATACCTGGGTACCCAGATGCTATCTGGGGCTGCATTGGCGTGGTGTAACCAGGTCGTTTATCTTTATTTGAGAATGAACCTTTATAGCTCAGTTTCTTGAGCAAGCTCATCTGGAGTTAGCCAGGTTATTTGTACTGAGGACTAAATTGTCCTTTGTTGCTTATTGGACAAGCTGTTACTTTATGCAAGCAGAGCTGTTTCAGCAAGCATGGCTTTGTTCCCAGATAAAAGATTACCATGAGAAATAGGCACAAAGCACAGATCGGACACATCGGCCAGATTTCCCAGATAGGTCGCTATGCAATTTTCTGAATACTTGCTGAGGAAATTTTTTTTTTCCCCCCTCTGTTCTCTTACCCATGATAAAGGTAGAGACAATAGTTTATTTCTTCCAAAGCATTTAAGCTTCTAGAAGGATCCTGAGGTTTTTCAGTTGGTTTTGAAAATGTTATCCCTTGTTCTGATTATGTATGTTCTGTAGTCTAGAATAAAATCAGATCTGATTTGATCTGACAAAATCGGTGATGTCTTAATGTCCTCTTGAGGAAAGTTGCCTTAATTACTAATATCATTTCAGAATTAAGATTTTAAAAGAAATACTGTATCTGTGAGTCTTACTGCTGGTAACTTTATAGAGAAGGCTTAATATAATTCTGTCTCTGATCATACTAGTTTGAATCACCAAGCAGAAGCATTCTTAAACATCTTTAGTAGATCTGTACGCATTCGACTCACTTATTTAAATCTTATTTAATGATTTTTGAGCGACCCAATGTAATGATTTGAACGACCCAATGAAATACAGCTTAAGGTTTGATTCTAATCTTGTGGTGGTAAACTGGGAGAGAATCCACAGCATTCATGAGGGCTAAGCAGCAGTGACCCAGCCTTCTACTAACTTTTTCCCCCTTTCTTCACCTCAGACAGATGTGGGTCTGGTGTTTGCTTTGCTGCTTTTAAGGCTGCAGCGTTGTTGAAATAGAATTTGATGTTCTTACCAATTATGTATCTTATTCTCTACATTTCTGATTAATTCTACCTCTTTTTAGTTCTTTGCAAATATAGTAGTGGCTGAACACTATGTAACCACCACTTCTGACAGTTCTGAAAACACATAGTTGTACATCCTTTTTCACTTTCCCTGAAAGCAATCTTTCAATCTTTCAAACTACAAAGAAATACTTTTTTTTTTTTGTTAAATGTCATCCTTTTTACTTGCTATTATATTATGAAAGCATCTGTTTCTTTTTCCCTTTCACAGCTCTGTGAGGATCTCTGTTAAAATACTACCAGATATTTTTGAAGTGTAAATTCCTCTAAGCCCACTGAATTTGATTCAGTTATCCACACAGGATCTAGTGTGGTCTGAAATATCCTAAAGTGTTAATAATTAGGTTAATAATCTGACTTGGAACCACATTTTGAAACTCATCCCCCACTTGTCCCCATTTGTCTCCTGTTGGTTTGGGTCTTAGGGTTTCTAAGGCCTACGCATGGGGCTGGCAGATGTGGGTGAGGCCCTATAGGAGATCAGAGACATTCTGGACCAGCAGCTGGATACTGGGAGGGGTACATGAGGGTATTTTGTGTCACACCAGATGCTTATATGTGAGCAAAAAATCAAGCCTGACTGACTCCTTTTCTTTCCTTGCATTTCTCTTCTTTTTGACTCATGAATTGAAGTGGGACCTGAGGCTTTTTGACTGAGTTTTATTTCACACAAAAACACATCTAAGCTTTTTTGTTTGTGCATAATAGTTCTATACAGGCTGTTTTATAAAAGTTAGGCTAGCAGAATACATGCCTTCTCCTGCTCTTCAGACCTTAAGTCTGGAAGCAGCAGAAATGAGTATCGCTGCCTTATCTACAGCAAGAAAAAGGAAGGCTTATGTTATAAGGAAAATACCATCTGTCTCCAGATGTGGAGTGGTGGTAGCAGCAGTGTACAGGCTGACAGGAAGCGATGAAGAGGCACCAGGTGGAGACAAGGCTGTGTGAGGGGACTATGGTTGTCTTGGCCAATGGCCACAATTGTGTACTTAACTCTTTTTTCCTTGCAGGAGAAAAGAAGTGTGAAACTTACGAGTTAGGAGTGGGATAAAATCAGGGAAGAGGCATGACAGGGAGAGGTGGCTTGTTCATTTACCAAATCTTTTAAATCAGAAAGAGAGCATGTATACTTTGTGAGCGGAGATGTAAGTGCTGTTTAGTAACTCCATGATAAGCATTTTTACTTTTTTTTTTTTTCTTTCCTTGAGGTGTTTATAGAGCTGACCTGCAAATAAAACTAACAAGCTTCCATCATGGGTAGAACCATCCCATGTAGTAAGATCAGAGAGGCAATAAAAGCCTGTCCTTCTAGATAGCAGATCAGGGCATTTAGACCTTGGAGTCATGTCCCTCTCTGTGTTAAGGATTAGGCCTTAACCTACAAATAAGAACTCTTCTCCTGTTGCCACATTCCCTCTTCAGCACGAGTTGAATTCACAAATGCAATTATTAAGAAAAATTAATCCACTTTTATAATGTTTTGCCCCTTGGCTTTGTTTTCATTCCTGCAGCTATTTGAATAACTAGCAGAAAGTAGGCCAAACCACCCGTGTATCTATCATCGCTGCAAAATCAACAAAGCCAGATTATGAACATGCGTTATAAACCACAAATTCCTGGGTACCAACAAACTTTGGGTTTTTTCCACTGCGACTTGTTTACTCCTCTTTATCAGGTGATTGAATTTATTCCCTGAAAGTGTTCTGCAAGGTGCTTGCAATGCTCAATGCTGCAGCACTGAAGATAAAAATGGAAGAACAAAACTTGTCTTGTATGCTTTTTACCACTAGACAAAATTCACTGTTTCATTTACTGGACCAGTGCAGTAAGTTATTAGTCATATATGAGGGCTGTGGTTATTTTTCCAGCATTTATCTTCCAAGTTACTCTAGGGAGAGTGCTTGAGTAGTTAACCTAACTGGCCTTCGCGTACCACTTTAGCTGCAATTAAATATAACTGAGCCAGAAGTTAAAATATTACTGAAATAGTTGGGAAAACTTTAACATATTATCAAGCAGTACATTTTCATAAATGTGCAGAAACCTATTTTTCACTTGAGACTTTACCTAACTGGGAACTGCACAATTTTTTTAACCTTTATTTTTTATCTTGACATGAAAATACCAAAAGCAATTCTGAAGACAACATCTCAGCTTTCACTTACAGGGTTACTTAGAGGGGCTTGCTTTTAGCACGTGCAAATGATGGTGTAAAAATTAAACTGTATCATTTAATAATGTGATATTAAATGTGATACTAAATGTGATAAATCACTCTGTTCTCATATATGTGATTCTCCAGTTCATTTCCCATGCTCTATACTAAGTCAAATGCAAGTGCAATGAGGATTATTTGCATGTGCTTTTATAGCTGTACAGTGTACCTGAAGATATAAAGGTTGCAGCCAAACTGGGAGTCTAGGTTTGGTGAACTTAGTTCGTTACAGTAATAAGGAAAAAAATCTAGATAGTGAATGTAGCTGATTAACGAGTCGTGAAACCAAACTTGTCATACTCTGACGTAAAATAGCAAAAAGAATCCAGAAAACGAATGATCATGCGGGTTTAAAAAATAATAATTTTTGTTGTTAATTACAAATAAGAAAATAACTTGAAAAAACGCCTCTTAAATGAAGGCCCTCTTCTAGATCAAAAGTGTACTTTGAAATGCAAAATAAACATATTTTCTTCAGCATGGTTTTGTGTATACACACAGATGCTAATTTGATAAGCACTTGGTTAACTTCTGACCTGAACTATCATCAGCTTAGGTAAAAATAATGATCGTTACTGGCCTTAGAAAGCTGTGAGACATACAGGCTGTAGCTACAGTGAAGGAAACAGAAACAGCATTGTCAGATCCATAAATAAAAGCTTGCAGTGAAGAAAAGTGTTTCAGCAGCTCCGTATGGGCCGAGGATGCGAGACCCCCCAGCGGGATAGGTCGCCTGCTGTGCTCCACCTTCCTGGTGCGACCCGCAGTGGTCTGTTGGGGCCAGGCTCGGGAAGGGACCTACAGTCCTAAGGAGGGACTTTGGCCAGTGGAGCACACCGAGCTCTACAGTTAGGATCCTGCTCACCCCAGGGTTAATAGGCCTCCAAAATTAGCTCAGATTTTTACTCAAAATAGCCCTGAAGTTGTCTTCTGCACGTGCCCAGGCCTGCTGCAGAAGAGCTCATGCATGACATTCAGGCTGGGGTCTGGCAATGACGCCTGCTGTTCCTCTTGCCCGAGAGGTTCACCTGAGCACTTGGTCTCAGCATGGAAGTCTTAAATCAAGCATCCCACAAAATACAACAGGGGTTACTTCTGTCTTTGAAAATGCTGTGTGCACAGGTGGGAGCGGGCTATAGTGGATGGGAAACATTCAGGATACAATCCAATGTCTATTTCGTGAACCACTGTCCAGACTGTTTATATAATAATATAGGTGAATTTGAGATCTTGGCCAGGACCTACTTACAATATCCAGAGCCATGATGTTTCCAGGAATGTTTTAAGTTGTGTCTTTTGATTGTTGGGTTTTTAAAATATTTGCTGTATTTGTTTTGGAGTATAAGGAGTTTGGTATCCAGGGCCATTAATTCTAGTATCATGCAGCCGTCTGTGTGGGGATGTCTCCTCTACATATGTGTACAAACCATGTGAGAATGAGGTGTTGTCTTGCTGGAGAGCAATGTTAAAGAGCTACCGTTAATTTTAAACTTTGGGGAAAAGACAACTATTATTTTAAAGAATAAAAGTGCTTTAAAATTTGCATAGTTGTTCTGCTTTTCTACAGTATTTGCTGAAATACCTTTTCTATGTTTTAAAAAAACCCATAAATCTAACTTTATTCACAGCTAACTTGATACTTCTTTGGAGATGGAAGCTTATGAACAAGGGAGCTGTGAAATGGGCTGTCTTCAACTGCTCCCAATGTTTGACCTTGATGTATCATTGAGAAGAAACTGTAGCAAGCTTGTTGCTGATAAAAGGTTGCTGTTCTCTAGCCCTAAGGACAGTAATCTGGTTTAAGAATAGCTTAAATTATTAGCTAGTTGGGCATCTGAAATCAGAAATTGCTGCTGGTGCATCCCAGGCTTTGGAATGCTGTCCTATGAAATCTAACACTGCAGTGAGACAATTAGACCTGATATCAGAAAATCCTAGGTCCAAATTAAACATCCCATGAAGTAATCTTTTAATACGATGTTCACATGAAAACAGAGCCAAATTGTGCATGAGTAATAAGCTGTTATCAATATGAAAATATAAAGGACTCCTTTCTTCCATCCTTATTCACCACAGAAATTATCTGGCTATGCTGACGTCAGTGGGAAACATCCCATCCCTATATGGAGTGGAATTTCAAGCATTAAAGTAACAGTGGAATAAGGTGACATAGCCTAAAAAACAGTGACAGAACTGGACCTGCCGAGGTAGGAAAACAGTTCCCATGCCCCAGTTTCTTCAATCGATAGAATGAAGCAAGAGGTTTCCCTTTCTGTAGTTAACGTGTTTTGCAAGGCCCCTTACTTGCGTAGTGTAAGACAGGCCTATTCTTCTAAACAGATCTTGTAAAAGTTATGTAGCAAAACTTATTTTAAAAGTATGTAGCAATCAAATGGAATTCAAGTTTTCTCTGCTTTGGGCTGTAACGAGCTTTCAAGGCTGCTGGTTGACTGAACAGGGTGCTGCTATGAGGGGAGGAATTCAGGGATTCATCCCCACCTAGCTTGAGTCACTTGCTTTAGGCATTTGGATAGTCATCTTTTCCTCTCTCTACAGTCAATAAAGAACGAGATGCCACCACAGATAGACATCTGAGGAGCAATCACGCTGTGGGGCTGCTTCTCACCCAACACACTATAGACACAGCCTAGGTACACAGACTAGGTACTCAGCCTAGCTACAGCCTGCCACACTGAAGAAGGAATACGTTAATAAATAGAATTGCTCAAAGCACCTAGACAGGCAATATATAGCGTACTGGGATAAAACAGTACCCCGCAAAAAAACATACAAGTACCTTGGAACCAGTGAGTATTACACTGCCTTGTTTCTTCTTTCTTTTGTCCATAGCACGTTAATGAATAAAAAGGTTTGCACGAATAAACACTGGTTTGTGGCCAACTACCTTACTCAAAAGGTCTTTATTCATGCATACCACATTCCTCTAAACAATGTTTTAGAACAGGTTCTAAAAATTGTAAGTATTTGTCTGAATCATTCCTGCTTTCGAAATATTTTAATCTAGTAACAGAATATCACTTTTTATATGTGCCTGTGTCATTAAGATCATTGAAACATGATGATGATGATGAACAACTTGAAATTGCTAAGTATCTGGCATTGTCAATGTCTTCCTATTTTTAAAGGAAAAATTACAATAAAATGAGTCAGCAAAGTTGAAAATAATGCTTAAAAATATTGATGATGAAGATAGTGTTTTAGAAATCAACCTAGCTAGGATAGGCTTAGAAATAAGCCAAATGTATGCTTAAAGACAGGGATTCTCAATTAGGTGTGTGGCCTCAAATGGCCCCTTTCCACCTCCCACACTGTACATCTCTGCTGTAGTTGTAAATAATTAATTATGGTTTCACCTACAGAATTGTTCACTAGCCTTTTCTCCATCTTTCTGCCAAGACCAAGATTGCGGATTGCAAAGCCAGTTAGAAATACATCTGCCCTGTCAGAGCTGATTACCACTATCACATTCATTACCAGTTTGACACTGCATTCGCAACCTGTATTTCTTCTGCCTCCTGCCTTTCCCAGCACCTCCCTCACCTCCCCATCTTGACTTCACTTTCTCACTAAGAAATCCAGAACCACTTTGAAGAGTTATTAGTAGCTGCCTGCCTTTGTTTTGTCAGAAAAAACATGGGTTTTAAATGACAAAGTGAGAATCTCAGCAAGCCATTCCTATGCAGTCGTGAGAAAGGAAAGGAGGAAGAAGGCACCTGTGTGTTTTACTCCTGATTTAGCTGAGAACTTAATTAGCAAATATATTTGTTAACCCTTCTGGTCTTTACATCTCTTTAAAAGAAATTACTGTGGTCATATGATTGAGAAGGACTGTTTGTAGAATTATGACTCAGTACCTAATTATGTTCAGTTTGCCAGCTGCAGCTGCACTTCTGGATGGGGATTATTAGCAGTTTATATATACCAGGTTATACACTCTCATACAATCCATTGCTTAATGCTTTATCTCCCTTGAGGGCATTAGAGATGTGAGGGTGAAACCTGGATTCATGTTGAAGGGTAATTTGCTTTAGGAAGAAAGAGGTTTTTTACAGCAAATAAGCATTACATGCATCATATAAGGATGCGGCCAAGATTCTGGAAAGTGAACACTGAATGTGGGTATGTTTTTAAGATTCCCATTCCAAAGGATTTACTTTTCCAATGCAACAGAGCAGAAAATCAAGTCCTTTAAAAAGAGCCAACTTGCACACCAGAAACATTGCTTACTACATACTAATATTTGTGTTAGTGAATGTTTGTGGTTTACTTCTCACTGAAAGGAAAAAGGTTGGAAAACCAGAAAATGGTTGCCAATAAGGGCACTGACCATATTGTTACACACAGTCGCAACAGCTTCCCGGACAGCTGAAATAATAGCAGCCTGTTTTAGTGCCCTTGAACCAGTTTCTACTGTTTGCTTGCACTTCACAGTAAAGTCTGCTATACAGCCATCTTCAAAATTGGCAGCACCTTAACTGTGACACTGCGTAACTAAGGCAGATGCTGAGAAAATCTCCACATCTGCCCAGGAGTGGCTTGGCTTCTAGGAGAACCAGGGAGATGACAGTCCAAGTTGCATAATATTTCCACCATTAACAAATCGGACTAAGTTTTACAAGGTCTGATTTATTAAACTCAGCTCAGCCACTGTCAAACAGGATGAATGAGGTTTTGCTGATCCCTTTTCCTGTCAGTATTTGGATTGTAAATTCTCTGTGTAGAAACCCTCTCTTCTGAGTGCAGTGACGTGCGGTTGTAATTCAGCGTTGGGGAGCGGGGTTTCCAGGTATTGATAAAAGGATGGTTTGAGAGTAGCATGCACTGGAAAGACTGGCTTCCAGAAAAGAGATACTAGCTCTTAAACATGATCTCTGTCACAGAGTCTAAACCCAAACAGCGGTGTGCATTTTGAAAACTAATTCAGTCAAGAAGTCAACAACAGTGCAGGCAGAGCAAGATAAAGAGGTTGTAAACAGCAGAGAAGACAGAAACTGATGGAATGAACATCATGCAAAGGACTCGCAGCAGGAGAGGATGCAAATGACTAGTATCAAACAGAATAAAGTATGGCTTAGGGAAAGAAGAGGAAAGGAAGACAGATCTGAGAGCAAACAGTGCTTCGTTCAGAACAGGCTGGGCGAGTGACAGTGCCGTTTGAATGGGAAGACAGAAAGCTCCACTGATTTCTAAATAACAGATAAAGATGCAAAGATGAATGAAAGATAATAAGGTTAACTAGGTAACAAAGACCTGTAGTCAGAAGCAGGGCTGGAGTAACATGCAGCAAATGAAAAACCAAGCTGACAGAGGGGAAATAACTGGGAGAGCATTAAAGGAGGCCTCTAGTCAGCAAAGATGTTAAACGGTGATCACACAAAAGAAAGAAGAGAGAATAGAACTGAGAAGATGGGATGCTCAGAGGGTGAATGGGAGATATGATTGGGGCTTGAAACTGCGGAAGGGATGTAAGGATTAATGCAAGGTCATATAGATAGCCATTACTTCCCGTTCATTCAGAGGTACCTCATCTTTTCTGTCTTTTTACCTCCCTGTCTTGTTAGACAGCACTTTTATATTTACACCACAGTTGCATTACTTGTTTTTAACATTTGCTATTTCAAGCAGCTTGCAATATGACCTTAGGGGAGGTTTAAGCTTTTATAGCAACCTTTTACCTACCCTCCACTTCTTCTAAAGCAACTTCCAGTTCATTCCTGCCATGACTGAAATGCTGCACGATAGCATCTTTGCAAAGCCTACAGAAGCAGCATAGGGCCAAAAGCATCATATTGCTTCTCAGTTTGCATTTTCTTACAGTCAGTTTAATCCCACATATTTAGTGCTGCGAGCAAGCACTTTCACAAAATTAAATAGGAATTTCCCTATGTGTTTATGACATAGCAGTGATGATAGATTTTTGTTTGCAGTTAAATATTTCCCTGCAGTGTTTACTGATTAAACATTCAAGGCACGCAGGGAAAGTGATTGTGGGCTTGACTGAAACCCAGCTGATGAGAGAAAATTTCATTGATTCAGCTGGGTTTTAGAATTGATAAAACCAGTCCAGAGACTGATTTGCGAATAAATGGGTGCATTTCACTAATACATAGGAAGCAGAAACTCTTGCTTTTATGGACAGGAACATTTACAAGACATTTAACTCCTAAATAGTTTATAAATAGAGCTCTGAACACTCTTGTTCTACAGAAGAATATACTGTAATGTGTTACTTGGGGTCAGACAGACTGCAATCCAGGCAATGAAATACGCCGTGCGTGATTAATATGTCATATGAATAGGACTAGTTTGCCAATAACGCATGCACTGTCCCTTAAAGTTAGGCTCTGTCAATTATTGTGAAGGTAGAAGTGAGGCTCACTAACAGAAGTATCCCTAAAGCTAATGCTACTGACAACATAATTCGACTAGAAATATTACCTACAAGCAGAAACAATGTTCTCTTTCCCATCAAAAACTGCTATTTTCATTTTGAATAAAAACATACGCAAAAAATTTAAATGTATTTTTAGCTTGATATTATCCATGAATGAGAAAGAAAAACAATAGTAAAATAAGACTAATTGAAAGTAAAGCCAGTTTGTTGCCAAGTGGTCGGTAGTCTAAACAGTCCTATAGGTGTAGTAATAGTGGACTTGCTCTCTTGTCAAGAAATGAAGAAACTAAAAGAGTCCCTTAGGTTTACCCTGCAAAATCATGATCGTGTGGTCTCATAACTGGAAGGAGGGATCCAATGGTAGGAATGCTGACAAGAACATATTGTCAGAAAAGCTGAATACTTAAAGAGCAAGGTGCTTACTAGTATTTCCTCCGACCATCTTGGCTTCCTCCGGCAACTCTACTGTGACCCCTTCCAGCATGATCCTACGGAGCTTGTTTTGATACCATTAGAAAGCGCTGCAGCAAATAACGTTTCTGCAGATCAGATAGGTGGGAGGTTGTCCGACATCATTACTCATGTCTGGTTTATGACAGGATAAGCTTTTATCTCTTAGGACCAGGTCTTTTAATCCAGCTGAATAGTTTCAAAGCAGGAAAGCAGAGCTGTACACGCTGCTTCTACACGCTTACAGTGCTGGAGGCAGCAAAGGCTCTACAGTAAGTCTGGCTGCACGTAACTGCCCGCAACACAAAGGACTGTTGGTCTCATCTGCCAGGAAAGCCCTGGGCTCCTTGTGCCAGCGGCTCTCAGTGGCATAGTGTAACCGTGTCAGAGTGTAATAAAATCTGTGGAAAAGATTTCTGAAAGAATGGAGTCAGGCAACTGTGTAACTTTGTTCCAAAAAGACTGTATGACATATTGGCTACAGTTAAGTTTTATGGCTTTGTCTGACTTTGTCAAAAGTGGCTGTCACACGGAAAAGGTATCTTGTCTTTTCCTGAACCATTTTTCCTGCAAAATCTGTTATTCATCATATGCTGGTCAAAAAACAAATTAATATGGTTTCACATTAGCTCTCACACACTTCCTAAGCAAACAGTAAACGTTAAAGGCTGGCAGTTCAGTATTGTTTGTTGTTGCATGGGGCTGTGCTGGTTTGAGTAGGTGATGAAGAGAAATACAATAGTGTATACTTTAAAACAGGAATCAAGAAAATGTAATCCAGAAGTTTAATTTCAACATTCTGAAATGTCTTTTCGAGTCAATGTCTTTTGGCATTGTGTGGACTTGGCGAGACACCAACTTGAGCTCTTTTGGCACAACGAGACACAGTATTGTAGACTATGATAGATGTAGCCCTTGAAAACAGGGCAAAACAGAAAAAGAAGTAAGGCAGAAGTGAGCACTCAGAACAGAGCAGCTCGTTGCTTGAATTCATCAGAGTACAAACTCAGCGCCACCATATCACTGCCTAGATCAGAAAAGAAACCTAACTGTGATTTTAATACCCCTGCAGGTATGACAATACATTCTTTTCGTCTTACAACTGAACCTCTGCATAGTAACAGTTCCAACAAACACTGAAAGCATAGGAGCCAGACTAAGCTAAATTACCCACCATTTGCTTTAGGTCATAAAAGCAACCTTTCTATCAAGATCTAATTGAAAAATTAAAATGTTTCCAAACCAGAAATTCTAGGGACACTATCTATTCACGGACATTTGTAAATTTGCACGTCATGCGAGTGAAGTTGGGATTGGGGAATTACAGGAAATAAAATAGCTACTCACTCTTTTCAGGATTCATACACTCACAGAAGTAAGACTCTGAATTAATAAATTTTAAAGAAGAAAATACAATGCCATGTTATTGCATAAGATATTTGAAGGCCTTAAATGACAAAATCCTGTATGAATAGCCTTCCTTTATGCTGGCGAACGATCTTATGCCTTTGTTTATCAAAGCCACTGGCATCTTCATTGCCTATGCTTTGACATAACTCTCAAAGGATTTTTCTCTTCTAATTTTGTCCAGACAGATGAAATGAATGACGTTTTGATTTTTCTATAAATTCTTTTGCTCCGTCTCTTTTTGGAAGTCTGCATTTCTCTCATAATTTTCAGCCTAAAAGTCAAAATGGAAATCGTACTCAAAAGTCCTGCCTGTGAAAATTGTACTCGGCTGTTACCAGTACAACACAGCTACAGTTGCTACCGGAAATCCCTTTAAGTATTTGAAATCTTGCTTCTCAAGATTTTCACCTCTCACCTCTTTGAAAAAAACCTTCCAGAATTCTGATGCTGGGAAGAAAAAAAGAAGTTGCATTTGAACTCTGCATACGGTAAGTATTCCTATCTGATTAATTTTCTGATTTTTTTTTATGCTAGGTTATCGTGGCTGGCAAGATTAGCCATTCTAGAAGTGTTGCAGCCAAAAACCTCTAAGCACACTACTTGTTATCTTTGGAACAACTGCACAATCATTAACAATAGCTACACGTATAATTTTGTGTCATCAGAAGTTCTTTCAGTACAAAATTAAGTTTTGGAGTAATGAAGAAAAACTAAAAAAAAAAATAAAAAAAAAAAATTTCTTACCCTAATGTTAAATAACTGGAGAATGTAATAAAGACTGACTAAGGAATTATTCAGATAATGTAAGGCAAGTAATAAAGAAGCATTATGGAAAATTTATGTAGAATATCAAATACACTGTTCACAACACAAATTTATAGTTAACTGTTGAATATGTATTTTTAAAAATGTCACAGCTAAAACAGTTTCTGTCCTCACAGGTTTACAAACTAATAGAGAAAGAAACTGCTGCTACCACCACTTTTCAGATAGGTTCTAATTTATCCAAGGTGGAATAATCAGTAGTAGTTTAAGAATGAAAACACTGATCGCCCAACTCCTGACCTACTGCTCTAATTAGAAGACATTTCTTTCTCTTAAAGTATTAGCTGAGACATTTTAGTAAAGGCTGAACTGGCACCAGTGAGGACCAAAATCCATTAACAAATGTATGTTTTTTGACAAACTTCTGGGTTGTAAGGACATGTAAGTTTTCTGATATTTAAGGCGACAGGCTGTTTAAGCTGAAAATTTTTACGCTAATTCCAAAAGTCACTTTGCTGTAATTAGTGCCAACTATTACTTTATTGAGTTCTGCTGAAGTATCGGTATCAGGCTACAATACGTTAATATTTTACCTTATCAATAGGTTTAGTAATTTTATTTAAGTTTTGGAGGATGAACCACATTTTTGTCTCTTTCTCCAAATTTGGTCTATTCATTGTAGCTCTAATTGTGAAAGGATTCAGGTTTAACGGATCAGTCACTTTGGATTATATTCTTGACTCTACATTTTGATTTAATTACCTTGCATTTAAGAATACAGGTTTACAATTAGATGTTACCTGATAACTTCTTAGAGGAACTGTCTGTGAACAGTCACAAAGTCCTTCACAAAGTTCTTCCAACTTTTTTCTGTGATGCCTTTAATAAAATCAGAAATGGTCTGGCAGCCAATTAAATGAGATCATGGCCTGCTGAGTTGATCAGCATTTTCTTACTGTATTGTTTTTTCCCTTGGAAAAGTCATCTCTCTTTCCTAAGCACATGTTGTTTCTTATTTACAATAGAAACTTAATGAGGAAGTTTGTGCAAAAGTTTCTGCTAAGGGGAAAAGTTTTAAAGAGTAATCATGGCTCTAACTCCCCACACGGCAACTCTTATTTTGTGTTGAGAGTATCTCTGAATAGAAGGAAATGAATTTAATCTGTGCAAAACACTCCATTGATGTGGAATTCACCTGAACTGTCCATAGCCAATAGACAGAAGCAAAGCACATTTTATCTGATCTGTTTTAGACATCTACTGCAGGGTGAGATGAATCGCATCTTAAAAATGGCTCTCTGCTGGTTGTGAAGGCAGTCAAGACAAGCAGATCAAATACAGGCTTCTGGATTATAGACATCTGAAGTTAGATGAGATGAGCTTCACACACAGGGATCACAGGAGAGCCTGATGTGGAACAGCTGTTCTGCACTGACACTTTGGCCTTTTAGACAGGCACCTTTATTTAATCTGGAAATTCCTTTGAGGCAGAGACTGTCTTTTTACTTGGAATTTGTCTTGCACTTGCAACCAAAAGGTTCACTCATGACAGGCAATATGGTAATATCTCTGCTCATAATAAAAAAGCTGACCTAGTGAACATAAACTAATACCCCTTACAGAGTTATGACAGCACATGTAGACTTAATTGTAGTTAGTATGATTTATTGGCATGTATTTAGGCATTTTGTTCATTCTCTTTGGTTTTATATTTTGAATGCAGTTATGCACAATTCTGCCTGGATAGTCAAATGACCATGTAACAAAGAGAGTATTAATCTAATCTTGCCTGCGGTGCATCAAAGACTGAAATTCTAGCTCCCTTGAAGTCAGTAGTAAGTCTGTCTTTGACTTGACTTTGGCGGCAACAGCATTTCATGTAAGAAGCCCTGAATCCAGTGCATAATACTGATGTGAGAAAAAAGTCACACCATCGTTTACCAGCATTTCTCACAGAGTGCACACAGAGACATCATCACTCAAAAAGCAATTAGAAAAGACAACTAAAAGGAACAAGTTTATGAGCAACGGTATTGTACAACATGCATATAAAGTAAGGTGTTACTGGTCTCTTATTCAGGTAAAACATCTTTTCCACTGTCCTTTTTCACACTGCCTCTCTTTTGGTCATCTGTTTTAGTGCCTCTTCATGCTGCCTGGATGAATTAATAATTCTAATTTTAACCAATTTACCATTCATTCTTCTCTGTGCAGGACTTCCCTCCTTCCCTATAAACACTTTGATCAGAAAGAATAGTACTTCCTCCATGTTATGCAAGGCTAGGGTTACAAATTATTAAACCATGTATATTTTCCCCTAATTTACAGAGTTTTAAAAGGTACAAGAAGAAATTCCTTCCCTCACCAGGTATTTTGTTTTAAAGATTTCATTGGTCTGATTTATTTTTTACATTATTTCAACTGTAACTGCTAATTTTGATCAAAAGAAAGGACAATGCTGCCCACTGGATACAGAGCGCTGTGATGAAAAACATAGGACATTTACCTTTTGTGTGTGGTTTTTTGATATCCTGGGGCAAAACTCTTTCTGCAGTCACCTGCATAACATATGAAATGATCAATCACTAGACAAGATGTTGTGACCCGGCTGGATTGGGAAAATGGACTGTGCATTATTGGTTTTGTGATTGTAATTATTAGGAAAGATAAGACAAAACAGGAGAACAGGAAAAAAAACTAGCTTATGGTAACAGAAAAATTACTCTTTTATCGCTGATGGAAACAAGGCGAGGGCTATCCTGAAGTCCCAACCATATCACACGCAGCCACCCCAGCACTGGTTGTCTGACCTCACCTGAGCTTGCTATCGTTCTGCTTTATGCACAAGGAAACCAGGCATCAGAATTCAATTTTTTCCATTGATGTTCTTTTTGGTTGTGAAGCACAGGTCCTGTCCTGTAACTGGGGCTGTAAGTCACCACTTGTGAGCAGTTAAGATATTCTAACAAGCTGATAGAGTTATCAAACGTAACTTGCGTAAAGGAAGACTAGAACTAGCAAGCTCTGTCAATGTCTGAAGAGGTATATCCAGACTACATGACAGGAATGAGAAAGAAGGTGGACAAGCCAGGCAAGCGCTTTGATTGCTATCCAAGATAATGATCATCTGGTGTGGGATTGGGATCACCTGATGAGCTGGCCATGAGATCAGATGATGACTGGGGATGAAGAGGGAGTGGAAGAGGTCATCTGATAAGAGTTATAAAAAGGTTTCTCAGGGGCTATTTTCAAACACCAAAAGGGACTGTTTATAGGATGTAGTTGTTCTGCGAGATGACACAGATGTTAAGGAAAAGCCTGACCCTGTTTTACTGCATCATGTGATGGGTTCATGGGCAAGACTGCAGTTGGGGTGGAAATGCAATGTTCACCTAGATTTTCCTTGTATTTGGTTTGGGGATGAGGAAATATTAGTTGGGATTCTGGGGAATTCTGTTGTATGGTCAAACATCTATAGAAACATAGAAAGAAACTCTGTCAGGCCCGTGGCATTTTGGTGGTTAAGGTAAAAAAAACCCAACCCCCAAAACCCCCACTACGTGCAGGTTAGAGGTATGACCCTGGGCTAAGCTTAGAGGATGCTGGTGGGGAGGAAAAGGTAAGGAATGGTCTGTCAGTGGTTTCCATGGCTACTTCTCAGTGTTAGCAAAATAATTAGTTAGTCTTTGTCAAGCCTGAAACCTCATTAGTGAGTGTGTTAACACAAGTAGGGTGTCCCTGAAGCAGGTGTGCAGGGTTGACCAGGATCCTGGGGCCACTGGACCTGAGGTCTCCCTCCGTGGTAAATAACCTCTGACCAAAAGAGGCAGACTGGAGTCTATTTGGATCAAAGGAAATCCCATCATAAAGGTTCAAATGCAGCACTCTGGCTAAAATCCAGCAGAGGGCCCTCAAAAAGCAGAGAGTATAATAGCTGCTACAATTTATGGTAGCACTTATTTAAGCAATTAATTCTTATCTGAGTTTAGGAAAACTTCCTGAAATTGTTCTCTTGTTCTGTAAGAAGTCTTACATCCTATGATATAGTTTGACTCTCCACGGTTCTTGTTTGCGGAACTTAAAAAAAAATAAAAAATCCTTACTCATCTTGTAATCTACTTGAATGTGTTTCCTTGTTCAACTCGGTATGCTTGTTCTTAGAGACTTTTTTTCATGCTTTACAGTAAGATGTAGGCTTCACGCTGCCTAAATTTAATTTGAAAGAGACAGTTTGCTATCTTTTTTTCCTTAAGTCTCCAGAGCAATGCCCCAGCAAGTCTACGTATTTGATTGTGAGCATCCAAGACGGGGGAGACAAATTGTATTTGTTTTAGTAAACACTAACATGCTCAGACACAAAAGTATAAATAAGAATGAAAGAAGTAAATTCATTAGAATACTGAGTTCTAGTTTTCTGAGCTGTATTAACCAGACATTTACCTCTAGAAAACATTAAGTTGTCATTAAATAATAAGATACACCATTCTGCAAAGAGGTGAACTTCTTCATTCGTCATGATTGTGGTACAATGTTCTTACCTCAAATCAGTTTCTAAGAACAACCACTAACTTACAAGACCTTTTTCCCCACATAATACTTTTCTAAAATGAATTATCATCTTCCCTCTCCTACCCCTCCAAATTTACCATGCCTTCTATCAATTATAAGCAAACACTAAAGGACTAGAGCTGTGTTTAAAAAAAAAAAGCAACAAACCAAACACACCTGGTTAAAAAACCCAATATGATGCATAAACAGAGAAGGTGATGAAACTGCTTCCAAGTGTCTGCATCAAACTCTAACCCTCTTTTGTCTGCAGCCCCTGCTTTTCCCATTTTGGTACTATCTTCTAGCAGTCGCTGCAGCATAGGGCTACATGTTTGCACATGTTATGCTTCTTATTTAATTGTACTGTATAAATGCCTCTGCTTAGCATAAATTGATTACATTTACAACATTTAAAAATACCTTGAATATACAGAATCAGGCATGGGGAGAGAACCTGTGTGCGCATGTATATTTTAAATAGGTATGTTTGATTTCAAGGTTTTAATTATCATTGTGAGATGACCATGCTATTAATGAGTGACAAACCCATGAGATTTACTGGTATTCCTAAACAAGTGCAAACACAACCTTTGTGAACTCCTGTCGCAAATGTATCATCGCTTTAGAGACTTGTTCAGCCATTCAGAAAAAAAAGGTTATTAACACCAAGCAATCCTAGTGCACTCTAAGTAGGCTTCAGAAAGACCTGAAGTTTGTTGAAGAGGTCATTAAAAACATGAGGAAAAAAATCTTCCTGTTAAAGGATATTTCTTAGCTGTCTATGGGAAAAAGTTGTTTTTAACTTCAACTCCTGAGGTGAACTTTGGATTGTGGCACTTGTAGCTGAAATATTTTCAGACCAATGCACACAGGTGGATGTAGTCAGGGAAGATGAACTCGGAGCCTGTGATTAAAACTGCTGTTGTGCTCTGCTTGAAAAGCCTTGAGATGTGGAACACTTGGTGTTTCAGTCCACTGTGGACCTGTACAGAGAACAGAGGCGATGCAGGCTAAAATGCATCTCTAGAGCAGGTTATTGCATACCACACAAGGACTTTGTCCCAACTTTTTTCCAGTGCAAGATTGTTCCCGTCAGCCTGTGTCTTTTATCTAATCTGTCCAATCTACCTGTAGAGGGTAGGGCCTCTGCCCTTGTTTTTCAGCACAAAGCTTTCCATAGTCTGGCAAATGCTGGTGTCTCAACCCTTTTTTCACTGTTGCACCCACTATTGCAGTCTCTACTGGTTTCAGAATATGCACGTAATCTTACACTGAATAAACTCTTTCCATATAGCCTGTGCTAATCTAAAAATATGATGTCATCCAAACTCCACAGCATTTGTGAAACATGTTTTAATATTCCAGCTCTTTTGATCTTGCCTCATAAATCAATCCCTCCATCTCTTTAATTATTTTAATTGCTCTCTTTAAATTCCCTTTGGTGTAATTTTCTAACAGCAAGATTCCCAAAAATATCCCAGGCATGACCTAGTTAAGTAGTATGCACAGGGTAGTCATGCCAAAGAAGCGGAAGAGAAAGGCTATTAGCTTCTTCCTCAGCAATGGGATCCTTCACACGGAGGCTTAAATTCCATGGGCTTTGTTATTGCTCTGTTCTGTAAGACCATATGTGATTTACTGTCCACTTTCACTCCTACATGTTGATATTGCAGATTTCTTCCTCTTGTTGAATCTTTTCCTACAGCTCTACCAATGTTTCCAAGACAAACCTCTTCTTTTCCACCCATATTTCTTTTTTGCATTTGTCCGTGCTGTTTTGCCAGCTTTCCCCGCTCCACCTAACCTAATGAACAGCTGTGAAAGCCATTTATGGCTAATAACTGTCCTTTAAGTCAAAGTTTAAGAAAGACAGACTTCATACTGTTCTCTGAAATAATTCATTAGCCTTTTCATTAGCCTCTTCAGTTGAAGTCCACTACTAACCCATAATATTCCCATCCATATAAAAATGACATGGTAAAACAACTGTTTCTTTTTTTCCATAGCAAATGTAATTAAAAAGATGATGCTCCACCCCTCTTCAAGTTCCAGTCAGAAATGGTCAGCCTTAAGCAGCAAAAATAACTCCAGGAAAAGATTTGCATGACAAATTGATGGTTTTTTTTTTCCCTGTAAAGCCAGTAAAGCTGCCCATGTGTATATAAGGGCATAATTTAGTGAGGCACCTGGCACGTATGAACAAATACAATTGAAGGTACTTAAGTGACAACATCACTATTACCTTCTTCCAGCTATTCCACAATGGAAAGATAATGTAATAGGCTGAACTGAACAAAAGGCATGGGTTAGTTCCTTGCTGCCACTGAAGACAGCAAAAAACAATCCAGTAAGCTCCTTTATGTAATGAGGTAACTGAAACATCTGCAGCCGCCATAAGCAAAGGCAAGAGACACATGCAATCATAAAGTACCAGGATTTTCCTGGCTGTCGCGTGGCAGCTGCATGTCTGAAAAAAAGAGCAGAGGGATCAGAGATGAGAGCAAGAAAGCACTGATTTTCGTTTAAAAAAAAAAAAAAAAAAAAAAAAAGCATGGCACAAATAAAAATTAGAATACCTGGTGAAATGGCACCAAGAATACCCAATCTACCCAAACAGGACTATGTAATCCCCTGTAACATCCAGGATTGGATCAAAGATGTGTAATGGGAACCTGCAAAGCCCTATGCTTTAGCTAACTAATCATTAAAAAAAAAACCCCTCATAGATAGGCTGTGTCAAAGGAACACCAGCTGACTAAAATGTAGTTATTATCCCTGCCGATGTTTGTGCCTCTTTTGATCTACCTCCAGTGAATGTTTTTGCTTTGCTCAGGATGCACAGGCGGAATGGTAGCCTTCAAAACAAGGATACCGTAAGCTTGCATTGAAAAAACATTACTGCAACTTACAGAAATTATGGTATGGTAGTACATTAGACTATGCATTAATGATTACTCGTGAACATCATCTTTTAACTGTGGAAATCATATGAAATCGCCAGGGCCGTGATACTGTGCAAATTCAACCTCAATCCTGCAAACAAATTAAAGGAACCAAGAGCTGTGAAACTTGTAGTGACCCACAAAGTTAAACATCGGTCCTATCATTAACCACCCCTAGATTGTCTGCTTTTGGGTTTGTAGCCACACGTGGCCAGTGTTATTTGTGGCTTCACCACGCCATTTTAGAGTTATCCTTTTTACATATATATATATATATATATAACGACTTTAAATAAGAGGCTTTGGAGATTCTCTGGTGATGGTCTCTCCAACGCCGCGGGAAAGCCGGCGCCGCGCCAGGGCAGCGGGCAACACGCACCTCTGCGGCAGCCGAGCAGCCCCAACGCGGCCGCCACCATCGCCGCCGCAAGCTGATGGGCGGCCCCGGGACACCATGAACGGCTTCCACCGGGGGGGTGGGGGCGCCACTTGCATCCTAACGGAGATTTGGCCCCGGCAGGGTATTTCTGGGGCGTTCTGAGCAGCCCCAGCCCGCGGCCCTGCGGCGGGGCCGCCGGCCCAGCAGGCGCAGCCACCTACCGCCGCGCTGAGGCGCCGCCGCGATCCCCTCCCCGCCCCGCGGGGCTCCCCCGGGCCCGGCCGGCCCCGGTGCCCGCTCCCCCCGCGGCCGCCGGCCTCGCTCCCGCCCCGCCAAGCCGCCCGCTTCCCCCGCCGCGGCGCCGCCGCCCTGCCGCCAACGGCCGCTGCCGTCCCCCCGTCCCGGCCCGCCGCCATTGCCCCGCCCCGCCGTCCGGGCCCCGCCCCGCGCGGCGCGCCCCCACCCCCGCGGCGCCGCTGCAGCCCCCGCGCCCATATAGGCTCCTCCGCCGCGATCCCCGCGCCGCTGCTGCCGCCTCTTCCAGGCATGGCACAGGGCTCTACCTCACTATGGCAGCAGCGCGGCACAGCACCCTGGACTTCCTGCTTAGCGCCACAGGTAACCGCTGCGGCGGGAGAGGGAGGGGGCGCGTCCCCATTCCCCCCCCGCCTCGGCGGTGTGTCGTGACCCGTCTCCCTTTGCCCCTGCTGCTGCCGCCGCCGCGAAAACGGCGCGGCCGTTCCTCCGCCCGTCAGGCCCCGCGCAGGCGTCCCCTCCCCGGGCCTCTCTCCGACGTGCCCTGCCCGGCCGTGTGTCCGTCTGTCCGTCCCGTTCCCCGCCCCCCACCTCCCGGCATCCACATGTGCCGGCGGGCAGGTGCCCCCGCGCTCCCCGGGCCCGCCATGCCGCCGTACCCGCCCCGGGCAGGCGGGTGGCCCGCTGCGGCCTCCTGCCCGGGGCCCGCCGCGGCGCTGCCCGCCCCGCGCTCGCTGAGGGCAGCTCGCCTCGGAGCGAGGCGGCGGTGCAGGGACCGGGGTGGGGGAGGACGGCGGGGGGTGCTGTGCGGGGCGGCCATGCAGGTGCCTTCCGGCCCCGGCCGGGCGCTGGGGAGGGCCTTCCCCGCGGGGGGAGGCTGGCCGTGGCGCGCCGCGGGCCCGGGGGGAGGGATGGCGGTCGGGCCTGGCCGTTTGCGAGCGGTCGGGCCAGGGCTCCCCGCGAAGCCCGGCCGGGCTCGGCGGCCTGGTTAGCGCAGCCCTTGCGCCGCGCTCCCGGCGGGGACGCGGGCTCGGAACCGCCGCGGAACCGGGCAGGGGTACAATGTACCGGCATCTTGTCACTTCGGTGCTTCCCTCACCTCGTCGCAAAAGCCGCGAGGGAAGCGATCGGCGACGAAACTCGGCTGTGGACGAGCCACCGGCTACTTCAGGGCTTTACTGCGGAGTTGTCTGTAGGGGGCACGCTCGAGCCAGAAAGCGAGGGAACCACCACGTTTCTCAACGGCCAAAATGGGTGAAAAGGTTTAATGGGGTGGGGGGGCGGGGAGCCGGCACGGGCGCCAGAACCAGGGGGCCAAGAGTGCGGATGCAGAGCAAGGCCGCCAGCTCGGGCTGGCCTCCCCCTCCGCGGCACCCTCCACTATTATTTCCCTCTTTGGAGGCAGGGATGTGTGAGGGCAGCTCCCCGCATCTACAGATGAAATTTGTCGATAGCTTGATTTGAGAGAGATGGGTTCCTGACGCCAGGGGCTTTGCTGCGTGCTGCGCCCTTCATGGCGTTACTGCGTTTGCGGGTTGGAGAGCCAGGAGTAGAGAGGGGGAAGGTATCCGTGGGGTTGTGCCCAAACAGTGCACTTTAGGATAGTCTGTCCTTGTTTCATGGTGAAAGTCTTCCAGCTTCCATTTTACAGTGAGGTTTTTGTGGTGCAACTTAGCCAGTCTAATGGTGACCTAATGGTGAAGGAGATAGACCTGCCATTTTCCTTGCACCTTGTGCTTGACTGATCTAGTGTGAGCAGAATCAGGAAGATAAACCGTTCTAAAAGCAATTTTCATGGATGCCACCTGGTCCCCATGATGACCTCTTAGCCTGTGTAGTCCCCTGGACTATCATGGCTAATTGGCTTCTGCAGAAAAATCAGAATTACCAGGGAAAGGAGTAGGGCTAGGTGTATTGAAAATAAGCTGCAGTTATATTAGCTGCTCTAAGATGTAAAAACTACACTACTAAATAGAGCGTAGTAATGATCTTAAGTATGGCCTTGCTTACAGGTAGGTTTTCTACTCCATTCCCCTTCACTTTTGAAGACAGTGTTTGCATCTCTCTCCAATCAAGTTGGATGTGCCCAAATGGGGGTGGGGGGATGGACCAGCTGCAGAAGTGTTGCTGTGTAGATCAAAGGAGGGAAGCAGCCTTTTTCCCTTCTGTTAGTTTCAGCACAATAGGTGTCTTCAGTGAGATGTAAAGAACTTTCTTCTACCCAGGACAGCTCTAAAGGTGGCTTGTCCTTTTCATGTGGAGTTTTTCCTTCTCATCTAGTACTTGTGGCCCAAAGCAGAGTTATCTATAGAGGAAAAATTCATGAATGTATGTTTGTATTAAAGGAGTTAGTTTAATGCTGAATCATGGATCGTAAACTGGTTGAGTTTTTACTGTAAGTTACATGGGTAATAGAACTTCTCAATGGTCTGGAATGCCATGAAATGGCACTTAGTAAAATGAGATCTGTGGTTTTGGACCTTCTGATCTTGTGAGGATAACATGTAACCACTACATCTTGGGTGAAGCTGTGGCATCTTTACGTTTGTATTCTGGAGAATGCAGGATCTGTTACCTTCTTGGTAAATGCCTGCTCCTTATTTCTCAAGACAACAGCTGTGCCCTCAGTTTTTGACAGATATGCCTTTTTGGTAGGTATTAACATAGCTGTTAAATTTGCCAGCTTGTAGGAAGGCAAAACTTCAGTCTATGAAAATGAGTTTTTTCAGTTGTTTGTGTTTCATTGCAGTGCATCTTGCAATAACTGTATGTGGTTATGTGTCTGTTTCTTTAAGAATCTGCATATATATGAGAGTTGTTACATATGGTTGATGAAATAATTTGAATATGGTTCTTGGTGTTCATGTTTACCACAGTAGCTATCCAATGTTCCCCTAAACCTGAAGGGAAGAAAGGCTTCACTGTTATTGCCCAGCATCAAGATTGAACATGACTGTAAAGGATGGGATAGTATTTCTGAGATGCTAATGTTTTTGTGTTCTGTTGTGTGTGGCTTGGCTTCATCCGCAGTCCTTTGAGGTTCTCGGGGAGTAAAGGTGGGCGTCTGTCTTTGGCTGTCAGTGAAAGCATCTGGAGGGCATAGCTCTGTGATAGGAGGATGGGATTTGTCATGTGTTAATACTTGTGCAGCTAATCGCTGGCAACTGCTCGTGCTGCAGAATGGTGTAGATTCTGGTGGGTCATTCCCACTGGCTGACTTACTTGGCATGTGCCAAATGCCTTCAATAGTAGCCCCATTTTCTTCAGGCAGTCTGATTCTCTTGGTACAGTGGACTGTGGTGCATGTCATGTACATTCTTAGGTATTCAAATGGGTAACTGGTGAGGATCTTCAGGATGATAACTGGAATAGTATGCATTTTGTAGTGTTTACCATCATTACTTCTGTAAGGTTGATGGTGGTTGGAGGCATTGAGAGATGCCAGCGATGTCAATGAAAACATGGGTGTAGGGGGTTAGAGGAGACAAAACAAGTCCTTGTGTTGGTTTGAGATGGGGAGGATAGAATACTGTCTTGGGAATGGGGCTGGATGAGATGAATGAAGCCATGTATCTCTACTAAAAGCTGTAATTTTTCTTCACGCATCTCAATTTTTTTCATGTACTACAAAATCTACAAATTGGTCAATAGAAAAAAGGCCCTTTTGTCTGTCTTAACTCTGTCTCCTCTAGTTATGCATCCCATGAGTTTCTAAAAGTAATAATAAGCAGTTAGATAGAAGCAGGGTTGAATTTTTGATAGCTGGCTAACACAACCTGACTTTTCTGAGGTGGTGTTCTCAAGAGCTGATTAAAGTAGCAGCTGCAGAGCTCAGTCCTTTGAGCAGAAGTATTTTGCTTATGTATGGCCCCTGAGATAAGCAGGCAACTTCAGCAAGCGAACAGCGGTTGTGTTCGTTACCATAAATTCCAAGAAGAGTGCTTTAACATTTACAAAAATGGATGCAGATTTTTTGCCTCTCTTAATTGGGGCATAGAAGGCTTTACTTGTGCCTTTCACTTCTGGCTAATGATGTTTTTGTTAGTCAATCGGAAATGAGGAATTTGAGACTCCTCAGGTTATTTAGTTTAACAACTTTATTGAGAGTATGTAGATGCTTGATGCCTTATACCTTTACAGAATTGAGTTTAGATTACTGTATGTTGTAAATCTGATCGTACATGGGAGTGTTTCCATCTCCATGCATGAATGTCTCATAAGCTTAGTTTTCTTGGTTGTTGAACAGTGAAATGATTAATGTTCTTCAAGTTTTTTTAATGGGGGGAAGGTAATACGGTGACTCTCTTGGTTTTTTTATTTGCTTCAGAAAGTTGCTTTGAGAGGGTAAGAACTTGTTGGAAAATTAGTTTTAACTGTCTTAAAGTTTACTGTTTGGGATTATTGTTGGGGGGTGGAGGGTGAATTATATAGTTCATAGTACAGCTGCACAAACAGTTGTGCTGACAACATTCAGGGCCAGGGCACAGATCACAGAATCACAGGTTGGAAGATGAGTGAGCTGGTGGAGGAGAGCAGTGGTTACATGAGCTGAGAGTTAGTGAAATAAATTCTTATGAAACTCTTGTGTGAGTTGGCATGTGATGGGCATGCCAGGGCTGTAGTGCAGGTAAGGCAATGTTCGTAAGAAAAAGGATCAGTGGATATGTGTGTCCACATGGTCTGGTTTTATTCAAATGAATGTTTTCATGGAGACAGAAAGAAGAGGACCTTTTGTGGGGTGAGCCTCCTCTTTTGGCCTGTCAGTAGCTTCGTCCCTGTCCACAGCATCCACTGCTCAATTCTGACACTGTGGAAAAACTTGGTGAGAAAATCAGGCCTGTCATCAACAGGAATATATATAAATAAAAAATGGCTAATGGCTACAGAGCTTATGTCTTGTGTTTGTGTTGTTTGGTGTAGACAATATATTAAGAGATTTTTTTATTAATAAACTGTGTGAAAGAAAAATCTAACTTCATTTGACTTGCAAAAACTATTTAATACTTCAGTTTTTGGTGCATAACTGCACTTACTGGAGACAGACTTGACTTGCAGAATTTTTCTTGTGGAGGTTTTTTCAAGAGGGGACACTGCTTTAAAAGATAAATAAAAATAAATATCTCGGCTGAAGCATCCAGTGCCATTAACTCTACTGCCAATCCTATATCATAGACTTCTAGTCTATTTTTAAGCAGACAGGAATGCTGTCAGGTGAAGCAGTCAGGGGTGTAAAGATTTAAATAACCCTCATCCTTTTTGTTTGCTTACAGCTGTTTAATAAACTGCATGATATACTCTAGTGTTTGACATCCTTAAAAGGGTAGTAACTAACTGGTCATACATGTTGTGTTCTGAATGAACCTTGGTTATAAGATGTTCTAAGTGACTCTACCAAATGTTCTTTCAGCATTGAGTTTTTTACTTAGGCTATCCAATTGTTAAATATTTGAACTGTATGGAGTTAATATCTTCATCCTTGTCTTTGTTTTGATTGGAAGTATTAATGTTCTTCCTAAAGCAGAACTGCAATTTTATATGCTTGTTCTTATCTGTGCTGATCTAACCTTTTGGAGGGAGAAAGTTGACATGGCTTTGGTTTTAGTTCTGCATTACTTTGGTGTCTTGTAGTTGAGTTTCCTTACTTTAAGGACTAATTAAAAAAAATTCTGAGGGGTCAGTATCTTAGAATCAGGAGTGCTTAAGAGAACTGAATGATGAGTGGTTTGGCTATTTGGAGGTATTAGCTCTTCTTCTCTACGATCTCTGAAACCTCTATCTGAATGTCGAGTTGTGAAAACTCTACACAAGTTCAGCTGCTTGTGTGTGTTGAGCTGCATCCTGCTGTGATAAAGGCAGTTTGGAATTGGTGCTGGTTTGGTTTAATAAGCAGATAATGATCAGTTCTAGCTGTTGATTCATGGTTCATCCTTCAAAAAGCATGGAAATGCCAGAGAAAGCAGGAGGAGGTAACTGGCATTGGAAACTTAGTGTCTCTTGTAGAGCTTTTCCAAAAATAAGTAAGAATCTTATGTATGAAGGAGAAAGGCTTAAACTAATAAAAAATTGTTGGCAGTTTCTAAGATTATGGATGAAACACCAATAAAACCTTTGAGCACTTTGCTGTATGTTATTTTTAAATTAATATTCTCTCTAATGAGCAATTCTTTTGCCTAATGTACTAGAGATGCTAAGGCTTTGTTTACTTATGAGGTGGACTCTGCTTCTGTGACTGGAGCTGGCTGCAGTTAGCATTAAAAACACATGAAGTATATTTACAGGTACTGGGCGGTGGAATGGCATCTCTGATCTTGTAGCTCAATTTGAGTGGTTCTGTCAAGTATTGCGTTGTCTGAAGTGCTGAAACATCTGATTATGTGATAACACGTGGATGATATGCTTATCTCTTCTTTACCATATTGATTTATGGTATGTCTTAAAAATTTGCTGACTGCTTGACTACAATCTGTATGTGAAGACCATGTAAATAAAGATTAAATAAGACTCAAGTAAATGCCTCTGCAGCTTGCAACTCTGTTATCAACCTTGGCTAAAGGTGTGTTTGCAGCTGCAGTTCAGGAATGGGTCTGTATTAGTGTGCTCCCTTAGCAGCCTCTGTGAACAGTGCAGGCTCAGCCTGTGCTCTTGGCTGGGCTATTTTGAGTTGAGCCCTGCAGGTCTCCACAGTCTAGTTCTGACAGGCCTGGACCAGGAACTGGCCTGCTGTGTGTCAGAGCACAAGTGGGGCTTGTCAGGAGGTGTTAATACAGGAATTAATAACTTTGTATTTTTAGGAGTAAGGACTGCTGTGAATTCCTTCCCTGCTTTTGTTGGTGTCCAGTTTTGAAGATTAAAATGCTTTATCAGTAGAACTCTGAAAATATTATCTGCATCTCCAGCATGATGTCAAGTACTTAGTGGCTCTTTCCTCAGGCATGAAGGAACTGTCACCTGCAAAGGTGAAGGTTAACAGCATGGGAGATGTCTTCCATGAGTGTCTGGTTTCCTGCAGGACGTTAAAACTGCTTTTGATGCATCAGTATTTCCCATTTCATGTACACTTCTCTGACCATGTTTTTTTAATAGCAAAATCCTTGGATGGAGAGAAAAGTACATATGACAAGTACTAATCACTCTGCTTAATACATGTGTAGAAGATGGTCAGGTACCAGCTGATGAAAGTGGTTTGAGAGATGTATGTGAACAGGAGAGCTAGTATTATTTGGGCATGCTGAAGTTCTGTTACCAAGTAAATTTTCTTTTACTGCTTTTTTGGATGGAAGGGCTACAGATATTTCATCATGTGATAATTTTTAAAATGTGACAGTGTTTATATGGCAGTTGATGGACTTCTGTTTATGTATTACGGGGAGAGACAAATGAAGTCAGTGGAGCTGAGGTGTTGAAGACACATTTGTTGATCTTAAGGCTCAAGCTACACATCATATGAAGTAAGTTTTCTGAGTGCATAAATAACCTGTGTAAAGGTGGTATGCCAAACTTAATGTATGAGAATGTCGGTCTGCAAATGCCTTTGGCTTACCTCTTCACGTACTGCTCAGCTTTGATAATCTGTTGGGATGAAGTGTTGCAAAAAAGCTTAATGAAACTCTGTCTTCCCGTAGCAAAATGAAACTTGACCAAGCAGCAAGTCTGGAAGAGTGTTTTGTGAGAATTGGATGTTTAAAAGATAAAAGACACTGTTTGTGAATTGTCCAGAACAGTAGGGCAAATATTTCATATTGGTTTCTAGATAAGCAAATGTTGCTTCTGCATTAAAGTGGATTTGTATGAAGTGGAAAAACCTATAATAGTCTTACAGGGTAAAGTAGCAATTAGGAAAAGGAAAATTAAAAGCTGTTTTCTTAACTAAACTTCAGTGTAATTATTAAACAGCAATGTGACTTATAGAATGCCAGTCACTGTTACTTGTGGAGGCCTACCAATGGTTTTTCTTCCAGAGTTGGAGGGTGCTGGCACTTCTGGTGAGCTGTGTGCACCATTCTAGAAGATCTGCATTTTAAAAAGTTGTTGTTAACCATAACATGATGTCACATCACAACTAGATGCCAGGTATAGGAAAACCACTTTTAAAGCATATATTTTATGAAAAATACAGAAATAAATAATTTGTAAATGATTAAAGTCTCTCCCATTCACTTTGACGTTCTTTAACTCTGCATGTGATTATTGTGAAAGGTATAGCACCCTGGCAGTTCCTTGCTGCTTTTGTCTTCTTTCTGACTGTTTTTAGAGGGGTAGTACTTAAGTAGCTTCTCATTCAGAGTTGTACTGGCTGTCAGTATTTGGCGTGCTTGATGTCTTAAACTTATTTTTTTGTCTCGTGGAATGTTCTTGTAGGACTTGCCCTACCTAACTGAAGAACATTCCTCTAATAGCTAGCTGAAAATGGTACCTCAAGTGCTCCCAGCAGCAATGGAGGGCTTCTAAAAGTTTTGTCAAAAGCTAACAAGGAAAAACCCCTCTATAGGTCCCTGTGGTGGCTGCTTCTTAAATTTTGCCAGTGTGTTGTGATGCAGGACTCATCAGGAGTGAGCCTTTGGATATTGATGAAACAAGAAGTAACCCTGTTGTTTGTACAGTAAACAAACCAGGAGAAGTTTGCTTGCAGTGCTTGATCTTTCCCAAGTAAGTCCTCAGTCATGTCAGATGATAATAAAATACTTACACAGATTAAATCAAGGTAGATTCTGGAAAGTGATCCTTTATGTTCATTCTTTGCTTTCAAGTAGTTTCAGATTCAGACATGCTACAAGTATTTTAACCTTGACTTTGCTGGCTCTGCTGCTGTCAGCCACTGTTAACGGTGAAAGAGTTATTTTCCCGTCCCTGGGTATTTTATTAATGATGCCAGTAATCAAGTTCTTCTGTAGGATAGTGTCTGTGTTTGATTGCTTATATCTTTGCACTGGTCAGATTTTCAGAGAGACCACTGTGGACAGTGCATCTTGGCTCCTACAGGTATCTCTGCAGGGCAACGGCATAATGTAGAGCCTGTGTATACCTGTTGTCATCCTGAACTCTGGCTGGTGTTCCTTGTCTAATGAGTGGGTACAGATTCTGTGCGGCAGAATTTTGGACACTACTAAATACATTTACTACTGCATGTAGTAAAAGTTTAATAACACAGCTGAGCTTCTTCACTTAAGTGATCTGTTTTAAGCTTTCTTTGAGTCAATATGCATGGCTTAATAAAATAATCTGTACACAAGTGTGGGGCTGTATGTGTAATAGCCCCCAGATAGACTTACATCTCAACTGGTCAATAGGCTTTATCCTTTCTGAGAGCTCTGAAAATGCAAAGTGCCTTCAGTAAGGCTCTGATCTTCTCCCGGGATTCAAGAAGATATTAATTGGGAAGTCAGTCTGTAGGCTGACAGGAAAAAAGTGCCCCTGTTATAAAATTTATTAATAAGCACTTTCATGTTCATAACTAATATTAAGTTAGCATTCAACTATGAATGAGCTCTAAACTGGTAGCAAATACTTTCTTCTGCTTCTTTCAATGTGCATGTTGCAGTGGCAAGTCTTCGTTTGTGCTTGAAAAGACTTGGTGGTCTACCTAACTTCATTTGTGCAACATGCTGGCTTTATTCAAGCAAGGAAATTATTTGTTTAGGTAACACTTGTATTGGCTTAGTCACTATCTTTACATTAAAGCGTGAGAACATAGTTTAATTTTGATGCTTCATTTTGCAATTTGGCTCACCTGAGGGGGTTGCTATCCTGGTAAGGGGAGGAGGGTAAAACAGAACTGTCTTGTGCAACTGGTACAATCTGTGTTGTTTCTTGATTTCTTCATTCTGCCACTTTACTCTGGTTTCTCTGCTGTACCCTCTACCTAGGTTGCGTGCCTCTGCTGTATTCCAAAACCACTGAACACCATGGTTGTTAACACCAAACAGTAAAGTAGATGTGGAATGACCAGTGCTGCCAGGAATGTGGCATTCACTTAGAGAAGGAATGACAAAAAAAGTAGTTGTGTCCTTGGATCTCTTACAGTGATGGTGTTCAGCGTCTGCTGCAGGTTTGATGTGCAGCAGAGGTCATGTTAAAGTAAGAAAAGCTCCTTGATACAAGGATTTCTGTCTCTAAGAAAGCATTTGTACCAATGATCCTGCATGATGAGGAATAAAACTGCTGAACCTTGTTAGTATTCTTTACTTCCTCATTTAAATGATGTATTTGAAAAGTCATGGGAGACTGAGATAAAGAGTGGGAATGTTGGGGATGCTGTGATATAGTCTAGTAAACCTTATGTTCTGCTCTCTCTGATTTAATTAAAACTCCATGTTGTGGTGTTTGTTTTGTGATTGAATGTACTGAAATAATCGATGCTTTTAACTGCGTTATCTGTCCTTGTAGCAGACGTTCACTATTTAACCTTTTCAAAAAGCAGTTTTTGTCTGAAAGGCTAGATGGAAATGGAATATTGGCTTTTAAATGCTGCCAGTGGAAGAGGTCTGCCACATCACTTCTACTTGAATGTGGAGCCAAACCTGCTGTTCTTGTGTATTGAATTCCAAATTATAAGATACCGTACAGTTAAGACCATGGCTGTTACGTGTAACACTTTCAGATTAGTCTTACTCTGTATATGTTTACTGGTGGTACTTTGAGGTCTGATGGTACCATTATTTTGCAATTTGATAATACATGCTTTTAATATTCACATCCAGTAACTAGAATTTTGTGCCCCTTGTACTACAAACAGTAAGGCTTAAACCTCACTCATGTTGGAGTGTATTCTTATTGAGGCTGATGAGGCTACAGAAAACTTCAGGCACTTCAGATTCACAAAACATCATGGGGTATTCAATACACAAGATCACTTCTAGTTTTATGTGTACAGAAATTAAATTTTTGGTTGTACTAATACAAGAAGTTGAATACAGAAAGGGTAAAGGAGTAACTTTAATGTATTTTTTTCTGTTACAGAAGTGGATGGAGCTGATAGACCTTCAGTTGCTGAAAGCTTAAGGTTTTATGTAGAGTTTTCCCTTAAAGGTGATTAGGGAATCTTACCCTGCTTTTGTGAAAGAACTGGGAAAGTCAAGTCTCTCTTTATTAGAGCTCAAAGGAGGAAGTAGGAAAAGGTGATTCTGTTACTGACTTTTAAGTAACAGAGGGTAAGCAGACTTCATCTGTGGGAATGATGTGTTTGTTTTTATATACATGTGCATTTAGCACTGCTTGCAGAAGTTGGAGCACAACCATTCCTGTTTACTGTACATACAGTTGCTTTTGGCTGAATATTTACTTAGTGTTTTAAGTAAGGCTTGCTGGTTGTGTACCCTGAACTTGAGTTTATTGTTGCGTTGGAAGGGCTAGGGAAGAGTGGCTGTGTAGCTCTTCTGTATGTCAACGTTGGGAGACTTGAAAAAAATATTTAAGGTATCTATTATTTCATAAAGGTGATACATGACTATGTGAGCTATCTTAAAAAATGTGTTCGTGTGCTAGTGCCATCTGAAAGCCCCTACATATTTTGTGTTAGTTTGGTCACCATTATTACTGAAGTAATAGTAGTGTTTTTGAAACTACAAGAAAAAATTCATCTTTCTAAAGGTCATCTTAGGAAGGTTGAAATAGCTTTTCTTTTTCCCCTTTGCATTCCTTTGCCTGAAGCTGTGCTTCCACAGACCTCGTTTGGGTGAGTGGCAGAGGGAAAACAAGTCAACTTTGGGAGACTCCAGCATGTGGGGAAGATGAGGGGAGAAGGTAGGTATAGATTGTGGAAGGTGTGTGGTACTCTACCCAGGACTAGGTTCCTTGTAGATGTGGGACCTTGCAACGATTCTCTTGGCGCATCTGAGCAAATAATCTGGTGCCGAAAGAAAATCGGTATTGCTCCTATCTTCAAAAGCACAAGAAGGAAGATCCAGGTAACTATAGACCAGTCAACGTTATCTTGATACCTGGGAAAGTGATGGAGTAAATCTTGGAAACTATTTCCAAATCTGTTGAGGACTAGAAAGGTGTTTGGGTGTAGCTGACATGGTTTTACAAAGGGGAGATCATGCCTGACCCACCTGATAGCATTCTGTGGTCAAGAGACTGGCTTGATGGAGGAGGGAAGAGTAGTGATTGCTGTTTATTTAGACTTTAGCAGGGCTTTCCAAACTGTTACCAATAACATCTTCATGGATATGGTGAAGTACAGGATAGAGAAATCTACAATGACATGGATTGAAAACTGAACTACTGTGCCCAGAAGGTTGTGCTCAGCAGCAAGAAGTCCACCTGGAGGCCAGTCAGTAGTAGTGTACTCGAGGGGTAGATGGTGGGGCCAATGTACTTCGATATCTTCATTAATGACTAGCAAGAATGAGGGTCAAATTCTCCTATTGGTAGCTGGGCATCTGTAATACCTTGAGAGCTCATTCTGATTCATGATTGTTTTAACCATAATTTCAAAATGGTTACTTGGATGCACTGGGTGACTTACATTGCCTGTGGCGATTATGTGGATATGCAGGTAACTTCATGTACCTGCTGTTGTGGCACAGTACAGCTTGATTTACCTGTATTCACTATGTAACTGGAAGTTCTCGGAGTAGGAGTGTGGGGGGTGCTCTGTGGAAACTATTTAGGAAAAAGCTGCCCTCTACTCTTAATCTTCTGTATTACAGAATAATGAAATAGAGTAAGTGTACAGGGAAACTTGATGATCTCTTTTCTCAGATGG
This sequence comes from Phalacrocorax aristotelis, assembly GCF_949628215.1. Taxonomy (NCBI): domain Eukaryota; kingdom Metazoa; phylum Chordata; class Aves; order Suliformes; family Phalacrocoracidae; genus Phalacrocorax; species Phalacrocorax aristotelis. Next base: position 87,753,835 of record NC_134276.1, read on the forward strand.
GTGAACAGTAGATGACTCTTTCTACCTGCTGCCCCTTCTTTAAAGCCTCATGCCATGTATGATTTGCTGACTTCTGTGTATAAGTCAACATGATGAGGTTGATTCCCACAGGTGCAAATTGATTGAAAGGAATAACTTTAGTATAGATTTCTGCTTCCTGCTGTTCTCTGCTTTCTGGTGGCAAGGTCAAAACAGGATTCTTTCCGTGTGGAGGATGTTTCTGACAAGAGCTTTCAAAACTTAATACCAGGGACGTGCAGTGTTGCTGAAGCCAGTTGTTTTTCGCTTGCATCTATTAACTTGGTCAGGTAAAAGCTAGCTTCTTTGTCCTGGGGAAAAATGAAAGCAGGGACTTTAAGGTGTGCTTGGAGAGGGGTCCTTTTGTTCTTGTGAAGCCTGGGTTTATTTTGTAGTAATTGTTGCAGGCAAAGGACCAGTTTAGGTAACTGTTGTCACTTTGAACTCCTAGTTGATCCTGTGATATTTCTGTGGAAACTTCTCTGGATCATGTTTCAAACAGTGTGCTCTGCATGCTCATTTTCGATGCAGGCAGATGCTTTTAACCAGGACAAAAGGGGTACAAGTTGTCTTAAGGCTTCAGGTTTTAAGAAAGATTGCCACGCAGGAATTGATGACTAAATGATAACTAGTTCTCTGCAAATTATTGTGTACCGCGCTGTATTCTTGCATATGGGGGAGAGGGGGAGCTAGTAGGGTGATGCTGTTGGCTTTCTATAAACTGTGGTGACTTTTGTCGTCTTTTTCTTATTTCTCCATTTGTCTTGGTGCCTAAAGGAAACTTAGGACATGTGAAATACAGGCACTGGAGTCTGAAGTTTCTCCTTACCTCTGGATTTTAAAATATATTAACACTTCGCTTGCTAAGCACTTCTGCAGCACACCTCTCTTCCAGAGTTGGTTTTTTGTGATTAAGAATGAGATGCAATATTGGCACTGGAAAAATGCCTCAGATTGGTCTACAAATAAGAGTAACCACTGTACACCTATAAGCCTGGCTGCTGTGTTTCCAGTTAAGTGGTGGTGGCAGGAGGCACTGTAAGTGGCCTTGCTTGACCTGGGGCTTGGTGCCAGAGCAGTCAGGTGTGCTGCTGCAGCAGGTTGAAGGCCCAGCCTTCTGCTGCCCTCACCTCAAACTGCCCCGGGACCTGACCTGGCTACAAATTAATCTCTCTTCTTAGGTGTGATCCCTTTGTCACTTGTACCTGACACCCTCCCATCTTGTCTCTGCATGTTTCCTCTTCCTGTGATGTTTTTTGAAGAATTGGAGTTGAGAGTGCCCATGTGTGAGAATTTCAGACTTGCACAACCCAATAACTTAATACATTGAAACAACAGCTCTGAAATGAAACAATATGCCGATCATTCAGGTTGCTGTTTACTATTAGCATATTCTGCATTTTGGCTCCTGATGTATGCTAACTTTTTGATGTATTCTTAATGAAGCAGTTAATTTTATGGTGGTTTTTTTCTTTACCTATCTCTTGAAGATCTAGCTACCAAGGGAAAAATGCATCAGAGATGCAAAAGCATATATAAATACTTGGATACGTTCTACTGTTCTGGTTATGTTACATTCTCACTTGCTAGAGGAAATCATTCAAAATCAGGCTAAGACAAATTTAAAGTCAGAAATGGGATGAATATTTTTCAAATAAGAGCTAATCTGTTCCCATAACTTAGTAATATTTTGTCAATCCTCTGGTATGAGGAGGTCTTAAACCAGAATATTTTTAGAGATAGTCTGGCTCAATAGTAGATTACTGAGCTCAGTGGTGGAGTATCTAAGTGAAACGAGCTGATGTTAGGCATGAGGACAGATTGGATGCTTACAGTAACTCTGGACTTTAAGCTGTGCTCACGTCTACAGATCGCTGTCAAATAATGGCTTCTTCACCGCTAAAATTTCAGCGGAACATTTGCAACTGCTGCAAATCATCTCTTCAAGTGTGCTGGAATTTCAAAACTGTCTGGCTTAACTGGGCATCAACTTGCTCGAAAAATATCTCTCTCCAAATCTTATACACAGTGTTTTTGTTTCTGTTCTCTAGAGTTGAAACTCTTGGCCTTTTTCTTCCTCCTGGCAAATAATTATCAAACACTTAGAACAGTATTTCATGCTTGGTAACCAGAGTTTGTTTCCTTTGTTCCTGAATACCAAAACATTAATGACTACTTGAATTACCTTTGAATCTACATCAAAATGTTATTCCTACTGTTCTAATCACCAAACTCCTTTTTGCTTATCAATGCTTGATATAGCATATCTGAGCTTGGAGTGAGGTGGTGGTAAGTGGATTTGGGTGAGAGATGCTGAGGTTGCTGAAAGTTCCTGATGCCTTCAAGCAACCTCTGATACCTCAAACATTTTAAAAAGGAGTCTCCAACTTCAGAGAATTAATTAGCCCTCCAAGGCAAATCTTGTGTGGTATAACCAGAAGGAGACCTGATGAAAGAGCATGTTGTTGTTGTTTTAATTTCCTAAAGTTAATTTCATAATAGGAAGACCTCCTGTTGCATGGGAATTGCATAATAGGAAGCTTGTGCCTGGCTGCTTAGCAAAGAAATCTGCTGCCGAATGATGAGCAGCTTGTGAGGGATTAGTATGTTCATGGAGCAGAAAAATATCCGTGATGATTCGTCCTATGGTCTCTGCCAAGACACACCTAGCAGGAATCCTTGAAGCTGTTGAAAGCACGTAGGTTAAATGTGGGATGAGTACTTCAGTTCTTCCAGAGTCTGATCTTCATCTTATTATTTCTGTATCTTGCAGGAGCTGCAGAAGTGAAGTGGTCTGGGGTTAGTTGCATACTAGTTCAGTTTGGGTTTCATGCTAATTTGCTGGCCTGGAAGGGTATGGTATGCATTATTGAACTGTGTTCTTGTTTAACATTGTTGTGGTGGTGACATAAAAAAATAAGGGAAGGAAATGAGTGTGGGGTTTTGTAAAAGATGAGGGAGAGGGTAAAGGAGTGGGGCAAGGAAGCAAATGCCAAGCAAGAAGAGGGGACCACATATCAGAAGTGACAAAAATTCTTTGAATGTACTGGCTTTGGAGCAGTGGCTCCAGTCCTCCCCAAAAAGCGTGCTGATGCATGCCAGAAGCTGCAAGCTTAAAGTGAGCAGTACGAAGTTCTCTTTAGTGCAAAGCTGCAGAGACTGGAACCAGTTTAAGAACTGTGGCTCTAATTATGGCCCCATTTCTTTTATGCCTTTGTCTCAAAACGTTGTTGGCTTGATTGTTGACCTGCTTATTACTACTGTATCCACAGTTACTGGGCAGATAAACTGTGTACTCTGAGCCTTAATTATTGCCTGGGCCATGGTGGTACCTGACTGATGTTGGATAGGAAGTATAAAAACTTACTGGTGCAAATGATGCAGATTTTGATAGGAGGGTAGGGAAGGAAAAAAGCTTCATAGTGGTAGTGGACAGTGTGTAGGGTGTTTCATCAATGAGAGGAAACGTAATCAATGGTGCTACTGACCAAGAAGGGGTCAGCAGTTAAGTCATTCACTCTTGTCCAATATAAATTTGTTGGTTCCATTTCCCCATAATTTGGAACATTAGGAGTTAATGAGTGAGGTATAGAGGCTGAAAAGTAAATATTTATCTCAGAACATGCATTCAAGACCAGGATGTATGAGCAGTAAGAAGCAGGGCCTTTCCTCTTTTATTAAATATCCTTGGTAAGATACTGGGGAAATGGATTGCTCTTGACTTTGTTTTGAAGAAAATTAAATTATTTGTGATACTACAGTTTGTCTAGTTAAAACATACAGGGATAACTGAGTCCAGGCTTTATAGATGGGCAAACATAGGTTTCAAGTAATCAGGTTTTCAGCTTAGTCTACTGTGGAGTTGCGTAGAGATGATAAATGAGCTGAACTTTGATTTACTTGGTATAGATTTTTGTGTTCATTTCTTTGAAGCTTGTACAAATCAGTAACATCCTAGAAACTATTGCTGATTATGTCTGCAGGCTACTTTTAGTGGTATATGCATTTGGGGGCAGGGAGTAAAACAAAATAATTACCTTGGGAATAACTCTAAGTTGGGGCAGGGGGAACAATATGTGAGTGTCGAAGGATTTGGTTATAAACTGTGCCTCCATAATGTGGCTCTGCCAGGTAACTTCTGATAGAGTCTAAATCCTGGTTATGGTATTGACGTGTTGCATGACCATGGTGGCTTAGTTTTGTGTTTGTGAAGCAAAAAATATGATACTTGCCTCACTGGGACAGCTTGTAGATTAATAGTTTGTTAGGTCTCCTCACTGACGTTTACAGGTATGACAGTCTTTCCAATTTTGTTCCTGTTCTAGTAGGTGCAGCCTTACCAGCATCCGCTACTAACTCACCTTGTCAATTCCAAAATCAACTGATAAAACTTGCAAGTTGTTTTTGACATACTTGTTTTAATGGAGCATCAACAGTAACTGTAATGAAGATTATTTTTAAAAGAACTCGCAAAACTAATACATACAGCAAACCTGATGCTTCTGAAATCAGCACATACCAGAGTAATTTTAGTTATTTCCAGGTAGATTTTTGTGTGTTCTTCTGAGAGGTCTTTTTGCGGTAGCATCATGAAGACTTCAGCTGGGGGCCTGCTCTGTCCTGAAAGTTAGGAAAAGGATCTTTCTGTAGGGCAAGGTGGATAGGATAGTTTTCAGTGTCTTTGAAACAATGTTGAGCTGTAGGACAGGGAAACTATTTTTTCTCAGTGCTGTGGTCTCTTCCTGGGATGGGATTGTTGTTTGTGTATTTAAGTGATTTAAAAAGTAATTACATGAGTAAGGACTTGCCTGGATTGTGATACAGCAGGTGACCAACAGTAGCAATAATAAAACTATTCTTACTCTGTCCATTGTAGATAAAAGCTTTTGCTTGGGGTAAAAACTGATTTAAAAAGAACTGTTTGGATCCTCATGCAGTAAGGAATGTCTCTGGAGATGGAGGGGGGAGGGGAGAAGGTACATGAAAGCTGTTGTTCAGATGGAACTCAAAGGAAAAGTACTCCAGGCTGTCAGCAAACACTTTCCAGCCTTTAAAAAAAAAAAAAAAGGCAGAAATGGCTTGAGTGGAAAATCCTTACTTATTTTTTTTTTTTCTCTTAATCTCACAGCTGATTGCAATGCCGTTCTTAAAGCTCTACAGCCCATTTTTCAGGAGCAGGGAATGACAGAAACAGTTCATAACTGGGAAGACCATGGTTATTTAGCAACATACATCAAAAAAAATGGCAGGTGAGTAGATTTTCTTTCTTCCTAAGCATGATGTCCCCTTTGTCCTCATAGTTATATGAAATAAATAACCTACAGGTATTTATTTCTTCCTATACTGGATCTCCTACTGGGGTGCTGGCAGGGCAAACTGTTTTAACAGGCTTGTGTATGAAGTGACTAAAAGCAGAATACTATCAATACTTTTGTCTATGGAATCTTGCAGTTTGGATATCAGAACAGTTGAATTGGTCAGTCTGGGCTGTATTGATGCAGTAACATTGTATGGTGTCTTGTCTCAAGTCTAACCTTAGCATATGAATAATGAAAACTCTCTGTCCCTGTCTTGTTGTATGTGCTTTTCAACACTTTATTATACACTTCACATTCTCAAGCAGCTACTGAAGTACCTAACAGCATGACAAAGGTGGTTGGTGTCATTAGTGACACTCACATAAGCAGAATCTGCTGGAATAAACTGGTAAGCAGAACCACATGCACTTTATTTCCTGAAGCTGTACGCTGTAGTGTTAAGCTTAGTTAATTACAGTATACATTTATCTTGCCTATTTATTGGTAACTACTATAATTTTATTGCACTTCATTTGTTTCCAGTTAGTCAATTATTTGTTATTGACATCCATTGTGGCAGTCACTGAATCACAGAATCACTGCTTTTGTTCTTTTTGAAATTTCTGCTTACTTTGGTGTTCTTTAGGGTTGAATTTAAGCGGAATAAACATTAATAAGCTTCTCTTCCCGGGTGTCCCGTTAAGTAGTTCATTTGGCCATACTTCTAATAAGGATTTTTAAGTGCTCTCTGTAATGAGAGAGAGACAGAACAGATATCTCTAGAAGGCAAATCAGATTCTAGATGAGTGTATTGCCTGCTGGCATTTGTCTCTCTGTTGACTCTGTGTGAATGTATTTTTATATATAGCTCTACATGTATTTTAGATAAAAAGTAGTGTAGACTAATTATGCTGGTAAGCTTGGGGCTTGACTTAAGGTAACAAGTAAGCTGGCATGAGTCTAGTCCTATGTTTGTATCTCTTGATCATACTTCATGAAGTTCTTAGTATATTTCAGTTAGTTTTTCAAATGTGACACTGGCTTTTTCTGATTAAAATTATTTGCTTTTTATACTTGATGTGCCTAGAAAAACCCGTTACTTGTCTCTAGTTTTTGTACAGTCTTTCTTATTCTGTCTTTAGTTACATGTGCTTTTGTATTCTTCCTGAATAATTTGATCAAGATTCCAGCTCTTTTGTTTTTGAGGTCAGTGAAAAGATATCCAAGTTGGTAATTTACTACTCTGGTGCTATCCTTCCTCTGTATTGGGTTAAGCTTGTATTTAGTTCTCCTAAAAAGATAATATCAAGGATACACAAACTCTGAACAATTAAAAGGTGACATATCTAAAAGTAAAAAGGGCTTAGACTTAAAGGTTGGCTTTCTTTGATTACATGGCCTCATTTTGCTTTCCTGTGTTTCCTTGAGTTTGAAAGTGACATGAGATGTGAATTCTTAAACTGGCTTTCCCCTTTGCACTCTCATCTCTTCATTCCCCTTAAGAAGACAGCCTTTTCTGAAGGAGCAGTTTCCAGAGTTAAATTGCCTGTTTTTTCTAGAAAAGTTCCTGGAACATGTCAAAAGTCGTCTATTGTATAACTGTTGTGGTTTAGCCAGTAACTCAGCCCCACACAGCTGCTTGCCTACTCCCCCACTGGTGGGACGGGGGAGAGAATCAGAAGGGGTAATGCTCATGGGTTGAGATAAAGACAGTTTAATAATTAAAAAAAAAAACAACAAAAATGCAATGGAAAGGAAAACAATGAGAGGTGCGAAACCTGGGTGGGGTGGGGATGATGAACCACTAAAACAACTTGTGTTGAGCTGCTACATCATGTGCCCACTGACCCAATGCTGCCAGTCCCCAAGCTGCAACCACCCCCATGCGCCAACTGCCCCGTTAATGTACTGGTCACGGTGTCACATGGTACGGAACGAACACCCCATTGGCCAGTTGGGGTCAGCTGCCCAGGCCGTGGCCCCGCCCCTCCCGGCCTCCGGCCGATGTGGACGTGGCAGAGCGTGGGAAGCTGGAAAGGTCCCTGACCGCTACAGGCGCTACAGTGAAGAGAATTAACCCCTTCTCAGCCAAAACAAGCACATTCTCCACCCCTTATTCCATACGATTTACGCCATGCCCAGGTCCCGTACCATCCAATACAACCTTACCAACCACCACCCCTCCCCTTCTCATCCTTTGACATAATACACAGACATCATTCCCTTAGGTCATGGACCTTCCCTGTAAAATGTCCATAGAGTTCACCCAGTCCATGACTCTGGGCTCCTTCTGTCGTATCAGTCTTTCAAGATGGGAGAGATGGTGTGTGGCGTTGGGTTGCTGCATACCGAGTCAGTCATCGTTCCATCACTGCTGCACTTTGCTTGTTTCACAGTTTATCTTCCATGGGTTGGGAGGCTCGTACTCTGATATCATTGATACAACACAGAGGTGACACGCAATATTATATAGCAGTTAGCATTATGCCATTCAGTTCATTGACTGTGTTTGCCCAAAATCAAATCCCCTTGAGGCACACATCTGATGTCTCCATCCTCCCGCATCACCCACCAAGTTCACCCAGGTCCTTGAGCAAAAGCAATACCACAAATGGGTTTGCCTTTGCCTGAAGCAGGAATAACCCAGACTGTTTTGCCCAGCGTATTTATGTGCACTACAGGGACTCTATCCCATTCCACAGTATGTAGGATTTCTGACTGGGTAGGGCCAGCTCGATTGGCAGATCCCCTCATGTTGACTAACCAGGTGGCTTTTGCCAAATGTGTGTCCCATGTTTGAATGTTCCATCCCCCATTGCTCTCAGTGTAGTTTTTAACAGTCCATTGTGCTGTTCAATTTTCCCAGAGGCTGGTGCGTGATAGGGGATGTGATACACCCACTCAATGCCGTGCTCTTTGGCCCAGCTGCCTATGAGGTTATTTTGGAAATGAGTCCCATTGTCTGACTCAGTTCTCTCTGGGGTGCCATGTTGCCACAGGACTTGTTTTTTGAGACCCAGGATAGTGTTCTGGGCAGTGGTGTGGGGCATGGGGTATGTTTCCAGCCAGTCGTTGTTTCTACCATTGTAAGCACATGGCGCTTGCCTTAGCAGGTTTGTGGGAGTGGGATATAGTCAATTTGCCAGGCCTCCCCATATTTATATTTCAGCCATCGTCCCCCATACCACAGAGGCTTTACCTGCTTCGCTTGCTTGATTGCAGCACATGTTTCCCATTCGTGGATAACCTGTGCAATAACGTCCATGGTCAAGTCCACCCCTTGATCGCGAGCCCATCTGTATGTTGCATCTCTCCCTTGATGGCCTGAGGTGTCATGGGCCCACTGAGCTAGAAATAGTTCACCCTTATGCTGCCAGTCCATATCCACCTCAGCCACTTCAATCTTGGCAGCCTGATCTACCTGCTGGTTGTTTTGATGTTCTTCAGTGGCCCGACTCTTGAGGACGTGAGCATCCACATGACGTACCTTTACAACCAGGTTCTCTACCTGGGCAGCAATATCTTGCCACAGTGCAGCAGCCCAGATGGG